>NC_057862.1:239915940-241115940 GCF_019393635.1 Dromiciops gliroides | reverse complement strand
TAACTAAAAACATTTTCTTCAATCATATAAAAAACATTAGTTATATCTTCCACATCATGGGGGTTAGCAATCTAGAAAATCCTCATAAAATTTTTGGCCCTGCCTTCGTACCAGAGAAGTCTGAATTTTTTTTCTTTTTCTTTTATGAGGTGTTTACAGTATTAAAAAAGATAAAAATATTGATATTATACAATTGTATACATTTCTGAGTTTCTAAACCATTTCTGTGTTGTCTCCTGGCCTTCACATATTGTCTATGGCTTATGCAAAATTCCCCCAAATTTCCTGTTTAATTTCTTAAACTGACCCTCCACATATCGAAAACATTATGGGGAAAGTTGCCATGTAGAAAGGATAACTGTATTCTGAGAAGGGGTCCATGGGTTTCACGAGAGAGTCAAAGGGATCCATGACACCAAAAAGGTTAGGAGCCCTTGGTGCAATTATACTACCGCCAGTCAGCTCTCAGGAACCCTCAACCTCTTGGACTGATGAGATTATCACTGAAGCTTGGATCACCCATTTCTCAGGATCCCGGTTCTCTCTACCATGTGTATGCAGCTGTGATAGCTGCTGGGCTGTGGAGAGGTGAAGGGAGAGAGATTTCCCACCCCCTAATCCCTATGCCCACCTTCTGGAAATCCAAGGAAAAGCGAGTCTTACCAATGTCTCAACAAAAAGGCCACTTTGAAATAAAACAGAGTTTTGCTCCTCACTCTCTTATCTAGCTTCCTGAGGGGAAGAGTTTTCTTCCTGGATCAGTCACCAATCAACTTCGACATTATCCCCAGTGACCAGGACCAATGAAAGATTACGACATGGCCCCAAAGTGCAAGTCTGTCAGTGCTGAGCACACGGCTTTCTCCACAAAGCAGAGTGATACAATCCCAGCTCTGTACCCCAGGCCAGAAGATTGGGGGACTTCCCTGGTCACCCCTATCAGACTTGCACTCCCTACCTAACAAGGTTGTTGTGAAGAAAATGATTTGCATAATGTGCTGTAGGCGTTGTTATCTTTAAAAACAACACCCTTCACCTTTCCCCCATTCAACCCCCCAAAATGTCTTCCTTTCTGACGTCTCTGTTGACCTGAAGCAAAAATGCAATAAAATAAAATAAAACATTTCTTTTCACTATTTTTTTCTCTGCAGTCAAAGGCATCCCAGAAACTACAAGTTAATTTAGAGATTTTCAGGAAATCCAGGCACTGATAAGAGTTAACGCAAATTATGTTTTTGAAAAGCAGCAGTTGCCTTTTCAGAATGTAAAATCATTTCCAGTATGTCTGTGACCTAAGTTCATCTCTTCCATTATTGTCTTGGTGGATTTCAGCTCTCATCCTCCTCCCCTAAAAAAGAGAATGATTGTTTATTGAAGAGAAGCTTTCTTTCCTTGCTAATGTATCTGGTTCCTGCGACTCCACAACGGAGTGAGAGAGCCAACCTACAGTGGGAGTCTGGTGTAGGATTCTGGCTGAGATCAGATTACTGAGTCTTAGCATAAAATCTGAAGAGCGGATCAGCTTGGGCAGCCTTCTCTTAGAGTTCTATGTCAGGATATGCTGTAATTGGAGGGTATGCTGACACCCAGGGGTTTATTTCAGACCTGTGTGCTCAATAACCAATATCTGGAATTCAGAATATGATCTCTGAGTTTGAAATGTTGGATTTACAGAAAACTTGAGTATAATTTAACTACAGTATATTTTACATAAGTAAATGGGGGGAAGGGGAAAGGGGAAAAAACTCAGCACCTGTAATTTATTGGAAGTGGGGGGTGGGGGTGGGCAGAGGGATTCAGAAGAGGGAATGATCTATACTGGAGAGATATGTCAGGTTTTCCTTTACTGATAACTAACCATGGATATTTGGTATTTCAGTAAGAATCAGATTGTTGTTTTTATGGTTCAGTTGTTTCAGTCGTGTCTGACTCTTCATGACCCCATTTGGGGTTTTCTTGGCCAAGATCCTGGAGTGGTTTGCCGTTTCCTTCTCCAGCTCATTTTATAGATGAGGAAACTGAGGCAAACAGGGTGAAGTGACTTGCCTGGGGTCACACAGCTAGTACATATCTGAGGCCAGATTTGAAGTCAGGAAGATGAGTCTCCCTGACTCTAAACCCTGCACTCTATCCACTGCACCATCTAGCCATTACTATTAGTGACTTGTAGCATGTTTTCAAATGGCAGTTTGTGATTCGTGTGAAAACTGCTCATAGCTTCTGACCAATTATCCATTGGGAAGTGGTTTATTTATATCAAATTGTATTGCTATATATTTATATGCAATCCCTATTTTCCTTGGTTATTTATCAGATTTATAGTCATGACATTTGATGTAAACATCTTCCTGATTCTTTATTTTGTTTTCTTATTCAGACTTTATCACTCCTCTCCCAGTTGTCCTTCTGGCTCTAGACTTCACTAACTTCTTGCCCTGGAAGTTCCCTCAGAACCTTCTTACTCTGGAATAGTTCTCTGCTCTTGCAGCCTCTTTTTCCTAATGGTGGGTCCATCCCACAATCTCTATTTTAAGGAAGGGCCCTGGGCCAGCCATCCTTCATTCCTCATCTAACTTACTGGACTTCATCACCCTTCCCCTACCAGGGTAACTCCCTTTTCCCCACCACCTTGATTTCAGCTCCCTTTTATGTGTTGTCTTTCTTCTTTAGAAAGTAAGTTCTTCATGCTATCCACCTCCAAAGAAAGAACTGATATTGATGGAACACAGACTGAAGCATGCTACTTTTCACTTTCTTTCATTTTTTTCTTTTATTCAAGTTTTCTTATACAAAATGACTAAGATGATAATGTTTTACATAATTGCAAATGTATAACCTATATCTGATTGCTTACTGCCTCAGGAAGGGGAGAGGGGAGGGAAGGAAGGAGGGATAGAATTGGAACTCAAAACTTGAAATAAAAATGTTTATTATTATTATTTTTTAAAAGAAAGTAAGCTCCTTGAGGACAGAGGTCTTCCAGAGGGTAGTCCTGAGCATTGTCTTTCTTTTTGTATTTATATCATCAAAACTTAGCATAGAGCCTGGTACACATTCAATGCTTAATAGATTCTTGTTCATTTATTTGTTTGTTTGTTGTTATTTTTCCTTCATTTTGATAGAGGACCAATGACATCATGGATGATGTCTTGACTTCCCTATGCACTGAATTTAAGTAAGGCAGAGTTGTACAAAGTCCTCAGCCTCACTCTCTCTTCCAGAGTCATTGAAGTCCAGTGGCAAGACAAAAGTCAAGATGACTGGCCGTGGCCCCAGATGCAATCGTGATCTTGGCATCTTTGATGTCTGATTGACTGACTGACTGCTTCCTCCCTGCCCCGTTCCCTCATTTTCTCTCTCTTATTCTCATGGCAGCATGTTTAGTCATGCACTGTATTAAACAGTTGCAACCAGCCCCAACCTTCTGTTCTCCTTTATGTTACACAATCTTGAACATACACACAAACTCCTCCATAGTTATCCTCTTTCCTTTCTCTAGAGCTCAATTGTTGGTCTTACTCAAAGCTTCACCCTGCTCTTGGAGATGGGTCACACACACACACACACACACACACACACACACACACACACACGTTGTTAACTATTTATTTAGTAGTCTTTCTCCAATTGCATGTAAAAACAATTTTTTAACATCTATTTTCAAAACTTTCTGTTCCAAATTTTCTCCCTTACTCCCTCCCTCCCCTCTTTGAAAAAGAAAGCAATTCAATATAGGTTATACATATGTAAAGTAGCTAACTCTTAAAACTGCAACTGCCATAAGAGATGCAAGGCCACCTTGACCAGGAGGTGTGGGAGTGACACAGGGGTGAGAGTTCCAGGAGTGACAGTGGCCTCCAAGAACATCTTGGACTTTAAGTTTATTTTTTTTCTTAAGAATTACCTTGTAATTCATTCCCCAGTTGAGAAATGGTCAAAGGATATGAACAGGCAATTTTCAGATGAAGAAATTAAAGTTATCTATAGTCATATGAAGAAATGTTCTAAATCACTATTGATTAGAGGAATGCAAATTAAAACAACTCTGAGGTACCACCTCACACCTATCCAATTGGCCAATATGAGAAAAAAGAAAAATGACAAATGTTGGAGATGTGGGAAAATTGGGACACTAATGCATTGTTGGTGGAGTTGTGAATTGATCCAACCATTCTGGAGAGCAATTTGGAACTATGCACAAAGGGCTATAAAATTGTGCATACCCTTTGATCCAGCAATACTACTACTAGGTCTGTATCCCAAAGAGATCATAAAAAAGAGGAAAGGATCCACATGTACAAAAATATTTATAGGTGC
The DNA here is from genome assembly GCF_019393635.1 of Dromiciops gliroides. NCBI lineage: Eukaryota > Metazoa > Chordata > Mammalia > Microbiotheria > Microbiotheriidae > Dromiciops > Dromiciops gliroides. Next base: position 241,111,623 of record NC_057862.1, on the reverse strand, counting down.
TCTCTTTGTGGTGGCAAAGAATTGGAAATTGAGGGGATGCCCATCAACTGGGGAATGGCTGAACAAGTTGTGGTAAATGAATGTAATGGAATACTATTGTGCTGTAAGAAATGATGAGCAGGCAGATTTCAGAAAAACCTGGAAAGATTTACAGGAACTGATGCTGAGTGAAGTGAGTAGAACCAAGAGAACATTGTACACAGAGACAGCAATACTGTTTGATGATCAATTGTGATAGACTTAGTTCTTAGCATACAATGATCCAAGACAATTCCAAAAGACTCATCATGGAAAATGCTCTCCACATCCAGAAAAAGGACTATAGAGTCTGAATGCAGATAGAAGCATACTATTTTCACTTTATTTGTTGGTTTTTACATTTTCTTTCTTTCTTGAGGTTTTCCCCTTTTGTTTTGATTATTTTTTCACAACATGACTAATGTAGAAATATATTTAACATAATTGTACATATATAACCTATATCAGATTAGTTGCTGTCTTGGGGAAGGGGGAGGGAAGGAAGGAAGGGAGAAACATTTGTAACTCAAAATATTACAAAAATAAATGTTGAAAACTATCTTTACATGTAATTGGGAAAAAACAGAATACTATTAAGATAAAAAATTAAATGAGCTACAGAAAGAAAGAAAATAATTACCTTGTGGGAGGTTCTTTCATTTTTCTCTTCATCATCCTTGTATATGCTTCATTTGGGAACATTGTTCTCATTCCTTTGGGGTTGTGGAATATAAACTATAGCCCTAGGTTACCCTTCATATTGCCATGTCCTCAGGCTTTCAAATTTTAAAAAGAGGAATACAGAGTATTTGAAGTGAACAGTGAGAACAGTTGCCACAAAACAGCGATAGAAGCAAACTATACATAATCAAGGGCCAAATGTTAGATGCCATATGCACTAGGATGCCCAAGAGATATCAACCATGGACCAGTGAAGATATTGGTCCTTGGGTAGAGTTGTTATTGTTTGTTCTTCTTTCTCAAAAAGGACCATGACATGCTGTTGTTTTTCTATTTTGAGGTTTTTCCTTATTGCTCTGATTCTTCTCTTATAGCATGACTGATGCAGAAATATGTTTAATGTTGTTATGTATGTGTATGTGTGTATATATATGTATGTGTATATATGTATATATATACAGTGTATGTGTGTGTGTGTATATATATATATATATACACCTATATATATATATAGAGAGAGAGAGAGAGAGACCCCTCAGTCTAATTATGTGACTGATCCTAATCCTGCCATAGTTTTTCTGACAGTTTTTTATGATATTTCTCCTCAATAATTCTATACTGTCAATAAGTTGTTGCTTACTCTCCATTGCCCTTTGGGCAAATATATGGAACCAGTTCTCTTGGAGGAGAAAAGGTATACACAACATACTTTTAATTTTAACCTGCATTGTTGACATTTGCTCTGTTACTTTCTTAAGTCTAGACAAAAAAAAATAAAGAAAAAAATCCAATAAATCAAGTCCAGATTTGTAGCATTTGCCAACTTCTGAGATGTAAATGTTCATACTGAAAATTTAACACTCAGCTCCAGCACACCCCTGCCTGTGGGTGACCTTCCAACTTTAATTCATCAGAGTCTGTGATATTTCATTCCATACCACATAAATCACCAGGAGAATACTGAGGTTAGGAAGAAGGTTCTCTGTTTCAGGGAGGTTAGGGTCATTAAAAGCACCGTGCAGTTTCCTAAAGGCTGTCCAGCCTGTCATCTTCCTCTTGTCTAGTTCTGAGCCCAGTTAATTTTCCATCTGTGGTTTCTACCCAAAATAAATGCACTCTTGGCTAGGTTTGAAGGGTTGTCCTTCCAACTATATTTCATGATCTGGACAATAGGTGATGTTTAAGACATGACAGGTAGGACTGTTGAGCAACTTAGATGGATTGACTTCCATCACTCGAAAAAGCAGTGGAATTTTATTCGAGCTAACCAGTTACAAACACCAAGAGATCCCTCTATCAGTGAAATCATACTGGCCCTCAGTCTCTCTCTTCTCCAGCTACATGGTCTCTCCTATGAGAGCTGGGGAGGGGGGAGGGGAGAGAAGGAGGGGAGTGACCTTTCCTTCCTTCCCAGAAGAGCATAATAACTACTAAATTATAAGTTACTGATTAAGTCTTATGAGTATGAACTTGTATCTTTGAACTTGGCATTTAATTTGTGAATAGGAAATAAACCCAGTATCCATCTCATATGTAATTTCCATTGTACATTGAGTACCTTTCTATACACATACCTTTGGGAAGATCCTAGACATTTCCCCAAACCTAAATTTGATGTTAATCTTTTTGGAAGTCCTGGGGTGGGGAAGTAACAAACTGAAGAGTGAGAGAAGAGGAATCTTAGCTTTCCTTTAGGTGGTCAGACTCCCCCAGGACTGAAGCAGGTATGGACGACATGATGGATCCAGAGAAGAAGGGCTTCTTAGTGGAGGGGTGGTGGTGAGGGGAGGTACAGCTAATGAAGAGCAATACAGAGAGTATAAGAAGGCACTTTTAGATTAATGAATGAAAAACCCATTAACCAATGAGAATTTCATCATACATTCACATTTAGACTATATGAGTGATTCAAACCATTTTTTTTTTGCTTGTTGTGTCACCATTAGATTGTAAACTCCTTGAGCACAGAGACTGTCTTTTGCCTCTTTTTGTATCCCTAGAGCTTAGCAACAGTGCCTGGAACATAGTAGATGCTTAATAAATGTTTATTGATTGAGTGAGAAATTACTTAAATACCTGACCTCTCCATCTATTTCACCTTTTAAGAATGTGAGCTGTCAAAAGAGAGACTGCTCTAGTTAGGTGGTGAGGTAGAGGAACAGAGATACTTACCACTTCAGAGACATGTATCTGTGACTACTTTTTGCTATTTTTTTATTTAAACCAATTAAACAGCTGACTAATGTAATGGGGGTTGCATCCCATAGAATGTGTTGAATTGCTCATGCCACGTCTGGGAAAACACAGACTTGTTTTGTCTGACAGACAAAAGTCTGACAGATAACAAGTTTGACAGACTTGTTGCTTTGGGATGACACACAGACACACATGTATTAGGTAGTTTCCTGGTTCCCCACCCTGTGATGGTTTTAGGGTAAGGGGATTAAAAACTGGGTCATATGTGATTAATAAAACAGAAGGTACAGTCTACTCAGTGGACTTCAAAAAGGACGTCACTTCATCCTTAGACTGGTTCTCTCTCTCTCTCTCTCTCTCTCTCTCTCTCTCTCTCTCTCTCTCTCTCTCTCTCTCTCTCTCTCTCTCCCTCTGTCTCCCACCCTTCCTCCCTACCTCCCTCCTGCTCTTTTTGTCTCTCTGTCTCTGTCTCTGTGTCTCTCTGTGTCTCTGTCTGTCTCTGACTCTGTCTCTGACTCTGACTCTGTCTCTCCATCTCTCTGTCTCTCTGTCTCTGTCTCTCTCTGTCTCTGTCTCTCTCTGTCTCTCTGTCTCTGTCTCTCTGTCTCTGTCTCTCTCTCTCTCTCTCTCTCTCTCTCTCTCTCTCTCTCTCTCTCTCTCTCACACCTTCTACAGATCAGATCCTCACTATTTGAGTCTATTCCTGGAGAGGTAGGGGAGAGGGTTGGTATGACCTCACCACCATACCCCACCATTAACAGTAATGGTGAACTGCAAACACATGGTAGGTAAAGTACATGTATGGGCTTAGGTAAGACTAAACCTGGGCCTCTTCTATTTTTTTTTTCTGAGTACAGGTAAGAACCAACATGGTGTGGTAGATAAAGACAGGAAAGGACTCAGAGAGAAGATAGCAGCACCTAAGCTGATTCATTATAGAATCTCAAATCCGAAGGGACCTCAGAGACTACCTAGTTAAATTTATACCTGAATAAGAATTCTCTCTGAAAACATATGTGACAGTTGGTCATCCAACACTTTCTCAAAGTCTTCCCCCAATGGGCAAACCACCTCCTCTCAAGGCAACTAATCCCCTGTTTAGACAGCTTCAGTTTTTAGGCAGTTCCTCTTTACATCAAATATAAGTTCTTCTTTGAGACTCCTATCCATTGTTTCTGGTTTTGCCTTCTTAACTCAAGCAGAATAGTCTATGCCCTCTTTCATGTAACAGTCCTCCAAATAATCGAAGACAGTCAGTCAGCAAGCATTTATTAAGGCCCTGCTATGAGCTAAGCACCAGGGATACAAAGAATTGGTAAAAGATAATACCTGCTGGGGCAGCTAGGTGGCACAGTAGATAAAGCACTGGCCCTGGATTCAGGAAGACCTGAGTTCAAATTCGGCCTCAGACACTTGACACTAGCTGTGTGACCCTGGGCAAGTCACTTAACCCTCATTGCCCTGCCCCGCCAAAAAGTACCTGCTTTTAAGGAACTCATAGGCCAATAGGGGAGACAAAAGGCAAACAATCATGTACAAATGAGATTTCTCCCTCTACCTCTCCGTGCCCCCATAACCCTTTGCCAATATTTTCTTTCTTTCTTTTTTTTTTTGGTGAGGCAATTGGGGTTAAGTGACTTGCCCAGGGTCACGCAGCTAGTAAATGTAAAATATCTGAGGCCGGATTTGAACTCAGGTCCTCCTGACTCCAGGGCCAGTGCTCTATCTACTGCACCACCTAGCTGCCCCAATATTTTCTTTTCCAAGCTAAATGTCCACAGATCATTCAACTAGTCTTCATATGATATGATCTCAAAAATCTTCACCATCCTGTGAAAGAAGTGATTATTAATAGCCAATGATTTTGGGAGATCCAGAGTTCCTCCCTTTTTCTAAAGTCCTCATTTTAAAGCTCAGTCTCTGAAAGTTGACCTAAGTTTCCCCTCAATCATAGTCACAGCCTTACAAGGAAGCTAACCTAAGGTGAATTTCTGCCCATTGTGTTCCACTCAAACAAATTTGAATGACATCTAAAATTATATATTTTTTTGGCTTCTGTGTTACTCTATGATTCATATTACAAATTTAATCCACTATGTTCAGTGCACCACAGTAGATGCTGGGAATACAAAACCAAAAAGGAAATGGTTTCTGCCCTCAAGGAGCTTACACTTTACTGGGAGAAGTAGAACATATAAATAGCAACATAGAAACATTGATATTCCTAAAGAATGTTTCTCACTATTTCATTCTCCAGTTCAAGAAGTTTCTGAGGCTTCCTTTTGCCCTGAAGATAAAATACAGACTCCTCTATCTGGCATTTGAAGTCCTTTACAATCTGACTCCAAACTATCTTTTCAGATGACGCCATGTTATTCACCCTCATATACTCTACCTGATTTGGGTTATTGTCCTTTATTCTGGAAGAGGATCAACATGACATCACTATGTTGGGGTCAAGGTACAGTGTGTCCAACTGTGGCTGATCAGACCAATATGAGCTTTGGAAGTCTATACCACAGGTCAGACCCAAACAATCTATATGAACATTTGGCATAGAGATGTCTCTAAATTTGCACATCTCATATCTATTTTGACCTACTGAAATTCTGCTTTGCTCATTAGAACACAGTGTCTTCTTTGATGTGAACACACCATGTTGAGTGGTCTTGTGTCAGTGTCTCCCATGTCTCAAAATCAATTCCAAAGTTCTTCAGGGAAACCTTGAGAATGTCCTTGTATTACTTCTTCTGACCTCCGTGAGAGTGCTTGCCTCATATGAGTTCTCCATACAGTCTTCTAGGCAAAAATACATTTGGATTTCGAAAAACATGGCCAGCCCGTCAGAGAGTTTGAATGCTTGGCAGTTCAGCTCAAGAACAGACCTCATTGTCCAATACCTTATCTTGCCAGATGATCTTTAGAATCTTCCTAAGACAATTCAAATGGAAGTGATTCAGTTTCTTGGCATGGTGCTGGTATACTGTCTAGCTTTCACAGGCATACAGCAATGAGGTCAGCACAGTGGCTCTGTAGTTCTTCAGTTTGGTAGAAAGCCTAATACTTCTCTCCCACACTTTCCTTTGGAGCTTCCCAAACACTGAACTAGTTCTGGCAACGTGTGCATCAACCTCATCATCTATGTGCATATCCCTGGAAAGTATGCTGCCAAGGTAAATGAACATATCCATAGCATTCAGAGTTTCTCCATTTGCTCTAACGGATGGCTCCATGTATAGATGGTGCAGTGCTGGTTAGTGGAGAACTTCTGTTTTCTTGTTAAATGTCAGGTCAAAATTAGCACAAGCAGGGCAGCTAGCTGGGCAGTGGATAAAGCACCAGCCCTGGATTCAGGAGGACCTGAGTTCAAATCAGGCCTCAGACACTTGACACTTACTAGCTGTGTGACCCTGGGCAAGTCACTTAACCCCCATTGCCCTGCAAAAAAAATACCAACAACAACAACAAAAATGTATTAGGTACCTACTAAGAGCCTATTACTGTGCTAAGTGCTAGGAATACAAATATGAAAAGAGAAAAGGACCATCTCTGCCCTCAAGGAACTTGCAATCTAATAAAAAAAAATTAGCACAAGCAGCAACCAATCCATACACTGTTGCATCTCAGCCTCAGAGGCCTCATTGAGTGCACAATCATCTGTGAACAAAATGTCATGTACCAATTGTCCCTCCACTTTACTCTTGGCTTGTAGCATTATCAAGTTAAATAATTTACCATTAGTACAGCATCTGACCTTGATACCCTTTTCATCCTCATTGGAGGCATCTCACAACGTCACTTGAATCATTATGCTAAAAAGAATGGGAGCAAGCATATAGCCCTGCTTCACTCCACTGGTGACTGGAAAAGTCCAAGAGCATCATCCATTTTCCAGAACTCATACAGCCATGCTATGACAGAACTGGCATATAATACTGATGAACTTCTCTGGGAAACCAAATTTTCCATCCTAACTAAACTATTTACTATAATTCTCTATGCACAATGTTCCACCTCTTGCCTCTGTGCACTTGCATTGGCTATCTGTAGCTAACTTCAAGACTTAGCTCAAGCATCACCCTCCTACACGAAGTCTTTCTTAAGTCTTTCCCCTGGATAGCCCCTCCCAAAAATAATTTTCTATTTGCTTATGTTTTGTATTGACTAATCGGTGTATCCATTATTTCCCCTCTATAGAGAGTAAAATTCTTGAAGAAAGCAAGAAGTCTTTCTTTTTTTTTATTTTTGTGTTTCCAGTGTCAAGCAGAGTTTCTCATATGTACTAAGCATTTTTTTTCTTTTCTTTTCTTTTTTTTTAGTGAGGCAATTGGGGTTAAGTGACTTGCCCAGGGTCACACAGCTAGTAAGTGTTAAGTGTCTGAGGCCGGATTTGAACTCAGCTACTCCTGACTCCAGGGCTGGTGCTCTATCCACTGCGCCACCTAGCTGCCCTTGTACTAAGCATTTAATAAATGCTTGCTAAATGAATAAATATACATGGCAAAATACATCTTTTTCATATGACTTGCTATTTTGCCATGAACCCCCTCTCATATTTTGATTGATTTTTTTTGTCCCAAATATGATAAGTGGTCAAAGGATATGAATAAACAGTTCTCAAAATAATTTCAAACTATTAAGAAACCTATGAAATAATACTCCAAATCACTAAAAATGAGAGAAATAAAAATCAAAACAATCTAGAGTTTTCACCTTACATCCTCCAAATTGGTAAAGTGAAAAAAGCTCAATCCATGGTACCACATTAATGAACACTAATGTATTTCTGTTAGAGAGGTTAATTAGTACAACTATTTTGGAAAGCAATGGAATTACATAAATAAAGTGTTTCTTACCTAGAGAGTCCAATACTAGGCATATACCCCAAGGAGATCATTGATCTTTTTTAAGTCCCTATGTACAACAAAAAAATTATAGCAGCATTTTTTGTGGTTACAGTTTTTTGTATGTGTTTATTTATTGATTAGGGAATTGCTAAATAAATTGTGGTATATGAATGTAATGGAATGTTATTATGCTGTAAGAAATTATGAATATAGTGAATACACAGGAGAACTTACATGAACTGAAGCAAAGTGAAGTAGCACCGAGAAAACAATAGACACAATGACTATACCAATGAAAATGGAAAACACAACCACAAAACAATCAAAAGTGAATGTTACAGAATCACAAAGAACTTAAGTCTGGCCCCAGATAAGAGATATAATAAAACACCACACACACACACACATACACACTCCTTTACAGAGATGGGAGGTGCATAGGAGTGGAACACTGGATATATTTTCAGATTTTTAAAAGTATTGATAGGTTTTGCTGATTTTTTTTCTTTTAGAAAATTATTGGTTATATGGGACGTCTTTCTGGGTAGGGAAAAGATGATACAGGGAGAAATTTAGACAATGTAAAAACAAAAGGTTACCAAAATTTTTTAAAAATGTTTTAAACTAAAGTTTAAGACTTTAGATGTACTGATGGCAAATTTAATCTTATACAGTTTGGTCTAATGTTCTAGCCTATCAAAATCTTTTTGGGTCCTGATTGTATCACCACATGTATTATCTTTGTGTCATGTACAAATCTGATAAAGACAACATCTGTGACTTTTCCTAAATCATTAATAAAAATGTTAAGTGGCAGAGGGCCTAGGACAAATTCGTAGATATTCCAATGGAAACCTTCTTCCATATCAGCATTGAACCACTAATAACTGATATTTGGGTTCAGTCTTGAAGGAAAACAATACTTGTTAAAAATACATATGCTGTGGGGCATGAGTTGTATAGATCAAGCTAAAATCCCCTTTAAAAAATGCAAGCTTTCATTTATATTTGCTACATAATCTATTCCTTGATTTCACTCAGCAGTTACAGCATGGGGCTATTTGATAGCCTTCTCCCCCAGCCTCTGTGATTCTCACTAGCACGTTAGCAGCTGCTTTAACTGTAAGCTAAGCAAATCTTGATGTCTGTCAGCTGTAACTGCTCAGAACTGGCAAAGGAAGGATCACCTGTTATATGCCTGATATATAAGTTGACCCCGGTCAAGAGGGTTTTGGGGGGGGGGGAAGAGGAAGGAAGGAAGGAAGGAAGGAAGGAAGGAAGGAAGGAAGGAAGGAAGGAAGGAAGGAAGGAAGGAAGGAAGGAAGGAAGGAAGGAAGGAAGGAAGGGAGGAAGGGAGGAAGGGAGGAAGGGAGGAAGGAAGGGAGGGAGTTAACCCTTAAAATTAAACCTTAAAATTAAAGAATATTCTGAAATTTTTGATTAGGTAAGCCCCCTCATGATTTTCTTTTCATGTGAATCTGTGAAATGCATTGTATACTTCAGATAAACTTTCTACCGGAACATTAATATATACGATAGAGGGTTATTTTCCCCCTAAAACAAAGACTTCTATAACCATCAGCATCTTTTACTTTTCTAGGTTTTTCCTATAATATTCGATTATTTCTGAAACCAGAAGTTCAGACCACCTGTCAGAAAACTCCTTAAAAAGTGGTGTTATTGATCTAAAATGTTTGGAAACAACTGAGTATGGTTTCAGAAATAACACAAGGACTGTGTCTATTTTCTTGTCTTGATACTCACAGTTAAATCTAACTCTCATGTATTGGAATGTGCCCTGATAAAATTTAATTACTGTATTGTCAAAAGTAATAAATGACATAGTTCTTTAACTCATTCCTAACCCCCTCCCCCCCAAAAATATGAAAGTTATTTCTTCATTTTAAACTACTACAGCTCTTCCTCCAGTGCCATCAAGATTGGGCAGGGCAATAAGGACTCCTTAGGTTTTGAAATATTGTCCCAAATACCAAGGCTTTCAATACTGTTGAACGCATAGTCTCCCAGATGGCGGCTTGGGCAAGTCAGCAAGTACACCATGGTGTTGCCCCAATAGACATATCTTTTTTTTTTTCCAGGGCAATGAGAGTTAAGCGACTTGCCCAGGGTCACACAGCTAGTAAGTGTCAAGTGTCTGAAACTAGATTTGAACTCAGATCCTTCTGAATCCAGGGCCAGTGCTTTATCCACTGTGCCTCCTAGCTGCCCCCTAGTGGGCCTATTTTTTTTTTTTTAGTGAGGCAATTGGGGTTAAATGACTTGCCCAGGGTCACACAGCTAGTAAGTGTTAAGTGTTTGAGGCTGGATTTGAACTCTGGTACTCCTGACTCCAGGGCTGTTGCTCTATCCACTGTTCCACCTAGCTGCCCCCCAGTAGGCCTATTCTTAACCATGCCTCATAATGTATGTTCTGGCCAGAATAGACCAGGGCATCTACTGTTAACTTCCCCTTCCCCCATTAAACTTATAAAGTTTGTGTGTTTGGGGGAGGCACTTCCTTCCAGGTTATTATGCTCTGGAAGATGTTATAAATCATGAAAAATGACATTTTATAATTTTAGATGTCATAGTATCATAGAATCATAAATTTAGAGTTAGAAGAGAAGCCTTGGAGAAAATCTAGTCTAACTTTCTCATTTTCCATTTAAGGAAGGGAAGATGTGATTCCCTCCACTCCCTACTACTTCAGAGGATATAGTCATACATGATGAGGTTTTTTCTTTCTTTTTTTTTTTTTTAGTGAGGCAATTGGGGTTAAGTGACTTGCCCAGGGTCACACAGCTAGTAAGTGTTAAGTGTCTGAGGCCGGATTTGAACCCAGGTACTCCTGACTCCAGGGCCGGTGCTCTATCTACTGCGCCACCTAGCTGCCCCCATGATGAGGTTTTAAAAGATGCATCCATACTCCTAATTTTTTTATGAGATGGGAACAATTCAGTGATTAGGTCAAGAAGGGAACAACATAATTGGACAAGTCTATAGGTTACCTGGGGCCTCTGGGTCCTTTAAATTGTTAAGCCCTGGATTAGTCTTTAGAGTTCAAGAGTTGGAGGCAATTGTAAGGCTCTTGTGTCTAAATCAAAGGATAGGAAGGGGTTAAGGGAATTTTCTCTCCTTCTTCCCCTTCCCCTCAGTCATGTCTTTGGTTCTATTTGAATGGTAGAAGAAACTGCAAGGATGGGGGGGGGGGGACATAGATATCCAAATAGATATAGATACCAGATACATAGATACAGCTTTAAGCAGCTTCACTCCTAGCAAAGGAGAATAGGGCTAGTGTGAGGAAGAGATCCTGAGAGCCTAGTGCAAAGACTCTATAAAGAACAGAAGAAGGGATTTCCAGGCCCTGTAGTATCAGGAGTTGTGAGTTACATTGGCACTCTGGGAATTCAGCTGTTTAACCTGCCCAGAAGAGATGCAGCAACCAAAGGGAAGCTTTGAGAAGACTGTACAAGGAGTGAAATTACTTTTAGGTCTTGCAGTTCCAGAATTGTGAGTTGTATTAGCACACGTGTTCCCAACATGTATGCCTCATTATTCTTCCCATGAATGTTGTGTCTACTTGTGGGAGAGTATACCCCAAGTATTGAAAGGAATGTTTTATAAATACTGCTCTTTCTATACCATCTTAGTAAATAAATATCTTTGCTAATAGCTACTAGTATCTACTGGTTGATTGCTCACAGGAAGCACATTGGTAGGGGCTTGTGAACCATAATAATCATAGACTACACCCTAAAATGTGAAGTATCAGTTGCCCTCTGGGAATCTAACCCTTGAGTGCAAATGCAATTTGGAAGGAGTAGTACAGAAGGGATGCTACATAGTGAAGAGAAAACTAAGGCCCAAAGAAGTTCAATGACTTGCCCAAGGTCACAAGATAGAAAATAGAAGTGCCAAATATGTGAAATAAAATGAATTAATTAGTATAATCTAGCAACATTCAAGCCTTGGTCACTCTGCTCCCTCACCATCTCATACCAAAAAGATAATAGAGTGCAGTGGGGAAAACAAAATAAAACAGTGGATTTTCCAATAAAGAACCAAGGTTTAAATTCTTGCTCTTCTCCTGGATGACCTTATATAAATTTCATGCCTCTTTGAGCCTCAGATTCCTTATTTTAAATTGAGTGTTTGTCTAAGTGACTTTCCAACTCTAAATCTATGATTCTCCTATTATCCTATTTCCCTCAGCTTCCCCTTTGTACAGTAAAATCAATGCATCAAATTCCACAAGAAGGGGCTCTGTTTACCTCTGTTTACTGTATGAGGAACATTGTTCCAGGTTCCAAGGAAGAAAGCTTTAGGCACATTGATAATGGCAAGTAGGTGGCATATTGGATAGAGTGATGGACTTGGAGTCAAAGACACTTACCAGCTCTGTGACCCTGGGTAAATCACTTGACCTCTGACTGCCTCGGTTTCCTCATTTATAAAATGGGAATAATACAACAACCTCCTGGGGTTGTTGTAAAGATCACTCAAATGATATAATATTTTTTAAGTGCCACACACCATAGCTAATAGAATTATTATTGTCAGCTGGGAAGAGAGAATTTTATTTATACAATATTAGTTCCCTTCCTCCCCCTTTTGTGATTCATGGGTGAAGTACACTATGGCAAAACAAAGGTGTGTGTGTTTTGTTTTTTAAATAGCAAACTCCCTGGAATGCTTCTACCTTCTTTCCTTAGTAGAAATTACTTTCAGTTGAAGAAACACGCCCAGATCATTTGCATCAATAAACAAGCAGAGCTGGAAAGTTAATGTGTTAGCATGTCCATATTTGCTCAGTGCAAGCCAATAAAATAAGCCACAGTTACCTTTGTTCCTTCTTCTTAAGTAAAGGCTGGCATCAGGAGGCAATTTTCTCATGACTCCAGCCTTGTACTTGTCTGGATGTTCCACATGCAAAGAGGTGAATTTTTACATGTAAAAAATTTAGTGGATTTTGCAGCAATGGGCATCCAGGAAACAAAGACGCTAGTAGATCTTCCCCAGCGGGTTAGGATTGGTCTTGTCTCAGATACTTCCTAGCTGTGTGACCCTGGACAAGTCACTTAATTTTTGTCTTTCTTAGATTTCTCAAGTGTAAAAATCTGTTGAGCTGTTTCAGTCTTGTCTGATTCTTCATGACCCCATTTGGCCTTTTCTTTGCAAAAATACTGGAGTGGTTTGTTATTTCCTTCTCCAGTTCGTTTTTGTTTTTGTTTTTTTTTTTTACAGATATTAAGGAAACAGGCAACTGAGGTAAACAGGGTTAAGTGACTTGCCCAAGGTCACTCAGCCAGTAAGTGTCTGAGGCCAGATTTGAATGAAGGAAGATGAGTCTTCATAACTTTAGGCTCAGCATTCTATCCATTGTGCTAACTTGCTGACCCCTGACTGTAAAATGGGAGTTAATAATAGCACCTGCCTCCCAAAGATGTTGTGAAGATCAAATGAGATCATATTTGTAAAGCATTTGGCACAGTGTCTGGAATTCCCTTCCCTCCTCCCCATAGGGGAATTCTACAGTGATCTCTGTCACATCTGGAAATGAATGAATAAGGCATGCAGTCCCTCCAATCATAACTGCCATTGATATAAATGCTTAATAAATATTTACAAAGTGCTTTACAAATATTATCTCCTTTTGAACCCTATAAAGTAGGCGCCCTTATTATCTCCATTTTATAGATAAGGGAACTGAGAGGCCAGAGAGGGCAAGTGGTTCCTTCAGAAGTGTTAGAGGCAGGCCATGAACCTGGCTCTTGTTGACTTTCAGTCCCACATTCTAGTCACTACGTTATACTACCTCTTTTCTCAACTCTTCTACTAAGTGGCTGTAGTGAGAAAATCATCTCACTTTCTTGGATTTGGTTTTCTAATATGTGACAGCAAATTAGGAGGAAAAGGAGGTGGAGGAAGAGAAAGAGGAAGAGGAAAAGGAGGAGGAGAAATGTAGAAAGAAGGAGAAGTGTAGGAAGAAGGAGGCTGGACTAACTGTTGTCTAAGGTACCTTTGTAGTGAATCTGAGACTATGAAAGGAGAAATAGTATGATTCATGAAAGAGGCATTGACTCTGGAGTTGAGAGAATCTGAGTTCTAATCCTATCTCTTTCTAACTCTGTGAACTTGGGCTAAGTAACTTGACATCCCTGTCTCATTTCCTCTGCCACAAAAAACTAGATGACCTCTGAGGTCCCTTCTAGTTCTAGCTCTCTGAATGGCAGCAGCCGAAATGACCACCACTATGGATTGACATGGACAGATCCCCCAAACCTTCATATTACGACATCCTAGGTTCTGAAGGGCACTAATTCAAATTTGGCCCCAGACAATTACTAGCTGATGGGACCTTGGGCAAGTCACTTAACCCTGTATGCTCCAGTTTCCTCATCTGTAAAATGAGCTAGAGAAGGAAATAGCAAATCACTCCAATATCTTTGCCAAGAAAACCCCAAATAGGATCACAAAGAGTCAGACATGACTGAAATGACTCAAAAACAACAAAAACTATGCATAGGTCAAATCTCACAATGGCATAATTTTTCTAGCCCTTGTCAATAACTCTGCTTTCACCCTCTGTAGTCATTTACTCAAAAGCTTTATTTTCTCTGTTGACAGAAAGAAGAGGTGGCTACTGATTACATATATAGCTGCTTTACAAAACTGTTGTGAGGATTACTGAGTGACCTTTTGCAAGAAAGTGCTTTGTTTGACAGGTGATGTAGGAATGAAAAAGACAGGAATGAATTAAAGGACTATTAATGCCCGGGATTTCTGGTAGTGCTTGTAATAGCAATTTTAATTCTAATCCCTTACCCTTCCTCATGTGTTTGTTTGGTCCAGGGCCTTAGAAATTATTGTGGTATTGCAACACAGTGATTTCGGGGTTATCAATAGATGCCAGAGATTAATGACTCATTAGGTTGTAGTTCTGCAGACACAAGAGAAGAAAAAATACCAGACTCCCACACATTATGTCATCTGACAATTCCTGTTCTATTCATTGAATTGAAACAAGTGCCTGAAGTGAGGGTAATGAAAGCTATGACCATACTTGTTAGACAAGACAGAGGTTGGAAAGTGCTCCCAAAACGCAGATGAAATCTTGAAGGATTTCCAAGGAAAATGCCAGAGTCATGTCATTCTCCTGCTTCATAAATAAAGCAGGAGCATGGGGCCATATTATGAAAGGATACATGGATTGGGACAGAATGGATGGTATTCCATATAATGTAGAGAGGTGCTATTCCCAGCTTAAGGACCAGTTTGAGCTGAAAAAAGGTTTTCAGTCAAGGAAAAAATACTTCTCTAAGGACATACAGGGTATGGGAGGGAGGTAAAGTTTGCACTTAGGCCCCTGCTGTTTCTCCCTGGCAAACAGTTTGGAACACCCTGCTGATTGTCCCAAAAAAGAGCCCATAATAAGGAAGTGACTTCAGAAGTGATTTTGCTATGCACTTTGGGTATGTAAATAGACTTTAAGTTGTCAAGCCTGTGGAGAAGGATGAGTAAAGGCCCAGAAATACACGTGGGGGAGGAGAAAGAACAAAAGACACAAGGAGGAGGAGGAGGGGGAGGAAGGGGGGGGAGGAAAAGGAGGTGAACTGTAGGATGAAGGGAAGGAAAGGACAAGAAACTGAGTTTGAAGGAAAACTGGTAGTTTATTATTTTTTTTAAAGTTTTCCCAAATTAGTTAATAAACATTGATTGAGATTGTGCTCACCCATGTACAGTGTACTGTGCTAGGATGCAAGAGGCGTGGGTTTTGTGCCCAAAGAAGTTACAATCTAGCTGATAAACTCAAATGAGGAAATGAGCTGTCATTCAACTGACATAGAGGAATTAGGCTACTTGCCCAGGATCATGATTAGAGACAGCATTGGGTCCCAAGACCAGCAATGTAATCGCTGCATCATGTTCTCAAAAATCAAACATACTGAAGAAACAAAAGATTGCATAAAAACAGTTAAAACATTATGATTGCAGATGCAAATTAACTTGAATAAGTAAAGGATGGGGAGCACAAAAGGAGTTAGCTGAAAGGTACATAGGCTTCGTAGTAAAGTCAGTTTTGTAACATTGAAGGGGGTCATAGTCCTGCATTTGTTAAAGGCATACTTTTAGTGGGTTTGTATGTATCTGAGCCCATTACTCAGATTTCTTCCACTGTGAGTCTTTGCCAATTTGACAACTGGAAAGGACAATAAATTGTTCCTATAATAGAAGCAACCATGACAGCTGATGTTTCCTTCTGGAATCTAGCTCAGGCAACTAGGTGATATGGCAGAGAGAGTGCTAGAATTGAACTCAGGAATACCAGAGTTCAAGTCCTGCCTCAGATACTTATTTGCTGTGTGACCCTGGGTAAATTACTTAATTTCCATCTGCCTCAGTTTCCTCACCTATAAGATGGATATAATAATAGCTAACTTCTCTTACAGGTTTTTGAAAGGATAAAAATGATGTGATATTTGTATAGTGATTTACAAAACAAAGTGCTAGCTCTCTTTGTGGTGGCAAAGAATGGGAAATTGAGGGAATACCCATCAATTCAGAAATGGCTGAACAAGTTGTGGTATATGAATATAATGGAATACTATTGTGCTGTAAGAAATAATGAGCAGGCAGATTTCAGAAAAACCTGGAAAGACTTAAGTGGACTGATGCTGAGTGAAGTGAGCAGAACCAGGAGAACATTGTACATAGTAACAGCAACATTGTGTGATGATCAATTGTGATAGACTTAGTTCTTCTCAACAATACAATGAGCCAAGACAATTCCAAAGAACTCATGATGGAATATGTTCTCCATATCTAGAAAAAATAACTGTGGATTCTGAATGCAGATTGAACCCTACTGTTTCTACTTTTGTTTTTTGAGGTTTTTCCCTTTTTTTCTGATTCTTCTTTCACAACATGACTAATGCAGAAATATGCTTAATGTGACGGTACATATATAACCTAAAATCATATTGTTTTCTGTCTTGGGGAGAAGGGAAGGAAGGAGGGAGGGAGAAAAATTTGGAACTAAAAATCTTATGAAACCAAATGTTGAAAACTATCTTTACATGTAACTGGAAAATAATAAAATACTTTTACGATTAAAAAAAAAACCCAACAAAACAAAACAAAGTGCTAGCCATCATCATCAACTACTGAGTAGTAGTAGTAGTAGTAGAAGAAGAAGTAGTGGTGGTTGTGGCAATAGAAGTTGTAGTAGTGGTAGTAGTAGTCATGTTGGTGGTGATGGTGGTGGTGGTAGTGTCGGTAGGAGTAGTACTAGTACCAGTATTATTACCACCACCACCACTAGTATCCTGAGGCAACAGAAATACCTAAAGCATTCTAGGGCCCAGGTTACAGAAGTAATTTTTTTTTTTTGCGGGGCAATGGGAGTTAAGTGACTTACCCAGGGTCACACAGCTAGTAAGTGTCAAGTGTCTGAGGCCGGATTTGAACTCAGGTACTCCTGAATCCAGGGTCGGTGATTAATCCACTGCGCCACCTAGCCGCCCCCACAGAAGTAATTTCTAAGGGCTTGGTGGTGGTAGGAATTCCAGGTGCTCTAAGCCAGGACTTCTTAAATTTTTTCCACTTTTGGCCCCTTTTTGCCGGAGAAATTTTTATGCAACCCCAGGTACATAGGTATGTAAAATAGGTATACATAACCTTTTACTGTTGCCAAATTTTTCACAACCTCCACATTCAGTTATGTGACCACATACAGGGTCGTGACTCACAGTTTAAGAAGCTTTGCTCTAAGAAAGTTCTCTGACCCCTCATTCTAAGCCATTTCTTCTATTTCATAAGACCATGAAATGTCAGGTTACTCAGTGACATTCCCCATCGAGGTAGCCTTCTGGTCTGGTCACTAGGTCACAGGAGTGTCACAGTGTTCTTTCAGGGGGGCAATGCCCTCTAGCCAAGGACAAGCAGAAGCCTTTCCTCTGACACCCTTTGAGCACTGGCTTAAAGGTTCATCACCTCCCAGCAGGCAGTGGGAGAAGTCTGGCCTCTTGTTTGACAGTCCCACCTGATTCAAAGCCAGTTCTCTCAATAAGGGAACTGCCTTGGCTCAGAGTGATCAGTATTAGTTCAGTAAGTTCCACTTCTAGACTCTTAAATCTCCTTTACAATTCTAAATCTGTAATCTATATGAGTTTTTCTTTGATTTCTTCATATTTGTTGTTTCTTGAAACACTGTAATATTCCATAACATTCATATACCATACTTTGTTTTACTATTTCTTGGTTGATAGATATTTACATTGTTTCTAGTTGTTTCCAAACACAAAAAGTGTTGCTATGAAAATTTTGGGGTAGCTAGGTGGTACAGTGCCTGAAGTCAGAAAGACTCATCTTCCTGAGTTCCAATCTGGCCTCAGATACCTACTAGCTGTGTGACCCTGGGCAAGTCACTTAATCCTATTTGCTTCTGTTTCTTCATCTGTAAAATGAGCTGGAGAAGGAAATGGTAAACCACTCCAGTATCTTTGCCAAGAAAACCCCAAATGGGGTCATGGAAGAGTCAGACGTGACTGAACAACAACAAATGAACATTTTGGTATCAATAGGACCTGTAGGTGTCTATCTTTGATCTCCTTGGGGTGTAATTTTGCCCCCTAGGTGATGCTACCCCAGGCCACCAGCACAGAGACTACATCAAAGACTATTCAGTCCAAATACACTGACTTTTCCAAGTCCCTCAGTATCCCCACTGCCTACCATCAGATCGAATATCTAGAACAGGCAAGTGGCCTTAGAGGACATCTAGGAGGTGTTCAGCCTACCAACTCAAACTACTCCCTCTACTTTCTTTCCCCTTTCCCCTCACTCCACTAAGCTCAGTTTGTGGCACCTGGGCAGTGGCACTAATTCATTATTCAACTAGGGAAATGAAAACAGAATATTTCTCTGAAACATCCAAATCACACAAATCTGAGTTTGGCTTGTTTTCACCCCTCATTTGGGAGATTGCCTTCAATCTGACTAACTCTATATTTCATATCATTTTACACCACAGCTACACATTTTTAATGTATAAAGAAAATGAAAATGAATAAGATGCTTGTTAATAGCTACTCTGTAGAGCACTCACCCCATAATCTCCCTGCTTTGATCCTTTGGACCACCCTGACTGCTTGAGATATAGGGAGAATGGGAGGTAAGGAATTTCAGGACTGAAATGTGCTGAGATTGGCTTGATAAGATTTGGAGAAGATGGAGGAAAGGTTCAAGGGTTTGGGATCAGTTTCTTGCCCTGACCACAATATACCTGAGGGTCCACAGCAACTATGAGTCCCCTTCTGTTCTGATCTGGTTCATTCTCAGGCTTCTGGCCTATCTCACATCCCCAACACCTTGGCCTCAGCTTCATTCTGGATATCTGCCCTGACCAGCACAACTTTCTAGAACCATCCCAGCTCATCCTTGCCCTTCTTGTGTGGCTTCATCCTGGTCTCTGACTCACTCCAGGTGGTTGTTGTAGACTCTGATACACAAAGAAATAGAATAAAAGAAAAAAGTTGAAAACCAAGACCACCTTGGATATACTTTAGGATAGGGTGTTGGTGGTGGGGCATTCAGAAGAGGAATGAACAAAATTCATGAATGTGCCCTGAATATCCTAGCCACAACTTGACATTTAAATTATTTAAATTAATTTAATCATGAACAGACTATAGAACTTTGTATGAAGAAACCTCCTTAATCAAGATATATTAGGGGCAACTAGGTGGCGCAGTGGATAGAGCACCGGCCCTGTAGTCAGGAGTACCTGAGTTCAAATCCGGCCTCAGACACTTAACACTTTACTAGCTGTGTGACCCTGGGCAAGTCACTTAACCCCAATTGCCTCACTAAAAAAAAAAAAAGATATATTGATGGTACTGTTCAAATATGTAAGATTTCATACTGATATGCTAAAAACAGATGTAATCAAAAATTATTACCAGAACTTGATTCTTACATGGCCTTCCCATGTTATTTTGGATTTTGACTCTGCATGTGACTACACAGAATCAGTATTATAAGGAAAGGTGTTTTAAAATTAAGTATATTTAAGCAAACAATTGAAAAGGTGGAAAATTTTTATATAGCAATAATGGCAATTTCTGGGTTACTTCTTAAATGATTCCCCTCTGGAGACAGTAAATTCCTTTCTTGTATTTCTTTTCCTGTTGACTTCTCACAGTCAATACTTCATATTCTCTTGTTTAGGGTGAGGTAGTGTATCAGGTTGCCTAACGATCCCATACTTGAATCTTAACTTGTAAAGCAGGCCTTCAGCATGTTTTGCATGATGTACACTACCCTCATTTTTTGGTTCTAAAAAGTGAGGAAGCCTATTAAGAGCACTAAAAGACAGCAAGTCAATAATGTCAGCTAAGTCAGTTTATCTAATGATCATTAAAGCATTATCTATTGTGAACATTCATACTCCAAGGGCTATCCCCTACTCTCCCTCACATATACATAGTCACCAACACAGCAATCAGAGTATGTCCCATATTCTGCAAATAAAACCCAGGACCCTGACTTCTATACTTCCTCTTGTTTTGGTACAAAAAGCTGTGAAATTGTGACTGATAATTACAACTCTCTTTTATATATTTTTTGGGGGATATGACCCATGATTTCATTGGACAGGGAACTCCTGGTGAGACAACTCTCTCTTCCAATGCAGGTAGGCAACAATCTGCAATTTATAATCTTAGACAATTGTCTGGGT
This sequence comes from Dromiciops gliroides, assembly GCF_019393635.1. NCBI lineage: Eukaryota > Metazoa > Chordata > Mammalia > Microbiotheria > Microbiotheriidae > Dromiciops > Dromiciops gliroides. Next base: position 241,091,139 of record NC_057862.1, on the reverse strand, counting down.
TACTAAGAGGCAATTTGCCTTGCTCAGGGGTCATGCGATCAGTTGTGTCAGATAACACTTAAACCCAGGTCTTTTTTGGCTCTGAGGATAATTCTCTAAATCCTATGACACTCAAGATCTGACGTACTCACATCATCACCACTACCACCACCACCATCATCATCCTCATCATCTAGAACTTTAAGATTTGCAAAACATATTATTTCACTGGATCTTCACAAGAACTAGGTGCCATTATTCCCATCTTACAGATAAGGCAACTGAGAAGTGACTTACAAAGGATCAAACAACTAGTAAGTCTCTGAGGCTTGATTTGAACTCAGGTTTTCCTGATGCCAAGTGAATGGTCTTCCTATTGTGTCAATTTAACTTCCAGTTAAGATGATAATGTGAGGGCAGCTAGGTGGTGAAGTGGATAAAGCACTGGCCCTGGATTCAGGAGGACCTGAGTTCAAATCCAACCTCAGACACTTGACACTTACTAGCTGTGTGACCCTGGGCAAGTCACTTAACCCTCATTGCCCCACAACCCCCCCCCCAAACCTAAAATCCAAACCAAAAAACCAAAAACAACAACAAAAAAGATGATAATGTAAAAAATTGTAGAAGAGCCCAGGTTTTACATAACACCCAACTAAATAACCAGATAGAATAATAGAGAAAACAGAAAAGAAACAGAAGTGATGTCCTACATCTAGCCTAGAACTACATAAAAAAGACTCCCAGGAACCAGCAGAGGGTTGGAGAAGAGTCATTCCAGGGAAGCCAGTGAAACTTGGTGAAACTGAAGTTTGAGGGCCTTGGGAGAGGGATCCACCTGGTATACAGGTCTGTCCAAGTTGGGAGAGAGACTAGGCCAAAGTATAAGCCCAAAGGTGGCCAAAGACACTTTGAAAGAAGAAACTACAGGAGAGTTTCAAGTCCTAGTAATTGGGGTGATTAAGTCAGATCCTAGCCCTGTTCTATCAGAACAGAAATGGAAGAAAAATTCTGTTCCCATTGGTAACTTGTGCAGGGATAAAAAAGTCCATTTACATACTCCTTGGAGCACCAGGATCCACAGTAGGAGACAGAACCAACTAAATGGCAAGGCTCCCACATGGAGGAGGACATTTCAGGAAGCTCGAGAACAGCTCAATTTCTAGCATCCATCTGTGGGGATAGTGGGGGCTACAGCAGAGAATGGAACCAATTTCCAGTTGTAGATTATACAAGGAGAAGGAGTCAGTGCCCGACTAAGGCCAAAACTCATATTGGACCATTATGTGACTGAGAAAGAAGCTAGGAATTAATTGAGGCAAGAGGTTGGACCTATTCCATCCAGAATGGCTGAGATAGTAGCATCTGAATTATAAAGGGGCCTGAACCAAATAGGGCTTATGCAACCCAAGAATACTAGAGGAGATAGAACTTGTCACTGGAACAAAGTCCCAATTCAAGAACTGATAATTGAAAAATGAGTTAACAAAAGAAAGCATTAAACATAATGAAGAAATTAGTTGAGTAAAGCCAAAAAAGTAAACTTTTAAAAAAAGAATATCTCCATAATAAGTATAACCAAAGCCTTAAAGAAGAAAAAAACACTATCTTAATTAAGAGATAAAATATAAAATTAGAGCTCTTGAAGAAAAAAGTGAATAATAAAAATAGTTTAAAATAGAAGGCAGAAATATTTATACAAATAGTGGATACTCTCAGAAAGACAATGGAACAATTAGAACTCATTAATCTATGAAATGACAAGAAATAATAGAAAAAAGTGTCTCAGTTTCCTCAACTGTCAAATAGGAAAAATGATAACACCTATCATCTAGGGTTGTTATAAGGATCAAATGAGACAATATTTATAAATTGCTTAGTACAATTCCTGGCCCATTGGAAGTGTTTAATAAATGCTTATTTCTTTCCTTCTTTCCCTTTGATTCTAACAAAAGTGGTCAGTATTCTATTATGAATTTTTGAAATATGTTTTCTAGGGAGTGTTTTTTTTGGGGGGGGGGTGTCATGATTTTCAGGGAATCTGATGATTCTTAAATGATCTCTCCTTGATGTCTTTCCTGGGTCAGTTGTTTTAATAGTAGATACTTTACTTTTTAAAAAAATTTTTGACTTTTTTCCCCTATTATTTCTTGTCATCTTGTAGAGTTACTGAGTTTTTGTTTGATCTGTTATTATTTTCAGGGAATCCACTACTTGGGTGGGATTTCCATCTTCTGTTTTAAGGTATTTATTATCTTTCTATTCCCCCCTCCCATAATTCTTACTTCACTTTAAAAAATCTCTTGCTTCATTTCTGTCAGCCACTTTTATAGTCCTTGTAGTAAAGTCATTTTTTGCCCCTAAGTTTCTGCTTGGTCATCTTGTAAAATTGTTTTCTTCTTCAGTATTTACCTCTTGGACAGTCTTTGACTTAATAGTATTTCTTCATAGCATTTGGCATCTTTTATTGTTTATCCATATCTCCAGCTTCAGTTTTTGAGTTGGCACTTGGTGCCAAGACCATGCTCTGTCCTCCCACCCTCTTGGATGGGTTGGTCAGATCCTGTTTAGTTCTACCCTCTTATTATTGGGCCTTACCACTGGCTTCCCCTCTACTATTGTGCCTGCTCTCAAAGCATTGATAAGTTTAGGACTCCTCTTCAGAGTGATGAGGTCTTCGGGTCCCCCTGAAGGGTCTCTAGTAAGATTGCTCTGTACTTCCAGGGACCCCTGGAGCTTCCCTATCAGAGCACCTCTGGCCCCGTGGGAACAGAATGCTACAGGCTTTAGGTGCCCCTAGAGTGTATGTGGTCAAAGTGCTAACAGGCTAAGGGCCTATTGTCCTGAGATAATGCTGGCTTCCCTGAGGGGCCTCCTCTCCCAGTGAGTAAGCTTCCAGCTGTCTTTTTGTGCTTTCACGGTCTGGATGAAGAAGCTTATTGTTGTTTCTTTTTGGATTTCTTGATCATTATCTGATATGGGCTCCTTTTTCTTCTTTTTTTTTTTAAAAATATGGATTATATGTGGGAGAGTTGGGCTCCTCTTTGACCTTTTACACCACTATCTTAACCAGAAGTTTTGTGAATTTTTACTTTATAAATGTTCAACTATTATTAAACCACATTCTCTCTAGTTGCTGTCAAAAACCCTAAACTTCAATCTATATTCAAATATTAGCTGCTCTCTGCCTAACAACATAGTTTTAGAGCCAGGCAAGATCCCTAGCAATATTGAAGCTCAACTAAGAGCATTATCTTGCCTTTACTTTCCTAAGAAGATGTTGCTTCAACCTTATGTCTTCTATCTGTGACTTTAACACTTCAAATATAATCCAGTTCTGTTATTTAATTGGCAGGTTTGCAAAGAGTGATAGCTTGTCTAACTAGCCAACTAACAGATGAGAGCTGAGCTTATTTGGAATTGATCCCAACATCATTGAACTTTCACTAAAATCCCTTCTTAGCATGCATAGGAGCTAGCCCTCAAAAATAAATATCACTGCCATTTGCTTCTCCTCCCTCTCTCCCCCTCTACTCAGGGCTTCAGCTCTAGACTCCAGGTGATATGTATGCCAGGTGCTGAAGATAAATAGACATTTTGAATTGTGCAGTATTGAAAAGAAGTGAAAGGAGATTTTCTTTAAAATATTTCTTTTTCTAAAAACATTTTCCTGAATTCTCATACTATTCATTATTTAGTAGAAAGAGGAGTTAGGCCAGTCTGATGCCAGTCGCAGATTTGCTATTGTCTCTTTGTCACTTTGGGTAAGTCCTGTAACCTCTCTGGGTCTTAGATTCCTAATTTGTAAAATGAGGGAGCGGGACTTAATAATCTTAAATTCCCTTTTGTTTCTTGTATTCCATGGTTCTATAACAGAATTCTTATTTAGGAGAATTCTTATGTGATTATGAATACACCAAGGACATATTACAGAGCACAACTGTAAGCTCAGAATGCCTCGTGGTTATTTTTATATGAGCATAGTATCTTCATGTGGAACTAAAAATATAGTTAGTTTGATTCACAAAATCTTAAGACAGTGTAATGTGCAATGGGCCAGGTAGGCTTAGAACTTCCCAGATCAAGGGCCTGTGAACAATGATCACAAAGCATCAGAACAATCGAATCTTCATGATGATGGTGATGGTGATTACTCACATTGACCTAATGCCTTAAGTTTTACAAAGCACTTTTCATGCAACAACTTTATGAAGTTACTAGTACATGTATTATTATCTTCATTTTACAGATGAGGAAACTGACACTCTAAAGGAAGAAGAGTCTGCCCAGTAGTCACAAATCCTTTCTTAGTAAGTAAGCTAGGTGACAAAGTGGATGGAGCACTGGCCCTGGAGTCAGGAAGACTTGAGTTCAAATCCTACCTTATATAATTACTTCCTGTATAACCCTGGGCAAGTCACTAAACCCTGTTTGCTCCCCCCCCCCACAACCCCAAGTAAGTAAGTTAATAATTCTGAGGCAGAATTCAAATCCATATCTACTGTCTCCAAGTCCAAAAAGTTCTGGATTTGGAGTCAGAGCACTTGTTCTGCTTTGTGATCTGAGACAATTCCTCTCTTTGAGTCTCTTATCTATAATATGAGGAAACTTGATTTGATGACCTCTAAGGTCCTTTCCAGCACTAAATCTATGATTCTACAGTAGATAACTCTACATGGTAAATTTTATTTTCAAGTTTTAATGGATTTCACTTGTAGAAAGCAGTACTTGCTTGATATTGTTTTATTTATTTACTAGCATTGTTATTTTTAATAGAGAAAGGTGAAAACCCTTTTATGAAATAGTAGAAAGTGAAAAAATGAAGAGCCAGAGGAAACAAAGTCTATATTAATTATAAATAAATAAAAGAAAAGTAACTAAGAAAGGACAAAGAAGCTGATGGAATACTTGTAGTGAATGTAAAATTGTGAATTTTTTAGCGTGGGGTTTATGGAGTTCTTTGATAAATGTAAAGTCTTACGCTTAGGTTTAAGTCAATAACACAAACCAAGAGTGCCCTCACTAGAATAATTGAGGGTCTTGTACTACTAACTCAATGTGAGCCAAAAGTGTGACATGGCAGCCAAAAAAACTAATACTGCCTTTATTTAGGCTTTATTAACAGAAGCATATTTTCTGGAAAGAGGGAGGTAAGAGTTCTGCTATATCCTGGGGTAGAGAACATCTATTGTATTGTTTTCAGCTTTGAGCACCACAGTTTTTAGAAGAATTTTGACAAACTAGTATGTGTCCAAAGCAGGACAACCAGAATGATCAAGAGACTAAAATGATGCCAAAGAAAGAGTGGTTAAATGGAAGAATAAACAACTTAGCTAGAAATGGAAATAACACGAAAAAGACTGGGATTGGTGAAAAATCCTAAATAACTATTTTTGTATTGTGAACTTTGTAGTCCAAGGATCATTAAATACTTCATTGGCATTTAAAAATGCTTTGAAAGAAAATGCTTAGAAAGAAAAATTTTAAAACAAAAAAAAGATAGTGAGACAGCATGATCTAGTCAGAAAAGCCATGATCGGGTGCAAAATAGGTCCATGTTCAAAAAACCCAAACTTTGGTCCATACTCCACTGTTTTTAAGACCCCAATTGGACAAGTCATTTCGTGTCTAAGTACTTGAATTTCCCTATCAGTGAAAAGGAGATACTAATAAACTATTCTAATTTCTGGAGCTAAGATGAAATAATAGATAATAATAATAACAACAATAAAGTACTTGGAAAATAATTTGAAAAATTGTATATAAATGACACAAATATAAAATATCAGATGTTTTTAGAATGAAAGATAATCCTTGTTGTAGCATAATAATAATAATAATAACATTTAATAGTACTAACAATGGGCCAGGCACTGTGCTAAGTGTTTTATAATTATTATCTTATTTGATCCTTGCAATGACTGTTGTTGATAATATTATTATTATCCCTGTTTTACAGATGAGCAAACAGGGTTAAGTGACTTGCCCAAGGTCACACAGCTAGTAAGAGCTTGAAGTTGGATTTGAACTGAAGTTTACTTTTACTTCAGGTCCAGCGTTCCATCCACTCTGTCACCTAGCATTTGGCAAGAACAGCTGGTTTAGAATCTGAGGTCCTGACTCTTAACACTTAATACTTACATGACTTTTGGAAATGTCAATGAACATCTCTATCAGTTTTTTCATTTGTAAAATAAGGAAATTGGACTAGAGGACCTCTAAAATTCCTCCCAGCTCTAAAGCTATGATCTTATCATCTTATGAGCTGTCTGAATCAGTCTCTGTTTTGTACTAGGACAAACAAATTACTTACCTGATATCATAAATGATGCTGATAATTAAATTGCAGAAAGAAAACTTTTTATTACCCCTGAGGCTAAAAAAATGAAATATGAATGAGAAGCCGTTTTCTACCTTTTTTCCTAGGTAGAATATGGAATTCTGGAATTGCAGTTCCAGTATCTTGCCTTTTTACTGTTGCATCTTTGTATTGTGAACTTGTTAAAACTCACAGGCTCGGCAAGGTCAGACCAGGCTAGTAATTAAGTGGCAGATCTGAAAGCAATGATGATACAGGAAGTAGGGCCTGGTGAGTCAGTAGCTCCGGATAGTGTTCTGACTCAGAGTGGTACTGAACCCATACTTCTAGGTCATCTGAGGGGGTCAGCCTCATAGCTTGGTAGTTGTTATCTTTCAGGTAACATACAAAAAAAAGAGAAAAAATTTCATTTTTTGTGGGTGGAAGGTATTTTATTTTTTCAAAGAGGCATTCTAGTTAAATTTCATATGGTTTGGGCCTACTACTATGCAGATTTTTTTCCTTCCATGAAAGGGGATGCCAAATTGCTCCCATCTTCTTATGCCATGGCAGTGACTTGCCTTGGGTTAAGACCAGACCTGGGTTCAAGGTACTCACTTTGAGTGCCCTAGAGCAACTGATAGTGCTTTCTACTCTTGCCCTCCAAATGGAGAAGTCATTGGACTTAACTCATGAATGAGAGCGAGTGTCACTGACCAGGAATCACATCAAGTGACAGGTTCCACACCTCCTCACAGAGACTTCTCTTGCCAAATCAGCCTCACAAAGATGCTGTGGCTATTCCCACCTGTGTGCTTTTGTTCGTACTGTTCTCCCCTCCCAGAATTCCCTTCCTTTCCTCTTTGCCTATCTAAATCTCAACTGGATTTAACTCAAGTCCTGATATATCCATGAAACTTTCTCTGATAACTCCAGGCTACATGAATCTCACTTTCTCTGAGCTATTGTTAAACTTATTATTTATAAAGCTCATTTTCCCATTTGTAAATACTATATGAAACTCTATCATCTCTCTCTATCTGCATATATGTATGTATATGTGTGTATGTGTATATATCTCTATGTGTATATGTATACATGTGTATGGGTAAATGTATGTATACATGTGCATATACATATATATGAATGACTATCCTATCTCATGAGGGAGCTAGGTGTCACAGTGGACAGAGTGCTACACCTGGAGTCAGGAAGACCTGAGTTCAAATTCAGCCTTAGAGACTTACTTACTAGGTGTGTGACTCTGGGCAAGTCACCAAATCTCTGTTTGCCTTAATCCACTAGAGATGGAAATGACAAACCAATCCACTATCTCTGCCAAGAAAACCATAAAAGGGGTCATGAGAAGTTGGACAGGACTGAACAACAATACTGTCTCATAGTGTTATCTGTCTCATGTATACATTAAGGTCTCCTTGTCTTTTGCTTTATCACTCTGCTAATTGTCATTCTGTTTAGCAGCAGTAAGACTCCTTGAGCTAGCCCCCCATTCTTTTTTTCTTTTCCTCAGGGCAATGAGGGTTAAGTGACTTGCCCAAGCTCACACAGCTAGTAAGTGTCAAGTGTCTGAGGTTGGATTTGAACTCAGGTCCTCCTGAATCCAGGGCCAGTGATTTATTCACTGTACCACCTAGCTGCCCCTATCCCCCCTATTCTAGCAGACTATGTTAGCAAAGCTAACATGGTCTCTTCCTTTAAGTTCTCCTATCTCCCTTCCTTGGAGGGGAGATAAGAAAAGGGTTCAGAAAGTGAGAGCAAATAGATCTCTTAGATCAAAGTTTCTTAAACTGTGGATCACAACCCCATATGGGATCATGTAACCAAATGTGGGGGTCATGAAAAAATTGGCAGTAAACATTTGATTTGTATACCATTTTATATACCTATATACACAGGGTCATATAAAAATTTCTTGAGTGAAAAGGGGTTGCAAATGGAAAAGGTTTAAGAAGCCTTGTCTTAGATCATACGATCAAAAACCTAAAGCTGGAAGGGACCTTAGAGGTGGCCCAGTATGTCTCCTCATTTGACAGACAAGGCCCAGAAAAGTTACACAATTTACCCAAAGTCACGCAACTAATAAGAGGCAGAGTCAGAATTTGAATGCAGGTGATATGACCACATATTCAGGACTCTCCATTTCACCATTCTCTTCCTCCTGCTTTCCCTCCTCCTCCTCTCTTCCTCTTCTTTTCTCTCCTCCTCTTCTTCCTCTATCTCCTCTTCTTCCTCTTCCTTTTTCTCCTCCCCTTCCTCTTCCTCTCCCTCCTCCTCTTTCTATTAGAGTTTGAGAGAGGGAAGCAGAGGAGGAAGGAGAGTAAAGACACAGGACATCAATCTTTGTGGGAGAAGGTCATAAATTATAAGACTATGGAAGTAGTGGTTGTAGCACTCTAGGTTACAGTCTCCTGCTCCCTGTGACCCTGGTATCTTTTTTTCTTCATCAGCAAACCCAGATCTTTGCTTACTGGCGACCCCTTCAGGTTTCAAGTTGCTTTGACTTCTCCTACGTTACCAATTTCAGTATCCCTAAAGCTTTTTTGGGGACATGATCACAGTTTCCCTTCTCCCCACCACTACCATCTATATGCTGGTAAGAGCACATCAACCTCTTAAGTATTTAAAGGAGATTTTCTCGAGAGTATTATAAGGTAATATGCAATGTGATGGTGGGGATTGGGGTTACAGATAAAGATTAAAAGGTTTTGTTTTTGGTTTTGTTTTGTTTTTGTGGGGCCATTGGGGGTTAAGTGACTTGCCCAGGGTCACAGAGCTAGTAAGTGTCAAGTGTCTGAGGTCATATTTGAACTCAGGTCCTCCTGAATCCAGGAACGGTGGTTTATCCACTGTGCCATCTAGCTGCCCCCAAGATTAAAAGGTTAATATGGCAGTTTTCAAAGGCAGTTTCCACATAATTTAATCCTGGCCCTCTGACAGTTATTCCAACTGGCTCCCTCCTTCCTAAAATCTCTTTTCAAACTGGATTTTGATATTACTCAAGATCTAATTCATGTCTATGGAATTAGTTGATTGGAGATTCTCCTTGCTGTATTCTAGAAGCTATGTTTCCAGTCTTAAAATGTACCATGTTCCAAGCCAGGACTGACTTGGGCAGGTCCTGAGATTCAGGCTTACTGTTAGAACAAAATTAGGCATTCACAGACTATTTAGAACAAAATTAGGCATTCACAGACTATCTTGTAACATTTAACAAAAATATTCATCGGGGATGATACTGTGCTGGTTTGGGTCGATATAGTCCTCTGTGTCTGGTAAGAATGGCATGTTGACTCTCCTGGCAGTGAGGTATTCATCAAGACTGAGGGGCCCTGACCTTAGACAAACTGGAAGTTGTGCCATTGTCCAGAACCCTGGTCTCCTGGACCAATAAAATCTCAGGGATGTCTTCCCTACCTTTTAGGGAAGAATTAGCCCAGCCTAGGAGGCAAGGGCCCTAGTAAATGCTGCTCCTACCATATGGCAATTGGGAGTCTGGGCTTAGGCAGGGACATCCATATGACAGACCAGTCATTTCAGGATCTGTCCCTCTGGTTCTTTGGCTATTGCTCAAGAAAACACATTTTGCCCCAATCCCAATTAAACTTCTCGCAGAAGGAGACTCTTCTCCTAAGGCCCCAAATCTATTTCCCTACAGGTTTTAGGCATTTGTCCTTTCCTTTCCCTATTGTAATGATAATGCATGCTCTGGTCTCTTGGAAAATGCCCATCCTCTCATCTTGCTTCTTGATGGATCTCTTGCCACAGCCAGCCTTCCAGCAACACTCACTGACATGCATGCTGTGTGCCAGCCCCCAGACCCTCATGCAGACAGTACCTCTATGTCTTTAGTCCATGGATTTTTTTTCCTTTTGATCCATTCCTATGATTTCATTGGTTTAGGAGAATCCTGGTGAGGAAACATTTTCTATCCATGCAGAGGGAAGGTGAGGGGAAGGGAAGGGAATAAGGATTTCTATAGCTTCTCCTGTGTACCAGGCACTGTGGTAAACACTTGACAAATACTACTTCATTTGATTCTTCTAACAGCCCTGAGAGGTAGGTGCCGTTATTATCTCCATTTTGCAACGGAGGAAATTGAGGCAAACAGAGGTTAAGTGACTTACTGAGGGCCGAGTATTCAGCAGGTATCTGAAATCGCATTTGAACTCAAGTCTTTCTGACTCCAGATCCAGCACTCTATCTCCTATGCCACCAGCTGCCTCAAACCAGCAACTTAAATCAAGCTCAAACTTCAGCCCAGCAAGTATTCTGCAATTTATAGTTTTAGAGATTTGCAGACTCCAAGAGATTATGGTGACTTGCTCAGTCACACAGCCCCTATGTGTCTGAGGCAGGACTTGAACCAGCTGCTTCTGCCTGAAGGCTGCCTCTCTGTGCAATATGTTGTGCTACCTACATACTCTATGGATTCTCCCATCAAAACATGCAGCGGCAGAGAGGATTCTGTTCACTGACTCTATGATTATTAATGTCAAGTAAGTCATAAAACAGGAAGATGTAGACACACCAAGAAGGTCTTTCATTATCATGAAGGATGGCTCAAATGGAATAAGACTTGCCTAGCTTACTAGCTATGTGACCCTGGGCAAGTCACTTAACCCCAATTGCATCACCAGAAGAAGAAGAAGAAGAAGAAGAAGAAGAAGAAGAAGAAGAAGAAGAAGAAGAAGAAGAAGAAGAAGAAGAAGAAGGAGGAGGAGAAGAAGAAGATCTGCATTCAAATTTGGCCTCAGACACTTATTGGCTATGTGACCCTGAGCAAGTCACTTAATCTCAATCTGTCTCAGTTTTCTCAAATGCAAAATAGAGCTAATTTTGCACTTAACTCTCAGGGTTGTTATGAGGATAAAGTGAGATAATATTTCTAAAGCACTTTGCAAACCTCAAAACTGGTACTAGCTATTATTACTGTCATTGTAATCACGGTGGAAATGGAAGGGAACATCAGCCTAAATGTCATTAAACTTTTTTTTTGGTGGTGGTGTTTCATGGATTTTTATCATAGTATAATGGAAAAAGCTCTGATTTTGGAGTCAGGGTATCTGAATTTAAATACAGACTCTGCTACTTACTACCTTCATGACCTTGGGCAAATAATTTCGCTTCCTTGGGCATCATCTTCCTTACCTGTAATGGAGGAGGCTGGAGTACACGACCTCTAGGGTCTTTTAGCTAACAATAATATATCAATGACTTGGTGGCCAATGAAGTGAGAATGAGAATCGGTGGCCAAACTGCTTTAAGATTTCACACAACTTCTTATATCTTTCCTCATTTGATCTCCATGATATTCCCACATAGTAGGTGTTACAAATGTATTTCTGCCTATTCTACGAAGGTAGAAATTGAAGCTCAGAAAGATTTAGTGACTTGAATCATAAGTTCAGCAAGTGGGAGCTGGTCCTCTGACTCTATGGCCAATGCCATTTCCATTGAACCACACTTCCCCTTGAAAGACATCAATGAACAATAAAGAGATTTTGTATTTATTTTGCTTCCTGAGCTAAATTCTAAGTTCTCTGAGGTCCCGGTACCCGAGCCCAAGATCTAGCTCAGTGCTAAACACATATTGAGGGTTCAGATGGACATTCAGTGAACTAGGGGACTTCCAAGGCTTCCTGAGAAAAAGACCAGAAATGAACAGAAAATTTGATCTCCAAATACAAGACTCTAGAGAAATATAAAGAGGTAAACAAGTGGGAGAAAAGGGTTGTTCAATGATGTTAAACTGCTTGAGTCCATATGAGGAAGAATAATACTTGTAACTCTTGAGATCTGTATCTCTGTAAAGGTATTGTTATTAAATCAACTTTGGTGTGATGATATAAAGAAACTTAAGGGACAGAATAAAAGAAGACTAGGGGGAGGAGAGGAAGGGAGAGGTGGAATGGGGTTAATTATATCATAGGAAGAGGCACAAAAAGAACCCATTACAACAGAGGGTAAGAAGGGAGGAGTGGGCATTGTTGCAACCTTACTCTCATCAGACTTGGTTCAGGGAGGGAATAAAATACACTCCCATTTGTATAAAGAAAAAAATGTATTTAATATATTTTTTCCCAAGAGGAATCCACTTTTGGAAGTCATTTGGTTCATTCATGGCCCAATTCTGTGCCACCCAGTCTAAGTGACTTCTGCAAAATTTGGGTATGTTCTTTTGGGGGAGTCATTAAGCAGTTGAAATTTACGAGTCCATATAATTCCTGAGTCTTTATGAATTGCAAGATAACTCCTGCTGGCAAGAGAACAGGACAGATGGACTTGAGAAACATGTTCAGCCTATAGCAGTGGGACACATTGTCAGCCTGGGACAGGGCCCCTTTAAATTTTCAATGTCACTAAAGAAAGGAGGATGGCAGTCTTTAATGACTAATCCCTCCATTCTTCTTAGCTTCCCCCACCCCCAAATAAAGACAAATTCAGCTGTCTGATAGAGAATACAGAGAGTCAAAGGTTTGCTGAAAGAGAATTTCCATCTTCTAAAATGATGTTTAACAGTTATTTAATAATATGTGCTCCTTGAAATGGAATCTTACAGAGGAGACAAATGAGATTGCTTAAAGGTGTTCGGAAAAGATTTATTTAAAAAATTCTAGCTAAAACATTATGTCCTGAATGCTTAAATAGAATATTGTCAGAAGGGGAAATTTATCCATGCTTTCTAGATTTCTGGGCTTCTCCCTGAGCACATATTTGGAGAAAAACACCCGAACCCTCTGGAAATGACTAACATATACTCCAAATTTTGTTTTCAATGGAATCTCCTTCAGAGAAATGATACCCATGAGAAGAGCATATGACTGTTGTTGCTGCGAGGGTCTTTTTAGACAATATCAATTGTGCCTTACACAATGTTTCATATATAATCAGCATTTTATAAATGTGAATGGAATTTAATGGAATTGAATTCTTGTTTTCACCTCTTTTGTCTATGCACATCGTTTAAGTGTGCCACTCAAGGTTAAAGACATTGCTGACCTCTGACTCAAGGAAATGGTAAATGACACCTTGACCAAACTATTGTTACATGAGAAGGTGAAAAAAGAGTGGAATTCAATTCAATTCCAATCACATTTATGAAATACTATGTGCAAAGCAATGTGTTAGGTATAAGTGACAAAGTTAAAAGGGAAAACTGTGCCTTCTGAAAAACCTGAGACAGAGGTTCTGGGTAATTAATAATCAATTTATTAATTAGGCTAGCTAATAATAAATTGATGGTCAGTGTTTTATTCATTCATTCATTTATTCATTCATTCATTTATCTATCTATTTTTTTTCAGTAACCAAAAACACCCAATGGAGCTACTGAATGCCTTAAACATTTTTTGAAAGGGAATGCCTCTGATAGAAGAAATCAACCCTGGCTGATGGACATTTTTTGGGGGGCAGGACAGTGAGGGATAAGTGACTTGCCCAGGGTCACACTGCTAGTAAGTGTCTGAGGCCGGATTTGAACTCAGGTCCTCCTGAATCCAGGGCTGGTGCTTTATCCACTTCACTACCTAGCTGCCCCCATAGACATTTAAATGAAGAGGTAGGCTACATACAAGTCTTCAGCTTCTCCTGCTAAGAAAATGGCTTGATCATGAGATCTAGTAACTTCCAGCAATCTGGACAAGGGAATCTATCTCTACTCAGACCACTCAGGTTGGTTTTCTCCTTCATGAGATGGGTTACCCTAAACCCCAATGGAGGGGTACAATGGGCTCAGGCAAGAATTCACCTAGGTTTTTTACACTTCAAACAGAAGTAAGATGTTCTAGTTGAGTGGGGTCCTGCCCAACATCTAGGAACATGTAGCTGGAGGATTAGGGCAATCTCCTCTACTAGTCATACCTTTCAGAGACTGGCTGACTGACTTACAGGGGCTGGTCCTTGAGTAAGGAAATAAAAAGCCTGGATTCTAATTCAAAAATGGGTTATTAATGTAATAGAAACTAATAATTTCTCTCACTTCCAGGAGTTTACATTATACTGGGTCACAGGATGGGGGAAAAAGGAAGGATTAAAAAGATTGGGAGAAGGGGCAGCTAGGTAGTGCAGTGGATAAAACACTGGCTCTGGATTTAGGAGGGCCTGAGTTCAAATCACTTGACATTTACTAGCTATGTGACCCTAAGCAAGTCACTTAACCCTCATTTGCCACCCCCCCCAAAAGATTGGGAGAGTAGAAAAAGATGAAAAGGAAAATAAAGAAGAGGGAAACACAAGCTTAGGGGGAAAAAAGAGGTGAAAGATAGAATAACACCAGGGACTTTGTGTTTTTACTATCATAAAAGCTACTTTCTTGACTTAATAAAGTTAATAGAACTCCCTTCGTAAAACATGTAATTTCTTCCTTTTTGGAGGTTAAAGTTAGTTAATTGATTTCTTCCTTCCCCCAAGATCAGAATGTTTATTATGAATACTTTGGATCTCTTGCCATATTCATGTATCTTATCGTGTATTATTATAATACATCTTGGCACGTGATACATGATATAATGAATTACAAATAAAGAAGATATGTTCCTTGTCCTAACAGAACTTTTGAAAGCCAATACAAGATATCATCATATTATATAATACAATATGATGTTATATTGGATATTATTCATATTGACTGTGTGACCCTGGGCAAATCACCTAATCCCGATTGCTTCCCCCAGCACCCCTAAAAAATATGGTCCGTGCCCTCAAAGGCAATGCCAAGGAGATGACATTCTAATAGAAGAAAATTATGCATATAGGGGAGAATTTGCCAGGAAAGGATATTTGGGTTTGGTAAGTCACTGAGATGGTAACAGGTGAGTAGACTGTGATTTTGGAATTCTGATTCTGCTTGACATCCCCTTTCCAGGAGCAATGGTGGTATTCATTTAATGGTTCCAGAACTGGGAAAGGGTGGAGTATTGGTGTGCATAGCAGTTATGCTGGGGAGAAAATGTCTGGTGAATAAAGTGAATCATGCCTGGGAACACCTAGATATAGTGGGTTATAAGAAGCAGTCACCAGTCAATACAGCAGGGTCCTAGAATGAGAGTTAGAGAGTGATAAGGGTTAAGTCCTCCAAGAGATTGTCTCTGGTCTGAGGGGGGCAGCATTAAGGTGAGAAGGTGTCTGTTGTGCTGAAAAAATGGGAAATCATCTTCACTGTGCTTTTTTGGCATCCACTTACTTTCACTTGGATATTTCGTGTCAAGCATAATGTAATGATAGGGATGTACATGTTTGACAAGCACTAAGGGTAGACAATGAGCTGAACTCATAATTATATAGCATAAAGTGTAGGCTGGGCCGCCTGTGGGAAACTGTGCTGCCCTTTCAACAATGCGGAGCTCCTCCCTAACACCAAACACCTAATGCCTCATCTTTTTAATACAAATATCCTACTAGGGATATAATATAGTTCCATACCTTGAATGCCACAGTCTCCAAAGAATCAGAATGATGGGTGACCCAAAGGGCAATGGAGAAATGTATTGCTTCCTCCTTTTATAGGACGCCTTTCTTCATCTTCCCAGTAATCCTTGCTTTCTCACCCTTGAAGTTACTCTGCTATATATTTTTGTGTATCCTTGTACACATGTTTTATCCCTCAAGTGGAGTGTAAGGTCCTTGAGGGCAGGGACTGTTTTGCATTTTGTCTTAGTATCCCCAGTGCCAACACAGTCAGGTAGTCAACAAGCATTTATTAAGCACTTATTAAGTCCCAAGGACTTAGCTAAGTGCTAGGAGTCCAAATGTAAGCAAAAAAAAAAAAAAAAAGAATATTTCCTGCCCTCAAGGAACGTACATTCTAACCAGGGAAAACAACCCATAAGAGGACGTTGAAGAAATGGGGCAGGGGGTGAAGGAAGGTAACTGGTAAGAGCATGAAAGAGAAGTATAGATTGGAGCCTGGTGAGAAATGAAGAGATAGGTAGACTGGGCTCCCTCCTTAAATGGAAGATCTGGAAGAGTTAACCAATCAGAGGGAGGGGCCGCCAATATGAAAGGTTTTCCTGAATTTAAGGCTGAAGCCATATTCCAGGATAAAGAGATTTCTGGACTATGGTGGAGAAGTGCACTGTATGCAGTGTAGTTTGGTGGGAAATTAAGAGATGGCTGGCCTAGGCACCCTTCTTCACATAGGAACTACTTAATAAAAGCTCATTGAGTTGAACTGAAGTAAGTTAGAGCATATCACACATGCAAAATTATATAAGGTGTGTTATCTATTTATCCATAAGATCAGGAGTCATTGGTATCAGCAAAAACCCAAAAGACCTAAAGTAAGGCATTTTCTTTACCCTGAGTAGTGAAGAATCACAGTGAGGAGGTATGGGTGTGTTACGCTCTCTACCATTGGGTAGAGAGCATCTAATCAGGAATGTGTTGATGAGATTGTGGGTCCACTGATATACTGTGGTATGTGTAATACAGTGTTTATGCTCAGTATTTTGTGGCATAGAAACTAAGATGGAGGAAAAAATTCAACACATTTTCTGAAAGTCAGGAGAGAGAGAGAGTAGGGAAGAGATCAAATAACAGACAACTGTGTGTATTGTCTATCTGTATGAGAGGTTTTACTATCTTGGGAGGAGGGAGGAGTAGAAGGAGCTAAAGTCAGCAGAAGGGTGCTGGCAGGAAGGAACTGGACTGATAACCAATCTCTACTTGGCAGACCCCTTGTCTGCTATTCTGTAGTCCCCAGGGGTGATCAGGGATCAGTTTGTCTGACTGTTTCTGTGGGAGGGAGTGGTAGACAGAGGAAAATGGAGTCTGGAAATTCAAATCCATTGTCTATTGAGCTGTTTCTGTCTTCCTCTGACACTGATGTGAGTGTCTAGTTGACTAGCAAGTGAAGGGTCAGCTGAAGCAGGAGTTTTGGATTGATACTCAGGTCCATTTCCACCAATACCTGAAGGTTAGAGAGCTTAAGTGTTGGAATCTGAGATTGGCACACACCTCTTAAGGCCCATTAGAGTTGAACAAAGCTAATAGGTTTGGCTAGCCCTTGGTCAATTATTTCAAAAGCACCAAATGGTTCTCTGGGAATCATAAAGCAAGTGGCCCTGAAGTTGCAATGTGTTGGTGAACATTAATAAGCGGTCATCCTTTAAGGACACAAAACATTGTTAAAAATGAAGAAAAAATAAATGACTACTCATCAACTTAATTTTACTTCATTATGAAGATGTCCTTTATAGTAGATACATACAACAGAGATAGTTTTTTAATTGTTTATTAATTATTTATAATTCTGTGAGAGGAAATGTATTCATAGGTTTCAGACCACAGGTTTTTAACTTATTTTGGTTTATACCCCAAGAATAAATTAAAATTTTAATATATTTGTATAATCACAATGAGAACTCTAAGAATAAATTAGTAATTTAATATATTTCTATAATCACAATGAATTTTTTTGTGTGTTAGGGTAAAAATCATTTGGAAATTAAAGCTACATTGAAAATACTATTCTTAAAGAGAACTTTTGTATATACATTTGGTGCAAGAGAAAAACATAGAGCTAACCTTTGACGTAAAACTGACTATCAAATCAAACATTTGTTTGTTTTCATTTGTTACATTTCATTTATTTTGGGTTGCTACAAGTAGGAAACACTCACTGTTCTTTGTAATATTGAAATTCATTTTAGAATCAAGATTTTTAGGTCTTACAGAGATAGTAGACATTTTCTAGCCAAACTCTGTCAATTTAAATATTGGGAATCTGAGACCTAAAGAAATGAAATAACTTGCTCTAAGTCATATATCTTATTACTAGAAGAAAATTTTACAAGAACTTATCTCCTTGCTATAGTGATCTTTCTAATGCTCTACCTTTGCAACATGGGATTGAGCCCACATATAACCTCCAAATATCTTCATTTTCAAAATTCTATGTTTCTTTTCAGTTTATATTATCTTCAGTCAGATTTAAGTAAGTACTTAAAATTGAAATATTCAAATAGATCTATTATCTAATCAACATGAGCATTTTTCCCAACAATGCAGATCTCATACCTTTCAAGCTTGCTCACCCTGCAGAACTCTTGCCCACGTTTTCCCAAAAGTTCCCCACAGTGCATTGTCCAATGCACTGGGGGCATTCCTTACTTTCTTCAGACAATATTAGGATAGCAGTGGAGCACTTTGACTATCTACCTATCACCCTTTGCTCTTGCTATGTAGTCATCCCATCTTCTGTCATTCAATTCCTTGATGATGTCCTTTATTTCAATTCTTTGGAGTTCCTTGTTGATAATTTGTTGTAGTCTACTCATACCCGCCATATACTTTGTTAATTGTGAGATAGTAATTCTATGATTGGTCCATTGTTGAATATCATTGGAAAATTTCTGCTTATTCTTTACTCATGCCTTCCCTGAGGATGTTCTCAGTTCTGTACAGATGACTCGTGAAAGTTTTGCATAGAGACTCCCAATGATTGGGGTCTGATGAAACAAACTGCAATATATGAATTCAATGGAATATTACTGTGCTACAAGAAATGAAAAATGTAACAAATACAGAGAAACATGGGAAGATCTACTTGAACTGATGCAGAGTGAAATAAATCCCAGAAAACAATATACACAATAACTACAACAATGTAAATGGAAAGAACCCCCCCCCCCCACACACACACAACCAGTGGGGAATGCTGCAAAATTATAAAGAACAAGCATGGCTCAAAAGAAGAGATATTCAAAGAAACTCCCAACCTACCTCTTTGCAGAGGTGGGAAGTACACAAATGTTGTACATTGTGCTTATTTTCAGACTTTATTGATGTATTGATCAATTCTGATTTTCTCCCACTTTCCCTGCTCTTTCTTTTTTCTTTTTTTTTTCTTTTTTGGTCTTAAAAACTCCCTCCCTCTGGGAGGGAGAGGGAAAAAGATACTAGAGAAAATTATGATGATGTTTAAAAAAACCCACCAAAATACATTTATAAAAAGTTCTTTTAAAAAAATAACTAGGGGAAGCTAGGTGGCACAGTGGATAGAGCACCGGCCTTGGAGTCAGGAGTACCTGAGTTCAAATCCGGCCTCAGACACTTAACACTTACTAGCTGTGTGACCCTGGGCAAGTCACCTAACCCCAATTGCCTCACTAAAAAAAAACAAAAAACAAAAAAACAAACTAAGGGATTTGGCATATGGGTCCACAACAATTAATCTCTTAGTCAACTTCTTTATATCAATAAGTTCTAAGATTTCCCCCTCCCATACCTTTAGTATTTTCTTTTTGGTATACTTCAGATACTTTTTATGTTGGTCTTTCAATGCTTTCACAATTGTATCACATCCAGCATAGACCTCCTTCATATATACTTGGTCCAATCTGATTGCTTTTCCTGTCTTCTTTAGTGCTATTCCTGCCTCCTCTATATGTACTAATGGTTTGTGATGTTAAGGGGTCCAAGTGTGCTGGTTCTACCATCTTTGAAAAAGAGCACAGTTTGTTGCAAAATTTCTTTTATAAATCTTTTCCATTTTCCTTTAGTTTGAAGTGTTCCTTTCATTTTAATCCTTGAAAGCCCTTGGGATGACTTTGCTTGGTTTTGTATTTTGACAAACTTTCTAATAAACTGGTTTTACCCTCCACTGCTTCTCTCTGCTTTATGAAATAATATTGCTCATAACTGTCCACCATCCTTCTTTGTAAGATTTTATAGGCAAGTTTATATTCTATCCTGGTTTTGCCTTTGGTATCTCTCTCTCACTGTTTGACAAGTAAAATATTTGCAAAGGCACTTTTTGAATTCTTTTGGTTTCCTTGTTGTGGCAATTAATTTACATTGGCTAATGTTTTGAGATTAATTTATGATTTTTTAAACAATTTATTAAGATATTAATATAATTTCTGAAAATCTTCTTAACAAATATGTATAGTCAAAAACTCCCAATTCTTAGATTGGCTGTGTCCAAATATGGACATTCTGCATTTTAAATCCATCAACTCTCTCTAGCAGGTGAGGGTCAAATTGAATTGTTTCACATCTCAAAGTTCTAAAGTCTTTCAAAGGTTGTTTTTTTTTTTTTAAATAATGTTGTCATTGTATAAATTGTTCTCCTAGTTCAGCTTACTGCACTCTGCATCAGGTCATATCAATAGTTTTTTAAAATAATGAAGGGTTAAATAATTTTAATTGCATATTTTTGCTCATAGCAGTTTGTACTTATTATTATTATTTATATTATTATTTATTATTATTTGCACCTTTGCACTTATTTCAGTCTCTCTATATAGTTAGTTATATGTAATGATTTTCTCCTCTCAACTTGTTTATTCCTTAAGATCATCAAGGTTACATGTCAGCTACTATGATATCCTTAGTGATAGCTAGTTATACACTGTGGGTGCTTAAGGTTCATAGTTCATAGGATTTAAAGCTGTTAGAATCTCAGGCTCATAGATTCATTGTTCAAAGGGAACTTAGAGATCATCGAGCCCACTCCTTCATTTCAAACTGAGGCCTAGGGAAGTGAAATGATTTGCCCAAGATGATACTGGTAGTAAGTCAGTCAGTCATTTATTAAGTACCTACTATATGCCAGGCATAGCGCTAAGAAGCATGGATACAAAAAGAGGTAAAAGACTCTCAAGGAGTTTTACAATCTAACAAAGGAGACAAATCCAAACCATTGTGCACAAACAAGCTACATACAGGAAAAAATAGGAAATAATTAAACGAGGAAATTAGAGTTATGAGGAATTTAGACAGGCTTCCTTTGTAAAAGATGGGATTTTAATTGAGACTTGAAGGAAACCAGAGTAACCAGTAAGTTAGTTAGTTGGCAAAGTGGATAGAGTACTGGACCTGGAATCAGGAAGACTCCTTTGTGAGTTCAAATCTGGCCTCAGACACTTAGCAGCTGTGTGACTCTGGGCAAGTCACTTAAGCTTGTTTGCCTTGGTTACCTCATTTGTCAAATGAGCTGGAGAAGGAAATGGCAAACCATTCCAGTTATCTTTGCCATGAAAACTCCAAATGGGGTCAGGAAGAGTCTGAGAAGGCATTTGAGGTATAGGGGATAGGCAGAGAAAGTACCTGGAGCAAATAGAAGCCTCAAGTACTAGAAACAGCCAGGAGATTAGTGTCACTGTATCAAAGAGAACCAGAATGTAAGATGTGAGAAGAGTGGAAAGGTGTTAGTGGTAAATGAGTGGGTTAGGTTATGAAGGACATTGAACACCAAATGGGATTTTGTGTTTGATCTTGGCTTCCACAGGGAGTTTAGTGAATAGGGGAGTGACATAGTTGGACTTGAATTTTTGGAAAGTGGCTGAATGGAGGATGGATTGGACAGATGAATTGGGGAGAGATAGGCTATTGCAGTAGTCAGGAGTTCAACCTCTATCTTCTGATTCTAAATCCATAATCTTTCTAATAATTCATTCTTGTGGGGTAGAATAACATAGTAAATAGTGTTTGCCTTAGAATCAGAGGGGCTCCAGTTCTCATCCCAACTCGTACTTATTAGCTCTGTGACCCTAAATGTCAGTTAATCTCTCTTAACCTCAGTTGACTCATTTATAAAAATCTGGATAATAACTATCTCATTGGGTTGATGTAAGGATAAAGTACTGCATGTACAGTACTTTGTAAACCTTAAAGGTCATGTAAATGGAATATCATGGAATCAATGAAGGGGTGGGAGGAAATTGCTTATGTACTTTCAAGACATCAATTTTGACATACACTGTGTTATTTAAATACAGATTCTACAGAATTTTAGGGGAAAGGACTCAAGACTTTCCAAGTGCCTAAAATGAAAGGGAGAAAAGCACTGAGAAGATTCTCCATCTTTAACAGTATTTCATGTAGAAAGGCTATTAAGACAACAGAACCAGGTGGTTAGGTGGCTTAGTGGGTAGAGCACTGGGCCTGCAGTCAAGAAATACTGAATTGCCTTCTCTTGGGAAGGAAAACAAGGATGGAACAACAAAAGCATACTTGTGAGATGTTTAATAGTCTTAAAAAACTCCAAATGTTTCCCCTCCTCCCAACCCTTGGGACTTTTGTGAAGTCACCAGCTAAAAGAGCACTCAGAACAGGTTAATAATGTTAAGGTAAAGGTGCTTTATGGTGTAGTGTAGGGGCTTGGGAGTCAGGCCCCATTAGAATGTGAGCTCCTTGAGAGCAGGAATTGTAAGCTTTTCTGTTTGTATCTCCAGCCCTTTGAACAATGCTATGCAGAAAGTAAGTGCTTAATAAATGCTTTATCCATTCATTCATAAACCTTTATATTCTAAACTTTATTATTATTATTATTCTATAGAGGTGAATATGCTGCATGATGGGGCAATAAATAATGATAATAATAGCTAACATTCATATAGTGCTTCCTATGTGCTTACAATAATTATCTCATTTGTTTCTCACAACGACTTTGGGAGGTGGGTACTATTATGTCTGTTTTACAAGTAAGGAAACTGAGACCGAGGGAGGTTAATCTAAATTGCCCAGTCACAGGAGGCTGGTAAGTATATGATGTGGGATTTGAACTCAGGTCTTCCAGAATCGAAGTCCAGCGATCTTGGCCACTGTGCCATGATGGAGAAGAAGGGTTCAGAAAGTACTTACACAGTAGGAATTTGGAGGACGGGCGTGACCTTTAACACTGAGCCACAGACACAATTACACCAGCTGCGCTGCGCTCTCTCAACAAAACAGTTCTTTGGGTCCACATCTGTCCCATCTGGCAGATGTTGAAGTTACGCGGGTCTCACCCTTGCCTCGTGAAAGCCCTGCTTTCTCCGGCCGTGCAGCGGCGGGGAACGGTTGGCGGGGGATGGGGGGGGGGAGTGAAGAAGGGGGAGGCGGAGAGAGCTGAGTTAGCTGCGCACCCACGTTTGCAGCCCCGGCTCTCTGCAGGCGACAGGAATCTGGTGCTTGGCCGTCGTCATGACAACCCGGCGCTGCGAGTTGCCCTCCTCCTCCTTTCCCTTACTCCTCCCACCACCTTCCACCAGTTCCTTCCACTTCCCGCTGCCTCCCGGGACTCTCGCGAGACCTTGCCCGGGGACGCGGAGAAGCCCTGGAGGTGATCTCACCCCCGAGACTTGCCGAGAGGCGGGGAGGGGGGAGGGTAGTAAGAGAGGAAAGGGGGAGGAGGGGGCGGAGAAGGGTTGGGAGGGGGAGCAGTGGGGTGGAGGAGGAGGAGGAGAAGAAGAGTTGGGAGTGGGGAAGGGTAAGCTCTGCGCGAGCGAGCGAGCGAGTGAGCGAGCGCGCGCCGCCACCACCAGCTCCAGCAGCAGCCGCCGCCGCCGCCGCCGCCACAGCAGCAGCAGTACCACCACCACTACCAGCAGCAGCAGCAGCCGCAGCAGCTGCAACTTTGTTAGGGAGTTGTGTGCGTGCGTGCGTGCGTGCGTGCGGGAGCGAGCGGGCGGGCGAGCGAAAGTCAATGCGGCGCTGAGAGTCGTGGGGAGTTGGGGTGCCTGGTGGGAAAGCAGTCGGCTTCTGAGGCAGCCTCCCCTCCCCCGGAGCTCCTCCCGTCTCCTTTCCCGGTACAGTCCCCTTTTAGTGAGCCTCCCGCCCCCTCTGACCTCCTCTTCCCTACCTGTCCTTCCCCGCCCCCTCTACTCCTGCAACTCCCCCAGTCCTTCTCGGCTGGGAGCCCGCGACCCCCCTCCCCTCCTCAGAGCTGCCCCCGCCGCCTCTTCGTCTCCTCCTCGTCTTCATCCTCGTCTTCCTCTTCCTCCTCCTCGGTTTTTGGGGGTGGTGTTGGGAAGTGCTGCTTGAGCCCGGGCTGGAACGAGGGGCGTGGGGATCCATCCCCCCACAGTTCCCTTACCTGAGTGGCGGCACCCCCGGTCCCCCGCTTCCTTCTCCACCCCAGCCCAACCCTCAAGCCCTTTCATCGCTCCCTCTTCCTAGGTCTCTTGAAGATAAGCAGAAGAACCCTTCTTTCCTTCCCTGGGCTTTTCTCTGTCGGCTTTCCGTCTTCTCCTTGGATACCCCTTTCAGAGAAAGACTTTTGAGTTGGACTGATTTCCCCCTCCCCCCCTCCTCTCCCTCTCCCCTCCACTCCACTCTTTTCCCCTCCCTCTTTTCCTCTCTTCCCCAATCTCTGCCTTTCTTATTTTCCGCAGAGAACCCCAAGAAGGCGGTAGAGGAGCGTGTCAGTGGTGTGTGTGTGAGTGTGTGTGTGTGTGTGTGTGTGTGAGTGAGTGAGAGAGTGTGTGAGTGTGTGTGTGTGTGCTCGCTGTAACCAGGATTCCTCCTCCTCCTCCTCCTAAGAAGAGAGCTCGAGTGGAAACAGCTCCTGGACACCATCTGCCTCTTCCGGGAGCTGGACAGGAGGGGGGGGGCGCGCAACTAAAAAGGGGTAAGTGGCTTCCCCAGGTGTCAGGTTATGGAGGGGGGCGGGAGGAGATGAAGGGATTCCAGGGGAGGTTGTGGCATGGATGTGTACTGTTCCCTTCCCTTTTTGCTTTTATAGTTCGTTTTGAATGCGCGTTTGCTGTTGGGGAGATTGGGAGGGGAAAAAAAGGTTAAACTTTTATTTTCGAATTTGAGGAGTGGTGCCTCTCTTGCAGAAATGCCTAGCGAAGAACTAAAATGAAACTGTTGTTTAGAGGTTAAAATGCATGTATGTAAATATACATACATACCTTAAACCCCGAATCCGCAAAACCGATGGGGGGCGGGGGGGGGGGTGAAGAGCACACTTAGCTTCTTTCATTGGTGATCTGATCTAAACGTTCTTTCCGCTGGGAGAGGTGGTTTAACGTGAGCTCATGCATCTTGTTTCTGTGCCCAACTTAGCTGTACTCTGTATCCCCTTGATCTTTCCTCCCAAGATATTCCCATTTAGTTTTGGAACCCAAGAAACGTTGATGAGCGCCTTTAGTAGGCTGTGCCTTAGGGGATGTGCTAAATGATTTAATCGTGGGAAAGGTAGGGGAGAAGGGAAACGTTTGTAGGTGGTTAATTTCACTCCCTAGGGTCTGGAGGAGGGAAAGCTGGAGGATGTCTTAGCCCTGTTCTCTTGGAGCAGGTAAAAGGGAGAAAGGTGGAGGCTGCAGCAAAAAATAATTTTTCCTCCTGCACCCCATCTGTTCCCAACTTCTCTCCATATCTTTTAAATCTTTGAAAAATTGACAGACCTAAATTGCTCCACTGTTTCAGAGAGAGCCAGTGATCATCCAGTCTCAGGTTTAAGGTGAGAAGGTACCTAGAGTTCATCCATTCCAACCTTCTCTCATCTTACAAGTAAGGAGACAGGCCAGAAAGGTTGTGACTTGCTCAAGGTCACCCAGTGCAGAGCCACAAGCACCTGTTATGTGCCTCCTGTGAGCTAGATTCTTGGGGATTCAGAGCTATTCCCAGCTTCCCAGAGCTTACATTTTTCTGGGGGAGCTCAACTTGTAAGCAGATAAATACCTGATGATTTGAGTAGGGGAGATAGCATTAATATCTAGGTTGATCTTGTTTGCCTGTCCCCATCCAAATTTTACCTGTCTTCAGTCTTTTTACCTTAGAGCCCTATGAGGGTGACTGAGTAGGCAAACTAATAGGCTAATTCGTATTATGGTAGTAATATTTGTGTTAACTCTCCCAGATCACATGTTGACATTTTAACCGGAGGCTGCAATGCTTTCACGGCTGGGTGGTGTGGTGGATATATACTGAACTCAAAATGAGAAGACCTTTGTTCAAGGTTGGACCCTGCCTTTACTAACCATATGATCTGCAGCAAATCACTGAACTCAGATCCTCAGGTTCCCTATCTGCAGAATGGGGGAATAATACACTATCCATTTCCCGGGCTTGTTAAGGAAGGTACCTGCTAAAGTATACCTGATAGCTGTTATGAATATTTTTTAAAGATAGGAATTTTGGGTTGGTAGTTACTCCACGTGGAATTTTCCATACAGTGCTGGGATTTGACCAGGTCCTCCGATTCTAAATTAGATAGTGTTATAGGCTAACATGTGAGGCAGCATTCATTGCTGGAAAATTTACAGGTAATGAGAAATGTTTCAATTTCTAGGAAAATCTGAGTTTTACTGAGGATTTAGGGAATGTATTTTTGAAGGAGGTGTATAGGGGAATGTCTCCTAAAAGCATTTCCTGGTAAATTTTAGTTTTATGACTGTTTAGAAAAGAAAGTATTTAATGAAATGCTTATAACCTGTTAGACTCATCTCTATATACTTGGGACCCTAAACTGACATTACAATGCAAATTTGTTTTCTGTCTGAAGGTGTCAGATTCTTTAGGTTCTTAGATAAATCTGCTTGAACAAGGATTGTAGCTACCTTTATAAAGCAATCCTTTCAGGATACACTAATCTTTTTAGTGCTTTTAATGCTGATAAATTGTGGTAGCTGCCAACTTTTTTTTTTTATCATGTTGAATAGTCGTCTTAAGTAGAATATTTACTGACTAGAATTCTGGGTAATTTTTGGAGAGGGGCACCTTGGACCTTTGATTTCATTCTCATGAAGAACTCAAACTTAGTTTTCGAGAGTTATCTGACTTTGCCTTGGTCACACTGGTTGTATCTGTTAGAGGCTAGATTTGAACACAGGTCTTCTTTACTCCAGTACCAATCCACTATCTATTAAGATACATATCTTCTTTACTGTGCACAGTCAAAAGAGTCCTATAAATGTTATTTCTACTGTACTTGCTTTCTTAACTTTATGTGTATGCTTCTTAAAGAAAAACTTCTCTTTTTTTCCTTTCTCTTTTTTGGAAAGGCAGTTAGTTGTTATTCCACTCCCAACCTTTTAGCAGAATAGACTGAAAAAATGGAACTTGGTGACAGCAGAGAAAGGTCCCAGAGAAAGGCTTTTTAAATAATAGAGTTTGCTCTCAGTGGTGCATCTGGCTATTAGATGACAAACCAGGTATTAACTAAGGAATTCAGGAAATTTAATTTTAAAAATCCCAATGCCTTTCTCACTCAATTATTTGTTGTAAAACTATTACCAGTTATCGAAAGGGACAAGAATAGTACTCTCCTAATTGGCCAGAGGAAACAAATTATTTTGGGATGGATGGTTTTATATAGCTAACAAGTTTTATTTTCTTGTCTCCTGATTTAAAACTGATAGCACTCTTATTGAAATTTGCCTGTCTGGATTTACTTAATTTAAAAGGAGACATAGCTTTTAGCCAGTGACTCAATATAGTCAGTAGGTGTTGCTGTTGTTACCTTCTCTTCAGCACCCCCCCCCCCCCCCTTCCCCTTTCTGCAGCTGGTTGAGTTTGAAATCCAGTTTTGGTGCAGTGAAACCTTTAGATCCAAAGTGCCAAGCAAAATTGGCAGTGACTTTAGTGAATGACTGAAACTAAGTTGAATTGAACTTTAGGCAATAGCTCTAATAAACCTTTGGAAGAGGGCTGAATTAACGTAGAAAAGTTTTACTGAGAATTTTGGAGTTCAGTGGTCCTTTCTCTGATGTTCCTGTTTTCTAGTAGCATTTGCTAGGATCTCTCATCAGTTACTTTGGTTTGCTCCTTTCTAGCTACTTATCTTTTTTATATCTTCTTTAAAGTCACAGATTGAGGGCTGCTGTAAGAATAGCTATAAGAACATTTTGTTCTTGGGGGGGTGGGCATTCCTGGAGTTTGATTAAGGTTAAGGTGTGAATGTTTCATTTTGATATGCTACCAAGTGGATGATTGTTTAATTTTTTTAAAAATTTTGAATAAAAGTATTTTATTATTTTCCAGTTACATGTAGAGATAGTTTTCAACATTTGTTTTTATAAGATTTCCAATTTCAAATTTTTCTCCCTCCCCTCCCTCCACTTTCCCCTAGACAGCAGGTAATCTGATATAGGTTATATATACATATATATGTGTGTGTGTGTATGTATATAATAACATTAAACATATTTCTGCATTAGTCATAAGAGAAGAATCAGAGCAAAAAGGAAAAACCTCAAAAAAACCCAACAGCACCAAAAACAAAAGAAATAGTATAGTTCAATCAGCATCCATATTCCATGGTTCTTTTTTTTTTTTTTCTGGATTTGGAGAGCCTTTTCCATCATGAGTCCTTTGGAACTTTCTTGTACCATTGTATTGGTGAGAAGAATCTAGTCTATCACAGTTGATCAACACATAATGTTGATGATACTGTGTACAATGTTCTTCTGGTTCTGCTCATCTCACTCATGGATGATTGTTTTCTACCTGTTTGAGCAACTGTGGGACCAGGAGAATGAACAGATCTAGATAGACAAGGGGTGAGAGGAAAACAACTCCTGCTCAATAATTCTCTGGAACTCAGTGGCAGTGATGTGTCAAAGGCTCATTTATTGTCATTTTTCTCAAGAATGGTCACCCAGTGGGTGCAAAGAATTGGGGCTCGAAGGCCCCCTTTTAACCCCTAGTCCCTAACTCAAATGGACCCTCCCCATTTTCATCACTGGTCAATTACTGATGGGTTACAATCTACTCACAAAAACTAGCTAACCATAATACAGTATTCCTAACCTTAATTTCCATAATTATTCTTTGGGTTCTTAGCCAACGGGGGAGGTGACACAGGGACCTTTCTTCAATCTTCCATATATGGACATAGCCCAGGAGAGGACCTAATTGAGACCAGCTCAGGGCTCCTTGAACTATATTATCTTGTTTGCAGTAGGGGAAGGAGGGGGACTGAGACCTTTGTCCTCAAACAGGTCCAGAGGAGTGTAATTTGAATGGTCACTATTATACCCTTATTGAGAGGAGACCATCACTCATTTCCTCACAGGTGGGCAGTTAGGTTTCACAGTGCATAGAGCACAGGGCCTGGAGACTGGAAGACATGAGTTTAAATTTGGCCTCAGCCTAGCTGTGTGACCCCGAGCAAGTCACTTAACTCTGTTTGCTTCAGTTCCCTCATCTCTAAAATGAACTGGAGAAGAAAATGGGAAACCGCTTCAGTATCTTTGCCAAGAAAACCTCCTTTGGGGCCACTAAAGTCCAACGACCTGGACATTAACAAAAGAGAGAAAGGGAGCAGACTTTAAATCTCTAACCAAAAAGGACAGATTTAATTATTTATTAAGCACCTACTATGTGCAAGGTACTGGAAACACATGGAAAAATTACAGAATTCCTGCCCCTAAAGAGCTAGTAAGTAGGGATAATGATTGAATCACAACATAATTTTATAGCATGGCTTCCATTTTCATATTTTTAATTGCAGGACAATGTTGTTTCAATTCAGTGTGTGACCCACAACCTTTCTGAGGATTTTCAGTAGACATCTCTTGACTTGGGACTCACATTGTTTAAGGAAAAAGGAAGTGATTAACCTCATCTGAGTGAGAAATAGAGAAGACTGGTTCCATTAAGTTATAGCTAGATATATAGAGATTGATGTTTATGGCTTCTTTCTGTCATTAAAAAAAATACAGTGGCTCAAAAGTCTTGGGGCGGTTTTAAGCCTATCAATGGATTATAAAATTATTCCTCAATTATCAATATACCATAACTTTGTTTTAGATTTGTCAAGTTCTAATATCCTGATTCCCTTAGAATTGATTTTGTTTTCAGAATTTTATGACATGACAAGCTAGGTGTTTTGTGCAGAATTAGTTGGGATTCATTGGTCTCTGATAGGGATAAGAACTGGACTTGTGATTTCACTAGTATCAGTAGTTCCTCAAGCAACTTACTTACTTAGAACCTTGGAAAGCTACCCCTAGAGCACTAAGAGGGTAGAGCCAGGTCTTTCTGACTTTCTATGTACCATGCTACCCAGTGTCTCACACTGGGCATTTCTTTTCTGTACTAGGGTTTAAAAATGTTGAATTTTAAAACTGGAAAGAACTTTATCCTGTACTTTAACTCTATAAGTGTTCAGGTGGGAAAATTTAAGATTACACAGAGGCAAGATATTTCCTCGAGGCTGGATTGCAGAGCAGGAACTCAAAGCCGGCCCTGTTTTTATAACAAAACAAAAATGCTTTTTTTAGACTTTGTTTGGGAGACTTGTTAGACACATAAATATTTGTTGTAAGAATGAAAGGGAGGGGCAGCTAGGTGGCGCAGTGGATAGAACACTGGCCCTGGATTCAGGAGGACCTGAGTTCAAATCCGGCTTCAGACCCTTACTAGCTGTGTGACTCTGGGCAAGTCACTTAACCCCAATTGCCTCACCAAAAAAAAAAAAAAAGAATGAAAGGGAAAGAGGAAAACTCATAGTAGCATCCTTCAAGCCGCTCCTGCTACTCCACACCTGCCAGTCATTTTCCTAAAGTACAGGTGTGACCCCTACTCAGTAAATTGTGACTCTATTGTCTCTAGGGTCAACTCTTAGCTATCCTGTTTAGCATTTAAAACCCTGGCTCTGATCTATCTTTCTAGGCTTATCATCCACCCATCATTCTTCTTTGGATGAACACTATAAAGTTTGGTCATACTGACCTTGTTGCTGTTCCTTAAGCATGACACTTCATCTCCATTGACATTTCTGTGACTTTGTACAGGTTGTATTCCAGGCCTGCAATTCACTCTGTACTTGACTCAGTTTCTAATTTCCTTGAAAACTCTACAAGTAATTCCTAATTTGCTCCCCATATCATTATTCCGCCCCCCTTTCACATTACAAATATATATATACACACACACACACATATATATATAATATGTATATGTATATGTGTACACACACACACATACATATACACATATTATCTCTTCTAATAAAAGGTAACAACCCCCTTTCCTCTCCCAGACTGCTTTGTTTTTGTCTTTATCTCCAGCCCCTAGCACAGAACCTAGTACTTAAAAATAATTCTTTTTGACTGGTTACCAAAATCTATGTTTTTGTTGCAAAGCTATACAAAATGATCTTTTTTTTTTAAAATAAATTTTTGTTGATATAGTCAAAAAAACCTATTTATTATGTGTCTACTATATGCCAGGCACTGTGCTAAACCCTAGGGATACAAATATGAAAAAGAAAGACAGCCTCTGACTTCAAGGGGTTTACAGTTTAATGAGGGAAGACAAGATATATAAGAAAGCTGAAAGAGTGAGGAGGGGAAAGGTGGGTTAAGGTATCCCACCATGGAGAAATCAAAGAAGTCCAAAATGATTGTAGCAAGAGAAGTTAAAAGAAGTCCAATTGAATGCATCCAAGTGGGAAATGAGGAGATGTCTGCCCTGTTCCCCCTCCTTAAATGGTGATTGACGAGTTCTTGGCTCCATCTTCTAATCAGAGGCAGAGGATACTGATGAGGTTTGAGTACCAAGGCTAATTGGATCTTGCAAGATGATGATGATATTTCCCAATGTTGAGTTTATTAGGGGGCATGGTAAAGAAGTCAGAAAAATCCAGAATGAGGGCAGCCAGGGTGGGAAATGAGAATATCTGAGGATATCTGATATCTTTTTTTTTTTTTTATGTCACTTCGTTTACCAGTACACCCCTTTGCCCTGGCCCATCCTTTATAACAACCAAAAAGGAAAGAAAAGAAAGCAATTCAATAAAACTAACTACAGGCAAGTCTAACAGTATATATCATGTTTCACATACATTATCCCTCACTTCTGAAAAAAAGGAGCAATTTCTAGTTTTGTCTCTCTTTGAGGACAAACTTGGTCATGATTACAGTGTTCAATTCTGCTTACTATTGGGGGGGGGGGCAATGAGGGTTAAGTGATTTGCCCAGTGTCACACAGCTAGTAAGTGTCTGAGGCTGGATTTTAACTCAGGTCCTCCTGAATCCAGGGCCAGTGCTTTATCCACTGCACCACCTAGCTGCTCCCTATTCTCTTTACTATTATTTCCATTCCCATGCTTGTTGTGTATATTGTTTTCCTGGTTCTTCTCACTTCACATTCCATCAATTTATATAATTCTTCCCATGCTTTATATTCCTTGTTTCTTATGGCTCAGCCGTATTCCATCACATTAATGTACCATAATGTGTTTAGCTATTTCCCTAGCAATGAACATCACTTTGTTTCCATTGGTTTGCCGCTATATGTATTTTAGAGTTTAATGGACCTTTCTTTCTATTTTTGACCTTGGAGTGTTGGGGGAATGGGGGAAGTGGGGTCAGGCATACATAGCTTTCTAATTATTTTCCTTGACTCCACTTTCTCCTTTACATAGCAATGCAATCTCTGGGTCAAAGGGTATAATCATTTAAGTTACTTTATTAGCAGAGTTTCAAATTGCTTTCTGGAATGGTTTGATCGGTTCTCAGAACCACCAGCAGCAGACTAGTGTGCATGTCTTCCATAAAACAGTCTTGATCAAATGTTTGGGAGTCAGACTTTGGTGCTGTAATCTTGGAATTCACTGACTTTTTGTATTTCCTTAACATTATTTCCTAGAAGGTTAACAAAAAGTGACCTGCTTAATTCTTTAGGCTATTATTCCTTCTAACTAATTTAATACTTTTATAGAACGTTATCATGGAAGACAACAGCTGATTAGTTCATGCCTTTCATTTTGACTACCCATATTATTTTTCCTTGGTTTAGTTTTTTCATATTGATAGTTTAGTTTTTTTGAAATATAAGTTCCTGAGAGAATAATTTCATTTATAATTGTTTTAATATTTAAATTTCTATTACAATTTAATTGTGTTTCCAGATTCACAGTAGAAGCTCATCTATACTTTATTGCTATAATCAGATATGTGGCACAGTGGGTAGAATGCTGGGCCTGGAGTGAGGGAGATCTGAGTTTGAATCCAGCCTCAGGTACTTATGTAAAGAATTAATTGTTATTTGAGGTTTTTATGCCTCAGCGTGCACTGGCCTGGGGCTCCGCCATGGCAATAGCTACAGGCCAGTGCGTGCCCAGGCATAAAAACCTTAGATAACAATTAATTCTTTACACTTATTAACTGTGATCTTGGGCAAGTCACTTAATCTGTTTGCCTCAGTTTCCTCAGTTGTAAAATTGGGATAAACATAGCACCTACCTGCCAGGGGTATTGTGATGAACAAATATTTGTTAAGCATTTAGCACAGTACCTGGCACATAGCATATTTATATAGCACATGCTTTTTATTTTATTTAAAAAATTTTAATTCATAAAAGTATTTTGTTATTTTCCAATTACATATAAAGATGGTTTTCAACATTTGTTTTCATAAGATTTTTAGTTCCAAATTTTTTCCCTCCCTCCCTTCCCACCCACCTCCCGAAACCAGCAAGCAATCTGATATAGGCTATATAAGCACATGTGTTTTTTGTTTTTTTGTTTTTTAGTGAGACAATTGGGGTTAAGTGACTTGCCCAGGGTCACACAGCTAGTACGCGTTAAGTGTCTGAGGCTGGATTTGAATTCAGGTACTCCTGACTCTAGGGCCGGTGCTCTATCCACTGCGCCACCTAGTTGCCCCTGCACATGCTTTTTAAAAAAATCAATTTATGGAATAAAACAAGTTTTTCTATAACATAACATAGTATAATTAAAAAGATGATTCCACATGAAATTGCAAATCTGTTATGTACAACTTGCTATTCCTTTTAAATATATAAGATTATCATGTAAAATTTTTTCCTTTTTTCTTCTCCCCTCCCCTCCTACCCATGGCTA
This sequence comes from Dromiciops gliroides, assembly GCF_019393635.1. NCBI lineage: Eukaryota > Metazoa > Chordata > Mammalia > Microbiotheria > Microbiotheriidae > Dromiciops > Dromiciops gliroides. The sequence goes on along the minus strand of NC_057862.1, from coordinate 241,057,320 downwards.
CCACATGCTATATAAGTGTTAGCAGTAATAATAATAACAACAATTATCATAATAAATAGTGATAATAATAATAATAGTGATAATAAACCTTAGTGGAACTATTATTTTAAACCACATTCACTTGGAGTAATTCATTTAAGAAAACTACAAAATTAAGGCTTTTTTCCCCTAAGGTTATTTTAAAATGTTTTATGTTTTTAAAAAGTTTCTCTTGATATTTACTTAGTCCATATTGTTAAGAGTGTTGTTGGGAAAAAAAGAGTGTTGTTGGATAATGTTTTTTAAAAGGGTAGTTGGGGGGGCAGCTAGGTGGCGCAGTGGATAAAGCACCGGCCCTGGATTCAGGAGTACCTGAGTTCAAATCCGGCCTCAGACACTTGACACTTACTAGCTGTGTGACCCTGGGCAAGTCACTTAACCCCCATTGCCCCGCAAAAAAAAAAAAAAAGGGTAGTTGGATTTGCATCACAATTATTATCTATTCTTCTGACGGCAATTGAGGATTATGTACTGCATTCTTTTATGGTGCCTTCTGAGGTATCTTTTCTTTTATTTACTTTAAAAATCATTTAAAAATTTCTTTTGCATGGGGATATATTAGGCAAGCTTTGTGTCATGGTCTGGCATTCTTTTATAAAAGGAGGCAAGATTGACATCTCAATGGTTAGGACTTTCTTTTGGAAAAAAGCATATGTATTGTATACTTATAAGAGAAGCAGCATGGTAGAGGGCTAGCTTTGGCATCAGAAAGACCTGGATTCAGATTCAGCCTCTGACACATGGCTATGTGACCCTAGAAAAAGCATTTAACCTTTTAGTTTCCCAAACAGCCAAGATTATAAGTTGCTGAGCAGTTGCTGATCTTCACTGGTAGAGGAAATTTCATCAGTGGGCATTCTCTACACCAGTGAAGGATACACCAAAAGAATAGTTTTTTGGACTAAAATAAGAATGAAAATGTTCTCTATATAGCTTTTTTTTTTTTAAAGCTATGCAAGCTCCCATTTAATGCAAGGGGACTTAGTTTCATAACATCGCTAACAAAAATAGTGATGTGCCCTCAAGTACTACAATGTTAAATGCACAGAATTAAGCATGTAATTTTAGTTCTGTAAATTTTGATATAAAAGCAAAATTTTGTTATTAATATAAGAATTCAGTTCAATAAACATTTTTTTGAATATTAGCTCTATGTAGAACTGATTTGAGGTGTAAGAGGAAACAATGTTAAAACAAGATCCTTGCCCCCTTGGAACTTAGTCTAGTAGGGAGATAACAGCACACATACAAATAACTCTAACATATAATAATAATATCAGATAAAAGCTTGAGATTAAAAGTGCTATGTAAGACCCAAGGGGGATAATAAGGAATGCTTCCTGAAGCTTGGAGGATTTGAGGGAAGTTGCTATATTGATTGTGGGCAGCCAGGTGGCTCACTGGATAGAACTCTGGGCCTGTTTTCAGGAAGATCTGAATTCAAATTCAACCTCAAATGTGTATTATCTGTGTGATTATGGACAAGTCACTGAATCCCTGTTTACCTCAGTTTCCTTATCTTTAAAATGGAGGTAATAATATCACTGGCCTTCGAGGGTTACTATGGGGAACAGATGAGATAATATTTGTAAAATGCTTTGCAAACCTTAAAGGAATATATAAGTGATAGCCATTATTATTGCTGTTGTTGTTTACTTATTAGAGGAAATAGAAAGAAGTGATTGTAGCTGGATAGGCTTGAATGGCCAAGGGAAGAAGGCTTTTGGGGGATTGCTATATTTGATAGGATTTGATAGTATATTTGAAAGGAATGAGCCAGTAGAAAGGAAGACATTGACGTTGCATGAAAGAGAAATGGTGTTTGCTGATGTAAGGTCCTGTAGGAGGCATGAAGGGATGAGTTCTGGGGCACAGGTAGTGGGTTTAGTCTTTTCAGGGAATAGAGAGGGTTGGCTCCAACTCTGAGACAGAAGAGGAAGAAGGGGAAAATGTGTGATGCCAATGAAACTTTTGAGGACTACCGTAGGGAAGTTGAAGTTCCTCTCTAATGGTTTCCTTATCATTGAAGTTGGAGGCTACATTATCTGTTGCAAATGTTGTAGTGTGGGGTTGTGACTTGGGGTTTGAGGGGGAGAGCAAATAGTTTAAAAGGGTAGCTCTGGGGAATGAGAAGGAATAATGAGTGGAGTAGAAGGACTCAAACTATAGTGAGAGGGTTCAGTTCAAGTTAACCTCCATTTATTTATTCTTGACTTGCATGATGTATCTGGCAAAAAGTGGGAGGAAAACTGGTGTCTTTTCCTTTTTTCAGGCAAAAAGATTTTCTTTTTGTATATGCCATTGACTTAAAGAAGTTATTTTTTTTCCAGAAAGGGGCTGTCCATGCTGTTGAAGTTCAATATTAAATGGAATTGATTCCTTCTCTTTTGTAGAAGCATCTAGAAAAGAGGAGGAGGTTTCTCTTGCCTTCTTCTGCAAGGGCTCCACTCCTTAGCAATCCCTGTCATGGATATAAAAAAGGGTGGTACAGGTGGAGTGTCTGCACCAGGGATCAGAGAATGTGCTTCTGGGAAAGGTCTTGTCTAGGGAAGTATGGACTTGGTTTTCTGGTATGCTTGAGCCCCTGAATGCACATCTGCCTGTTCTCTGGTTAGAAGAATGTACACAATTGTTAACAGAACACATTTTTTTTTTTAAATAGGGTCCTAAGGATTATCCATGGAGGGTGGAGAATGCTGTATAGTTAATGCATTCCAGTTTAATAAAGTTAAATTCTGTTGCAGAAATTAGAAGTCTTGTGTAACTGAAGATTGTAGACCCTGGGTGCTGATTATCACCATTAATGGGACTTAAAAAAAAACAAACAACAATTTGTTATAGAAATTTCTGAGGTGGTTGGGGGAGGGGGGGGGGAAGACAATGAATGGCCCTGAACTATAAGGCACATGTTTGGAGATTGAAGCTGTTTGTCATACTTTTCAGAATATGGATTTCTTTTCACATATGGATTCACACACGTTTGTCCTTTGTTTTCAAAGAGGACCAGTGACATCACAGGATGATGTCTTGACTTGTACATGAATTGGATTTAAGTAAAGCAGAGTTGCACAAAGTCGTCAGCTTCCCTCTGTCTTCCTGAATGTTGAAGTCCAGTGGAGGGACAAAAGTCAGGAGGACTGGTGATGGCCCAGGATGCAGTGGATGACCTTGGCATCTCTGATGTCTGACCAATCTCTAAGCATTCCATATCATCTCCTTCAGCCACCTTTATGGCCATTGAAACAAATTGTGCTCATCCACCCATTCAGCTGGGAGAAGTCTTCAACATATGGATTAGTCATTTTATAGAAAAGTAGATACATCAATCATGAAAAGAACTCACTGATGTAATAATCATTTAGTAGAAGACCTGACAGAAACCTGGGAATGTCTGCAACTATCTAAAAGGACCAGAAAACCTGATCTCTTGCAGTGTAATGTAGACTATGCAAGTTCAATAATTGTTATTGAACATATGCTACATTTATAACACTTGTGGGATACAAGCATAGTGTAAAATAGTCCCCTCAAAGATCTTATGTATATTATTTTCACTTTTTAATTGCATAAAAATGTATATTTAAGTACTGGCAGAAATTAAATATGTGAAAAATCAGTGTATAGGGCTGAAATTGGGAAAGGTTTCATGGAAAAGATGATGTCAGTAATAGATTTTGTTTATATAGTCCTTTAACTTAAAAAGAACTTTATATATATATTTTTTATTATGATAGGATCATTGATTTAAAGCTAGAAGTTCCTTTAGAGGTCATTGAGTCCACCCCCCCCCCCCGCCATTTTACAGATGAGGAAACTGAGGCCCAGAGAGGTTTAGTTACTTGACCAACATCAACACTGATAGTAGGTATCAGAGGCAAGATTTGAATCTGTCTTTCTGACTCAAAGCTCAGTACTCTGTCTACTATACCATACTGCTTGGTCTTTGAAGGATAGATAGATTCTAATCCAGGATACATCCTTGGCAACTAGATAGCCTGTGAAAGTCAGTAAGTGCCAGTGTACTTTTAAACAAGTAGTTATCACAAGATTTTCATTAAAGAGTTACCAGAACTATTTACTTTTTAACTTTTTTTTTAAACAAGTTAATACTTTTATCTTGGGACAGTGTTACTTTTCTTCCAGCACAAGTATTTCCTGAACTTCTAGATACCAGGGTTCTTTCTGCTATATAATGCTGGGAAAAGTGATGTTGTTTTTCAGATTTTGTCAGTCTTTTTGCTCAGGTGGTTAGATTCATCTTTTTTACCTGTCTTCTTTACTTATCAAGTGCATAATTCGGTTTGCCTGAGTGAAGTTGTCTAGGAATAGTTGTTTCTTATTAGCAGTATTCTTTTCTTTTTTTTTTTTTGGTGAGGCAATTGGGGTTAAGTAACTTGCCCAGGATCACACAGCTAGTACATGATAAGTGTCTGAGGCCAGATTTGAACTCAGGTCCTCTTGACTCCAGGGCCAGTGCTCTATCCACTGCAACACCTAGCTGCCCCTCTTATTAGCAGTATTAAAACAATACATCAAAGATCTCTGATTTCATTGGTGTGGGAACAAATTCCTAATGACAGTGAAGGTCACAGTGTCATCTATAACATATATAAAACTGAGTTACTTGTGACCGGCGGAGGTTTAGTGGTTTTCCTATGATCATACCTTATCATGAGAGGTGGGACTTGTACTCAGGTCTTTCTGACTTCAAGTCAGATTGATTCTAACTCCACTTTACCTTACAGGTCATTTTTCTTCATGAAAAGAGTAATATATTTGAATATCCTTTTGTAAAGAGGAAGAAATGAATCTTTATTTCCAAGGAGATAAAGTTCAATGAGTTTTTTGGGGGGGAGAGGGCTATTGAATGGGTTTTTTAAATGGAGAGTTTAAATTAGGTTTCTCATAACGAGTATGGTGCAAAATTCAGATACTGACAAAACAAACAAACAAAAAACCCCCCAAAACTCAGGTACTGAATAGCATTTTGAATTTTTATTTTCTACTTTCAAAAATCAGTGATACAGAACCTAACTGGGATTCAGAAACATCTTTAAAAGGTAACAAAAGAGATTTTATATATTTCATCATCCTTATTTAAGACAGTTGTTATAGTCAGTAAATTTCTTAATGCTCAACTAATAATTTTGAGCATGAAAGCCCAGAGTCTGTTCTTAATTTTGGTAGGGAATTTTCAATCTAATTGTCTGATGCTATTCATAGTACTCTCGAAACTTAATTCCCATTTCAGATGATTGATGTGGTGTCAGGGTGGGAGATTTATGATGCTCATCATTCCCTTTTTTCATTTCTGTTATATTACAGAGTTCCAAAGTTCCAGTGACTTATTTATGGAAATGGCCTTAAACTATTGAGCTTCATATGTTGCTAAATGTATGAGACATATACCTAAAAAACTAGCACTGACCTATCACTGAGTAGTGGGGCTATGGAAATTTAGCAGATGTTGTTTAACACTGTTATTTATGTGTGTGTGTATGTATGTATGTGTGTATATGTGTGTACTTGTGTGTATATATATATATATATATATATATTCATGTTCACATTATATAGTATAAAGTTTTGTAGAGAGGCAGTGTGTGCTATAGTAGATAGCTGACCTTGGAGTCAGGAAGACAGACCTCGGTTCAGGATTTTCCTCTGGCATAGAGTTGTGACCATTTGGTAAGTCACTTAAGCTCTGAGCTTCAGTTTTCTTTGTAGAATGAGGAGGTTGGACTAAATGGCATCTAATAGCCCTTTCAGCTTTAGATCTACAATCCCAAATCATGCCCTCCCCTTAATTGTGACTTTAATGTTGGCTGTTACAATACCCTCCCTCACTTGTCCTTCCACCTCACATCTCATTCTACACCTCTACTCCATTGTCAGATCAATATTCCTAATGCAGAGATCTCATCACCTTACCTTTATGCTCAAAAACCTTGCCTTCCCATTTATCTACCAAATGAAGGCCACACTTAACCTAGTAGGTCACAGCCCTGTTCCAACTCACATTTCAAATATTTATCAGATTTCCTCTTCACATACCTTATACTCTAGTAAAGCTGGTTTAGTTCCATATGGGTATAAGCCAACCGTACATCCTGCTACCCTCTGCCTGTCCAGACTGGACTGTGTTTTATTTCCTGGAGCAGGTTAAGAGATGACCTGGTGATTGATACAGGGTCCCCTGAGGATATAAGATTGGTTTGGAATCTCTGGAGTTACCCAGGGTCTTCCTTTGTTCACACTTGCTGTCTTGTACTGTCTAGGATTAAAACAAACTATATAGAGCCATCAAGGATAATTCATTTGGAAAATGAATGTTTGCCTTGATAAATTTTGTTGAATTTTGAACTGATCTATATATTGGATCACCTAAAATGGGTACATTCCAATAATTATGTTTAATAGTGAAAAATTGGAGTTTTTCCCTAAGAGTTCCCATTACTTTAATAATAGACCCTCTATTTCATTAAAATGCAAATTCAATATGCACTTGATCCTACTGAATTATGATTTGCATAGTATCAAGGTTCTGTGATTAAAATGTTTTAAGTGTTAGTCAAGTAACACTTTGACTAAATCTTGAATTCATTAAGTTCAGGGAACTGGGAGTCAGAGGGCATAAGTTCTAGTGACAATTCTGATTAATTATTAGCTTGACTTTGGGCAAGCCATTTAACCTTTTAGGGCATGAGTTTTCTCATCTATAAGTTGGGAGGGTTGGGCTAATTGATCTCTAAGATCATTTGCCTCTCTAGAATTCTATCATTGTACATATTTACTGAGCACCTACTATGTGCCTGATTCTGTGTAAAATGCCAGTAAGTGTCCTAATTGGTTTCCTTGCATCTGAACTCTCCACTCTCCAAACCGGTTTTCATATGGCTGCCAAAATAATTTTCCAAATACAGAGGATTTATGGTGTTAAAACCTTTAGTAGCTCCTTTCACTGGCATTTAAGATTCTTCACAATATGGTTTCAACCTATGTTTACAGACTGATTTCACCTTTCCCATCATGTACTCTACATTCTAGCCAAACAGGACTATTAGCTATCCTTGAACTCTATAGTATATCTCTCACCTCTAGGCATTTATGCATGCTCTCTGTCTCTCATGCCAGGAATGCATTCCCTCTTCACTGCTTCCCCATTATGGCATTGAGGTGATTTTAGGTTCTTAAAGACTATGCCAACAAGCTCTGGCAGGTCCTATCAAGCTGGAAAAGCTTCAACTACTGCTCTGGCAATAAGCAGTGTATCTCTCCTTTGAGAACTAGACCCAACTATGTTTGAAGAGGCTCTTCACCAAAAGGTTAGTCAAGGGGGCAGCTAGATGGCGCAGTGGTTAAAGCACCGGCCCTGGAGTCAGGAGGACCTGAGTTCAAATCTGGCCTCAGACACTTGACACTTACTAGCTGTGTGACCCTGGGCAAGTCACTTAACCCCCATTGCCTGCAAAAAGAAAAAAAAAGGTTAGTCACTAGAGATGATTTAAATTTCTATTTTTTATTTTTTTATTCTTTTGTCATAGCAACTAAAGCCTGTTTACAAAGTTGTAAAAAGTTTGCAATCATTGCTTACGAAATAAAAGTCCACACCATTGAAATGATGGATCCTAGAGCTATTAAAGGATATGATTAAGGGTTAAATTGTGTGATACAGACTAAAAGGAGGCTATAAGAGTTCAGAGGAGAGGGAGGAGACTTCATGGAGAGCATAGTGTATGAAATGGACCTTGAAGGGTTGGTATTAACAGTTATATAGCACCTTGTGGTTTACAGACAACTCTTGCATTGTCTCATTTAGTCATCACAGCTACCATGTGCAGTAGGTAAGGCAGTCATCATTATCCACATTTTAAGATAAACAGATTTTGTTGTTGTTTAGTTATTTTCAGTCTGTTTTATGACTCTTTGTGGCCCCATTTGGGTATTTCTTGGTCAAGATACTGGAGTGTTTGCCATTTCTTTCTCCAGCTCATCTTACAAATGAGGAAACTGAGGCAAACCAGGTTAAGTGACTTGCCCAGTGTCTGAGTCTGTATTTGAATTTAGGAGGATGAATTTTTCTGATACCAGGCCTGGCACTTATTCACTGTGCCACCTAGGTGCAATGAAATAGACTAGAGAAGTTAAATGACTTGCTGTTCATTGAACAGAGCTAGGAAATGTTAGTGCTCAGGACTCAAATTCAGGTCTCTCTTTCCAAGACCAGTGCTCTTTTATGTCTATTGCCCTGCCTCTGGGATTTGGTTAGGTAGGAGAGAGGGAAAGGTTATTTTAGGCAAGGTGAACAATATTAAGGAAAATTGGATGGTGGAAATGAAAATGATGTATCCATGGAATAACAAGGAGACTCACCTGGTTAGAGAAGAGAGAAAGTGTTGTGCAGCAAAGGAAAATAAGTTAAAATAAGGTTGGATAGCTATGGTAGGGGCAGATTATATCATCTTAATTGACTGAATTACTCTGGGAAGAATTTCTGTAAAGTCTTCGTCACTTCGCAAAAAAATGACTGCATCTGCCTATGATAATTTACTTAACTATCATGCTTTTCATTGAAATCATTATTAGTACTTTATCTTAATAACTAGTGTACTTCGTTTTAGCTTTAAGGTAGTAAGCTGTAGATAATCAGCACAATGTTGTTCAACTTTATCACAGAAAAGGCCCATTTTTGTCTTTCCTTTTGTTATGCCCACTGGGAAATTTAGAATAGATATAGGATGTAATTTAAAAATTTAAATCCCATAGTCTTTCCTTGCTCTTTAGAAGAAATAAGGTGTTAAATATTCTCCAGTTCAAGGGAAAACACACACACACACACACACACACACACACACACACAAACTGGTAGTAAGATATTTATTTTGCTTCAGAATTTGAGTTTCAAGAACATATCTGTATCTATAGGTAATGGAGTTAGGATATTTATTTTGTTCTAGGACTTTGGGTCCTGTTGATAGCTATGTCTCTGCTGCTGAAACCCAAAATCTTGGAGCAAAATAGATATCCTATCGCTAGTAATCCTACTAGCCACATTGCAGAGTCTAGTCGTAACTAGGGACAAGTTATTTAACTTCTAATCTAGTTATTTATCTTAAAATATAGATGATGATAACTGCCTTATCTGCCTCACAGGGTGGTTGTGATGGATGATTAAACAGGACAATGCACAAGCACTTACCTTGTAAATTACAAGGTCCTATATAACTGTTATTACCAACTCTTTAAGGTCCATTTCAGATTCTGCCTTCTCCATGACTTCTCTTGACTACTCAACACAAAATTAACCACCCTTTCCTTTGAATTCTTATAGCCCTTCTAGTCTGTATTGCAATTATTTAATTGTATATTTCAGTAGTTATAGAAGCTATAATTTAAATGGTGCACATACTCCATGAACTACACTCATATGACTGTATGATATACATATATATTGCAACCTGGAATCCAGAAGCAAAATAACTACCAGGTAAATCAATTGGGTTTCAACAACATGTATTATTCAGTTATACATGTGTGTATATTTTCAATAAATAGATGTTTATTCATGTAAACATATATTGGTGTGTGTGTCACATACATGCACACATAATGTTCTTAGTTCCAAAATAAATATTTGTTTTTACAAGCATAAAGGATAAATGAGACCTTGGAGTAATTTCCCCTCACATATGCTATGCATGTATATCTTTGTATGTGTGTGTATTTTTGAACCGGCACATTAAATATAAATGTATGTATAGATACATATATAAATGTTATTTAATAACATATCTGTAGGTAGCTGTTATTTTGTGGCTCAAAGTACTAGAACCACATAAATATTCTACCACAGAGGCAGCTAGGTGGTACAGTGGATAAAGCACCAGCCTTGAATTCTGGAGGACCTGAATTCAAATCCAACCTCAAACACTTGACACTTATTAGCTGTGTGACCCTGGGCAAGTCACTTAACACTCATTGCCCCGACACCCCCCCCCCCCCCAATGTTGAAGAGGTAGTTGGTGATGCATGACTGTAGTAGATCAGTAGAAAGGGCATATGTGTGTCTGTGTCTGTATGTTTACCTCAGGCCGCACTTTATCCTGGTGGATCTGTTTTTTTTTTCTTTCTGACCTGGTGTCAGGATATATAGTATATGTATATGTATACATTTTATTATTGCCTTCTTTTGGTTATTGCCTTCTGGCTTTTATACTACAATCATTTCTCCTTATTCCCTCCCTCCCAGTAGACACCTCAAGCCATTTCTTGTAACAAAGAAAAACATTTAAGCATAACCAATTGATACAGTAACTGTGTCTGGCTAAGTATGGGCATTCTTTACTCAGTTTCCAGCTCACATCTGAGAGGAAGAAGGTGGATTTCCTTATCAGTGTGACTGTTTTTTAGTATTATTATGATTTGTTATTATAGTCATTGTGTATACTCTTCTCTTGGCTCTGCTTTCTTCACTCTGTATTACTTTATATAAATCTTCTGATGTTTCTTTGAATTCTTCATATTCATTGTTTCTTATGGCACAATAATATTTCACTACACTTATAACTACAGTTTGTTTAGTTCTTCAGTCACTGGGCATACATTTTGTTTTGAATTTTTTGTTACCACAAAAAATACTGCGGTGTGTATTTTGTTATTTATAGGACCTTTTCTACCACTTGCTATAGTTCTGTATGTTAAAATATATAATGAAGCGGATTCATTTGGTTTTCAATCCTTGTGATGTTTTTTTTGTTAACTCCGAGAGATTCCCTGTGCTTTGATTCTAGTGGCAAAGTTGCAAATTTATGCCAGAAAACCAGGTTTCTTTCAGCTACTGATGCTAAGAAACTCTAGGCTGTGCTTTGCAACTAGAAAGAAAGGATCTATATATCACTCCTCTTGTCTTCTTTTGGAGCAGGGAATCGTTAACTCTTCCCAAATAAAACCTGCAGACAACCAAAACACTGCTCTTATCTTTAGAGAATGAGGGAGGCAGCATGGTACAGTGGAAAGAATATTGGCTCTGAAGTCAAAAGACTCAGGTGGAAATCCTGCTTGGGATACTTTTTTTCTGTGTGAACTTGGGCAAGTCATTTAGCCTCCCTGGGTCTCCGTTTCTCATTTGTAAAGTGAGGAAGTTGGTATAGATTGTCTCTTTCATCTCTAGATTGATGGTCCCATAATCTTTACTGTGTACTCTAATACAAAATGGAGGTTATTCAGTTATATTCTTTTTTTTTAAAGGAGCATGAATGCTATTGAAGTAATGCTCTGAGAAACAAGTAAAGTTTTGTTTTTTTAAAAAGCTGATTCTTATCGCTCAATAGAATGCTACCTTTACCCATGTTCCCCCTACCAGTTTGATTCCACTAGACACCATAGCTTTGATTTGTGGGGAGAGGGGGCTTGGATGTGACCACCATTTGATTCTATTTTTAAATTGGTTTGTAGCCTTATGATGCATCCACTCAAAACTATGTTGTTTATAACATCTCTGTATTCTCCAAAGCACAGCAGGTAATAGAGAATAGATGTTAAATATGAATCTCCCAAAGGACAGGCTGACTTTATTGTCTTTTCCGTTTGTTTGTCTGTTGTTTACCCTACCAGGGTAGCTCAAGATCAGTGACAGATTTCCATTCTGTACTTTCAGTAAGGATATATATTTTCCCCCCATGTAGGAAAGTTATGTGGCCTATTTTGTTGGTTCCTTGGCAGATCTCTGTCACATAGGCTGATTCTGCCAATTATTGCTTTCACTTGTATGCTCAGTTATAAGGCTCAAATACAACTAGGAGAATGGAAAGTCATAGTATTCTAGAATAAGTATTTTGCATCTTCACTTTTCATTTTAGCAGATATTCTCTTTATCATTTTAATTTTTTGTCTGATTTTCCTAAGTTCACATAACCTAACTAGATGATTGATATCTGGGCTTTAAATGACTAATTCTTGGGGCAGCTAGGTGGTGCAGTGGATAAAGCACCAGCCCTAGATTCAGGAGGGTCTGAGTTCAAATCTGACCTCAGACACTTGACACTTACTAGTTGTGTGACCCTGGGCAAGTCACTTAACCCTCATTGCCCCGCAACAAAACAAAACAAAACAAAACAAAAAAGTACTAATTCTGCTGTGGTTCTGTTCCTTTAAGGAGATCCATGGCAGACTGCTGACAGCCCTGTTTTTGTTTTTGTTTTCACCTCTGGGGTAATAAGAATCTCAGGCATCTGTCCTTCAGGTTCCTGCTGAATACCCGAGTTGAAACTTCACTTTTCTTGTTCCCCTATTTCAGGTCCTGAATGATTGCTTTTTCCCTTTGCAAGGTGCCTTTGGAGTGGTTCAGATTTGGCTCTATAAGTAATCTATCTGTAAAGCATTTATGTTTTGTTCTTTGCAGGGCAGACAGGGTGGGGTGTCTTATGTCTGGGGCTGGATTTGTTCTTGGGGCCTCCTGGGTCCAGGGCCGGTGCATTGTCCACTGTGCCAACTAACTAACCCATGATGACATCTTTAAAATAGGGTTGAGGTGTAGGAGAAATAGACTGGGGGAGGGGGGAGGGGAGAGATAGTCTCGGGAGAGGTAGTTCACATGAAGGAAACAAGAAAAAAACTTATGGAGGGGAGGGGAAGAGGGGGAAAGAATTGGGGAGTGAGTGAACCTCAATATCATCAGAATTGGTTCAAAGAAGGAGTAACATACATAATCAAGTAGGTATAGTAATATATTTTTGCCCCGAGAGAGAGGAGGGAGATGGGGGGGGGGAGGGAAGGGCAGATTGGGGGAGAGAGCAGTAAAAAGCAAAACACATTTGAGGAAGGTAAAGATGTTCTGCATAACTGCACAAGTATGACATATTGAATTGCTTGATTTCATAGGGAGGGTTGAGGAGGGAGGGAGGAAGAAAATTTAGAACACAGAATTAGCTCAAAGACCTTAAACTCATCAGAGTGGGCTCTTGGAGGAAATAACATTCACATCCAGTTGGGAGGAGTAATCTATTTAACCCTACAGGAAAGTATGAGGGGAAGAGGATAAGGAAGGAAGGGTGAAAAAAAGGGAATGCAGAGTAGGGGAGGGGACAGTCAGAAGTAAAACACTTTGGTGGAGTAATAGATTAAAAGAAGATAGAAAATAGAGGAAATATCATGGGAAGGGAATAGGATGGAAGGAAATAGTAATGATGATTGATTATAATGGCAAAACATATGGTACCTACTTTGCTGGGCTAATATGAAGAAAATTCTTTGTCAAGTTTAAGGTACTTTTTATTCAGGTTATGATGAACAGGATACTATCAGAAAAACCTGGAAAGACCTACATGAACTGAAGCAGAGTGAAATGTACTGTATACAAAATAACAGCAATAGTGTAAGATGATCTGCTGGGAAGCATGTGGTTATTATCAGCAAGGCAATGATCCAATATAACCCTGAAGGACTTATGAAAATGGCAACCCATCTACAGAGAGAGAACTGATAGTATCTGAAAACAGTTGGAAACACATTTAAAACAGCTTTTTTTCCTCTTTGACAATTCCTCAATCTGAACTTTTGGGGTTTTTTTTTGACTGTTTTCTTTCACAGCCTAGCTAATGTGACAGTGTTTTCCATGACTACTCATGTATAACTTATTTTGAAATGCTTGAGTTCTAGTGGGTGGGGGGTGGGAATGGAGGAGGAAGAGAAGTTGGGACACAAATTTTTAAAAAATTGATGTTAAAATTTATTTTTACATATATTTTGGAAAATAAAATTCTATTCAATAAAAAAATAAAATAAAAAAATAAGTAATCTACAGAGGTGAACAGATGCAGTATTCTCATTTTTGGTAGGTATTGCAGAGCATTGAGAGGACTAAATGGTTTAGCTCTTACCTAGTATGAATCACAAAAGTAAACATTTCGGATAGCCTTGTGTTCAGTCACTATTTCTCTTATCACCCCTGCCTTACCTTTTCTTTCGTGTCATACCAGGAAGTATATCTCATTTATCTCTAGGAGTGTGCAGAAAAAGTGATTTGCAATAATTTTTAGGAGGTGGGCTTCAGTATTCCTTTCCTTCTTGGAGTAGTTTTCCTTTGTCCATTTGGAAGGAAGCAATAGTGAAGTAGTGGCAAAATAGTCTGGGGTTACTGATTGCAGGGATTAGCATGGGCACCAACTGGGAATTAATCTTTGTCTCAGGACCTTGACTGTGGTTGAGGGTTAGGTGAGTGAGGAAGGGAAGGGTACTTTTTTCCCATGGCAGACCTTTGATCTGCCTTCCCCATATCTAGAAAAGGACAACTCTAGGTGATCAAGCTCCCTCGAACTCCCCGAGCCACCATTTCCAGGATCCCTTTGGCCTGGTATCACCCTCCCTGAGATCACTTTCCTTATACCTCTTCCCCTCCCCCACTAACCTCCCTTACTTGTTGGTCAGTCAGCAATCATTTGGGGGTTTTTTTGGGGGGGGGGGGCAGTGAGGGTTAAGTGACTTGCCCAGGGTCACACAGCTAGTAAGTGTCAAGTGTCTGAGGCCGGATTTGAACTCACTGTGCCACCTAGCTGCCCTCAGCAAGCATTTGTTAAGTGCCTACTATGTGCCAGACACTGTGCTAAGTGCTAGGGATACAAAGCAAGGCAACCTGTCCTCAAGTAGCACACATTCTAATGGGGTAGCAACATGTAAACACATATGTATATATAAGATCTATACAAGGTAAATTGTATACAAGGTATATTCAAGGTAAACTGGAGGTAAACTTAGAGGGAAGGCACTAGCATGAAAGGGGACCAGGAAAGTTTTCTCATAGAAGGTGGGATTTTATTTGAGACTTAAAGGATGTCAGGGAAACCTGGAGGTAGAGGTGAGGAAGGAATGTATTCTAAGAATGGGGGACAGCTGGTGAAAACCCATGCATGTCTTGTGTGAGGGGTAGCAAGGAAGCCAGTGTCACTGAGATCACAGAAAATGTGGAAAGGAGAAAGGTTTACATAAGACTGGAAAGGTAGGGAGGAGCCAGGTATGAAAGACTTTAAAAGCCAGAGCCATTTCGACCATTGCCGGTTGCTCTTTGTTCCAGGATTGGCGACCATCTGCTGTGCATCAGGTAAGTATGCCCCACTGTTTGGAGGATGAAATGTTTCTTTTCCTCTTATAACTAAACCTAGATGGTATTGTCCCCTGTGTAACTCCCCTTTCACCACAAACTGAATTTGCTTCAGGTGCATGGGCTTCAATTTAGGGCTCTGATTACTGATCATATCAAAACCTTGGCAACCCTCTTTCTGGCCCTTCTGATAAATTAAAGGGATGGTAGTTGGTGTATCTTTCAACCTTAACTCTTCTTAGCATTATATGGGAAGCAAGTGCATAGTGGGCTTGTATTCTAAAGGATTTCATCAGCACAGGGTGGTAAATGTTTCTAGTGTGAACATCTAGGCGAGGTGTAAATATTTATGGCTGTTAGCATGTGAAATAAATATAATTTTCACAGTGCACAGTTTGCCGTAACTGAAGAATTTTTCTAAAAAGTACACAGTCACTTTATTTACAACTGAAGGCATGGCAGAAAATTCAATATATTTTATTTTTCTGTGAATAAAAGCTATCTTTCTGATATTCTAGAGCAGAGTCCTGCTGTGAAGTTGTCATTCTGCCTTTGACATGAGCCTGTTGCCCTGAAGTTCTTGTGCTGATACCATGTCTGCATCTGTTCTGTTCTGGAATAAATTTATCTAAGAGCCTGGAGAAATAATAGAAATATAACAGCATTTACTAAAGAGATTAATAGAATTGAACTTGATTAAAAATACAAGAGCAGATATGAGAAGAAATTTTGCCCCCAGCATCTTACTTTGAGTGTTATTGAAGTAACAGGGAAATCATTCAGTTAAGCACAATTGCAATATGTTGCTAGTAGTGAAAGTTACTTTATGAGTCGTAGAAGATGATATTTTTAGTACCTAAACTTAATCCCTTCTTTTCATGACAGGCATTATAATATATTCAGAAAATCAAATATACTCTTTTTAAAGCTATAAATATGGGTAATTTCACAGAAACAAAGTACTTGAGATGTCTTTTATAGTATAAAAATTCCTTTTTTTTTTTTTTTTGCTGAGGCAATGGGGGTTAAGTGACTTGCCCAGGGTCACACAGCTAGTAAGTGTCAAGTGTCTGAGGCTGAATTAGAACTCAGGTCCTCAATCCAGGGCCAGTGCTTTATCCACCACGCCACCTAGCTGCAATTTTTTTCGAGAACTGTTTGTTCATATCCTGTTGGAGAATGACAATATTTTTACATATGGAGATAAATATGTACATACACCCATGTATATGTATATGTATGTATGTATTAGTTGTTTATATATCTTGGATACTGACCAATATCAATTTGATAAAAAGATTTTTTTTCCCCATTCAAACACTTAGATGCATTAATATTGCATCTGTGCAAAAGCTTTTCAGTTTTAAGAAATCAAAATTATCTATTTTCTCTTGTAATTCCCTATCTCTTTTCTTTTGGTTAAGAATACATCTACCTGTAGCTGTGAGAGGTGTATTATTTGTTTTTCCTTTAATTTTTTATAGTATGATTTTTAAATATTAAGGTGGTGTATCCATTTAGAAATAGATTATTCACTGGAAGGTCAAATACAGGAGCTGAAGCTTAAATGCTTTGACCACATAATGAAAGAGAGGACTCATTGGAAAAAACCCTGATGCTGGGAAAGGTTTAAGGCAAAAGTCAAAAGTGCTCATTTAAGTTGCCAATTTCATTCTTTCATACACACACACACACACACACACACACACACACACACACACACACACACGTGTATGTATGTTAAGTTAAGCTTCTGGACTTTGAACTGAATTCTCATCCTCTTCCCTCAAGCATTCCCATTTTAACAACAACAACAACAACAACAACAAAATGACCCTATCCATTCACCTTTCTCTTCCCCAGTGCTTCTAAATGATAACAACCAGTAAGAGCCAAAATTGACACAATGCTATGGGATAAAAACAAATAATTAACAACAATATGTAGAAGGTCTCGGAGAGTCTGAAAAGTTGTAATCTCTTTTTGGTCTCCCACACACCTAACTCTACACATTTTGCCTTTTACAGAAGATTCCTAGACTCTCTCTACTCAGTAAAGTATGAAAACAAAACAACAAAACTCTGCCTGAATTACTTTCTCCCTCTCTTGGCATGGGTGGGCAAATTTATCCAGCTGAGAACTGCTTAATGTTGTACTTGGGATGCCATAGGACATAAGCAAAGCACCAGCTCCTTTGTCTAAGGACATCTCAGGCTGACTCTGTAGCCTCAAGACAAACATAGCTGCTTCTCCCTCACCCATTTCAAATCCATTGACCCAGCAACCTAGAGGCTGGCTGAAAATAGGGAGAGGATGAAATGGGTAGATAGCGTCATGGAAACAAACAAACATGAGCTTGGACAGACTTTGGGAAACAGTGGAGGATAGATGGGCCTGGTGTGCTATGGTCCATGGGGTTGTGAAAAGTTGGACATGACTGAAAAACTACTGAACAACAACAAAGATAAATGTTTACCTCACATTCCCATGAGGGGAGCATAACAACTGTTTTCAAATATTTGAAGGTTTATAATGTGACACTTTTAGTCACAAAAAGACTGCTCGCTATTCATTCATTTGTTCATTTGTTCCTTCTTTCATTTATCTATTTATTAGTAATAAGCATTTTTATTTATAGTTTTGGGTTCCAATTTTTATCCCTCTTTCCCTACCTCCTCTTCCCCCTCTCTGAGGTGGCAAACAATCAGATATGGGTTATACATGTATGATTATGTAAAACATTACCATATTTATTATTTTGTACAAGAAAACTTGATTAAAAGAAAAAAAGTGATAGAAATTGAAAAATAGCATGCTTCAGTCTGTTCCATCAATATTAGTTCTTTCTTTGGAGGTAGACAGTATGTTTCATCAATAGTCCTTTGGGGATTGTCTTGGACCATTGTATTGTTGAGAATAGTCAAGTTATTCACAGTTCTTCATCGAACAGTATTGCTGTCTCTGTGTACAATGTTCTCTTGGTTCTGCTCACTTCACTATACATCATTTCATACATGTCTTTTCAGGCCTTTTTGAAGTCATCTTGCTTGTCATTTCTTATAGCACAATATATTCCATCACCATCATATACCATAGTTTGCTTAGCCATTTCCCAATTGATGGGCATTCCTTTGATTTCCAATTCTTAGCCACCACAAAGAGAGCTGCTGTAAATATTTTTGTACAAATAGGTCTTTTTCTCTTTTTAGGGGATGTCTTTGGGATATAAACCTGGCAGTGGTATTGCTGAATCAAAGGGTATGCACAGTTCTATAGCCCTTTGTGCATAGTTTCAAATTGCTCTCCAGAATGGTTGGATCTTTTTGCAACTCCACCAACAGTGGATTAGACTGCTTTTTATTTAAATAGTAAAGAGGTAGAACCGTACAATGTAAATGATTGTAACTTGGAGTTAGCATCATTTCTCCTAACTTGGAGTTAGGAGAAACCTGGGCATGATACTGTGACCATGTCTAAGTCATTAAACCTCCCTGAGACCCAGTTTCCCAATTTATAAACCTAGTATAATACTTGTACTATCAGTCTCAGAGTTGTAGAAACAAAAGAGATAATGTATAACATGTGGCAGTCAAACCAACCTCCTTGAAAGCAGAGACTGTTTTTTGCCTATTTTTTTTTTATTCCCATTAGCACAGTGCTTGGCACATAATAAGTACTTAATAAAAGCTCATTGACTTGATATAGTAATAAATTTGAAAGCTTAAATAAAGAGAATTCAATCCTATGAATGTTTATTATGGACTTAATGAAAATTGTCACTGCCCTTCCAGGGGGATAAATTAGATGTAGAGGTAAATATGAGATAATTTGAGAAGGGAGAGAGCTGATAGGGGAAAGGAAAGTTTCTTTTAGGAGGTGGCATCTGAATTGTCCCTTGAAAGAAGCTAGGAGATCTATAAGGAAGAAGTGTGTTTGAAATATAGGAACTAGCCTATACAAAGCTACAAAGGTGGTAGATGATTGTAAAGTTCAGGAAGCAAACAGGTTTGTTTGGTGGAATGTAGGGTACCCGAGGGAAAATGATATGAAATACATCTTGAAAAATAACGGGCCTAATTGGAGAGGGCATTAAATTTCAGACAGAGGGGTTGGTATTTTGTTTCAGCAATAACAGGGAGCCACTGAAGATTTTTGAGCAGCAGAGTAACATAGATGTGTACCTTAGGAAGATTATTTTGACAGTTGTGTGGAGTATTGGAAAGAGTAGAGATTATAAGCAGGGAGGCAAATTAGGAAACTATTGCAGTAGTCCAGGTAAGATGTAATAGGGTCTTGAATTAGAGTAGCGTGAGTGAGAGAGTGGAGAGAATGGAATGGATGTGGGAGATGTTGTAGAGTAGACTAGATAATTGGTAATATATTGGAAATAGGGGAGTTTGGTGAAGGGGTGAGTTTTGTAGAGATAATGAGTTCTGTTTTGAGAGTTTGAGGGGGTAATGGATTATCCAGGAAGAGATGTCTAGAAGGCAGTCGCTGATAATTGAGTATTGGAGTTCAAGTGCAGATTTAGTTCTGGACATAGAGATTTACTAGTTAATGGCATAGAGATTATAGTTTAACCCACAGGAGCTGTCAAGATCACCAAAAGACAGTGTAGGGAGAGAAGAGAAACACCTAAGACCTAGGCTTGGGGAGGGACACCTGTGGTTGGGGTCAGGAGGTAGACGATGGTCTAGCAAAGAAAGCCAAGGAAAGATCAGTTAGTAAGATGAGAACCAACAGAGAAGCCAGGAGGAGGGTATGTTTGACTGTCAAAATTTTCAGAGATGTTGAGGAAGCTTAGGCCTGAGAAAAGATTACCAGATTTAGCAGTTTGATCTCTGGTAACCTTGAAAAGAACAGTTTCAATAAAATGGTGGCTTTGGAAGCCAGATTGCAAAGGTTTGAGAATTGAGATGAAGGTAGCCAGTTGCTCTGCCCATGTCTTTGAGGACAAGGAATAGTTGCCCATCCTGCCAGATAGAAGATGCAAGGCTTGTGTGAAGCAGGTGGACAGAACCTTGAGTTAGGGGGGCAGTGAGACTGGAAAGGATATGGGGACCAGGATTGAGGTGGGAAGAAGGCTTCACCTAGCATGACCCAAGAAAATGGGGCAGTCTGATCGAGGATGCAAGGGGTTTAAGGCTGTTTTATACCTTAACTTTGCCAGCATTCTACCTCTTCTACCTTTATAAACCTCCCTTCCTCTTATTAGCAACTTTTATTTCTTGTTTACTCCTCCTCCTATACATTTTGTTTAGTTGAAGTGTTGTTTCCTGTGCAAAACATTACATCTGCTCGTGCCATTGTGCAAATGATTCCCTATGTCTGGAATAGACTCCTCCCTCACCTCTGCTTCACAGAATCCCTTCCTTCCTTCCAAGTACAGCTCAGGTGCCACCTCCTATCAGAGGCCTTGCTTGCAGGGGCATTGTGATATAGTGGCTACAAAGCTGGACTTGGAGTCAGGAAGACCTAGATTTGAAGATACCTACTAGCTATTTGACCTTGGGTGAGTCACTTCATTTCTCAAGGATCTCATTTCCTAATCTATAAAATGAAGTTGAATTTAATGGATCCTGTGGTCCCTTTCAATTTTATATCTGAGTGTAGATTTTTTTGTTTTGTTTTGTTTTGGTAGGGATTTTGGCTATGAAAATTAGAAGGGATGGCAAGCATAAGTGAAGAGTTTGAAACTGGGGAAAGACTTGGACATGTTTTTGTAAGTGTCTGGGAAAGACCAAGTAAATACAGTGAGAAGGGGAGGGAATGATCTAAGGGCCAAGCAAGGAATCAAGGGACAAAGTACAGAGGAGTTGATCTTGGCATCGAGAAGGGATACTTCTCCCTCAGAGGACATAATTTGAACTAATAGTGGGTGAAAGCTACTAGGAAGCAGATGGAGATATAATTCATTTCAGTAAGCTTCCTTTCATGTGAGAGGCACTGTGAAATACCCCCTGCCCCTAAGGAGCTTACAATCTATTAAATGTAAGGTTTTAGGATTAATAAGAATAATTAGAGCTATCCAACTGTGGAGCCAGCAACCTCACTAGCTTTTCATGAAGTGTTGAAATAGAGAGGTTGTTCATCTGTCAAGGTTGTTGTAGAATAAATAGGTCACTTGCTGTATAAGTTAGTCTAGATGACTTTTATTGTACCTTCCAAATCTAAGACACCAATAGAAAATGCTAGAGCTGCATGAGGTAGTATAATATAAAAATAATATTCCTGTCCTAAGGACAAGGCCACCAATGCTCCCTGATGACTAGCCAAGTTCTGATAGCCTTTGAAATAAATTTCATTTTACTTTATCTTTTAGCTAATTCATAGAAACCTTGTGCAATGAAAAGTAGGGAAAATGTCAGTATTTATGAGAATTATATTGTTGATACCTTTACCTTACATCTAACCAATATAATCTTATAGAATGTAATCTTATGTAAAACTCCTAGCATTTAATTATGAAAATCAAATAGGCAACAAACAAGAAATCCTTTTCCTCTGTAGCCCTAAGTTTGTTTGAATTTCTACTATTTTTTCAATTTGTTTGTTTTGTTACTATCAACCTCTGACAAGGACATATGATAATTTTTTTCTTACCTCTGGTGCTCATTTCCTTTCATCTCTTTTCCCTCTTCACATGTTCTCTCTCTTTCCCTCTTCTTCTCCCTTCTTCCTTTCCAGCTTCCCCCCTTCATTGTTTCCTTTCCCCCTCTTAGTTCTTTCCTCCCTCCCTTCCTTACCAAGGAGGATAATTGTTGTTCTATTTAAGAAAATAATATTTTATAGATGAAGTTAAAAGCTTTAAGTAGATGTTTCAAACTTATTTGCTTACTACTCAAACATAAATGTCATTTTTAAAAATGAAAAATCTCTTAGATACCGTGATTTCAACAATAATTGGTTCATCTCTTTTCCCCTTTTTCTTTTCTTTTTCATGTGCACCATTGATTGTTTTTGTTGTTGTTGGTTTTTGGTGATGCAGTTGGGGTTAAGTGACTTGCCCAGGGTCACACAGCTAGTAAGTGTTAGTGTCTGAGGTCGGATTTGAACTCAGGTCCTCCTGACTCCAGGGCAGGTGCTCTATCCACTGCGCTATCTAGCTGCACCTCCATTGATTGTTTTGAATTAAACTTAAGTTGTTCACTTAAAGGGTTTGGGGACCTTCGTGAGGTGGCACTGCAAGTTTATACTATTTAATGACTTCATATGCTGATAGGCTTAGCAGCTAGTAGATTTTTTAATTAATAAATTCCTCTCATTCACGTGGAATACACTTACAGTCATATTTGGACATAGAATATTTGTTTACCTATAGAATCTAATTTGGAATAGAATGCTTTTGGGCTTAAAGTGTGTTAGCAGAACTCTAAGGTACAGAGCTACATGATCAATGCCACAGGCCACTTTTGGGGAAGGGCATGTTAATAAGAACTGGGGTTATAGTAGAGTCAAAGAATAGGTGTTTGTGTCAGCCACAAAGGCACCCAGGTCAAAGTTGCAGTATTTGTCTTGTACAATCATGTAATCCAGGTTTTGAAGGCATCTTAGAAGTCATCCAGTAAGCCCTTTTTGGAAGAATAGACAAATCCTTTCTAAAATATTTTTGATAGTGCTATCTTTAGCTTCTCTCTTATATTTAAGTGGGGAAAAACCCCACAACAAAACTCAAACCTACCACAGCAAATATTACCTGTGTTCAAAGAAGTAAGAAAATAGGAAATCATTTCTAGTCCAGGATAATATATAACAGAAATATCCCTTTTGTGAAAAAGGAAACCAAATTAGGACATATGTGATAGATACATGCGAGCGCCTGAAGTTAGCCTCGGGTGCCCAGAACAGAGCTGTCCCATCACCTCCGTTTCAGCTGCAGGGGCCTCAGAGCTGGGCTAAGTGGCTCAGATGAAAACCCCAGCCTTGGGCGTGGCGTGGCACGGCCTGTGGGGAGGCTCCAGAGTGCAGCAGGGATGTGCACGAAAGGCCTCAGAAACGCTGGAGCCTGGCACAGGGCTCTTCACGGCCTGGGGGAGCCAATGAATTACCTTGGCGTGCGTAGGCAAAGTGAGCCTGAGATTTGAAGGGAGAGAAGGGATATATAGCCTGGGAGGCAGAGACGCTGGGGGGTCGCTACAGTGAAAGAGGGGGACACTACAGAGACAGGGGCTACAGGGTCACTACAGAGAGAAAAGTTAGGAGGGAGGAGAGCTAGCGAGAAGGTAGAGACGCTGGGGAGAGGTTACAGAGATAGTACAGAGAAGGACATAGTGAAGACTGAGAAAGGGGGTCATAAGAGGACTGAAAAAGGAGACATAAGTGTAGGTGGCGGCAATGGCAGGAAAGAAAGTAAAACACAGTCAGGTCCTATATTTCTCTTTGTTTTTAATTCTAAGTTTGTTTCACATAAATGAACTCTGCTTTGTTTATTTAAAACAAGGCTTTTGCTTATCAGTCTGAGAGGCAGTGTGGGGAGGGGCAGGCCCTTGCAGGTTGGGTACCTTTAAGGGGCTTAACAAACCTGGGGGATTTTTTAAACCCCCAGGGAGGTAGGCAGCTAATAGCTCCACAGACAAGGAGTCAGGAGTTCACAAATTAAGACCAGCAGTTAATAAAATATTTTTGTATGAATGATGACCATGGCAGGATTCACAAGCTAGGTATAATTTTTCAGATAACTTATAGTTATAAATTAACAGATTAGTTATAGTTAATATTTTTTACATACACTATAAAAGAGCTTGATATTAAGGTTTTATTATTTCTTTTCTGTTAGCTTGCATTGAAACAGGCAGTCTCTTTTAAGTTTTCTGCCTTGCCCATAGGGGAAAACATAGCTTTGGTCTAACCTTTAGCTTTTCCTTCTCTTTTTTCATCCCATTTTATTTTTAAGTTGACTGCCATTTACAAAAATCCATTAGGGATTGCATTTTGTATTAAATCCAAGTGCACTACATAGTGTTTTATAAAAGGAATTCTTCACAGTATCAAGGAAGAGAACTAGAACATCAACAAAAGCCAAGTTGTTCTGCCTGAGGATTCACAGGTTAGTTGGAATTAGTGTTAGTAAGCTTGAGTTGCTATATGCACACTTATGCTTGTCATTGAATTTATACCTATTCTATATAGAAGGAAAGAAGGAAGCCTTTTGAATGGGTATCAGTAACAGAAATAGGATTTTAGAAAAGTGTAAATTATTGTTGTTTTTTTTTTTTACAAAGTTCTGTCTTTGAGAGTTATTTGAGAAACATTTTGTATACCTTGGTATTAGATGGTGATTGATTATCAAACTCTTATACAATCTTTCTGTTGTTAAGGAATGTAGTGTTGACTCATGCTAGATGCTTCTACCCCCTTCTCACCAATTTTGACAACTGTTTTTATAAGACTTCTTATTAGAATGGAAATGAATTGTAACACTCATAGTAACCTCCCTAGTTTTAGTCTGTTTTTAGTGTTAAGTAATTGTGTCATAGTCATTTGATGTGTCTGCAGTTTTAATATCTCTGCTCTGAGGGATGGGAGAAAATCAGTGAAAAGTTCACTACTGTTTCAAGAATTAGGCTCTGTTTTTCACACAATATCCCGATCATTTTCACATTACACTACAGCATTCCATCACTTTTCTTGCAGAGTAGGGATATTCTGAAAGTGTTACAGCAAACAGCAGTAACTGAGCTTGAAGAAGAAAGCATTGAAAGGAATGTTTATTATAGTGCTTACTTTCTCAGATAAGCATTTCTTTTATCCTGATCAGGCTTCTACTCTAGATGGATAGAAATTAGTATAAAGGAAACAAGTTTCTTCCTTTGCATGGTTTTATCCATTTGACTGCCTTTTCTACTGGCCTCTTTTTCTGGTCACACTTTCCCACAATAATATTCATTAGCCACTTTCTCGAACTTTGGCCATCTTTGGAAAGATGTGGTGGCATACTTGTGCTCACCGTGCATCACTGCGTTACCCTTTGCCATCCATAACCTTAATTCTTTGGAGGCTCTGACATTACAGAATTTCACCAAGAGATTATTCGTGCAGATATGATGTGTCCCTATTCCCCTCACTCCCTCCCCCAGTCCACCCCACCTGAGAAACAGCCAGCTCCATGTCACTTTCCCAAGTGTAGTCTACTGTACACTGTTTACCTTGTTCAATTCTGGGCCTTATTTCTTCAGTTGGTTGCATCACTGGTCCAAATATTCATGTATGCATGCACATACATATAGGCATATATACACATGTACATATATGTATATATACTAATAGACTAAGGTGGTATTGGAATGGCCATCTAGTTATTTGTTGTAGAATGTTTTATAAATTTTTTTAACTGAAAAAGAGAAAATTATATTGGTCACATTTTAAAAAGATGTTGAAATTATAAACATGATGGTTACAAATAGCTTTCAAGGGAATGCCTTATTTAAATAGAATGTTCTTTTTTAATGAATTTTCAAAAAAAATCTGTGGGCTTTGGCACTTAATCAGTAATTATTTAATTCTAGGCATTGTTCTAATGAGGCCTGCTTCATAGATTTAATCAATCAACACATATTTACTAAGTACTTTCATACCAGGAATCTAAACTCATATCCACTGCCTTCTGGAGTTTATGCCCTGTTGGAGCATACATAAATACAAGGTAGGCAATGAAAAGTGCCAAATGAGAAGAATAGGTGCTACAAAAGGAATGGGACTATTGAGGTTAGGGAAAGCTTCATAGTGTGATTAATTTGAAGAGGGGTTGGGGAAAGTAGGAATAAAAAAGCCTGGCTAGAGATAGTTGACACCATGAATTTAAATCAGTGATTCTCAAACTTACTGGTCTTGGGACCTCTTTACATTCTTAACAATTATTGAGGACGCCCCAAAACTTTGAAAAATGGGGCCTGTATCTCTTGATATTTTTATCATATTAGAAATTAAAATGGATAAAATATGAATGTCATTTAAAAATAAACCCATTACATGTTAACATGAAAACATTTTCTTACAAAAAATAACTTTTTCAAAACAAAAATAAAGAGTGGCATTACTTGAAATATTTTTTTTGCAAAGCTCTTTGGTGTGTGGCTTAATAGAAGATAGCTAGATTCTCATGTCTGCTTCTGTATTAAATATGCATTCATTCACTGTTTTTTCCTTGAGGTATATGAAGATAATTTGGCCTCATACAGTTGCATGGTTTGAAAAGAAAGGACTATTTTAATAGGCAAATAATGTCTTAATATTATTAGAAGAATAGTTTTGAACTTGTGGTGCCTCTGAAAGGATCTTGGGGACCCCCGGAGATCCATGGTGGTTTGGATGATGGTGATCAATGACTAGAGTTAGCATTAGCAGAACTAAGTAATAGGCAAGAAAAATGAAGTAAAACAGGAAGGGGGACAGTAGAAAAGAAGGTTTAAAAAAGAGGGGAGGCCATTTTGCTGAATGGTAATAGAAGGCTTCCTGAAACTGCCTGGTAGATACGGTGTAGCACTGGTATAATGTCACCAATGCTACTTCTACAAAGTCTTTGCCTGATACTTATATTCATTGTAAATAAAGAATAAGGGACTACACTTCAAATTGCTATAGTATTGAAACTTAATTTGCGTCACTGTATCCTTCCTATGGCTGCCCTTCTAAATTTAATTGCCCCTACTCTTAACTGCTATGTAACTCAAGTGGCAACATTGAGCTCTTTAGTCGGCACAGGTGGGTGAATACAGTGAAGAGCAGGGGCTGGTGTCCTAATTCTGCTCTTCAATATACATAACTGCATACTGATTAGAGAGAAGATACTAGAAAAGGAAGCCATGGAGGATGGCTCATAGATGGCTCTAGAGCAGTGGGGCTGCATAATGATTTAGAAAACCACAATTTAACATTATCTGTTCCTTACTGTAGTTTTATTTATTATTTTAAACATTTCCCAATTACATTTTATTCTGGTTCTGGTGTATTTTGAGTTTTTCAGCTGCCTAGGAATTTAACACCCCTGCTCTAGAGGAGAGCAGATGTGACCACTGTGATACAAAAAAGAATATGATAGGCATAGTTTTAGAGTAAAAACATAAAGTTTTAGTAAAGATTTGAAGAAAAACTCCTGATTATAAGGAAAGAATTTAACAACTTTTTAAAAGTTTTTTTTAAAAGTTTGAAATTTAAAGTTTTGATAAAACTTTAATAATATTATGCTCTTGATTTTTGGCAAGAAGAATTGTATTTGTCTCTCCTAGAGGTGGGTTACAATAGAAAAACTATCTTGACTAATGTCCATTCCACCCTTAAATAATATGCAAAGCAGTTTTTGAAATTTTGGCTACAAAATGGGCATATAAATAATAAGTGAAATTTATGTAGCCTTTACAAAATGGCATTGTAGATGTCTTGGGTTTAACTGATTAGGAATTAGGAGGCCTGGAATCTGCTTCTCTTGTTGCCTCTCTGAATCGGTTTTCTCATTTGTAAAATAAGAGGATTATAATATATTAGATATTCTTAATATGATGTCCATGAACTTAAAAAAATATTTTGGTTAACTATTTCAGTATAATCAGTTTCCTTGGTAATCCTGTATGTTTTATTTTTATTCATTAAAAACATTCTGAAAGGGATCCATAGACTTCACTAGACTTTGAAAGGTGAACATGATAAAATGTTTAGGAACTCATGTACTAGATAGTCATGCAGTACCCTTCAGTTGTAATTAGTCTATGATTTTATGGTTGAATTTGTTTTTCAAACATCTGCTAGTGCTTTTACATATGTAATTTTTTGAAAGTCAGTGTTGAAGTTGACTTACTATAAACTTGTGTAAAAACTTGTTTCCAGGGATCAGCTATTGAAATAGTTTTTCATTTTTACCTAACTTTGACTTGCCACCCCCCCATCTCTCTACCCCCCCCAAAACTAAACACTTTGCTTTCTTTATATATTTACATTATTTTCATAACAACCTTATTAAATATACAATTTATGTATTATTTTTATAACCATTTTATATGTGAAAAAACTAAGACTCGAGGGCAGCTAGGTGCCACAGTGGATAAAGCACCAGCCCTAGATTCAGGAGGACCTGAGTTCAAATCCGGCCTCAGACACTTGACACTTACTAGCTGTGTGACCTTGGTCAAGTCACTTAACCCTCATTGCTCGGACCCAAACAAACAAACCAAACCAAACCAAACCAAAAAATACTAAGGCTCAGTGAGATTCATTTGACCAACACAACCTTGTTGGTAAATCACCCCTATCTCTTCTGACTTAAAGTCCACTATCTTTTTTTGGTTTGTTTTTGTTTTTGTTTTGTTTTGTTTTGTTTTTTGGCAGGGCAATGAGGGTTAAGTGACTTGCCCAGGGTCACACAGCTAGTAAGTGTCAAGTGTCTGAGGCTGGATTTGAACTCAGGTCCTCCTGAATCCAGGGCCAGTGCTTTATCCACTGAGCTACCTAGCTGCCCTCAGGGGTAGCATTTTTGAAGTTTTCCTAAAAAGATGGGAGTTTTTAAGTATACCGTTAAGATTGTATAGGGGGTAGAAGCTATTCACTTTTTCCAATTGTTTAAGTGATTTTTATGTCATGTGGCAGTCATGGCTGCTTTCTGCCCTGCATATTGGAAAGAAAAATCAAAACAAAGGAAGCTGATTTTCCTTGATCTGTTTTGAGGGATTTTAATATACTTTGTAATGAAGATTTTTCAACATAATCTTGTACAGTCAATGGACAATGTTTATTTTACCATTGGTATTTAGCATAATCATAATAGATTTTGGGGAAAAGATTTTTTTCTCTTGCTAAATAAAATTTCAGAATATTCTATAGGGACACAGAGGTTAAATGACCTCTTTAGGGTCATATAGCAACTATGTGTCAGAAGTGGTACTTGAACTCAGATCTTTCCAAATCTTAGGCCAGTTCTTGATCCATTCTGCTATCTTCTCTGTGATGATCTTAACCATGGTTATATTATTTGTTATTAGTCTGCATTGTGCAATTTGCTAAATCTAGCATTATATACAAAACTATTTACAATTTGAAATTATTGGGTTCCTTTTCCATTTTGTCAAATGCTTAATTTTTAAAATTTCAGATATTGTTATATACTCTTGGGTATGCCTTGGCAAGTCTTTTACCTGTCATGTAGTTATATAGAGGATTTAAGGTAACCAGGGCTGGAAGTCCCTGCTTCATGTCCTCATTTCTGCTCAAGGTTATTATAGTTAGCTTCTCATTTTTTATCTTGTTTCAAAAGTCAGTGATATTTTTGAGGTTCTAATATTATTTTTCATGTCTTAAGTCTAATTGGTTTCTCCAAGTTCTGGATAAGCCATTTTGATGGTTAGAGATGGTTATGCCATCATGTTTTATTCATGTGTGGCATAGTGAAAGTTAGGGGATTACAAACTTAAAGCTAGAAGGGATATCAGACAGCATCTAATTTCATGTCCTTCATTTTTCAGATGGGGAAACTAAGGCCTGGAAGTTTTCAGAGTCTTGTCCAAGGTTACTTACTGCCTTTTTGAAGAGCATTTTAATTGAGGCAGACTGTCTTTCCCCCTGCTTCCCCAATTGATGTAACTATGGCAGTGCTCAGGCAGACAGAGGGGATGGGCTTTGAATCCAAGTTGTATGAAAAACATCACCAGCCAATTGGCTGACCTTTGAGGGGGAGACAGGAAGAACAGCCTACGTTTTTATGCTGAATTTGAGTCACAGAAAACAGGTTTCCTGCAGGAACTACTTGGCTTCAGCAAGTGTGTGGAAATAGCATTTCCCTTGGAAATGTTTTTATCTTTGACATGCAATTACTTCAGATTGAAATGAACTTTTTTCCCCCCTCTGCTTCCATAGTTGTATTTCCATTTTTGAACTTCATATAAACCTGACTCAGGAGTAACCTAATTCCCAAGATTTTTGTAACAGAAGTGTTTTAAAAAGGACTGCACGTTTAGGTAAATACCTGGTTTTATTTTCGTTTAATAGCATAGAAACACCTTGCCTGGAGTATGGAGTTTGCATTTTTTTTCCTTGCATGACTGGAAGGAATAGGTGTTTTTTTTTGAAGGTGGCAGTCTGAACTCTCTTAGACAGGTTTCCACTTGCTTAGGATTAGCCAAGATATCCATGGGGTTGGTTATTTAGAACAAATAACAATGCTACTGAGAGACTTTGCTTGAAAAATAAGTTAGGGAAATTAAAGGGATAGCTATGGGCATATATGTATTAGGGAAAGAAAAAGAGGGAGCTGAGCAGAGGAGGAGAGTGGCTGGGGGCAGAGGAGGAGACAGGGCCAGGCTTCCAGAGGAAGAGGGGAAGAAGGGGGAGAGGGAAAGGTAATAGTGCTGAAGGGCATTTGTCTGGAGAAGTTCCAGATGCTCTTGAAAGTTTAATTCACAAGGTTCAGAGAAACTGTAGTTTGTTTTATTTGCCTTGTATCTTTTAGATTTGATGACAGTGCCTGAAATGTAATTATGATTCTTAAAGTAGTTTTTTTTTCACCCAGTTTTTTTAAAAAACTATCATCAGCTATAGACCCATCCTTATGTTTATTTTGTTTCAGAGTTTAAAATATCTAATGTAGCAAATTCTCAGTTACCTGCTTTAAAGGAAACAGTATTGGTAATCCAAACATAGTAGGTAACGGGGAAAATAAATTTATTTGGGGTTTTGGAGTACATTTTGTGAATTTTTCTCACCTGATTTATCTTATTTATTTTTTTTAATTTAATTTTTTTTTTTTAGTGAGGCAATGGGGGTTAAGTGACTTGCCCAGGGTCACACAGCTAGTAAGTGTTAAGTGTCTGAGGCTGGATTTGAACTCAGGTACTCCTGACTCCAGGGCCTGTGCTCTATCCACTGTGCCACCTAACTGCCCCCTCACTTGATTTATCTTAATAGTATTTTCCTTAGAATATACTTTGTATTTCTCTTAGCACATTCTGACTTAAGAGTCAGGCTAGGAACGTATTAAGAAGTAAGGGAATCTGATCCAGGATTTAAAATGTGTTCAAAATATCAATAGCAAGTGGATAATACACCACCACCTCCACCACCACCATAATAATAATAACACCTTTATATTTGAATCAAAATTCACACTAATACTTTATAATGCATAATCTCTTAGAAGTTTTAAAAGTTCTTTTACATGTGGTACACCGCATCCTTTTCTAAACAGAGGGGGAAGAGAAGGCTCAGAAATTGATTTACCTAAGGTTTCACATAGTCTTGATAGAGTCAGGGCCAGGAGTCACAGCTTCTGCCCGTCTCCATTTTCAGTGTTTGTTACGGAGGTGAGTAGAATAAAATAACTACAACTTCTTGGCATAGGTATGTAAGCCCCTAATTTACATGTATTTAACTTGATGGGTATCTTAGCCTTTTTAATGGTATTTCTATGGTAATGGGAATAAATTTTTAGTTTAAATGAGGAATGCTTTGATTTCTTTATTATTTTTAATTTTTTTAATTTTAATTTTTTTGATTTCTTTATTATTTTTGCAATAACAGATTTTTCTGTTTTTTTGAAAGCCTTAAAGTTCTATTTGAAGAAATGCAAAAACTAATGCAGAAATTTCTGATATGTGTGGAGTTCCTCTTAGAAAACTAAGTCTTGGGGCAGCTAGGTGGCACAGTGGATAGAGCACCTGCCCTGGATTCAGGAGGACCTGAGTTCAAATCCGGCCTGAGACACTTGACACTTACTAGCTGAGTGACCCTGGGCAAGTCACTTAACCCCAATTGCCTCACCAAAAAAAAAGAAAGAAAGAAAGAAAGAAAAAAGAAAACTAAGTCTTTATTAGGGAGATGTTTCATTTTTACATAGTCCTTTTTTTTTTTTTTTTGGTGAGGCAATTGGGGTTAAGTGACTTGCCCAGGGTCACACAGCTAGTAAGTGTCAAGTGTCTGAGGCCGGATTTGAACTCAGGTCCTCCTGAATCCAGGGCCGGTGCTCTATCCACTGCGCCACCTAGCTGCCCCTTTACATAGTCTTTTAAAGGCTTATGTATTACTTTGACCCTTATTGGATAAGATTCAGCATATTTTTTTCTTTTAGAGAGTAAGCATTGTACCCATGTGATATTCTTCCTTGTCATTTACTTGTTTACTTCAGCTAGGTGGCTCAATGGATAGAGTATTGGTCCTGGACTCATTTTCCTGAGTTCAAATCTAGCCTCAGACATTTACTAGCTGTGTGAACCTGGGCAAATCATTCAACCCTGTTTGCCTCAGTTTCCTCCTTGTAAAATGAGCTGAAGAAGGAAATGGCAAACCATTCCATTATCTTTGCTAGGAAGACCCCAAATGGGGTCATGAAGAGTCAGACACAAGTGAACAAAACAACAGTACTTTTAAATACAAATTAAGTTCTTCAGTGGTCCTTCTACCTCTAAAATTTTATAGATGATTTTTTGATTCAAAGTAGATTTTATTCAAAGTACACATTTTATAACCAAAAAGTACTATTTATACACATGTGTGTATTGTACTTACTATTCTAAGTTTAACTAGATTTCTCCAAGTTTCAGACTTTTCAGGATCCTTTTAATAGAGAAGACCCCATAATAGTAAAAAAGAGAAAAAAAATATTGAATTCTGTGAATTGAGAATTCAATCCTAGCTCTTTTATCAACTAAGTTTGTAACCCTGGGCAAGTAATTTATCCTCTCTGCATCTGTTTCTTCATATATGAAATGAGAGATTGGATTAAGATGATATATAAGATCCCTTCTACCTCTGTGCTAACATTATATAATGTCAGAATTCATGATGCCATCAAGACATTTCCTTATCATTGTTAAAACTTACATGTCTCCCCCTCCAGTGTATTTACTTTTTAAATGAAATCACTGTATTTATAAAATGATTTGAAATCTTAGGATGATGGTCAAGGGAATGTAAAACTATTGTATTATTAAATAATATTTGTAAAGGCATCTTTTAGTACTAATTGAGATGAATTGAGGAAGTCTGAATTGCAGTGATGTTTTTCCACAATGTAATTCCATCACATTTTTGTGTTTCTATGATGTGCAAGGCATTGTGCCAGAAATGGGAAGTTAGATGTTACTGGGGGGTATGGGGAGGGCATACAGCATAAATTAATGGTAATAATAATAATACCTCACATTTATAATTGTATTGTAAAGTTTACAAAATGTCTCATCACAAATTTTATGAGAAAGGTTGTACAAGGATTACTATCCCTATTTTAATAAATGTGGAAACTAAGAATCACATGAATTAAGGAGTTATGTGACTTGCCAGTTATAGCACATGAAAACAAAGGCAGTAGTTTCCAAACATTGTGTAGCAACGTTCCCCTTTTCAGCCCCACCCCATCAGTCTCTTTTTTCATAAAACAATCTACACAAAATTTTTTTTTGGTCATTTGTATTTTCTGCAAGTAAAATTAAGAATATGTTACAACAACAACTTTAAACAAGTTTTAACCATTTAGGAATGGCTTAGTATTATGTCATTTTCCTGTTTCAGAGTATTATCAGTGATACATTTGATAAAATTTCCCCCCATTTTCTATTGTCTATCTTCTAATTCTCTTTGTTGCAAAAACATTTTAATTTTATGTAGTTGAAATTTTCAATTTTTTTCTTTTACAATCTCTTATTCTTTGTTTCCTTGGTAATTATTACATTAGCCAAAGTTATGAAAAATATTTGATCTAATTTTCTTTTGGTTTATCTTAATGGTGTGACCATTCAGGTCAGTATACATTTTGAGGTTATTTGGTATATGGTATGTATAAGATGTTATCTTATTGCTTTGAATTTTAAAAATTGTATGTTGCTGTATCCTTTTTTGAAACAAGTGATTGTAAAGAATAGAATGGGTATGTCTAAGTTGCATAAAGGTCAGTTGGAGTGAATTCATTGTTAGTCATGTGTTTATTGACTTTGACTTGAACTTTGCTTTCATTGGGGAAAAAAAGTGACTATTTATGTGGGAGTTGTACTTCAAAAGAGTCAATAATTTTGACCGTTTCTTTGCTACACTACCTTTACCCTCACCTGGCCCCTCTAAGATAAGGGGCCAAGCCCGTAGATTTGGAACACTCTGAGCTTGGGCAACTAATTCTAAATACTGTAGTTATTTCTGTCTTCCTGTTCCAATTTGTTGACTTATTCATTTGTTCCATAGATTTGTTGACATAGGGTTACTTTGTAAGATGAAACCCCATAAGTTGAAGAAACTAAATCCTTTTTCATTATTTTTAAGTAGTTTGTTTCTTTTGTGGTGGCTGATTTATCTAAATTGGAATTTTTAGCATGTAGTATTTAATGATCATATACATCCTGGAAAAAAAATGGTTATTTAAAAGAATTCTTTCTCTCCCTTTTCTTGTTCTAAGAGTCTATAACCTGGAATTAGTTTAATGTTTTGTATCTGTTCTTTAGTCTAGTTGTAATAAGTTTGAGTCAAGCAGTGTTTGAAGTGAAATTAAGTGATGGAATCAGTTAATTTTCAATGGTATATACTGTGAGTGTGTCCAAAACAGAACTTGTCTTTCTCCCTTCCTTTCTTCACTTGCCTGTTTTTGTTGATGGCACCATCATCCTTACAGTCACCCAGGTGTACAATCTCAGAATTATCTTCAGATCTTTACTCTCATTATACCATGTCCATGCCATTTGCCAAATCTGTCTGATTCTACCCCCACATCTGCCCCCATCTCTCTGTTCATACAGCCACTAACTTCTCCCAAATGGTTTCTATGCCTCCACTCCCCACCCCTTTTTTTGTGGGGCAATGAGGGTTAAGTGACTTGTCCAGCATCACACAGCTAGTAAATGTCAAGTGACTGAGGCCAGATTTGAACTCAGGTCCTCCTGAATCCAGGGCCACGGCGCCACATAGCTGGCCCCTTTTCCCCTTTCTAATGCCTCCTCTACCCACCTGCCAAAGTGATATTCCTGAAGCAGGTATGACTAGTGGCTTGCTATTGCCTCCCAAATGGTATAGAAATTCCTGTTTAGCATTTAAAGCCCTTCAGAAATCTGGCTCCACTTCCCCTTTCCTGACTTACTTTCTTGTCTCTCTTCATGAAATTCTACATCCCAACCAGATTAATTCACTTGCTTTTCCTCATCTATGACATTGCCATCTCTCATCTCTGTGCCTTTGCATAGGCTGCTTTCAATACCCACAATGGATTATCTCCTCTTCTTAGAATCCCAGCTCCAAATTGACTTGTATTTACTTTGTGCATTGTGATGTTGAAAATAATTACTATAGACATAAGTTTTGGATAAGCTTATATATAATTCATCAATATTATACCAGTAAGGGATCGACCACGTGTTTCTCTAAGTTCTCATGGTCCCAAGTGTGCATGGTAGCAGAGTCAGAGAGAGAGAGCTTCAGCATGCTGGTTAGCACAAGCAGGAGAAAAGACCCCAAAAGAACCATATGGTCCCCCAGAGAGGTAGTATGTGGTCCCAAGGAGATGAGAGAGACAGAGACAGAGACAGAGGCAGACAGAGATAGAGACACAGGACGAACACCTTGTAGTCCCAGAGAACCAAGAGAGACAACATGGCCAGGTTTTCTTTTATTACTTTGGATAAGAGGTGAGTCATTATACATCAATCAAATCTAATTGGGTCAATCTAATTGGTTAGCATTATTCAAATCTAATTGGTTGTGATTTGAAGGTGGGTTATATTATAATGAACTCTAGGGATGACATCCGAGAAAGGAATTCAAGACCCCTCACTGAAGTTGATCCTGGCAAAGTTCATTATCTAGGTGTGGTTTAATCCCATTAGCCAGTCCTGGGGTTATCTAGACAAAAGAATCTACCTCCACCCAAAGATCCTTTTGTTCCCTTGGGTTTGTCCCAGATGAGATTTGAAGTCTCACAAGGACACTGGACTTTCTGAAGTGGGGGAAGAAAGTATTTATCCCTGGGTTCCCCCCAAATTGATTATTAATAATTATTTTCTTACATGCATATTTTATATTTTTATATGTAGTTTTCCCAGATAGAAGCCTTGAAGTCCTGAGATAGCACCTGATGGATAGTAGTCACTTAATAAATGCTTGTTGATTAATTTCGTAGAATATTCTCATGAACATGCTTCAGATAGGCTAGGAACAGTTGTCTTTTACACTTGCATATTATCAGATTCCTGCTTTTTAGACTTGGAAATGATTACATAGGCTCTCTAATTTGGAAGAGAAATAAGAGTCACAGAAGCTACATTTTAAAACTACCTGTCTGGGTCAATTAACACGTATTTGTTAATCACGTATCATATCGCAGGTTGTGTGCTAGGTGTCAGGCATACAATGACAGAAGTAAAACAGTTCCTGCTTTTATTAGGCTTATATTCTTTTGAGATGGGGGAAAGGGTTCATCGTGTTCACACATAAGTCCATAGAATATATATTTTAAAATATAGTGATGAAGGGCAGCTAGGTGGCGCAGTGGTTAGAGCACCAGCCCTGGATTCAGGAGGACCTGAGTTCAAATTCGGCCTCTGACACTTAACAATTACTAGCTGTGTGACCTTAGACAAGTCACTTAACCCCAATTGCCTCACCAATTTAAAAAAATATATAGTGGTGAAAGGTAACTAACAAGATCAAGTCGTTATTGGCTTGTAATCAAGAAAGACCTCTTAATAGATTTGAGTCTTGATCTTGGCCTTAAGAGTTCCAAGAGGTAGAGATGGAAATGCAGACCCTTCCTTGTATGGAGAATAATAGCCTGTGCAAAGACAAGGGATTAGGAATGTGGTGTGTTGTTTAGTGGGGAATAGCAAGTAGACCAATGGAGCTGAGAGAAATGGTTTGTTAGGGGGAGTAGTGTATCATCTAGTCAGTACTTGATTTTGAAGCTCTACATTTCTTAATTAGTTTTACTATTATTGGATTAGAATAAGATGTGGGAATCCCCCCCCCCCCATTTTCCAGAGTGTTATACCGTCTATCTAAAGAATGATTTCAAATTTTAGATGTCTTTTACAGATGTCATGGGTATTTTATTTATGTTTGGGGGTTTTTCTTATCAGAAATATCCAGAATTATTTCTAGAATTTTTCACATTGCTTTGACTTGATTGCTGGAATATTTAACAAAAGAGAAAGATTCCATCAGGATCAATTCACCTGTAAGGGCCTAAGGTGAAACATTTTTAGAACAGTTTCTCTGAAATAAATTTGTAATGCTTCCCCATCTCTCAGCCCTCACCCTATTATAATAGATTCTTTGTTCTTCAATCTGAAGGTTGTTTTTTGTTTTTTTTAGGAATTTTGGAGGGCAATGTGAGATGTCTATCTATATATGGATAATCTACATATAGGTATCCATATCCATATATATTTGTTTTTGTTGTTGGGGCAGCCAAATAATTGAAATATAAAAATATAGTAAGACATGCAGCGTTTCTGCCCCTTTGTGCATTTATTTGTCAGTGATAGGGATCATTTTCAATCTGTTTTGACTTGTTAGATTTTTGCTGTTTACAACACTTACTACGGAGGAGGACTGGAAGTGTTTAATTCTGGACTCAGAATTTCTTTTACCCCACTTTCTTGTAAACTGCTACTCCTTCCCTTGTGTTTTCAAATAGGAAACTCATATTTTGACGAACATTTGAATAAATTTCATCTAAATTCTGTTCATTTTATCTTTTTTTTTTTGCAACAAACATTTATATTATTTTTTCCCAGTTACATGTAAGGGTAGTTTTCAACATTCATTGTCTTGGATCATTGCATTGCGGAGAGTAGTTAAGTCATTCACAATTTCTCATTGAACAATACTGCTGTAACTATGCACAATGTCCTCCCAGCTCTGCTCACTTCACTATACATCAATGTTCATTGGTCTTTCCAGGTTTTTCTGGGATCATCCTGTTTGTCATTTCCTATAACACAAGACCATTCCACCACAATCTTATACCATAGCTTCTTTCGTCATTCTTCAATTGATGGAAGTTCCCTTGATTCTCAATTCATAGCCACCACAAAGGGTTGCTATAAATATTTTTTGTAAAATTTTCTCCCTTTGTCTCTTTTTCATGATTACTATTGTTAACTGTTTCCCTTCCATCCTATTCCTTTCCCCATGATATCCTATTACCCATCTTCTTTCATCCTATCCCTCTTTAAAAGGGATTTGCTTCTGTCTGTCCCCTCCCCCAATCTGCCCTTCCTTCTTTTGTCCATTTCTCTCTATCCCCTTCCCCTCCTATTTTCCTGATGAGTTAGAGAGATTACTCCACCCAATTGAGTGTGTATGTTATTCCCTCCTTGAGTCAATTCTGATGAGATTGAAGTCTTTGAGCCAATTCTGATGAGTGTTAGGCTCACTGACTGCCCAGATTAAATAGATTACTCCACCCATTTGGGGGGGGGTGTGGGTGTTAATCTCTCCTTGAGGCAACTCTGATGAGTTTAAGGTCTTTGAGCCTTTTCTGATGAGTGTAAAATTCATGTACTGTTCTGTTCCACCCCCATCTCTTCCCCCACTCCATAAACCTTTTTTGTTTCTTTCATGTAGGATTTCACCTCTGCCTTTCCTCCCCCCACCCCTGCCCCATGCATTCCCCTCACCCCTCAATTTAACCCTAAAGATGTCATCATGGGGCAGCTAGGTGACACATTGGTCAAAGCATTCATCCTGTACCCAGGGGGTTCCCAGCCAAAACCCGGCCTCAGACACAAGACAGTCACCCTCTGCATGACCCCAGGTATGTCCCCCAACTCCAATTTTTTATGGTTCTCTAGGGTCTTGTGTATTTGAAAGTCAAATTTGCCATTCAGTTAAGTTCTTTTCATCACGAATACCTGAAAGTCCTCTTTTTCATTAAAGTCCCATTTTTTCCTCTGAAAGGTTATGATCAGTTTTGCTGGATGGGTGATTCTTGGTTGTAATACCAATTCCTTTGCCCTCTGGAATATCATATTCCATGCCCTCTGGTCCTTTAATGTAGAAGCTGCTAGATCTTGTGCTATCCTGACTGGGGCTCCACAGTACTTGAATTCTTTCTTTTTGGCAGCTTGCAATATTTTCTCCTTGACCTGAGAGCTCTGGAATTTGCCTGTAATATTCCTAGGAGTTTTCCTTTTGGGATCTCTTTCTGGAGGCGATCAGTGGATTCTTTAAATTTCTATTTTATCTTCTGCTTCTAGAATATCAGGGCAATTTTCCCTAAGAATATCTTTGAAGATGATGTCTAAGCTCTTTCCTTTATCATGGTTTTCATATAGAACAATAATTTTCAGATTATCTCTCCTGGACCTATTTTCTATGTCAGCAGTTTTTCCCAGAAGATATTTCACAATGCCTTCTATTTTTTTATTCATTTGGATTTCCTTTATTGTGCCTTGGTTTCTTATAAACTCACTAGTTTCCATTTGTTCAATCATAATTCTTAGGCAATTATTTTCACCAGAGAGCTTTTGTACCTCCTTTTCCATTTGGCCAATTTGACTTTTCAATCTGTTGACTTTTTTCTCATGTCTTTCCTGCATCACCCTCATTTCTCTTTCCATTTTTTCCTCTACCTCTCTAACTATATCTTCAAAGTCCATTTTGAGCACCTCTATGGCCTGAGACCAATTCATATTTTTTTTGGAAGCTTTAGATATAGGAGCCCCGACACTGACATCTTCCCCTGAAGGTGCACCTCGATCTTCCCCCTCACTGAAGAAACTTTCTATGGTCCTCACCTTTCTCTGTCTGCTCATCATGCCTTTCTTTTACTTGACTTTTAGCTCCTTAAAGTGGGGCACTGTTTCCAGGCTGTAGTATCCCAAGCTTCAGAAGTCCCAGGTGGTATGATTTAAGGAGGATCTGGTTCTTCACTTGCCTGGCCTCTTCTCTGATCTGTAGGTGACCCCAGACCAACTTGCTAATCAACCAGCTTTGTGTGTTGTGGTTGTCAGCTCCCGGGAGCCTGTGCCTCTCCCCAACCTGGGCCATTTCTATTCAAACCTACCTCCTGGTTCCCAGCAGGAGTGAAAGATCCAAGTTCTGCTTCAGCACCAGCAGAGACCCCTGTAGTTTCCCCCTTGCCAAGGGCTCAGCCCTCTCACTAGACTGTGAGCTTAGTTCCATATGACACTGGTGCTTCAGCTGAGCTCCAGGGGTCTCCTTCTCTGGTGAGGCCTTCCTGGGACTGGATCTGTGTCAGGGCGACTGTGGGGTTGGGCTCCACTCCTGTCTCACCACATCAGCTCCCTCCTTCTGACCTTCCAAGCCATTCTTGGTTAGAAGATGATTTCGGTACTTTCTTCTGTGGGTTTTTCTCCATTTTATCTTATCAGTAAAGTTCTTGGGAGAAGCCAAGGTGACTCCTAAAAATTTTCTTTGTATTATTTTGACTACATATTGAACAATTAAAAAAAAAATCATAGAATTGACAAAGCGTTTTGTTAATGTTTTTTTAAAAAGAGTATATAGATCAGAAGACCTGGGTTTTATTACCATTTTGTATCATGGACTTGCTGTGTTTCTTGGAGTTAATCCCTTAACCTCTTTGCCAAGTTTTCCTTTTTTTAAAATGAAGACAATAGTGTCATAGGATTGTAAAAGCACTCAAATGAGATACAATGGCTGGAGAAACAGTTTACATAGGTAATTAGTAAGGTCCTAAATATTAGTTGTTATTTAATTCTCTTTTGAAAAATAATGAGAGTTGGTTTCTTGTTGTTTTGGGGTGAATATGAACCTACATAGTATTTTTAGGATGGAAACTTATTGGTTTAATATTTTTATGTTGTAAAACTTTTGTTCCCCCAAAATAATTCCCCTTGCACAACTTCTTCAGAGACTAGATCAGGGTCTGTTCTACAGGGCTTTTAAAATATAGGTGGAAGGGGGGCAGCTAGGTGGCACAGTGGGTAAAGCACCAGCCCTGGATTCAGGAGTACCTGAGTTCAAATCCCGC
The DNA here is from genome assembly GCF_019393635.1 of Dromiciops gliroides. Classification (NCBI taxonomy): domain Eukaryota; kingdom Metazoa; phylum Chordata; class Mammalia; order Microbiotheria; family Microbiotheriidae; genus Dromiciops; species Dromiciops gliroides. Next base: position 241,016,281 of record NC_057862.1, on the reverse strand, counting down.
CTCAGATACTTGACACTTACTAGCTGTGTGACTCTGGAAAAGTCACTTAACCTCCATAGCCCCCCCCCCCCCCAAAAAAAAACAAACAAATCCAAAAACCAATAAAATATAGGTGGAATAGGCAACAGCCTGTGTGTGTGTGTGTGTGTGTGTGTGTGATTTAAAGGTTGCCAGAGTATCATTCCCTCTCATCCTCTGCTGACCTGTTTCAGTATTTGAATTTTTCAAGTTTTGTCACTGTTCCTTTGTGGTAAATATTATGCCTTTAGAAAGCTTATGTAAAATGTATTTGACCTGGGCAATAACAACTTAGCATCAGCAGCCATTAACACATTTTTTCGACCTTATCAAGCTCGAACTAAAATCTGCTGGAATTGGATATAGGCCAGGTCATTTTGGGTGGGAAAGACAGTTGTGCAAAGTTCAAAGTATTAGGAGTGGGTCAGGGAGGTTTTTTTAGGACCAGTTCTGTTCACTAATCATTGTGGTAGCTGGTAAGTGTTATAGCTTACCAGCTTCTACTGTAACTTTAATTTAGTCTAGGAGTAAATTTTCCTGAATGCAATATTTTTGGGGTGCATTTCATGAGCCAAATTATTCATCACCTGGTAACCAAACTATTGGTGATGGTTCTCTCTAGGGTTGATTCTTAGACAGCAAACACATTCTTGTTATCTTACTTGAAGAATTTAATGTTTGTTATAACTTACTAGAATTTATGCTCCATTGGCTTTCTTTTCAAGAACTCACTATCCCCTCCATGCTGGAATGTAGCATCAGTAAGACTTTTGTTGTGGAACCACCCACCTTGATGAGTCCTCAGATCTACTGAAGTACAAGGAGTAGAATATTTAATATTTTGCTGTGGTAGTCAGCTTCTTGCTAACTGATAATACCATTTCCTTCCTTCCTTGATGAGAGAGAGAGTAAGGCTTGTGGCTGCTTCTTCCCAGCTTTCCCCAGGGAAAGCTCCCTCAGCTCAGGAGGGGAAGCAGCCCTTACACACTGCTACAAGCTAATTGGCTAGCATCGTTCAAATCTATTGGTTTACTGGACTTGAGGGTGTTCTATGAGTGATTTATGCTGAGGTCAGAGTCCAGAGGACAGACCCTCTGAGGGGAAAGGCTTTCAGGTAGGTGTGGTTTTAATCTCTATTGCCTGTATTCAGAGCTTTGGGTCCAACTTTACTGACTCTGGGCTCCCTCTGAAACAGATCAGGCAAGGTTCCAGAGCTAGGCCCTCGAGTGGGGGCCTCTGGGAGCCCGGAAACCCATTGTTTTCTCACAAAATAAATATGGATTTACAGTTGCTTAACTTTCATTTGTGCTTTAATGAACACCCTTTTCAGGTTTAAATAATTTTATCTAGTGTCGCGTGAATATCAGTTTTATAAAGTTAGATACATCTATGGGTAGTTTTCTTGAGGTAAATTGGCAATAGTGCTCTTTATTATTAAGTTTCTCACTATGCAGCATTATTGTTGGGCATCAAATAGACTCATTTTGCCATGTAGCCATTGATAAGAACTTTGTTATTTCCTTAGTTTTTACCACTGAAACAGTGTGGACCTTGTTTTAATTGCTTGATCTGTGTACTTTTGTCTCACTTTTGTATATTAGGGGGTTGATAACTTCTGTTCTCTCCCAAATTCTATCCCTCATTTGAATCTCGGTAAGAGATTATCGAAATTAATTGGTTTTCAAAAAAATCAAGAGTTTTGAGCTCATTAGCCTTGATGTGGCTGCACTTAGAGCTCTACTTTAAAGACAGCTGGAAAGAACAATTATGATAATTAGGGGCCAGTTTATCCCGTTTTCTCTTTTATTATCAAAGCTAATCACTGGTTTTGAAGGAGGTGATCTTCCTTCATTAAAGTTGTTGGTACCCATTTGTAAGTTAAAAAATAATTTGTAGAATGATTGGAATTTCACATCTTGGACCTCACAGCAGAAAGCTAGGCTTAGTTAACAATTTCTCTTATTGCTATCTCATATTGAGGTTGAGGATTTTATTCAAGCTAAACCATTGGTTAGACTTTGAATAGAAGTATGACTAGAACTCTTATTTATGTTCTTAGTTTTCTTCTACCTGGTTGCCAAGGTACTTGGTTTTTAGATGTTTTGTTTAGATGTTCAAGACTAAGAAGTTATAATTATGTTGCTATCATATTAAATAGAGCCTGGAAGAGGGGAGTAGTGGCTCCAGCCTAGCTCTATCTCCATTTCAGATTACTTAGGTTGCTGTGAGAATAATATAATTAGCAACATTCATTGGGTGGTTCCAGGTTTGCCCCCCTTGGCTCAATAGGCATAGATTTACTAAAATTTAGACAGAATGGACTTTTGCACAGGAAGAACTATGTGAACCACAGATGTTATATTTTACTATACTGAACGTATCACCTCCTTCTGGTAGTGCCTAAATAATAGAAATGCTTAAACTAATAGTTGCCTAAACTGATTCACACAGCTAGTCAGTCAGTCAATCAATAAACATTTCTTAATCTCCTACCTTTGTGCCAGGCACTGTGCCAAGTGCTGGGGATATAGAAAGAGGCAAAAGACAGCCCCTGCCCTTAAGGAGCTTACAGTCTAATGGGGGAGACAACAGGCAAACAAATATGCATATAAGCTATATAAAGGATAAGTAGGAAAAAAAGGATATAAAAGAAAATAAGTAAATAGGAAACAAGAGGGAAGGCACTAGAATTAAGAAAGGTTAGAAAAGACTTTTACAGAAGATGGGATTTGAGCAGCTAGGTGGCGCAGTAGATAGAGCACAGGCCCTGAAGTCAGGAGTAGCTGAGTTCAAATCTGGCCTCAGACACTTAACACTTACTAGCTGTAACACTTACTAGCTGTGTGACCTTGGGCAAGTCACTTAACCCCAATTGCCTCACTAAAAAAACCCAAAAAACAAAAACAACAGAAGATGGGATTTTATTTGGGATTCGAAGGAAACTAGGGAAGCCAAGAGGTGTAGATGAGCAGGGAGAGCATGAGGGACAGCCAGAGAAATGTCTGGAGCCAAGAGATGGAGTGTCTTATTTATAGAACAGCAAGGAGACTAGTATCGGTGGATTGAAGAGCATGTGATAGAGAGTAAGGTAGAAGAAGACTGAAAATGGGCGTGCATGTAGGTGAGGTTATAAAGGACTTTGAATGCCAAGCAGGATTTTGTTTTTGATCTTGGAGGTACTTACTGTAGATGTTTTCAAGGCATGCTTGTAGGCAATAGGAAAAGAGAGCCAGTGGACAGGGAGAAATTGAAGATAAGTGATATAGTGAAGATGACAAAGAGGGCCATATTTTGGAGGAGACAAAGGTGAAGGAGGAAATAGTGGCAGAAGATTTATGAGTGATATGAGATGAGGAAGAGGAGAGAAGTAGGAGCTCATGGTTAATGGCATCAATTTTTTCTGTAAAATATTAGGCAAGGTTCTCAGCTGAGAGGGTGGGGGCAGAGGGAATCATGGGAGGTTTGAGGAGGGATATAAAGGTTTGGAAGAACCATTGTGGAGGGTAGGGTAGGGAGCTGATGAGAGAAGTGAGGGTCCAGTTGAGATTGTGTAACGTAAATTTTTTGTGTACCTAGAATGATCACATGATGTTTACCACCTTCATTCAACAGCACATGTATAGAAGTGATGGAGGTAAATGGTGATAGTTATCCAAGGCTGAGGCTTGGTGGCGCACAATTAGAGATATGATAAAGGGGTCCAGGGACTTAAGAGAGAGAACAGTGTAGAGTTGAATTGGTTCATCAAGGGGTCAATATGGGGAAAAGTGGAGAGAGTGGTTAGTGAAAGGGAGATGGCCTAGGAAAGAACTGAGGGGGTTAGGAATTGAAAGTCATGTTGTGAGGAGCAGCAGCTAGGTGGCTCAGTGGATAGAGCACCGGCCTTGGAGTCAGGAGGACCTGAGTTCAAATCCAGCCTCAGACACTTGACATTTACTAGCTGTGTGACCCTGGGTAAGTCACTTAACCCCAATAGCCTCACCAAAAAAAAAAGAAAGTCATGTTGTGGATGAATACAGTTATCCCTTACACATCATGGGGGTTAGGGGCTTGGTGCCCCCATGATTTGGAAAATTGATGTAAAATTTTTTGATCCTCCCTTCATACCAGAGAAGAAGACTGAATTATTATGGTATTAAAAGATAAAATATGTTGATATTATACAATAACATACATATGTTGTATGCACTTCTGAGTTTTTAAACTTTTTGTGTGTTGTCTGCTGGCTTTTGTGTTTCATCTGTCGCTTCCACAAAAGTCCCCCAAAATTCTCATTTAATTTCTTATGCCTATCTGCAATATATCAAAACAACAATGAAGAGGGTCACGATATGGAAAGGATAACTGTAGTTGGGTTTGGTTTGGGAAAGCAAGGCAAAAGGAAAAGGAGGAAGCCAATGGATTATGGGTCAGATAAGGTTCATCCATTGTGTGAAGCAATTTGAAAGTAGCAGAGAAGTTTTTATCTTGAAGTAGTTGAATTTCAGTAATTACCTTGTCATTAACATTTCCAGGGACCTTCTGCCAAAGAAGTCATGAAAAAAAATGTCTCAAAAGATTTTTTCCCATGTGTTTTTATGAGAAAAAAGTTCAACATGGAAAAAATGTTATGGCATTTAAAAATTTATGAACATTAATGAGGACAGGGAATATGTTGTATATTGGAGATATTTAGAAGGTGACATGTTTCTATTTTTTGGTTAGTTCCAAAAATGTTCATTTTGTGTTATACTTAACAACTTCACTGTTAAAAAAGTGACTACCAGGATAATTACCAGCCCAGCTGTGAAGGGTAGTGGTGGTTGTGTGGTACTGGTATTGGTGGTTGATGAGTTGGCTTTGGTAAGGAGAGTGATCAATAAGGTTTGGAAAAGACAGTTACATGAGTGGAATACTGAATCATTTAGGACATTATAAAGGGATTCCCGTGTCTCAATGAGGTCCTTGTTGATATTAATGTAACAAATTTGTAGTGGACCCAGTCAGCACAGTTTCTTGATTTTTTTCTCTAGCCTTCTGCAGCATGGGGAACAATTGCTTCTGAAGGACTTTTTTTTGGGAGATACACTTTATCCCTCATGTGACAGTACTTGTGGTCTTTTTGTCTTTTTTTTTTTTACCTCTGACTCTTTTCTTCAGCCATTATGTTCTCCCCCATCCCTACTTAGTTTGCCCCAGGTGTAGTTTTGGTTGTTATTTAATAATAACTATTCTCCAGGCAATTAAAACAATTGATTTGTTATGTTAAAAATAGATAATAGTCAATCTCAACAAAGATCATTATAACAACTTTTCTGAACTTGCCAATGCCTCCTTTTGCTTTTCTGACTTTGTTACTAGGACATTTTTTATGAATAATTAAGTTTATTGAATTATTTTGATTCCAGTTTTCATTTATGTAGTTGCTGTCATCATTATCAGTAGGATTATGTAGCAAAGTGCAAAGACTAGGAAGAATATTGCAAGGCCTAATTGATCATCGCAGTTATGTTTGTGACATAGTTGACCTGACAGTAAGATATTTATTTGGAATTAGTGGATTGTACCTTTTTTCACCTTGGATTGAGTCAAAAAGGAGCAGAGTTGAGGCTTGGGGGCATTCAAGAGACATTGTAATTCAAAGAGCAATGGCAGGTGTTTTTAGGAAGTCCCAAGAACATTTGTGTTGGCAGATAGTGGGACTCTTGTGACTGTGGAAGTATTGATGACAGTTAAATTTCTGTTAACGCATGCTCTCCTTTAAGAAAAGCCAACAAAGAAAAATGGTCATTTATAGAATATGTTAGGAATGAGAATTTGCATTGGTTAGGGGGATGGAATTAGAGAGTAGATCTGTAGGGTTAGGTATGTGTACATTGTACTGTGAAAAGTTATATAATGGTGGAAGTGCCCTCATAGGATTGTAGATTTAGAGCTGGAAGGTATTTGAGAGATTATCTGTTTGACTCCTTTATTTTACAGATGAGAAAACTTAGTCCAAGCTCATGCCAATAATAGTGACAGCCCTCAAACATTAGCCCATTTCCTCTGACCCTAAATACAGCACGTTTTCTACTACAAGGGGAGGCCATGGATAATCCTGGGAATTGACATTACAACAGATTTGTAGAATGATAGATTTAGTTGGAAGGGACCTAGAGATGATCTAGTCCAGTCACTTTATTTTGTAGTTAACAAAATGGAAGCCAAGAGAGGGGAATTCTTTTGCTATGATGACATAGGTAGTAAGGGTCAAAGTTTGTAATGGAACTCCAGTCTTCTTACTCCAAGTCCAATTCTACTTCTCCACACTGAATGACAAATAATAGTGCAGTTCATTGAATTCCACAACAGAAAATCTTGTGCTTATTTCCATTCCTGTTCAAATAGTCTACTTAAGTGTTTGTTCCACTGTAAAATTCAACCTCTTGCTTGGACCTTTTTTTGTTCTATGGGACATGACATACTAATATGTGACATTCTAATGCCATGAATCAGTTCCATAATAGAAACCATATGATTTACACCTTACTCCCCACTAGTTTCACAGAACTCATCACGAGACCTTACCCCTTGCTCTCTGTCTCTCTCTTTGTCTCTGTCTCTCTATGTGTCTCTCTCTGTCTCTCCCTCCCCCTCTCCCCCTCTCCCCCTCTTCTCTTCTCCCCGTCTCTCAGACCTTCTTGTCCTAGGATAAACCCATTACCAATTTCTAGAAGATCCGAGAATATTAACAATGCTAACTATGGAGAACATTTAGATTTTGATTAAAAAATTACAATACAAATAGGAAGCCTCCCAAAATGGGACTTCATTATCCACAATTTTGAATATTTCTGCTCTTGATTACTCTTGATGTCTGTAGATGCTTGGGGTGGGGGTGGGGGGTTGGGGGGTGGTTATATCCTTGTTTAAGGAGGTATTAACAGTTTATTATCAGAAGACAATTTAGTAGCTAATTGAGGCTTTTGCTATGAAATAACCAGAAGAATTGAATAAACATTGGAAAAAGAAGAGTTTGGATGAGAAATTTGGATGTGATCAAATGTAAGTATTAATGGCTTCCTCTATAACCTTCTCATCAAAAATAGATTGGGTAGTTTATATTCAGTGATTGGAACTTTATTTTTAAAATGTCTTATTCATTAGCTCTTGTGGTTCCATTTAGGTTCCCTATTCTGGTTTTTGTTTTCATCATGAATACAACTGGATCCTTCTTTTAAAAAACATGTTTTTAGTTTAGGTGGAGATGGAAACAGTTTCCTCACCATAACTTTTAACTTTCAACATGCTGTCTATCAGTCAATAAGTGTCAGGTACTTTTCTAAGTGCTGGGGATAGAATGAAAGGCAAAAGGCAGTCCCTGTTCTCAAGGACCTTACAGTCTAATGGGGAAAGAATGTATGAAAATAAACTTAATAGCAATAAGAGGAGAGAAGGGGAGGTTATCCAGTAAAAGGGCATCACGAAGTCTTGCAGCCAAGTGGGAAATGATAAAGTGTGTCTCTTCTGAGCCCTCTCCTTAAATATAGGATCTAGGAGGAGCTCTCCAGTGCCCCCCATCCACTCTCTCCAGTTAGAGGGAGGGAGAGAGAGAGGGAGGGAGTGCCCAAGAGGGAAAGGGTACTGAGGAGGTATGAGTTTGAGTTGATTTGATCATGCAGGAAGATGAATTTCTGGAGATAATGGAAAAGTCCAGTGGAGCAACCAGATGGGAAGTGATGAGTAGATTGCTTGGAGTCTCTCCTTAAATAGAAGACCTGAGAGGAACACCTTGAATGGGGAAGTCCTTCTTGTCTGATACTCAGACTAGATGGCCACTAAGTTCTTGTCCAGGTCTAGAATCTTTGGATCCATAAAGGAAGACTAAAACAGATGAAATGAAATGTTTGCTGAGTTATACCACAGAATCTAAGAGATGCCAGAATTTTAAGTTCTTTTCCTGACCAGTTTAACTGTGGCTTACAGATAGGTTCTTAATTGTAAGTGACATGAGGATAAATTTTCCATTCCATCTTATAGGAGACATTATTTAAATTAGAAAACATTGTAGCATACCATAGAAAATGTTTTTCTTGGCATTTATTTATGGCTTCATGGTTTGCAAAAGAACAAACAAAATATAAGAGAATGCTTGGTATTCATGTCAACAATAGCTTCCTTGGGTGGTAAAATGTCAAGGGGGGATTTGGTATCACTTATTTTTAATTAATACAAACTATGAATGTGCTCTGGGGAATAACATTCTTTGGGTGGTTTATACATGGCTAATCTTACAAATTCTTCTATCAGGAACTACTAAAAGAAATTACCAAACTAAATTGAGTTTTTATACTTGACGTAAAAGACATATTTTTCATATTATGTGTGCTTCATAATGTACCTTTGACATACAAAGGCTTATTTCTCAATTGTTTCACTCCATAAAAAGGGGATATAAAAGTATGTAATTGACAGCTCTATTATTTGTACTGGAAGTTTACATTGACTTCCTCTCTTCTCAAGAGTGATAATTGATCCCAAGAACTGGAGAGATTTCCTCCCAAATCAGAGAGAAAACATTGGACACATTGCCTACAATAATTGCATATAATAATTATATGCTTTCGGGTGGGTTTCACTGTCAGTTCATTATATACAAATAAGGTCAAAATTGCTATTGTTAACTGATAGTTTTCTTTATTTCTTATATCTGTCATTTCTATGATCAGTATATAAATGAACCACCTTTTGACCCCTGAAAAAACAACTTCTAGATATTCTTAACCTTAGGATCTAGTCTATTTTAACTATAGCCTTTCAAAATAAGTGATAAGCATCCTCTTATTTAATAAATATCTTAGGGAATGTGAATACCTTTTTTTTTTTGAGGATAATTTACGAAATCACTTAAAGTTATCTTTTTGTATGTCAAGGATAGCATATTTTGTTTTAGAACCTTCGGCAAACATTTATTGAGTTCCTCTGGTGTCCCAAGTATTGGGAAAAGCCAAGACTGAATGAGACAGTTTCTAATGTAATAGAATTTACAGAGTGGTAGAGGATATTTTCTCTCCCTGTCCCTCTCTCATACACACATTAAAAATAGAAAATAATAAAGCACTGGCCCTGGAGTCAGGAGTACCTGAGTTCAAATCCAGCCTCAGACACTTAACACTTATTAGCTGTGTGACCCTGGGCAAGTCACTTAACCCCAATTGCCTCACTAAAAAAATTAAAAAAAAAAAGAAAATAGTACATACATACTTGAAAGGTGCAAACGTGATAGATACATTGAATGCATAAGAATTACAAATACTTGGTATTCTGTATTACTTATAAAAATATTAGTAGTTACATAAATTATCTACCATTTTATAATTATCATTAACATGATATGGTGAATAGAGCACAGATTTCAAGATACCTGGGTTCTAATTCTGGTTCTCTTACTATCTGTGTGACCCTGGGCAAATTATTTAACTTTTAGGTCATAATTTTTCCACTTGTAAAATGAGTGGATTTTATTTAAGTATCTATTATTATTATTTAGTCTTTTATAGTGCTACTATTATTTGTTGTTATTATTATCCTATTGTTAATACCATCCTAATTATGCACTCAATGTATAATATATACAAAGCACTTTAAGTCACTATGTAAATATCAGCTGCTATTATTAGTCTTTTGCTTATGCTTTACAAATATATTCTCTTTGAAGGGGCTGAGCTTATTTAAAATGCAATTTGGACAAAGATGGCTTCTTAGATAGGTCACTTCCAAATCTGAGGTTTTTTCAGTCTGTGATCCACATTGTGGGTCATCCATTTATCTTCTCCCTTTTCAGGAGACTTTAGGTTGGGTTCCTTGCATGATAGCTTGTCCTGATCACCAGAACATTCTTCCCTTTTCTCAATAAGTTCATTGCCTGACTCAGTCAGTCTTCCTTTCCACCCTGTCTCCTTCCCTCATGCTAGTGAACTTCAGCATGCATGTTGATGTTCTGTCAAGTATCCATCCTGATATTCCAGTTTCTCAATATAATCAACTTTCTTGACCTAGTCTTCTATTCTGTCTCAGCTACAAATAGGGATAGTACCTCCTGGAATTTTCTATCCCCCTATGAGTTCCAATTCTGTATTAAAGAACTATGGGTTTCCTTTACCTAATCACAATCTTTTATCTTTCCATCTTTCCCTGTGCCTGACTCATTTAGTTCCTAAACCCACCCTTTGTCTTCACCATGACCTCTAATCCCTCTGTCCCTCAGTACTATCCCAGGCTGTCACAGTTGCTCTGTCTACACTCTACTTCTACTTCTACTTTTCCATTCTTGCCTCTTTGGTGAACCAGTTCAATTCTACACTACTTTCTACTCTTGAATCTCTTGCCACTTTATGCTACCACTGATCATGCCTTGCCAAGCCCTAATCCTAGGTTACTTTTACTGCCTTCTTCCTCTACTCCTACTCATGGGCTGCTAACCATAGTTGAAGAAAATCATGAAAACCTTGCTGAGTAGGTCCATTCTACATTTACTAATTGATCTAAATGGGCCCTCACGGCAGCAAGGCAAACTTACTTACTTGTCCCCAATTGATGTCCTATTCTACCACCCAAAACTCATCTAAATTTCAACCCATTAGATATGGTCCGTATTTTAACTTCTTTTTTTTTTTTTTTAATTTTTTTTTTGGTGGGGCAATGGGGGTTAAGTGACTTGCCCAAGGTCACACAGCTAGTAAGTGTCAAGTGTCTGAGGCCGGATTTGAACTCAGGTACTCCTGAATCCAGGGCCGGTGCTTTATCCACTGCGCCACCTAGCCGCCCCCACGTATTTTAACTTCTAAAGATTTTTTTCAAAGGTTTTCTTGGTTACTGTTGATATAAAAAAATCCTTTACCATTCGTTTATTGAACAACTTTGTATTTATTAGCCTGTGGTCTCCTCATACTCCTAGATGCTTTAAATACATATACATATACAAATATTTTCTTCTCCCTCCAAGTCTCCCATGGTCTTTTCTTCTAATATTTCTGCTAAAGTATTGGCCTCATACTTCATCAGAAAAATTGAGGTTATTTGTTCAGTTTCCTTTTCCCTCCTCTTCATCTCATATGTTTCTGACATTATCCCCCACTATTTTTTCCTTTATTCCAGGATGATGATAAGGTAGCCCCTTCTACTTGCCAAGTCCTGCGGTCTTTTCCAGATTGTTCGACCAGTACTCCCATTTTCTTTCTAATCTTCACTATCAGTAGATTCCTTTCCTGGTGCCTACAAATGTGCCTAAGTCTCTTCCCTGTCTTTAAAAAGACAATATGAGATTTCACCATGTACACAAGCTATTGTCCTTTATCTCTCCTCCACTTCTTTTGTTTTTTTGTGAGGCAATGGGGGTTAAGTGATTTGCCCAGGGTCACACAGCTAGTAAGTATTAAGTGCCTGAGATCAGATTTGAACTCAGATCCTCCTGAATCCAGAGCTGGTGCTTTTATCCACTGCACCACCTAGCTGCCCTCTATTTATTAATGAAACTTCTTGGAAAAAGCTGTATGAAGTTGGTACTTCTCATTTTCTTCTGAATGCTCTGCATTCTGGCTTCTATCCTCACCATTCAATGGAAACTGTTCTCTCCAAAGTTACCAATGATCTGTTAATCACCAGATGGTCTATTCTCAATTCTTAGCCTTTTAGTTTTCTCCAGATTATTTGACATTTTTTGACAATTCCTGGCTACTCTCTCCTCTCTGTTTTTTTGGTTTTTTTTTACTCTTCCTTCTTGGTTTTCCTTTTAAATGCTGGAATGCTAGATCATAGAGAATAAATTTATAACTAGCAACTTTTTCCATTCATGACTCCTTTTCACCTGAGAAATTTTTATGGAACCCCTGGTATATAGGTATATAAAATAGGTATATGTAATCTTTTAGTATTGCCAAATTTTCTACAACTCCGACATTCAGTTACGTGACCCCATATGGGGTTACAACCCACAGTTTAAGAAGCTTTGATCTAGTCCAACCGATTCATTTTATAGATGAAGAAACTGAAGTGTAGAGAGGTTACATGTTACATGGTTTGCTCAGATATCACACAGATTCTAAGTAGCAGAGCAGGGAAATGACCACAAATGGTTAAGTGCAATACTGTAGATGTGATTTGACCAGTGAAGAATGTCACTCTTCATTCTGGATTCTCTTTTACTGTATGCTTTTGTTGTAATGTTTTTGGCTTCCATGTGACAGTGTTGACTTCTATTGAGTTTGGATTCCACTAAACCCACTGGATCCTTTTCACTTGAATGCCTTTCTTGTCATGCCCTTTTCACCTTCTCATTTTTTATTTGCACTGTTGACTTTTTGAACCCAGCGTCTTCTAAATTTCAACCCATTAGATATGGTCCATATTTTAACTTGTCAAGATTTTTTCAAAGGTTTTCTTCATTACAGTTGATTTAAAAATCCTTGACCACTCTTGTTTGAACTACTTTGTATTTACTAGCCTGTGGCCTCCTTGTACCCCTAGATGCTTTAAATACATACACATGCACACATAACATAGAATAAATGAGATTAAGTGACTAGAATTTTCCCTCCTATATCTAGTACTTCAGTGTTCTGTCAGCCATTTTTGTTTCCATTGATTACTTCTCCTTATATTTTTTTCTGATGAATTATGAGGAGAAGGAAAGGGAGGACTAGGGGAGAAATAACTGTGGGATACTGTGAACTATTTTTTTATATCTTTATTGCCAATAACTGACTTTAATGGTAATATAATTGAAAATATTTCCTAGTCTCCTTTTTTGGGAAGTTTTATATTTGAGTACTATCCTTATCCTTTGATCTCTAATAGATTTGCTTCATTGTATTAAATAAGATTAACTTGGATTCATTCATTCATTTATTTTACAAAACTGTATTGATTTTTTTTGTCCTGAATTCAGTATCTTGGTGTTTGTCTAATTGCGTTTTTGATGCCTTTTGTTGTTTCTTCTAAGCAAATTATAATAGACCTTATTTTTTAGATAGTGCTTTTTTGTTTGAATTGTTTTTACAGGGCTAACCGTCATTTTAATGTGGTCAGACAGCACCATTTTCCCCTTACCTCTGGCTTGGTTATAATTTAAGCTAGTTCCAGACCTTCAAAAATGTTGAATTTTTCTTTTTTTGTGTGCCTTCTGGAAAATTCTTCTTTTAGTTCTCATTTCATTGTAGCTTTTCCTTAAGTCCTTAGTCTAGGTTTAGATTCTCTCCTTTTGGGAAGACTGAACTGCAAGAAAAAGAAAAAAAAATTGGTTGGAAAAGGAAAATCATGATTTTATCTTCCATATTTCAAATTAATTTCCAATGTAAAATTCCCCCTTTCCTTAAATATATGTGGGCTTCATTTTACAAATAGGTTCTGAGAAGACAGTCTCAGAGGCAGAAAATCATGAACATTTATGCAGAAATCTCCAGGCCTAAAATCTGAAAGAAGTTCTGTACAGTTGTTTTTAATGTCTTTCTAAAATCTGGAGCCATGCCCCATCCCCCATTTCTTTTGAAATGGAGTTAGAATGCAGTTATTCCAGATGTTCGAGAATATAAAACACATACTAGCAGCATCATTTTCCTTCTTTTTCCTCATAGAAAGACTGTGTAATAGGGAAAGCTAGCTTCTCAGTTTTCAGCAATTTTCTTTATCAAAAGAGTTCATACTCAAGTAGACTGTAAAAGAAAATTCTTGCATGTGCTTATCTTGGTTTCTTGTTAGAAAATTCATCACATGCTACAAAGAAACTTTAGTCTTCTCTGCTGGCATTCTTATTAATGGAAAGTATTCTTGAAACAGAACTAGAGTAATTTCACACTATAAAGCAATTTGTGTATAGTCCATTGTAGTTAGGGGACCTTAAGGAATTCATGTATGGCAGCTAGGTGGTGCCGTGGAGAAAGCCAGGGATTTGGAGTTAGGGAAATCTGAATTTGAGTCCTGCTTCAGACACTTATTAGTTGCATGACTGTGGGCTAGTCATTTAGCCTTTCTGTGCCTCAGTTTCTTCATCTGTAAAATGGGGATCATTTCATTTACTTCACAGAGTCCCAAGAATCAAATGAGTTGTTATGTAAAGTGTTTTACAAACCTTAAAGTGCTATGCAAATGCTAGCCATTATTATTATTATTATTACCAACAATAGCTGTCCTGCTAGCCATTAGTGATCTTGACAAAGATGGTGAAGACAAATTTAACTAATTCAAATTTTTCCCTAGGGACAAGCCCTTTGTAATTTGTACTGTGTGCTACAGTTGACAGAACTGATAGTTTTTAATTAGCCTGGACATTTCTTATTGTAAATGCTTTAAAAAGCCTCTGCTATTAAGGCTGAAAAGGAGAATCCTTGTTCCCTCATCCATGGACTGGAAACCCTACCGAATTCCCAGAAACATCTATACCATGTGTGTCTCTTTGCTTAATATACCTTAAACAGAAAAGATTTTTAACCTTCATTTTGTACAATAGAAAGCAGAATTTAAACATGACTGTAGTTTGAGTTAATGTTCTTTGTGAAAATATAAAGCATTTTAGAATTTCATCCCATTTTTAAAAAGACTGATATGTCAATGATCTTCTTATCAATGTGGATACCCTTCCTCTTACCAAAGCTACATCTAACATATTTTCTCCTTCTTAGAGATTCTGGTTCAAGTTCCTCCATAAATGATACTTGGGGTCCACCTAACATACTGGAGGCTTCTTCTGGGTCTCTTAATTTATCAGTGTTAACAATAATAATATTGATAGCAGCCAGCATTTACCTTTTTAATGTTTGCAAAGTTCTTGATCTCATTTTATCCTCATAACAACCCTGTGACGTAAGTGCCATTATTATCTCCATTTTATAGATGAGGAAACTGAGGCAGCAGTGACTTGCCCAAGTTTATATAGCCAGCAAGTGTCTGAGGACAGATTTGAACTGAGATTTTCCTGACTTCAAGTCCAATGTTGTCCTTCCTGCCTAATATTACCCCAGTATTCATTGCAGGCCTTACCGTCCTGTTGTTATCTCTTGCTCAGTTATTGTAAGGCTACCTCTTTTTACAATGGCATGCCAAGTGAAGGATAATTTTTTATATTACCTCATATATAACTTCTTATAGATAATTAATCATTAGTCATTTACCAAAGCTATTTACATCCACTATTCACCTCTCCACTGCCCATTGTTATCCATAATTTTGATTCTTTGAAATAGCAGTAATCTTTGATGTGTAACTAGGTAGCATCCCTGGGAAAATATGGTGTTTAAAAGATGGGTGAAGGAAGTTAATAGAAATTGAAATGTTTGTAGGGTACAGAGAAGGGGAAAGACTTGAAAGATAGTCACAAATGGTAAATAGGAAATAGTCACAAATTAACATAATCTACTTGGGAAAGGATTAACAAAAATTGTAGTCTGGACAATGTACATTTTTTACCCATTTGGTTTTTCCTCTGTGGATTATGAGACTCAACTGTTTTGAGTGCTTGTGGATCTCATTTAGGAGATGTTCTAAGGCTTATTGCTGTCATCACAGTGCTATCCATGAACAAGGACTATCTGAATAACTCTTTTAATTACCATTTTTTCTAATTATTAGTGATTTGGAGCATATGATTGTTGATAACTTGGATTTCTTCCTTTGAAAAGTGTCTATCCATATCCTTTGATCATTTATTGGAGAATGGCTTTTAGTCTTGTAAGTTTGAAGCTATTCCTTATATTTCTTAGAAATAAGATGTCTATCAGAGAAACTTGTAGCCTTGTTTTCTTGTTGAAAACCGTTTATATGCTATTGGAATGCTTGATAGAATTCACTTAAACCCATCATAAAGTGTTTTCTTTGAGAATTCATTTATGCAGTGGTTAAAGCACTGGCCCTGGAATTAGGAGTACCTGAGTTCAAATCCGACCTCAGACACTTGACACTTACTAGCTGTATGACCCTGGACAAGTCACTTAACCCCCATTGCCCCAGGGGAAAAAAACCCAGAACAGATTAGCAGAGAATTCATTTATGGCTTGTTTGATTTTTTTTTTTCCTCTATTACACGTCTGCTTTTAAATTTAGATACATACTATCTACTCTGTTAAGTAAAGTTTCATTTATTCCTATTAGAAATAAGTGTTGAATTTTGTCAAAATCCTTTTAGCATCCATTGATAGAATCATATAGATAATTTATTATATTCATGGTCTTATGTTGAATCAGCTTTGTATTACTGGCATTTACCCAACTTGGACATAGTGTATAATCTTTCTTATATATTGTTTTAGCCTACCTCCTAATATTTTATTTAATTTATAATCAATTTCTTCTTTAGTTAGTCTTGGTATTTTATATTTTTGTCAGCATTCATTTGTTTTTCCCAAGTTACCAATTTTGTTAGCATTAAATTGCCAGATTGGCTTATAATAATTTCCTTTATTTCTGCTTCAGTTGTTTTAAATTATTTTCTTTATTCTTGATTTGAACAATATTTATCTTTTTAACAAAATCATTTGTCTTTGATTAATTACATCAATTCAATGATCTTTTTGCTTTCAGTTTTCTTAATCTCTTTAGAATTTCTACTTTGTAATTTAGATGAGGATTAAAAAAATTTATTCAGGTTTTAAAAAAATTCATGTCCATGTCATTGATCTAATCTTTCTTATTGATAAAAGCATTTAGAGATATAAAAATTTCCCTTAGAACTGCTTTAGTGTTCAGCCTGTCAAAGGTTTTGTATGTTTCTCATTATTTTAATTTTCTCTGAAATTTTCATTTATTTCTTAAATTTGTTCTTCGAACCATGGGTTCTCTTTAATGATATTATTTAATCTATAATTACTTTTAAATTTTACTTTAAGGGTCCTTTATTGAATATAATTTTTATCGTATTGTGATCAGAATATTCAATATTTAAGTATTTCTGATTTTCTACATGTTATCTCCCCCAGTAGAATGAAAGCCTACTTGAGGACAGAGGCTATCACCGTTTTTTGAATTTGTGGCGCCCCCCCCCCCCACATTTAATACAGAGCATGACACAGAAGTGCTTAATAAATGCTTTTTCATAGTCCAATTGAAATGGGATAATATTCAGAAATGAATGATATAAAGACAGATATCAAAGATAAATAGATAATAAAACTATAATAGTGGAGGACCTTAATGCAACATTTCAGACCAAGATAAAGCTAACTAAATTATGAACAAGAAAGAAATTAAGCACTTGCATAAAACATTAGAAAATTATAGAGGATTGTTATATTGTGATTACTAAGTGGGAATGGAAAGGAATAACATACTCTTTACACCTTTGCAAAAACTGAAACACCAGGGAACTCCATTTACTCTTTTTCTTTTTTTTTAAATGGCAGGGCAATGAAGGTTAAGTGACTTGCCCAGAGTCACACAGCTAGTAAGTGTTAAGTGTCTGAGGTCAGATTTGAACTCAGGTCCTCCTGAATCCAGGGCCGGTGCTCTATCTACTGTGCCACCTAGCTGCCCCTCCATTTACTCTTTGTTATATATTGGAATGACCATTGGGAGGTATGACCCTAAATGATATTGTACTGCATTTAAAGGGCTTGCAAATTAAATTCTTACTTTAAGCTATTAAAGAAAAACACATTGTTCTGCCACTGTTTAAGTTGAAGTAGTTATTTTTAACTATTACTTTACTACCTGGTGGAATTGTAATGTATCAGCAAAATAATTTAAATATTATTTTATTTTACTTAGGTTTCAAGAAAATTGTTCAATTTGGACCCAATAGGAAGAACTGCTCTATGTCTGTGAATAAAGAAAAGGTGGGTTCACTAATTTTTTACATATTGATATTTTGGCATATATTTTACATGTACTTTGAGCCCATGAGGATTTGTATATCTAGTCAGTTTTTAGATTATTCAAGCCATTTGCTCCTTTTCCCCTTTTTACTTTATCTGGTTGGTTGGGTTTTATTGTTATTGTTTTTGTTTTTTTTTATTGAGGAAGAGGAAAGAAATGTCATTACCACATTGAAATTTTTGAATACTTTTGTATGCCATGTAGTTGTAACTAGAAAAATCTTTCCTGGTAGCAAGTTGTGACTACTCCTCAGCAAATGTATTTTTTTACAAGACACTTTACAGATTTTGAAATTCTATATGAAGTTCAGTTTACCTAGTTGATGTCTAAATGATATGCCTGGCCTGAGATTATAACAGGTTTGTGTGTATATTTGTGTGTGAGTTTCTACTTTTCTAAAAACTGTATTAGAAATTTATCATTTTGTGGGGGCAGCTAGGTGGCACAGTGGATAAAGCACTGGCCCTGGATTAAGGAGGACCTGAGTTCAAATGTGGCCTCAGACACTTGACACTAGCTGTGTGACCCTGGGCAAGTCACTTAACCCTCATTGCGCCACCAAAAAACACACACCCAAAACCAAAAAAAAACAAAAAAAATTTATCATTTTGTATGGTTTGTATTTTTTTGAAACAACATAAATTACTTTTAATGTAGAAATGGAAAGTTTTTAAAAAATTTAATCCAATTTACTTTTCATTAAGAAAAATTTATTTTCTCCCCAGCTTTCCCTCACCCTATCATCCACATTGATGAGAATGAGTGGGTGGGTAGAGAACTCTTGTAACAAATATGTACAGTCAAACAAATTCCCACATTATCTCTGTAGGGGCAGCTAGGTGGTATAGTGGATAGATCACTGACTGGCCCTAGAGTCAGGAGCACCTATGATCAAATCCAGCCTCAGACACTCAACACTTACTAGCTGTGTGACCCTGGGCAAGTCACTTAATCCTGAATGCCTCAAATATTCAGGGCCATCTCCAGTTGTCCTGATGTATATCCTGCCACTAGACCCAGATGGCTCTGGAGGAGAGAGTGAGGCTGGTGACTTGGCAAAGCCCTCCCATTTAAATCCAGTTCACTGCAAGTCACACTTCCCGATGTCATGGTCCTCTTCCTGAATGAAGGACAAACAGCAACAACAATAACAACATTGTCACTGTCCAGAAATATGTCTCATGCTGAGCCTTTAGTCTGTCAGCTCTCTGTTAGGAGGTAGGTGACATGCTATATCAGTGATCCTCTGGAATTGTGGCTGGTCATTCCATTGATCACAGTTTTTAAGTCTTTCAAAGCTGTTTTTACAATGTTATTATTGTATAAGTTGTTCTCCTAGTTCTGTTCACTTCCCTTGGTGTCAGTTCATGTAAGTCTTTTCCAGGACTTTCTTGATTTTAATGCCACAGTAATGTCCAGTTACATTCATATAACATAATTGGTCCAGCCATTCCCCAGTTGAAAGGGACTCACTTAGTTTCCAATTTTTTGCCATAACAAAAGAGCTGCTTTGAGTATTTTTGGTCCTTGGAGGGGGGGGTGGGGAGAAGAAGGTATCTTTTTGGAGTATAGACCTAGAAGTGGTCAAAGATTATTCATATTTTAGTAATAAAAAGGTTTTTTTCCCTTTTAATTCAGGAAAAATAAAATGATTTGTCTCTATGGGCTCAGGGGAATGTGGCTGTTTTTATTTCATCTTAAATATTAATCTGGAGCTGCTGCTAGAACCTGGTTCTTCAGATTCACTTTTTTCTTTCTTTCTGTATATGTATGTGTTAGAAGTAAAAGAAAGTTCTTAAAATAGCTGCTGTGGAATCAGTCCATTCCCTGAAGCAGAATCAAATTTATCTTAGGCCTTTGTGTAGGTTTAGGACTTGACCAAAGATTGGACTAATTGGATTGTTGCTTTGAGAGTAACTATTTTCAGCCTTTCTTATGAGAATTCTGGGAATAGGAATTGTAAAATGAATTTTTATTAAGTTTTGTTGTTTTTTTCCTCCTTGACATTAGGATCCATTTCTTGATTGTTTTTTCTCAACTTTTACTGGTTTCATTCTTCTGTGCCAGAGGTAGAAACTTAAGAAAGAGTTTGGATGTGTAAATTAAGTAAATTAAAAGATGTACTTTGTTACTGGAGAAACTCAAAATGTTTGGGTTTTAGCATCTTTGAAATTTTATAAAATGTTGTAGCAGAAAGTGAGCAGGCTACAGCAGTGCCTAGTGACTGTTGATGTGATTTGTAAGGCAAAGATTAATGTACACGCATATACTGCTCCACTTTTTTCACCTGAAATTGTAGTCTTTAGATTTTAGAACAGATGTTCTTTACCTTTTGTGTGTCATGGACATCTTTTGTAGTTTGGTTTGTGTTTGAATTTCTTCACTGTCAGACTGCTTATAAGTTGATGCTTATTAAATGTTTGTTGAATTGAAATTCTTATGTGTCCTTTAGAGCATATATCTCTCCCATTATATTTGCAGAATGTTGGCCTCCTCTGATCATGTTGGCATCTTTTGTGATTATTGCCTTGTTGAAAAGTTGAGATTTCAGGTATTGGTATTGGAACAAGTATTTGTTTCAGATTTCCTTGAAGACTACAGTTTTATCGTGGGAATTGATTTGACCCCTATACCAGCAGGTGTACTTTGGCACTTAATAAATACTGAGCACTGAAGTTAGGAATCAATTCAATACATATATGTATGTATGTATGCATGTACGCATGTATGGATGCATGCAAGCAGTATGCAAGCAGCTGTGTAATCAATCCTTAGACATTATATACAGGATAAATAGGAGATAATTAAACGAGGGAAGACTTTAAAATTAAGAGGGTCTGTGGAAGACTTCGTACAGAATATAGTATTTTAGGCAATACTTAAACAGAGCTCCGGAGTTCAGTAATTGGGAGTGGGGGAGTTGGGGGCGGGAATTGCATTTCAGGTATTAGGGAAAGCCAGAGAAAATGCTGTGAGCTGAGGGAGGGAGAGAGGGTCTTGTCTGAGATTTAGCTAAGTTCATGTCTTTGCTTTCAGAGAACTCATAGTTTTGTAGGAGGGAGTAGACACATGGATAACTATAACACCAAATCATACATAACAATACATTTGGACTATCTGGAAGATTTTTGTTTTTTGAGATCATGCTTACGCATGAGAAGTTGGGGTGAAAAATAAATTGATGAGGCCTTTGTCCACAATAGGGCTTTATCATGTCCTTTTTAAAGAGATCTGTGGGGGCAGCTAGGTGGTGCAGTGGATAAAGCACTGGTACTGGAGTCAGGAGTACCTGAGTTCAAATGTGGCCTCAGACACTTAACACTTACTAGCTGTGTGACCCTGGGCAAGTCACTTAACCCCAATTGCCTCACTAAAAAAACAAAAAACAAAAACAAAAAAGAGATCTGTGAAAAATGTTGATGATGATACACAGTCCTGGCATATTGCTCTAGTAGTCATCCAATTTTTCTCCTCTTTGACTCTTGCCCTCTACAAAGGATAAACTTAAGCAAAACAACTGTAGTAAAGCAAATAAGCTTTGAATTACTCTTCTTTCCACCCGTTTTGGAAAAACATCCTATTCAGTATGTGACTTGTTTAAAAAAAAACAACACTATTGTTTCATTTATTCTGTGTTTATCCCAAGCAATGTTGTCTATTCCAAAATATAAACAGTAAGAGTAGGAAGCATGCCTTTTAAAAGTTAACTCTTTTATAACCTACCTAAGTAACCTAATAGAGTACACAGATGGGTGAACAATAAATATTATTTATGAGCATCAGTTAAAGCATCTGATTTTTATAATTTTAGAATCCTTTCCCTCTAAGCACTATGGATTTTTAAAAAAAAAACTACTGCTCTTTCAACTCTTTTCTTCCTTGGACTCTGTTATAATTTCATTTTACTTTCTATAAGTTTGCTTTACTTTTTTTCATTGACTTTTTAGCTGTTTATTTTTAATGGTAGACAGTTGAATGGGGTTGAGGACTACTTAATGAAACTGATTTCATTAGTCTATTAGCCCTGCACTGGAAGGTAGGGGGCATATAAAGAGGCAAAGTTCTTTCAAGTCTGCCTTTTCCACTTTTTACTTCTAGCAAATAAATCAAGAACATTTACATTTGGTTTTCATTTGGATTCTGTCTAGTATAAACTGAACTTCAGTAACTCTGCTTTTGTATGGTGGAAAAAGCACTGAGTTTACAGGGAAAGGGGACATGAGTTTGAATCCCAACTCTGCTACTTATTACCTGTGTGATGTTAGGCAGGTTGTGTGATCATTATGGTACTAGTTTTCTCATGTATAAAATAAAGGGGTTGAGTTAGGTGGCCTTTCAAGTTACGTCCAGCTCTAAAAACATATAATTTTATGATACTTCAAGGAGAAAATTTTAAAAAGAACTTTTAGGTTCTGTTATATTAAACTTTATTGATTCCCTAAAAGCATATATAATGTTGCAAATATTACAATACAAAGGACTAGAAATGGTTTACTGTAGCAAAAGGATGGTTGATCCAGCAAGCTCAGTGCTTGACACATAGTAAGAGGTTAATAAATGTTAATTGAGAGACTAATAAATGCTTGCTTAAAATAATTTTTATCAGAGAGACAATATGTATATAATATAAATATATGCAGAATAAATTCAATATAATTTGGTGGAGTGAGGCACTTGGCAATGGAGGGGCAGAGGTATTAGACAAAATCTTATGTTAGAAGGTGGTGTTGAAGCAGAATTTTAAGGAAATTCTGGATCCAAGAGGCAGAAGTAAGGAGCGAGTATACATTCCAAGAACAGGAGATAACCTGAGATGGAAGGCCACGTGTAAGGAACAGCAAGAGAGGCAGTTTGGCTGGATTATGAAGTATGTGATGGGGAAGAGTGTTTATTAATTTGAGAAAGGAAAAGTGGAGCCAAGTCTTTAAATGCCAGAGGAGTTTGGATTTGATGTTAAAAGTCAGAGGGGGTTTATAAGCAACTAGGGCACAATGATCTGACGCGGAATCAAAGGAAATCACTGGGGCAACTGTGTGGAGGAAGGATCAGAGAAAAAGAAGGTGGGGCCTGGAAGAGGTCTTGTGGCGAGCTAGCATCCCGTTGCCCAACGTGTCAGATTCCTGAGGCAAAGAACAGACAGCCCTAGAGAGGGTGGTAGTAAAAGAGCTGTTTGTTCAGGGAAAGACAAGGCTCTCTGAAGGCCAGAAAATGGAAAGAGGAAGAGGAAAAGTTTTTGGATGTAGGGATTTTTGTTAGGGATTGAGGTAGGGTGGGGTAGACTGGTGAGAATAAGACCCAAGAAAGGGTTGGACTAGATATAAGGTTCATAGTTCAAGAAGCGCTATCAATTAACAAGCATTTATTAAACATCTACTATTGATTGGGAGTCCTGAGCACCTAGCAGGATTACAAATACAATAGTGAGATTACATTGTAATGGTGGAGATAAAATAGAAAAAAACTGTATATGTGTGTATGTGTATATTTATACATGTATACATACACACAGACATATATGTACAAAATAAATACAAAGTAATTTTGGGAGGGACACATGCAGTTAGTGGTAATAAGGTAGAGCAGTGGTATCCAACTCTTGGCTCCCCATAGATGCTGACTTCCTGCTGCAAACAGATTAAATGTAATTAGCAAATGTTTAACAAAATGAATAAGAATACAATAAAATACTGGCAATGTTAATTTGTGTTTTTCTGCATCATCATGTGGCCAGCAGGCATCCATTTTTATTTGAGTTTGACACCCCTGAAGTACCAGAATTCCAAGCATGGGGGGGATGGCCGGTACAAGGGCACTGAGCTGAGAGTCTCATAAATGTGGGATCATAGCTGGATTGCAGAGTATAGGGAGCAAAGTAATGTATTGGAAAACTGAAGGGGTAGGAATGGACCAGATGTGAAGAGTTTAAAATGCCAGACAGAGGAGTTTATTCTAGAAGTATAAAACTATTGCAGCAACGGGGAGGGTGGAATGGATTTGGGGTTTGGGGTGGGGATAGTGGGGGGAGCTAGGTGGCACCATAGTGAACAGAGTGCTGGGCCTCGAGTCAGGAAGACTCCTCTTTGTGAGTTCAAATCTAGCCTCAGGCACTTATTAGCTGTGTGACCCTGGGCAAGTCACTTAATCCTGTTTGCCTCAGTTTCATTATCTGTCAAATGATCTGGAGAAGGAAATGGGAAATCACTTCAGTATCTTTGCCAAGAAGACCCCCCAAAATAGGGTCATGAAGGTTGGACATGACTGAACAGCAACGTGTGTGTGTGTGTGTGTGTGTGTGTGTGTGTGTGTGTGTAAGAGAGAGAGAGAGAGAGAGAGAGATTGATTGTCAGACTTTTTGCTTTAAGAAAATCACTTTGATGGCTGTGTACAGGGGATGGATTGAAGGGGAGGTATGGTAGGGTGACTAAATAGGAGGCTGTTGTAATAGTCCAGACAAGTGGTGATGAGGACTCGAGCTAGGGTGGTGTGGTGTGTAAAACTATATGTGGTCGCCTTTTTTCTGTCCCAAGTTTGGGGAAAATGAACTGGGATTTCTATTATATTGCTGCTTATAAATTAGAACCTTTAACACCAGTTTGGGGCATTAAGCATTTATTAAAGCATATTAGGTATTAGTAAAGATAGAGCACGTTGCCCTGAAAGTTTGGAAAGCCTTGCTAGGATCTAGGAAAGAAGAGAGAAAAAGGCACCTTTACCTGTGAGTCTTGGGCCAAAAAAAAAAAGGAAGTCTCTCTCCCTGTGGGACCAGAAGCTCCCTGCAGGTTCCAGTGAGAGGCAGTCCTTACACACTGCTTCAAGCTAATTGGCTAGCATCACTCAAGTCCATTGGTTCACTGGACTTGAGGGTGGTCCATGAGCAGAATGTGCCGGAGGTCAGAGTTCAGAGAACACACCCCCTGAAGGCCAGGTTCTCATATAGATGTGGTTTCAATCAAATCAACTTTAAGTGAGTTAATCAGCAAAGTCAATCCAGTCAATCCCAATATTATCCTCTGGAGCAGGGCCTCTGGGCTTTCCAAAACCCATTTTCTCACAGTGGTGATTGTGTAAAATGGAGAGAGCAGGATATATTAGATGTTTTGATTGAATAGGTGGAGTGAGTGAGATTGAGGAGTCTAGAATGACACCAAGGTGACCAGGATAATAATCACGTCTACAGTGCTAGGGATGTTAGGAAGAAGGATGGGTATGGGGGAAAGATGAGTTCTGTTTTGGACATGTTGAGCTATAGGCCATGCTGTTTGAAATGTCTGGGAGGCATCTGGCAAGGTGATGAATGCATAGATCTGGGAGTCATCTACATAGTAGATAGGATAATTAAACTTAGAGGAGCTGATGAGGTCTCTGAATGAGAGTGTGTAGAGAAAAAAGAGATGAGTGCCCAGGACAGAGTTGGGGGGTAGGAGGGGGCGCAATCATAATTACTGAAAAGGCCCAGTGGACACTTAAGGGTATAGAATGCCAAACATTTCTCCTCTCTGGTGTGGTCTTGTTTTGGGGGGCTAGACCAGTAAGTTTAGTTCTTTATAAAAGTGAAAAATAATGACAAAGACTGAGGAAAGGAGAGGGATGGGGCCAACCTCCTTCTTTATTTGGTGACTGACCCTTCTTCCAGCAGATTTCTTAGAGATGAATGAAAGGGAAGAAAAAGTAAGAGATTCTTCAACTTGTGTTTTATAAAAAGGAAAGACTGAAAAGGTATACATTTGTCAGATGAAACTCTGTTTAAGAATTTACTTTTGACCCTTTGATGACCTCAAAATAGCACCTTCATCTTGTTCCATCTAGCATTTGAAAGAAATCCAGAAAGGAAAAAGCAAATCAAGATTTCATTGTAACATTACCTCCCCCCCTTCACAAAAGGGGGTATGTATAGGATTTTTTTTGTTGTTTACTTCACTCTGAAGTGGAAAAAATAATTTGTAATTGAATAAAATAATTTTTTAAAGATTATAATCATATTTGGAAAATAATGAATAATTTAAAATGTATTTTATTTCAGTATTCATTTACTTCATTAACCTCCTTAATAGCTTTTAGGAAGTCTTAAATTGAAAGCTGTTTCCTCAGCACATTTTTTTCCCCTCTTACGGGGTATACTCTGGCTTTTTTTCCCCTGCTTCTGAGGAAAAACATTCATTGTGATTTTTGAAAGAAAATAAATTATTTGTGGGGAAAATAATATTGAAAATATTGTGGATTTGGCTAGTCCTCCTGTCTATAAAAACAGATAATGTAAACTTAATTACTAAAGTTAAAGTTTCTTAATTGTCTATTAATGAAAAACTCATCTAGAGAAATCTATTCCTAGTTTAAGCATTCTTAGTTTGGACTGTGTGTGTGTGTGTGTGTGTCTGTCTGTCTGTCTGACACAAGTTCAGCAAATCTAACTTATTAAAAAAAGGTTTTACATTCAATATAGTGTTCTTTACCCATAACCCACCCATTCTTCCTACTTCTGCAATGTGATGAGATAAAATGAAGACCAGTTGCAAAATGGAGTTGATTTAGTGTGGGAATTAAGAGAACCAATTAGATTTTATCTTAGGAACATTGCCTCCATTTTGTGTTGCCAGATGTATTCTATTCCATCTTGGAGTTTTTCTGTTATTCATCTGTGGGAAACTAGATTATGTAAACCATGTATTGTTTCATACTTGCAGGTGGATGCAATTAATCAACATCTTTTCATTTTATTAATAGAGGACCCTGAAACCTACTCATCTTCCTCCCAAGTTGACTGAAACTTACTTGTTTCCTCTCCTAACTGGGAAATCCCTTAGTCTATCCTCCAATTTGAAATTATTATTAAATTCCTAATTTTCTATCCTGGTTAATTGTTTTTATTATAATAATTAGTCTTATTTGATTGTTTTTTATGTATACAAATCTGCTTCAGGGCTTTTGGATTGAGTGAGGAGTCCACTGACCCATTTATTCTGACTTGTCTAGCTAATAATTTACTTTTGTTTCGATTGTTTCCTTGGTCATAAATTAATGCCACAAATGAAAGGGAGGAAGAAAGAAGGAAGGAAGAAGGAAGGAAGGAAACAAGCATTTATTAAATGCTTACTATATTTAGGCACATTGCTAAGCCTGGGGATAGAATAGAAAGTAAAAGAACTTTTAAAAAGTTAAAAAAAAAATCTTTGCCCTCTAGGAACTTACATTCAAATGGGGGAAAGAAAACAGGAGCTGAAAGAGGGAACGGAGGAGGATGAAAGGGTATGGCTTTAAATATAGAAGTCAGGAACAGACCTGTGTGGGGAATGAAGGCTGGCATGGTCCTTTCCACAAAATGGAAGTCTCAAGGAACTCATCAGTGGGAAAAGGGGGCCATCCTTGTGGAGGGATATTCCAGATTGAGGGAATTTCCAAGGTGAGATGGCAGTTGAGGAATGGTGGTAATCTTCAAAAATCCAGACACAGAGTCGGGAGGGGAATGAGAACTCTGAGGGAGTAAAATGTAACAGGCCTGGCCCTAACACAGCCAGGCCAGAGTCACTGCCATATGTGTGTGTGCATGCATGTAGGCATATATGCATGTATATGGAGTGATTGATTCTATGTGCCCCATAATTATAAAGATAAATGTTCTGTCTATCCTTCTTTTGAGCAAGGCCTTGTACTTTTATTAGCCGGATGCCCTGTGGTGAACTTATGGGAGAACACAGACAAGAGTTATACAAAAGGAACAGCCATGAATGGGTTTTGATCAGCATTGTTGGAGGGAATATCCAGAACAGTGAGGTCAGAGGTTACAGGTCATAGGATCATGGACCCAGAGATAGAAGGAACCTTGGATCCATTTTAATATTTGAGTAACCAGTCTTCCATCATCCACTTCTATAAGGTAGAAGTAATTTTCTGGTTTAGACAATATTAGTGGATGAAAAGGCTTCCTGTATTTTTTCTTTGAGGGACCAAGCTTGGTTATTTTAATTTCAGTTTTCAGTCTTGATTATTTTGTTGTTCTCATTCCATTGTTGTTGTCATTGTGTTTGCGTGAGACTGCTACTTCCTCAGGTATCCAATTCTACTTTCTGCACACCTCTAATTTTTTGCAAAGTTTTTCTTTATGGTATTACAATTTCTTTTAGACCTAGTTATACTCTTAGCCAAGTAAAACAAGTCTAGTCCCTTCTTCAGTCTTCATAAACTTGAAGACAGCTATAATGTTTCCCCTGCTTCTCTTAAACAGCAGAAGGTTTTATCGATGCTATTTATACTACCGTCACTTTCCAGTAATCCCTCACACCAAAGAAATACAAGTAAAAGCAGCACATACGTAGTTATGGATTTCCCTCCTTAAGGGAGAGGAAAATGTGTTTCTTCATTGGTCATCTGGAATAAAGAGTGTTCCTTGTTTTTAATCTGAGCTGCTTTTCACTGTTTCCCTTATTTCATTATGGTTGTTATTATGTTCCTTCAAGTCTTCCCATGTTTCTTCAAATTTTATATATTTGTGATTCCATTACATCCTTTTTCCTTTACAAATGGAAATATACTTGGTTTCAAGATATTTGCTACTACAGACATTTTCCCTCTAGTTTTGGTATTTATGAAACCGTGGTTTTTGTCATTAGCCTCCTTAAATACACACACACACACACACACACACACACACACACACACACACACACACAGCAGTGGAAATGTTTGGTCAAAGGGTATGAACAGTTTAGTTATTTTCTCTCCAAATTATTTCTTAATATTATTAGACCAATTTATAGCTTCACCAATAATATATTAGTTGGCACAGTGAATAGAGTGCTGGGGCAGTAGCCAGGAGTTCAAATCTAGCCTCAGTCAGTTACTGGCTGTGTGACCTTGGACAAGTCATATAACCTCTGCTTGCCTCATTTTCCTCAACTATAAACTGGAGATAGTAATTAGACCTACCTCGAAAGGTTGTTGTGAGGATAAAATGAGGTAATACTTGTAAAGAAGTTAGCAGTGCCAGTTCCTGGTACATAGGTGCTGTAGAAATATTTATTATTATTATTATTACTGTTAGTATAGTATTACATTACTATAATAGCATATGCAACATATAATATAATACAATATCATATGTTGTAGTGTATTTTTTATTTTAATTTTTTTCCAACTACATGTAAAGATATTTTTTTTAATTCCAAAATTTTCTTCCACCCTCCCTTCCTTTCCCCCACCCAAAGCCAGCAAGCAATCTGATATAGGTTATACATTACAATCATGTTAAACATATTTCCAGATTAGTCATGTTGCAAGGGAAGAATCAGAACAAAAGGAAAAAAATAATGCAAGACAGACTAAACAACAATGACCAAAAAAGCCACAACAAAAGTATGCTTCAATCTGCATTCAGACTCCATAGTTCTTTTTCTGAATGTGGAGAGCATTTTCCATCGTGAGTCTTTTGGCATTGTCTTGGATCATTGTATTGCTGAGAAGAGTTATGTCTATCACAGTTGATCATCACACAATTTTGTTGATAATGTGTACAATGTTTTCTTGGTTCTGCTGTTTTCACTCAGTATCAATTCATATAAGTCTTTCCAGGTTTTTCTGAAGTCTATTTATCATTTCTTACAACATAATAGTATTTCATTACATTAATGTACTACAGCTTGTTTAGCCATTCCCCAATTAATGGTCATCCCCTCAGTTCTCAAAAGAATTGGAATTCTTTGCCACCACAGAAAGAGTAGCCATAAATATTTTTGTACATGTGGGTCCTTTTCCTTTTTTTTTTTTTTTTTTTTTGGTGAGGCAATTGGGGTTAAGTGACTTGCCCAGGGTCACACAGCTAGTGTCAAGTGTCTGAGGCTGGATTTGAACTCAGGTCCTCCTGACTCCAGGGCTGGTGCTCTATCCATTGTGCCACCTAGCTGCCCCTCTTTTCCCTTTTTAATGATTTATTTGGGATCTAGTAGTGGTATTTCTGGGTCATGCCTTTTGGGCATGCTTCCAAATTGCTCTCCAGAATGTTGGATCAGTTCACAGCCTCACCGACAGTGCATTAGT
Organism: Dromiciops gliroides; assembly: GCF_019393635.1. NCBI lineage: Eukaryota > Metazoa > Chordata > Mammalia > Microbiotheria > Microbiotheriidae > Dromiciops > Dromiciops gliroides. The sequence continues at coordinate 240,986,416 of NC_057862.1, read as the reverse complement.
GTTTCAGTTTTCCCACATCTTCTCCAACATCTATCATTGCCTTTTTTTTGGTCATATTAGCCAATTGGAGAGGTGTGAGGTGGTACCTCAGAGTAGTTTTTTTTTAATGAGATAATTTGCCTCATATTTGGTTTGTTTGTTTTTTTTTTTTTTTTAGTGAGGCAGTTGGGGTTAAGTTTTGCCCAGGGTCACACAGCTAGTAAGTGTTAAGTGTCTGAGGCCGGATGTGAACTCAGGTACTCCTGACTCCAGGGCCGGTGCTTTATCCACTGTGCCACCTAGCTGTCCCAAAGTTAGGGATTTTCTTTTTTTTCAGGGCAATGAGGGTCAAGCGACTTGCCCAAGGTCAGACAGCTAGTAAATGTCAAGTGTTTGAGGCCAGATTTGAACTCAGGTCCTCCTGGATCCAGGGCTGGTGCTTTATCCACTGCACCACTTAGCTGCCCCTCTCAGAGTAGTTTTAATTTGGATATCTAATCAGTAGTGATTGAGAACATTTTTTTTTTCATATAGCTGTAGATAGCTTTAATTTCTTTATCTGAAAACTGCCTGTTCATATCCTTTGACCATTTCTCAATTGGGGAAATACAGTATTATATTACTGTAATATTATTACTGTATTTTACTTTAGCATATGTCCCCTGGTTCTTTAAAAAAAAAAAGAAAGATACACATGAATTGCATTTGGAGGGTGGTTATCTTTGCCAAATTGCTCTGTATATCCAAAGGTTGATAATCTGGATGTTCATTTAGTAGCTCATTAAAAAAAAAAGAATAATGAAATAAGACTTTTAGAATTGTAATGGGATTAGAAATAATCTAATCTCATTTTTTAGATGAGGAAACTGAGATGCTGAGACTTAAGTAACTTGGAGAATGTAGAAATTACTTTCACCTGGAGGGATTAGGAGAGCCTTTCTGGAGGAGGTAGCTTCTGTGCTGAAGCTTAAAGGTGGGGGGGATGATGACAAGTACCAATGAGGAGGAAGTAGGTTCCATATATAGAATAAATATGAGAATGTATATATGGGGAGATCTGGGCTCGTATGCTGTTATCCCTGCCAGCTAACATACTGTATCTCTCTTCATTGTGGCTCAACTTCTTGAGAAAATCCTGTATGCTACTAGCCTCTACTTCTCTCATTTGGCTAAATTCTCTGTAATTTGGCTTCTTTCTTCATCATTTACCTGAAACAACCCTTTCCAAAGTACCTTTAATCTCTTAATTGCCAAATCTAATTGTCTTTTCTTAATCCTGAGCCATCTCTGCGATTTTTGTAACACTGATCTCTCTCTCTTTCCACATTGAAGGAGATTGATTCTCCTCCTATGTGTTCAATTATTCCTCAGTCTTCTTTGCTAGTCTGTCATATGTGTCATGCCCACTGACCTTGGCCATCCCCCAAGACTCTGTCCTGAGCTCTCTTCTATTTTCTTCTATTTCTCATCAACTCCCATGGGATATAGTTATTGTCTCTAAGCAGATGATTCCCACGTGTACCTAACCAGCCCATGTCCCTCTCCCAAGCTATAAGCACTCATCGTTGACCATGTCAGCATCTCAAACTCAGTATGTCCAAAATAGAACTCATTTTCTGTGCCTAAGAATCATATCCTCTCCTAAAATTCCCTTTTATTATTTAGGGCACTATGATTTTTGCAGTCTCTTAGGTTCACAACCTTGCTGTTATTCTCTTATTCAGAAAAACATGTCCAGTTTATTGGCCAATCTTGTCATTTCTATTTTCACAATATTTCTTGTATACATTTACTTCTCTGCACTCATACAGCCACAGTCCTAGTTTGGGCCATCGCCTCTACCATGACAATTGCTGTAGCCTTCTAATTCTTGTCCTTGCTTCAAGTTTCTCTTCACTTAAAACTATCTTTCACTCAGCTGCCTAAGTGATTTTTTAAGGAATAATATCATCCCTCCTGCTCTTTGAGCTCCAGTGGCTCCTTTTGTTTACAAATTCAAGACCTTTGGTCTTTAAAACTCTTCTTCTCACACTTCACTCCTCATCACAAATTCTATAATTGAGCTACACTGGCCTCTTTGCCTTCCCTTCAGCAGGACACTGAGTTATTTAAAATATTGGGGAACTAGGCTGGGTTTAGCTAAATTATTGTAACTTACAAATTAATGACTATTGTACAAGTTTTTGGCATTAAGCATTTATTATTAAATCATATTAAATGTCAGTAAAAAGAGCTGACCAAGTGGCATTTTACCCAAGCTGACCCCCCCCTCCCCATTTCTAAGAGAGAGAGAGAGCACATGACCTCAAGCCCTACATTACCTAATGAGGAAATCTCTCACCAATTGACCTCAGGTCCAGACCAAAAGTGAGTTCCAAAAGATGCTGGCTAGGAGAAGGTGTGTCGCTACACACTGATCAAAGCTGATTGGTGATTGGTCAGCATCATTCAATTCCATTGACTTGAGGGTGGTCCATATTAAAATGAGCTGTACTATGATACATCAGGGTGTAGTGCTAGATTGTCCTCCTGAGGGGCATAAGCCATTCATATAGGTGTGGCTTTAATCTCCTTACTTCACTGAGCTAGTTAGTCTTATCTCTAGTGTACCTTTGGTCTGGCTCTGAAAGAGACCCCTTAAAGTTCCTGAACTAAATTTTTGAGTGGGGGGCGAAGAGAAAGCTGACTAAGACTGGGTCCCCCCCCCAAATCCATTATTAATAATTATTTTCTTATAACAATTCATCTCTTTCTCCTTGCCTTTGTACTGGCTGACCCTCATTTCTGGAGCGCTCTGATCCTTCATTTCTGCCTTTCAGTTACCTTTGCTTTTTTTCACCACTCAGCTCAGAGCTTATCCCTGCAGGAGACCTTTCCTGGTTCCCCCATCTCTTAATGCCTCTTTTTTTCAGATTACCTTATATCTTCTCTTCATATATCTTGTGTATACTTAGCTATTTACATGTTGTCTCCCTTTTATAATCTACATTTTTTGAAGGCTGGGCACTAAATAAATGCTAAGTAAGCACTTAATACCTGTTGACTGACTGAAGTAGGGTAATGGGGAGTAGTATGGAAAAAACAGATTGGAACCAGATTGTCTAGGCCCTCAAATGCCAGGCTAAAGGGTTCATGTTATGTCCTCCAGGCAATAGGGAACTTTTGAAGATTTGGATTTTTGTGGGGATGTTTTTCTCTTGGTTACCTATGATTAAGACTTGCTAATAAACTTTCTAGCCCATTTACTAAGTAATATTAGCACTTCTTTATTCAAGTCAAATTAATTTATTTTAGTTCTCTTATTTGTGTGGTACTATGGTGTAGGCCCTCTGGGTTAAGGTTACCCATCTCTAAAGTGTGAATAGATCTTGCTTAAGATTGTGAGAAAAATGCTAAGGAGAGGGATTAAAGAAAAATGCTGTGAAAAATTTGAAAAGTAGGAAAGGAAGAGGTTACTTCTGGAGGGGTAGGTGAAGAATGATGTTTCTGGCACCTAAGTTGAACTTTAAATTTAATTTAATTTTTTTTTTTTTTGGTGAGGCAATTGGGGTTAAGTGACTTGCCCAGGGTCACACAGCTAGTAAGTGTTAAATGTCTGAGGCCCTGACTCCAGGGCCGGTGCTCTATCCACTATGACACCTAGCTGCCCCCCTAAGTTGAACTTTAAAGGAAGGGCCTTTAGCAAATGGAGATGAAAGGGAATCCATTTCAGGTATTATAGTTAGGAGAGTAGAGGAAGAAAGTGAAATTAAGACTTTTCTTTTTCCTTGGCCCCAAGAAGCAACTCAGCCTGTATTGTAGATTAACTAGGTACAACAAAAATAATTGAAACTTTAAAATCTTTTAGAATCATACAAAGAAAACCATACAGTATTTAGAAAAAAATATTACCTTCCTTTGCCTTCATATATGGTCGTTGTTGCAAACTTAATCTATGGTGTCTCTTTTCTTGCTAAAACCTTACTAATTTGACTAAAATACTAAATGGAGACAAGAAACATCAGAAGATATTACATAAGGATATGGAAAGTTAACAAGATTTTTTTTGCTGCAATAATCTAAAATTTCAGACTTTTAATAATTATGACAATAGACATTTTGTTACCATTTTAATAGAAAGAACAAGGAATATTCAATCAAATGGAGAAAAGTAACATACATGTTTCTAGTTATTTTGGGAAAGGAAATGTGAAGGTTATTTTTTCCTTCGAATTCATTTATAGAAAACCAGAAATAGATTATTCTAGCAGAGCTCTTGTTTTGGTAACCTGTTGCATTCCACTGCTATGTTCATGGTTAAATAAATGCTCTTGTTAATGATATTTATGGACACTGTCCTTAAATTGAAGACCAGTTACCTCCTACCCCCACACCCGATCATTCCTTTGGCATGGGAACCAGTTTATAATGGCATATGAGAAGATATATGGTTTATATGGTTATTATGCTCCTGGAAGTTTGGTTGATAGTGTATAAAAACTAAATGCATATTTTTATTGACATCTTATGCTTTGACATGACCATTTCCTAGTGTTTCTGTTTCCCTCCTCTAGCCCCACTCAGAGAAACACAAAGAATAAATAAGAGGCAGAGAAAACAGTTTAGCAAAAACAAGGGTCAAATATCTGAAGTGTTCCACACCTATAATCCTTCATCTGTGCGAAGTAGTGGGTAAACTTCTTAAAATTCTTCTTTGGAGTCAGCTTGGTTGCTAAAATTTCATAGCATTCAGTTACATTTATTAGGGCATGAATGCTTTTAATGATTTCAAATTCATTTATCCTGCCCTAGGGAAGATCTGGCCTGATGATTTTCCTGCCTACTCTGTAAATTTGAGGGGCATTGCTTAGATGAAATCTAGCAGTTCATGGCACTTGGACATTGGACTTTACATAACACTATGTTCAAATGTAGTGTTTTAGATAGATTTCTTTATTCTGTGATAATTGTAGAAAGGAAGCAATTTGTCATCATGCCATTCAACACAGCCTAAAAAAACCTGGTAAATGTAATTAGGGATACAAAACTCATTTTTTTCTTAAGTCTTTGCTATTCCTTATAATTCCTCTGATTGGAGGGTAAGACCATGAATTCCATACCTTCATTTAAGGAGAGAGCTCAGCTAAGCAATCTCTTCCTTTCTCACCTTATTGTGGGACTTCCCTTATGGTCTTTCTCACCACTTCTGGGAAGCTCATTATTGAGATAACCTCATCATCCTGTAAGATCTTGTCAGCCTTGTTACTCTACCTCATTACCACCCTCTGCCTCTCTGATTGGAGGATGGGGCCATGAACTCCAAACTTCTTCAAGGAGAGAGCTCAGTTCAAACATCTTTTTTCTCACCTGGCTGCAGGACTTTGGGATTTTCTCTGACCATGCTCTTCTTACAGGTATCTTCTTCCCTCTCCACTCCAATCCCCCACCACTTTTCAGCTTCCTTTTGTGCGGGGGCCCCCCCCCCCTGCTTTTTGCTATTTACAGCATTCAGTACTGTGTCTGGCACATAGTAGGTGCTTAACAAATGCTTATTGACCAACTTCTGAATGGGCTGAAATTTGATATTTCAAATGAGAATAAGAAGCTAAGAATACTACTTCTTTGTAGTATATTGAAAGGACTTAAACAAGAGGACTTTGGAAAAATTAAAAACCTATACGACTCTATTCCCTAACATCCTCTTATCTAGCTTCCCTCATTGTCATTACTAATCCTTTATTCAGTATCAATATTAGCAAACATTTATTAAGCATCTACTATGTGACAGGCACTGGGGATATGAAAAGAGGCAAAAGACTCCCTACCTTTAAGCAGCTTACAATCTAATGAGGGAGACAACATGTGAGCAAATATATGCAAAGCAAGCTAAATATACATGGTACACAGGAAGTAATGTACAGAGGAAACTACTGGTGTTAAGAAGGATTGGGAAAGATTTTTTATAAATAATAGAATTTTAGTTGGGACTTAATGGAAGCTAGGAAAGTCAGTAGGTATAGTTGAGGAAAGAGTACATTCCATTCATGGGGGACAGCCAGAAAAAAATGCCCAGAGCCAAGAGATGAAGTGTATTGTTTGTAGAACAGTCAGGAGGTCAGAGTCACTCTATCAAAGAGTATGTGGAGGGGAGTGTGGTTTAAGAAGATTGGAAAGGTTATGAACTTGTTTCTGGAGGTGATAGGAAGCCACTGGAATTTATTGATTTGGATGGTAATATGATCAGATCCTCACTTTAGGAAAACCACTTGAGTCGGTGAATGGAGGATGTGTTGGAGTGGGAAGAGACTTGGGGCAGGCCAACTCACCAGCAGGCTATTAAAATAATCAAGGTGTAGATTAGTGACAGTGTGAGGAGGCAAGGAGGTGTGGTTGAGATATGTTGAAAAGTAAAATTGACAGGCCTTGGCAATAGCTTGCATATGGGAGGTGAGAGAGAGTGAGAAATCAGTATGATGTTGTCGTCTATAGTTAAAGGGAAGGTGGGGGTGGGGAGGGTTTAGGGGGAAAGATGAGTTGTTTTGGATGTATTGATTTTAAGATGTTTACTGGACATCTAGTATGAATATTCCATTATATCTGTGTACCACAATCTGTTTAGCCATTCCCAGTTGATGGGCATATTTTTTGTTTCTAGTTTTCCCATCAAAAGTGCTTCCCCAAATATTTTAATGTGTTTGGGGACTTGTTTTATATCAGTGACCTCCTTAGTGTATAGCAGTGGAAACTCTGGGTCAGAGTATATGAGCATTCATCCTTCTGCCAGAGATGGGAGGCATACTTTATCATCAGTCTTCATACATGGTGATTTATGGCTGTGTTTATCAGAGTTTTTAAATCATCCAGAGTTTTCCCCTTCCTTAAAATATTGTGGTCATCATGTAAATTGTTCTCTTGCTTTGGCTTATTTTACTTTGCATCAGTTCATTGTTAAAGGCTAAAATTCTAGCTAGTCTGTCTAAAATATCTAATGAGTGGTCGCCAATAAATTATAAGCTTTAGCAAGAGTTAGGCTTTTAAAGCATTTATTAAGGAGAATAAGAATTTGGTAAAGAGAGAGAGAAAGGCCTACATTCATCTATCTATTAAAGGGAGAGCACATTTCTAGCTCCCTTCTCCACCAGCGTCCTCAGGAAAAAAGTGAGAATCAGAGCGCCAGGCTCCCCCTTCTTCCTCCCACGAGCAAACATCACTTCCTGACGCCAAAGAAAAGACGCATGGTCTTGCCCTCAGAGATGTTCACCTCATTTCTACAGTAAGTCTCCAGCAGGTGGCGTCATTCTAATTGTTACAGTTCCCCTCTTTGTTTCTTAATTTTTTTTTTTTTTGGCTGGGCAATGGGGGTTAAGTGACTTGCCCAGGGTCACACAGCTAGTAAGTCAAGTGTCTGAGGTCGGATTTGAACTCAGGTACTCCTGAATCCAAGGACGGTTCTTTATCCACTGCGCCACCTAGCCGCCCCTCCCCTCTTTGTTTCTTAAAGAAACGGGGAAATTATGCCCAAAGGGCGATAAAGCTGTGCATACCCTTTGACCCAGCAATCCCACTTTTAGGTCTTTTGCCCAAAGAAATCATGGAAGGGGGAAAGGGACCCACATGTACAAAAATATTTATAGCGGCTCTTTACGTGGTAGCAAGGAATTGGAAGTTGAGGGGGTGCCCATCAATTGGGGAATGGCTGGACAAGTTGTGGTATATGAATACAATGGAATACTATTGTGCTGTAAGAAATGATGAGCAGGAAGAGTTCAGAGAAACCTGGAGGGTCTTACGTGAGCTGATGATGAGTGAGATGAGCAGAACCAGAAGAACATTGTACACAGTATCATCAACATTGAGTGTTGACCTACTGTGATGGACTATATTCTTCTCACCAATGCAATGGTACAGAAGAGTTCCAGGGAACTCATGATAGAAGAGGATCTCCAAATCCAGGAAAAAAAAAAAAAAAAGAACTGTGGAGTATAGATGCTGATTGAACCATATTATTTCTTTTGTTTTGGGCGCTGTTGTTTTTTTTTTTTTCTATTTTGAGGTTTTGCATCACTGCTCTGATTCTTTCTCTTGTAACAGGATTAATGCAGAAATAGGATTAATGTTATTATGTGTATATATATGTGTGTGTGTATATATATATATGTCTATGTATAGAGATATATAGATATAACCTATATCAGATTACCTGCTGTCTAGGGGAGGGGGGAGGGAGGGGAGGGAGGGAGAAAAATCTGAAATTGTAAAGCATGTATAAACAAAAGTTGAGAACTATCTTTACATGTAACGGAAAAAATAAAATATCTCATTTAAAAAAAAAAAAAAGAAACGGGGAGTTTCCTTGATGAAACAGGCAAAAATAACAGAATATAATAACCTATGCTAACTAACAATATGTTAATAACAATATAGAAAAGGGAGAGAGGAAAGTTTTGTTCAGAGGGGTGGGTTTTTGTCCTCATGAACTGATGCTTTGACATTGGTCTTGCAAAGGGAGGGCCTCTGCAGAGAGTACATGTTACAGATGGTGTATATTATAACAGAAAGAGAAAAGGAAAAACAACAACAACAACAACAACAACAAAACAAAACTGTTCATTTAAAGTCTCTGAAAGTCTTTTCTCAGATGTCCTCTAGGTGTCGTCGTGGAATGGAAGTCTTTTCAGGGGTTGATGTGTGGATGCTGGTAATCAGCCAGGAAAATTTCCTACAAAATTGAGCTTAACACAACTTTAAAATAGCTTTGTCAATAATCAAATCAAACAATGAAAGTTCTCAAAAACATGTCTAAGGGAATTCAGAATCTTAGTTGTTATCATGAAACATATAATAAACAAAAATTGAAACATTCTTTAAAATTAATATTACTATAGTAGTATTATGGAGGGTAATTGAGCAGACAATTGCTGTGATATTAATTTTTAAAAATAATTTTTATCTTTGTTTCATCACTTTTTGTATCATCTGCCTAATTATCCTCATGCCATTATGAGAAATTAAAATATCTAATATAATTGGTAACAGATGTCAAGGCCAAATTCAACACTGTTATTTATCATGACACTCTGTTCTTTTATGGTAACCCCCATAATCATCTCAGGTGTCCCTTTGTGGTTGCCAAAACTGTGAGATTTAAAATTGACTATAAGAGCATTAAACTCCCCCTTTTAACTTTTCCCTTATATATCTCCCAGACCAGTAAGAAAAGAAGCCTCTGAGCTTTAATTAGAAAGGGATTAGCCTTTATTGTTTAGACAACAAACAGGTGATACCAAATAGGGAAATAGGAAAGTAAAAATACAAATGAATAGTCTTAGATCTAAGCTTAGTCTATATTCTTTTATAAAACTCACTGAATCCCAAAACTGCCTCTCAGGCAGAGAACCAGAGTCAAACGCGTGCCGCCACTGAGAACCAGAGCTGATCACCAGAACGTGCCATCACCGCTAAACTCAGAAGCCAGAGTGTGCGAGCTGAGCCAGAACTTCTGTTCTACTACTCAGTTTTAAGCTGGTGTCCCGGAATATTGAGTGCTTGGCCATGCTCTCCGGGGCAGCAGCAGGTGCATAGCTGTTCGTCACGGTCTCCTCCCCAAAAGGGAGGTCCTTCAAAGACCGTTTCAGTAGTATGTGTTCAACTCTTAAATTTCAGTTAAAACTTCCGTTTTTTACCACATTCTCCACTTTGTTTCATTTGAAAAACGAATGACTTTGCTCAGTGAAACATCATAAAAATCTTGCCAAGTTTCTCTGAATTCTGCATACCCATCATTTCTTATGGCAGAACAATATTCCTTTACAATTTATACTTCAGTTTGTTTAAGTTTTTGCCAGTTGCCAGGTATCTACTTTGTTTTTGATTCTTTATTGTATCACAAAGAACTACTATATATATGTTTATTTCTGAGTCTCTGAGTCTTTCCTTTCATCTTCGACATTTGGGGTATGTGCCTGGTAGTCAGAAATGACTTCTTTTAAAGAGACCCCCCTGCCCCTTGTTAAGTACAACTGCTTAAAGATACTATATCTTAAGGGAATGAAAAATTTTGATGTACAATGTATTCACAGATAATTCAGATAGCATAAATGTTTTTTGTGCATACATGTGTGTATATATCTAGATACACAACATGTGTGTGTATATATATATACATACATATGAGAGAGAGAAATGAAAATTGATGGGTGGGTATGTGAAAAACTCAGGGAAAAAGGAAAGATCTTTTAGGGAGGTGAGTGGGACTTGAGCTGGACCTTGAAGGGGAGCTAGGGTTTCCAAGAGGCACAGTGAGGAGGGGAACATTTCAGGCATTGGGAATAGCTTATGCAACAGCATGGAGTTGGGAGGTTGGAATATTTTGTGTGGGAAACAGTAACGAATTGTGTTTGGAGCATGGAGTATATGAAGAGCCCCAATATGTAGTCGACCTGGAAAGGCAGGCTGGAACCAGATTGTGCATTCCTTTAATTGCTAAATCGAGGGGTTTGTATTTTGTTCTAGAAGCAATAGGAATATCTATTTGGCAACTATGTGAGAGATAGATTGGGTGCAAGGAAATGAAATAGGAGGCTATTTTAGTAGTCTGTGTGAGTTGATGGAAGACCTGAATAAGGGTGGTTGTGGTGTGAGTGAAGATAAAGGGGACAAATCTGAGAGATATTAAGGAGATGGGAGACTTGGCAGCTGATCAGATCTTATTGGTGTGTGATGTTTACCAGAAGAATAGTGGTTCTCATTACAGAAATAAGGATATTAGGTGTAGGCTTGGATTTAGAGGTCAGCTAGATGGCTCAGTGGATAGAATGCCAGGCCTGGAATCAGGAAGATTTGTCTCCTTGAATTCAAATCTGGCCACAGACACTTTCTAGCTGTGTGACCCTGGGGGAGTCACTTAACCCTGTTTGTCTCAGTTTCCTCATCTGTAAAATGAGCTGGAGCAGGAAATGGCAAACGACTCCACTATTTCTGCCAAGTAAAAACCAAATAGAGTCATGAAGAGCTGGGAACGACTGAAAAGACTGAACAACAAAACAAGAACTGGGTTTGGAGGGAAAAGTGGGTTTTGTTTTAGATATTCTGAGTTTGACATGCCTGTGGTATATCCAGATTGAATGAGACATCTAGAATGTAATAAGGAAACAAGGGATTGGAGCTCAAGTCCCACTCACCTCCCTAAAAGATCTTTCCTTTTTCCCTGAGTTTTTCACATGCCCACTCATCACTTTTCATTTCTCTCTCTCATATGTATGTGTATATGTGTGTATATATATATATATATATATATATATATATATATATATATATATACATACACATGTGTGTATCTAGATATATACACACATGTATGCACATATATACATTTATGCTATCTGAATTATCTGTGAATACGTTGTACATCAAAATTTTTTTTCCGAGATTATAGTTTAGCTGTGGAAGGTAATGAGATCTCAAAGAGAAAGAGTATTATATAGAGAAATGGAGTCCTCAGATACACCCATGCATGAAGCCTCCCAAGGATGCCAAGGAGTGGCTATATGAGAAGAGAACAATGACATATCAGTGGCACAAAAAACTCAGATTGTAGAAGGAATTGCAGAGTCTGGGGGGCCAGGTGGTCAAGAGCCAAATGCTTCAGAAGGATAAGACCATTGGATTTAAGAATAAAAAGATCATTTCTGACCTAAAGTAAGCTATTTTAGGGGTGGGGATAGAAGCCATATTGCAAGGGATGGAAAAGTGAGTGGGAGGTTACAAAGTGGAAGTAAGGAATATAGACATCTGCTGTAGGAATGGCTTTCCAGCCAGCACCTTTCAAGTTCAGTATGGGGAGAAAATAAGGCACTTGGAATTCACTTAACATTTAATAAAGGAAGAGGTTTTACTTTTGCCTGAACACCGCAAGACTATATAGAGTAAGGATGTCAGTGGCACAAAACTTATCTGGGTTTGGTCCTGTCATCTCCACTTGGAAATTTATCAAGCTATTGTCAGGATAGGTGACTCATGTGGTGCCAGGCACACACTAAGTCCTGAGAGGCCCCAGCTACACAAGGCAAGGAAGCTGTATTATGCCCCTAGGCCAGGAAGCTGCATTAGAGAAACTGGCCAATCCAGTGGTAGTTGAGGTGGGGAAGAAGCTGAGTCAGGAAAACGCCATTCTTGTCACTACATTTTTTTTTCTATTGGTTTGGCTGTACTAAGGAGAAAAGATATAGGGGTGATAGTTTGAAGGGGAATGGTGGTGTTAAATGTTTTTTCTTTTGTTCACTACTTTCTCTTTTGGTGACCTCACTGATAATCATTGTTCCTTTGCAGATAACTTAGAGATCTATATATTGAGCCATGGTCTCTTACCTGAGGTCTAATTCCACAGCACCAACTGCCTATAAGACATTTTAACTAAATGTCTCGTAGATACTTCAAATTCAACATGTTCCAAACAGAAATAATTGTCTAATGTTCCCCTCCTCATGACATGGCACCTCCCCCTCAAAAAACCCCCCAAATAACAAACTAAAAACAAAACAGAAACAAAAGCTTCCTCCTTTATTGAATTTCTGTTAACATTTTCTATTCCTATTGAGGGCACTTCTATTCTTCTATTCCTTAGTGTCACCCTTGATTCCTCACTTAAACTCACCTTATACATCCAGTCAGTTTACCAAATCTTACTACATTTATTTCCATACCATCTCTTTCATCAGACTTCTTTGCTCTACTCACCTTAGTTCAAGCCTTTATTACCTCTTACTTGGATTGTTATGGCCTTTTGTTTTGTTGCATTGCTTCTTTCCCCACAGCTTCCGAAGTATTTTTCTTAAATTCAGATCTATGTCATTCCACTAGTCAGTCACTTCAAGTAGCTCCCTATTATCTCTAGATAAAATATAAATATAAACTTCTCTGGCCTTTAAAGCCCTTCATCACTTGGATTCGAGCTTTTCCCCAGCTTTCCCTTTCCACACTCTGCAGTCCAGCCAAATTCCATTTCCTTATTCTTTGCCTCTGCAGTGGATGTCTCCATTCCTGTAATGCTCTTCTTCCTCACCTCTGTCTCATAGACTCCTCCTGCTTTTTGTTCAAGATGCAACTCCAATGCTATCCTTCTACACAGTGAACTCAGGGTCTGCCACATTCCATAGCACTAAGCTTTAAAAATGCTTGTCAATTTATGGATCTCTCTACCAAAGATAGAACTTTAGTCTTTCTGCTTTTTGTAAAACTTTTTTGCCAGTTGGGATTGGAATTTCACTTTAGCCCCCTTTGACATTTTAAAATTGATTATACTTTTGATATGGTCGTATTAAAATTGAACCTTTATATAAATCTTCTGGCACCCAGTTACAGATGTGCTTATTGCAGTATTGTTATTTATGGTCATTGCTAATGTTCGTTAATGTCGACTGTTTTACTGACAAATTTTTCAAGGTATCTTGGATACACGCACGGTCAATACAGTAGAATTGCTTTATAATATTGGTTTTGGGAAACTACTAATGAATGTCTATCATAATGTTTTGTTAATTATGCAGTCTGTTCTGGGGGATATAATTTGATTTGCTCTGTTCACATAAATGGAATAATGAGCTGTGTTATGGGATTCAGTTCCACATGGTAGATATTTCTTTGAATTTAAGAATGCTGTAACCATTGTTGCTTCCCACTTTCAGTAAAGTTTTTAATGTTTGGCATATATAAAGTGGTGATGGCTTATAATCCATTGTCATGTACTTTTTAAAGATAGAGTATTGAGCAAAATAAGGCAGCTGGAAGAGGCCAGAGTGCAGTCCCCAGCTGGGAAGAGATTTCTTTAAACCTACATGTGGCTGGTATTTAGTTGTAGAGCAGACACATTAACAACTACCTTGAACACAGGTGGATCTCTGTGTTCTAAAGACCTCCTGACATCCGGAACTAGTGCAAATGGAGTATGCAGGTTGAGATGAAGAGTGGACTTTGTGAGTTTAAGTGAAAGGGAGTTAGAGTTAAAGCAAGAAAAGAACATTTTGACTCTAGTAATATGTTTAATTTAAGCCCCTGTTACTAACCCTAACTAATTAACTGTAACTAGTTCTAACTAATAGTGCCAGGCCTGGAGTCAGGAAGATGAATTTTCATGAATTCAAATCTGGCCTTAGATAATCTACTAGTTGTATGGCCTTGGGCAAGTCACTTAACCCCATTGTCTTCAGTTTCCTTATCTGTCCAATCAGCTGGAGAAGGAAATGGTGAAGCACTCCCAGTATCTTCGTCAAGAAAACCCCAAATGGGGTAATAAAGAGTCAGAGAGACTTAAATGACTGAAAAACAAAAATAAATGTTATATAAGAATCACAGCAATTGAGTTTCAGTCTTTTTGTGGTCTTTGTTTTCTTTTGACATTTGGGAAAAGATAATTCCCTTTCCCTGAGCTAATCTAATTTTTTCTAAAGAGAGGACCAGTTAAAATATAAAGAGCATTTTAGTTGAAGATGAAAATGTAACTTTCTTACTTGTCAAAAGTGAAGGATTTCCAAAGAGTAGCATTGTTTTATGTCTGGACTTCATAACTTCTTACATTGCATATATATGGAATTTTACTTCCTCTAAATGAAGAGCTTTTCATTAGCAAAAAGCAGTCAGTCATTCTATGGAGAAAGGGTAGTTAAAATGTTAGAAAACCTGGATTCTAATTCTGATTCCATTTCTAAGAATGATTTGTCTTATTGTGGACCATTTTGCTTTTGCTTCCTTTTCAATACAAATGAATTTTACATTAACTTCCTTCTGAGGGTTAGTAAGATAGCTCAATTCTGCTCAATGTAGAGCTCACTTACTGAACCCCCTGGAAGGCGAATTAACCTTTTCAAGAGTCTTTAGACAATTTAGTATCAGTCAGTAGGAGGACAACACCAGCTAGGTTGGAATTATTATGAGGCTTTAGGTAGAGCACTCTAGAGAAACTTGGGAGCCAGGAGAGGAAAGAACTTCTGCATACTTTGGTTGCCTGATGTGGTTGGCAAAGGATAAAAGGTGATGATGCACCTTGGAGTTCAAGCAGAGATAAATTCACCAATTATTCAGTCTAGGTTAAAGGGGGAAAGGAGTAGACTCAGAAATGGAGAGGATAGACATCTTCTGCTGGACAGTTTCTTTGGGTAGGTGGGCTGTAGGTAATACTGGATATCTCTCATAGAGGAATGAACCTTTTCTTTGCTCCTTGTTCTTAGAATTTGTATATAATACTCCTTGTAAAAGAGACTTGTTATTGCTTTTGTTGTTAGTGCTTAATAATTCCTTTGCATTGATTGATTGATTCATTTCTGTGCCTGTGGTCCTTTTGGTTAAAAGACCAAATAGGATTAAAAGTCCTTATTGTCTTGTACAAAGTATGGCTGGTAGTGGGAGCTTAATAAATGCTCTTTGAATTGGATTGTACTGTGCAAGTTAGAGCTCCTTTGAAATCTCATAGACTTTGACCTCCTCCCTTTATTGTTGTTTAGTAGTGTCCAACTGTATTTGGGATTTTCTTGGCAAAGATCCTGGAGTGGTTTGTCATTTCCCTTTCCAGCTCATTTTACAGATGAGTAAACTGAGGCAAACAGGGTTAAGTAACTTGCCCAGGGTCACACAGCTACCAAGTATCGACCTGGGATTTGAACTTAGGTGTTTCTGACTCTAGGCCCAGCTTGCCGCCTACCTTCTCTGCCCCCCCTACTATGTAATATTATTAAGCAAATAAGTGGTTCCCTAGATAGGTCTTCCTGACTCTAGGCCTACTGATCTAAGTTCATATCTGGCCTCACTCGTTAGCTATGTAACCTTAGATAAATCACTAGAGCCAACACTACACCAACTCTGTGGCTTTGTACAATTCATTTTAGTAAACATTATTTTGTTCCTAGGAGTTGAAACAAAGTTAGGCTGCAGGTAAAAGATGGAGTGAACTGGACAGTTTAAATCTTGTCCTTTATAAAGGAAGCTTTGGGAGGAGTTCAGTGTTCCTACCTTTCAGTTCTTCCTTTAATCTAGGAGAGAAGAGCCTAAGGGAGGTGGGAGGTGCATGAACATCCAGGGCTGAGTTAGTTGCCTGGTTTAGCACAGTTTCCTTACCTGTAAAATGGGGATAATAAATAGCACTTATCTCTTAGGGTTGTTTTCAGCATCAAATGAGATAATATTTGTGGAACACAGCACAGTGCCTGGCAACTAATAAGTTCTGTCTAAATTCTAGCTGTTATTCATATTAGCATAAGAATCTGTAGAAGTGTGGATATGGAATCGGAGGGGATTGGAGAGTCTAGTCTGTCTATTTCATAGTTCTCATTTCATGGACTAGAGGTATACTCCTACAGAAGTAACCCTGTGAAAATAGAAGGTAGTTACAGTTGAATCTGGACCATTTTATATGAAGTGCTTTGAAAATAACCCTCGCCTACCATACTTTTTGATCCCTTGTATTTGCTTTTAATATTTTTTCTGTCTCTTTCCACACTGTAATTTATTAGTTCTTGTTGCTATCAGTATGCTTGCCAGTAACCACCACTCCCTCTCTTCTAATATGCTGTGGGTTTGGAAGCCAAGTAACTAAACATATAGGACTTGTGCACAAATAATGATGCATAGATTGTGAATCAGAGAGATTTTTTTTTTTTTTTTAGTGAGGCAATTGGGGTTAAGTGACTTGCCCAGCGTCACACAGCTAGTAAGTGTCAAGTGTCTGAGGCGGAATTAGAACTCAGGTCCTCCTGAATCCAGGGCCGGTGCTCTATCCACTGCGCCACCTAGCTGCCCCCCCGAATCGGAGAGATTTTGAAGTGAAGTGTTTAGGCCTCCTAGAGTAAACATTGTGACACCTTTCCTGGATACTCAGATCTTTTTTGTTTATTCCCTTGTTTTCTGCTGTATTCTGGATGTGAAAATTGTTGGTAAAAAAGATCTGGGTAGGTGAGATGTTAGTGTGAGACAGTTTTGATATTTCAAGTAATTAAAGTCTCTGGAGTGGACAGTTAGACTGTTGGCCCTGTTATTTGTATCTTTGTGACCTTGGTTAACTCAATTTACTCTTTTGGCCTCCTCATCTGCAAAATAAAAGGTTGAACTAGATGTGTTACAAAGTTTCTTAAAAGTAATCCCCTTCTCCTGAGATCTCTTATGTTCCTCTGAAAACCCAGAGGAAGGAGGTTGGAATTCATTTCAATAACTGTCTTTCAAAGCAGTTAACTGGTATCCATCATGTTGCCCTAAAATATTTTCCTTGAAATAAAATGGGCAATAGACTTTATTTTTATTGTATTGTATCGTATTGTATTCTATTTATTTATTTATTTTGTTTTTGCGGGGCAATGAGGGTTAAGCTAGTAAGTGTCAAGTGTCTAAGGCTAGCTTTGAACTCAGGTCCTCCTGAATTCAGGGCTGGTGCTTTATCCACTGTACCACCTAGCTGCCCTGGGCAATAGACTTTAGAAGTTGAGTCTGAACCTCCTTTCCACCTTCCATTTTACTGATGAGAAAACTAAGGCCCAGTGAGATTAAAGTATTTGTACAGTAGTTAGGACAAATTGTGACCTCTCTTCTACCTAGCAAGTCATTCATTTTTTATTTTTTATTTTTATTGTTTTGGTGAGGCAATTGGGGTTAAGTGACTTGCCCAGGGTCACACAGCTAGTAAGTGTTAAGTGTCTGAGGCTGGATTTGAGCTCAGGTTCTCCAGACTCCAGGGCCAGTGCTCTATCCACTTTGCCATCTAGCTGCCCCGAAGGCATTCATTTTTTTTTTTAAGTGAGGCAATTGGGGTTAAGTGACTTGCTCAGGGTCACACAGCTAGTGTCAAGTATTTGAGGTCAGATTTGAACTCAGGTCCTCCTGAATCCAGGGCTGGTGCTCTATCCACTGCGCCACCTAGCTGCCCCAGGCATTCATTTAAAAAAAACAACATGTTATCTCATTAAGTTAAAATTCTAGCTTTGGACTCAAAGCCTACCTCCGATGTTTTACTCCCTGTATGACTTGAGTGGAGTACCAAGTCATTTGCCCTTCCTCAGCCTCAGTTTCCTCAGCTGTAAAATAAGAGGGTTGGACTAGACAGCCTTTGAGGTCTCTTCAAGCTTGAGATCTGTGATTCTATGATAGTTATGATAGACTAGAAATGGTCTAGGAATCTTTGCTGGAAGAAGCCAAAGGTAGAGGGACCTAATGGCTTCTACCATTTGCCTTAAAGCTTGGACTGAAAGTGTTGGCTTTATTCCTTCTGACTTCTTTTTGTATTATCCCATTAGTCTCCATCAAATTGCTTGCTTTTAACAGCTGCTAGTTTGATTTTTCCACCAATTTTTTAAGAAAAACTATTATCTCCTTCTCTCCCCCCAGTAATAATACTAAAGTGTTTTGTTCCAAGTTCTTCAAAGTAGCACATTTTCTACAGTGGCTCCTGAGTGTTATTTAAGAGGTGTCAATTCTTAATACTTTTACCTTTTCATTTGTTACCAAGGTCATATCAACCTTTCACATAAAGTTGTAATCTTTGCTTTGCTACTTAGTAATCTAATTTAATGATTTGCTTTTAAATTTGATATGTAGCAAATATTAGAAGATGGAAATATTTCAGATATTCCATGTAATTTACATTATGACTAATTAAAATGAGGTCAAATATTAATTTTAAGAAATCACAATGAAAAAATTGATTTTGATGTAGTAATTTCCTTTAGACCTTTTTGCCAAGGTATGACTCATTCGGTGTTTCTTCAAAGCAACTTTATTCTGAAAAGGCTCACTCTAAAATAGAAAGTGAATTCATTGCAGGTGGAAAGTGCTTCTGAGAGAGAGCAAAGCCCCATTCTAATGACTATATTGAATTTTGTATGAGATTTATAATCCTATGGTTTAGTTCCTATCTTTACCATTGGATTTTTGGGTGAAATGGGATAAATGACATTCCATAAATCTTGGAATTGAGGGGAAGCTTGAGCTTTCTGGTTAAGCCTCTTGCCTTCAGGCTGGTGAGAGATCTCAACTGGTGCAGCTGAGGCCTAAAGAGGTTATGGTTTCTAGTGAACAAGTAGTTGTTTTAATCCTGGTTTCTGAATAACAAACTCTGGGGAAAAGCAGCATTCTGCCTTCTCTACCACATATGTTGGGGTGGGGAGGGGTAAGTGAAGATGAGGGTGAGGAGACAATCAAAAAGCAACATGGTTCCTTGGGGCAAAGCCCCTAGTCACAACCCTGAATTCCGGGAGAAGGAAGGGAATCCTTAAATTGAGACATTTGGGACCTGATTCAGACCTTGTTTACTGTATTTCCTGAGTCAGAAGAATTGGAAATAAGATTCAGCTATTTAATCTCTAGTCATAGTCATAAACAGGATAGATTCATGGCCTCTAGCCATAGATGGCAAGCAGGCTGTATGGAGGCAAGAGGAACAGGCCAGGAGCAGGGGTCCTGGATGGAGTCAGGTATCCAGTGTGGGGAAGGTGGAGTGGAATTTGATAGGGTTTTTGAGTCCTTTGGAAGCCAAGTGTTGGGTTGAGTCAGGGGAGCGTATACCTGGGATGTTGGTTGTGGGTCATGGTTCAGGACTAGTGCTTACTCATGGTATGGAGGATTGGTGGCTTGTTAATATAAAACTTCCTTCTGGCTGGCTGGAAAAGGGGCTTTGGGATACTAATGCTGGCCTTACTCTGACGAGGTTACTCATGGGTTTTATAAGCTCCCTGGGGGTCTTCATTATTTAGGGAATTAGGAAGGCTGCTGTATTTCTTACAGTGGTGGAGTAGAGACCAGTATCTATCATTTGCATCTTTGTCCTCATGAGTCATGCCCCATTTCCCTCTTTGCTTCAGTTTCATTGCTTAACAGGGATCTTGATACACAGAACTTGTACAACTACCTGTGGTTGGATATACCAGTAATTCCTTTTCTTTCCATGTTTTTGCTAGTACTTACCTGCTCTTTCCACCTCTCCTTCCCCCCCCCCCCCTTTCCCTCCCTGGCTCCCTTCCTTCTCTTCAGCCTATAAAGCAAAGTCAGGTGATTATTTAATTGATAAATCGTCACTTTTACAGAGGTAGGTGCTGGACCTGTGATTTCACTGATAGAGAAAACTCCAAGATTAGGAAATTCATTCTACCAATCTAAATTGGTCAGTTTCTAATCTGCAATTTGTAGTCTAAAGAGAGTTGTGTAGGGCAACTAGAGCCTAATTTCAAGACCTTGGGCAAAATGAACCAATACTTAAAGGTAGAATCCCATTTTATTGATGTTGATGATTTGATGGTGAAAATTAATGTGTATGCTCTTGAGTGAAGACAATCTTTCTCTGTGTGCGTATTTGTATGTGCATGCACACACATGAATATAAATATTCAGTTTGTGACAATTAGAGTGATGCCACCTGCTGGAGAGTTACTGTAGGAAAGCTCTGCCATGACAAGAAGGCATCTGAGGGTAAGCCATGTGGCTTAGAAGGTCAATTCCTTGGTGTCAGGAAGGTAATGTTTGCTCATGGGTACTGTCAATCAAAGCTACCAGCCAATTAGCTTGGAGCTGTGTGTGCGTGTGGATGGGATGTTCCCGGTTTCACAGGAGGCTTGTGGGACAAAGAAGGGGTGAGGCTGGCTCGCTCTCTCTTTTCAGGACATTGTGGGGAGTGGAGCTAGAAATGCTGGCTCCCTGAGATAGATAGATGTAGGCATCTAGGCCTCTTTCTCTCTCTTCACCAAATCCTTATGCTCCTTAATAAATGCTTAAAAGTCTAAACTCTTGCTAAATCTTCTAATTTATTGGCGACCACTCATTAGATTTTTAGACAGTATAGCTAGAATTTTAGCCACATTACAGAAACCAACCATTCAGATGGTGACTTTACAAGTTATATTTGCCAAAAGTTTAAGCTCCTACTATTTGCAAGTGGCTGTACTTGGTATTGGTAATACAAAAGGAAAAACTAAACAGTTCTTGCCATCAAAGAGTTCAAGGGAAAAAAGGGGAACATGAGGAGAGTTGCAACTTTATTATTTAAAAAAAATATATTTTGATGACTCTTAAAATATGACTGCATAAAGACTAGAAAATGCAAACTCATTTCAGGAAAGTAGTAACGATAGTTGGTGGGGAAATCAGGAAAATCTTCCTCCATGGGGTAAGCCTTGAAGAGAAGGTCAAGATTTATGGAGGGGAGTCCATTTCAGGGAATGGAGGCATGGAGAGACCCAGGAGGTGTGTTCAGTTTATGTAATAGCTAGTAACAGTTTGGCTGGGTTATAATCTAAGCTTGAAAGCTAGCTAATCAGAACACACTATAATTATTCTTTGAGTTCTTAGCTAATGGGGAGGTGACACAGGGACATTCCTTCAATCTTCCCTTATATGGACATAGACCAGGAGTTGAGACCAGCTCAGATCTATTTGAACCACATGATCTGTCTGCTGGAGGGAAGGGGGACTGAGACCTGAGTCCTCAAACAGAAATAGTATAATTTGGAAGAGTATAATTTGAATCGTGCTGATGTGGCAGTTGTGTCCTGCTGAGAAGGAAGACCATTACTCCTGTAACAATTGGAATGATGCCATCTGCTGAAGACTTACTGTAGAAAAGCTCCGCTATGAGGTGAAGGTCTCTGAGGGCAAGACCATGCGTCTTTTCTTTGGTATCAGGAAGTGACGTTTGCTTGTGGGAGGAAGAAGGGGGAGCCTGGTGCTGTCACTGGCTCTCTTTCCTGAGGACTGTAGGGTGGAAAGGGAGCTAGAAATGCGTTCTCCCTTTAATAGATAGATGAATGTAGGCCTTTCTCTCTCTCTTTACCAAATTCTTATTCTCCTTAATAAATGCTTAAAAGTCTAACTCTTGCTAAAACTTATAATTTATTGGCGACCACTCATTAGATATTTTAGACAGTTTACCTAGAATTTTAGCCCCATACACTCCTTTCCTTACAGATAACAATGAAGAATTTTGAACAGGAAAGTGACATAGTTATTAAGTTTTTTTTTTTTAAAGTGGGGCAGTGAGGGTTAAGTGACTTTCCCAGGGTCACACAGCTAGTAAGTGTCAAGTGTCTGAGGCTGGATTTGAACTCAGGTACTCCTGAATCCACTTCGCCACCTAGCTGCCCCCAGGAGTCTATTGTAATAATTCACATAGGTTTCTTGATTCCAGGTCCAGTGATCTTTTCACTACACCAACTTGTCTTTATGATGACATCTGTTAAACATGATTAAGCAGGGAGCTAGCACTGTGGCTAAAAAGTAGGACCTTGAGTGAGGAAGTTTTTGTTGTTCGTTCCTGTCCAACTCTTCATGAGCCCATTTGAGGTTTTCTTGGAAAGGTACTGGAGTAGTTTGCCATTTCCTTCTCCAGTTCATTTTATAGATGAGGCAACTGAGGCAAACAGGGTGAAGTGACTTTCCCAGGATCACACAGAAAGTGTGACGATTAAAAAATTGAGAGACATGGTTTCTGGGTAATTTAATCATTTTATTAGTAACACCAGCAGGTTATTAATAAAAGGATTGGTCATTTGGCTGTCTCTCTTAAACTAAATACCATCATAGTGGCAAGGTTCACAGTTTATATGCCCTTCTAAACAGTAGGTAGTCAATGGGGCTGAGAGTGACCCATAGAGAAATTATCTTTATATAGACCACTCCCAGCCTTGGGTTATCTAGACAAAAGGATCTGTCTCCACCAAAGTTTGCAGAGAACACAATGGGCTTCCCCACCCTAGATTAAATTTCTTGTAATGTTAGGTGGGGTGTGACTAGATCAAGGAGAGTTTATGCAATCTCATTATCAGTGATTGAGATTCAAGAAAAACTAGACAAAGTGAGGATGTTAGAAGAATGGGAGATCTGAAACTACCCCCAAATGATTAGTTATTAACAATCATTTTTTGCACTAGTGTCTGAGGCTGATTTGAACTTGGGAAAATGAGCCTTCCTAACTCCAGGCCCTGTGCTTTATGCACTATGCCACCTGGCTGCTTTGCTTTGCTCAGGAATACCTGAGTTAAAATGTGTCTTTAACCACTTACTAGCTGTATGACCTTGGGCAAGTCATTTGTCTTCTGCCAGCTTCAGTTTCTTCATCTGTAAAATTGGGATAATAATGGCACCTCTTAGGGTTGTTATGAACATAAAATAATATTTGAAAATTGCTTTGTAAACTTTAAAGTTCTATATAAATGCTAGTTATTAAGGCAAGTGAACAAGTGTTTATTCAGTGTCTGTATCAGGCACTGTGTTAAATGTTGGGGATACAAAGACAGGAAAAAGACAGTTCTAACCTTCAAGAAGCCCACAGTTTAATGAGAGAGACATCATGCAAAGATTTTTGTACAAACAAGATCTATACAGGACAAATCAGAGATAAATTCAGATTGAAGACAATAAGATTAAGGACTGGGAAAGGTTTTTTTGAAGAAGGTGGTACTTTAGCTGAGCCTTGTAGGAATCCACAGAAGCTACAAAGTAGGGATATGAGGAGGAAGAGTGTCACAGGTTTGGGGGACAGCCAGTGAAAATGCCCAGAGTTGGGGGATAATCTTGCTCTAGGAATAGCAAGGAAGCCAGTGACACTGGATTGAGAAGTGCATGTATGGCTGAGTTAAGATATGTACCTTCTCAGCCAGGAAACAGTTATTCAGTGCCTATAACTATGCCAAGCACTGTGGTAAACACTGGGGAAATAAAGACAGGAGGTGGTTTCTCATGTCATGGAGCTCAGTCTAATAGAGACAACATTCAACTATGTATAAAAACTACATACAGGAATAAGTTGGAAATAAGAAAGCTTTAGATTAAGAGGAATCAGGAAAAACTTTCTGTAAAAGGTGCGATTTTAGCTGCGAATTGACAGAAAGCAGGAGGTAGATATGAGGAGGAAGAGAATTCCAGGCAGGGAGGACAGCCAGTGAAAATGCCTAGAATGTAGAGATTATGTCTCTTGTTCAAGAATCACCAAGTAGGCCAGTTGTCACTGGATTGCAAAGTACCTGGGGGTTGTAAGGTGTGAAAAAAGACTAGGAAGTTGTTGGGGGTGAGGGGGCGTTATGGAGGGCTTTATATGACAAATAGAGGATTTTGCATTTGATACTGAAGGCAATAGGGAGCCACTGGACTTGACTGAATTGGGGTTGGGGTGGGGAAATGTGATATGGGCAAGCTTGCACTTTAGGAAGATCAGTTTGCCTCCTGAGTGGAGGACAGACTGAAGTATGGAAAGACTTGTGGCAGGGGGACCAATCAACAGTAGCCTAGGTATAAGGTATTGAGGGCCTTCACCAGGAAGGTCACAGTGTCAGGAGAGAAGGGGAGATGTTACAAAGGCAGTAGGCCATGGCAACAAATCATGTAGAAGGGGGTAAGTGAACAGTAGAGGTTGGTGGTTCCCTCAACAGCAATATGGGAGTCAGGAACAGAGGAGAATTTTGGGGGATTGATAAATAAGAGTTTTGGACATAGGGCAATTCAATCCAATGAATATGCAGTTGAGAGATACAAGACTGGAGGTCAGGAGAGAAGTTAAACAATAGATCTGACAATAGATCTGAGAATCAGCAGAGATGATAATCGAAACCATAGGAGCTAATGAGATCAGGAAGTGAAGTGGTATAGAAAGAAAAGGGCCCAGGTTAAAGCCTCACGTTAGCAGGTGGGACATGGATGAAGATGCAGTAAAGGGGACTAAGATAGGAACACTCAGACAGGTAGAAGGAACAGTAAAGAACAGTGTCATGAAAGCCTAGGGAGAAGAAAGTATCAAGGAAAAGTGGGCAATTGACAGCATCAAAGGATGGAAAGATAGGAAGGGACCAGGTTATGAAGGATTTTAAAAGCTGCTGCTGATGCTAATTTACTGGATCCAGGTCATCTCAGCATTCTTCCTATGGTCATCAGCAAGCATGTAGAATAGATTTGTTCTCATTCAATTCAAAAGACACAAGGCATTGTGCCATTTATGCTTTGGGGGTAATGACAGAACTGTAGTCACTGCTCTTTAGGAGCTAATGTTCTAGAGGGGATACCACACCCATGAGTAAATACAAGGTAGTTTTGCTGGTAGGCTGACCCCCATACTCCTGCTTCTTGGTCTCTGCCAAGGACCCTGAGCTTTCTTAAAATCTCTGGAGCTGCTTTGTACATGAAACCTTTTCTGATGCACCCTTTGGGAATCCTTTTTTTCCTCTCTCTCCACCCCCACCCCCCACCTTTTCCATAAATAATTTTGTGTTTATATATTTTGTATATGCCGGGGCCTGCAGGTTGTTTCTTCTGATATAATGCAAAGCATTTTTTGTCTTGTATCCTCAGCACTTCTGTTCATGCTGTATACAAGAGATGATTAGTAAAATGCTTTTTGTTTGATTGATCAGGGAAAGACTTATTGGTGAAGGTGGCACCTGAACTGAATCTTGAAGGAAGATAAGGATTTTGAGTGGGAATTTGTCATTTGTTAAATGTATTTTTTGTGTTTTTTTTTTAAAACACTCATTACCATGGTGATATAGCTAAGTTATTTTCAGCATGGTTTTGCTTTTATGAGGAAAAGGTTTATTAATTCAGATGCTTGACTTTATGGTCTCTATTGAAATTTTATATCTAAAGGTGACAGTATTGGAAAGGTTATGCTTGACCATTTAGTTAAAATATTGTCCTTACTTAAAAAATTCCCCTTACTGAATGGCCTTTGTGTGGGGTAGTTGGGAGGATTGCTTAGTCAAATAACTGTTTCAGTGTCTTCTGCTATTTTTGAATATGTGCCTGTGGTTCAATAAGTTCCTCCTTCCCATTCAAAACATTTTGGGGCATTTCTGAAAATGAATTTGATGTTATTCAAAACTTTACATCTGAGACTATACCTGAGGATTGTAAACAATAGATACTGGAAAGGTGGCCTTAGCAATCATCAGGTTCAACTCTCCCACTTTATAGATGAAGAAACAGAGGCTTAGGGCCATACATGTAGTCAGTTGCAGGGGGAGGATTAGAATTGAAATCTTGGCTTAGTGTACCAACTTCAAGATTCTTTCTTTCCACTGCACCATGCTGCATTCCACCAAATTTGTTTAAATGTGAAACACACAAGAAGTGTCTTTTCTAGGGTGATAAAAGTATAGGACTTTTTGGTGTTCCCCTATTTGTGGTTAAGTCTTAACCATTTTCCAAAAAAGGCACAAAGTCTAAGAGTCAGGATCTATGCTGTTATATCCAGTTGAATATTAGAAACTTAAAATAGTGGTATGAGCTCAGTCATTAGGATGTTGCTGCATGTATATTGAATGTTCCTTTTCATACTTTAAGTCAGGAGCTCTGGGGAACACAGACCTGGGCTACATGAATTTTAAAACATTTTGTTTTTGTTCTAATATTTTATTTTAAAATAGTTTGATGACTATTTTAAATGTAGCTGGTTTCCTTTGTAATTTTATATATTTTATTTTGTAAATTCAAATAAAATAAAGGCATTATTCTAAAAACTGGTCCCTAAGCTTCCTCAGAATGCCAGAGGGCTCAATGGTACACAAAAGCATTAAGAAGGTCTGCTCTAAGGTATCTGCTAAGCTGCCTGTGGCACTAAGAAAATGTTCTTTGTTGTGAATGGATACTATAAAAAATATAACTGTAATCCCCAAAGGATAGTTACATAGTAAGGAGCTTATCTTTATTTACTCTGAAGTGTGTGTGTGTGTGTTTGTGCATTGATAGCTGTCAGACTTATTTTGCTTAGATGAACAGAAGTTGCAAAAAGGTACTTAGGCTTCATATATAATATGGACCATCTAAAAACCAATAAACATTTATTAAGTGCTTACTATGTGCTGGGGACTGTGTTAAGCGCTGAGGATAGAAATACCATAAAAAAGTCCCTGCCCTCAAGGAGCTTACAATCCATTGGGAGAAGACAACATAAAAAAAAGTGCCTAAAAAGTGGGGGAGGGTTGGGGAAAGTACACAGGGTTTGGAGCTGTGCTTTCACCTAAAATGAAGATTTTGTAGTTCATGGATCCATCCTCTAATCAGAGGGACTTAGGGGTAGTGATGAGGTCGAGTCCCAAGGCTGATCTTGCAACAGGATGAGATTTTCCCAACTATGAACTTCTTGGGGCTTGGTAGACAAGTCATAGTAGTTCCAAAGTTGTACAGCCTCTGGAAATACTGGATTTCCACTTGGAAGAGTTTCAAGAACAGATTGGCCTAAAAGGTGTCTAAGTCCCTTTCATTCTGTGATATATTTGTTTTTTTCTGAAGAAATAAGGACAATATTCCAGTCTGCTCTACTACTCACACAGGTAAACAATAGATTAACAGCATAATAGTGGGTTGGGCACTGTACTTTTAGTCAGGTTGATGTAGCTTCAAATCCTATCTTGGGGAGTTGACTAGCTGTTTGATAACCAGCAAATCACTGAATCTTTCTGTGCCTGTTACCTTATTTGTAAAATGAGGTGATTGGCCTACTTAACCTTTAAAGGTTTTTCTATCGATAAATCTATGATCCTCTGTTCTGTCACCTTGGTGAATCCTATTTTGTGATCCTGAATAGAGAGAGGCAAAAGAAATAGAGTGTTTTCTTATTGTTCCTGTTAGCGGCATTTATATCACATTTTCCTTTTAACCTAAAAAGATGTTTCTAAAAATGTAAATCTATGGTTAGTGTGATTTCAAGTGAACAGTTAGCATTTCTTTTGTTTAGCATTTTTAAGAGGTCTCTGCTTCACATTATTCTCTAGGCTTTTAAAATTGTATAAAGGAACATAATACTAGTTAACATTTAGGGAAGGGATGTTGCCATGACCTCCATAAAAGTACCAACTCAACAATTATAGCAATTGGCTGTCAATTATATTTCTGAATTACTCTGAAGTTTATATTGGGCAATTTTATGTTCTCTGAAATAGTTTTGTATAGCCTCATGTTTTTGCTTGTGTAAAATTATTGTAGAAATTTTTAGAGATGAAGTTTTTAAAAGTTTTAATTTAAAAAGTTGTTTTGAAAAATTAAAACTTTTATGTTCAAATGAGGGTTTCTGCCACCCTGATAGCAAATGTTCCCTGGATGCTTGGCAGGGACTCTTAAGGCTGCTTCTGTGAAGCCAATAGTTCTCTTCATTGCCATCTCTGTCCAGATTTACTTTGGCAGTAACTGAAATGTGGGTGGAAAGTTCTTTGAGGGGTTCTGTTTAAGCCAGAGAGCTTCTGTGTGTAGTCTTAGTGGGTCATTGTAATGTAATGTATGTAGGGATACCGACCCACAATTTTTAGATGTCAGGTTACAGATTAGTACGATTTCCCTTTTAAATTTATTAATCTTCAGAATTTACTTGATCAAATGATGGAATTTACCTTCATATTGTATAATGATAAGATAGTTAATTCTTTCCACATTTGGTGCCAAGAACAGATGTACTTCTTTTAAAAAACAGGCAAAATCAAAATCAGAAAGCTTAATTTATAATATTAACATTTTTTTGGATATTTTCTTTCAGATAAAAAAAACTCATTTTCCATTGTATAAAAACTGATGTAGTTAGGGTGCCCCTATATTTTAAAATCAAAGAATCATGAGGATTAGAAAAGAAAGATGTCATTCTTCCTGTAAGTAACTTAGAAGGTAATTGAAATTCAAAAATGAAAGCTATGTATGAAACATGCTCCCATGAATGAGTCAATGTAAAGGTTGAAAAAATGAAAATTCAAGTGATGAGGGGTAGACCAAGGGTTATTTAGGAAGTTACAGACTTTTTAAAAAATTCTGATTTTAGAAGTAAAGAAATTTTATGGACTTTAAGATCATGTTGTAAGAGAAGAAATTTTGGGGGGAGTGGGATTGTGTCATAAGTTTATATGGATGGCATCAGAGTTTATGAAACAACAGGCTATGCTGTTGGCTTACCCTTCTAGGTTGGCCATTTTAGTTGAAGTCAAGTTCTAGGCTTCATCAGGCAATGACTTTGTCTTCACCATAATAGTATCATGGATTTGGAGTTGAAAAGGATCTTAAATGTGATAGAATCAACCCCCCCTTATTTTATAGATGAGGACGTTTTGCTCAGTGTAATATTGGTAGTAAATTTTGCAATGGGGATTTGAACTCAGGTCATGTTTCTGAACCCAAATACCTTGTTTTCCCCACTGAACCATGTTATTTGTTTTGTAGCTCGGATTGTTTTAAGAGAAAAAAAAGGTCACTTTTCCTTTTTGACACCCCCCCCCCCAGGTCCTCCAGCTTTCAAATGAGGGTAATAAAACTTGTACTGCTTAATTCACAGGGGTGTTGGGAGGAAGTTTTATAAACCTTAAAGCCTATAGAAATAGTTCTTGATGATTGTTATTATAAGGAGACTAATGGGGTGGTCTGTGGTATATTACAGTGCTTCCCAAATGTAAGACCTTAAGTAGGTTACAGTGGAGTCTACACATTGTACAGGTATATCCGACCCCAACAATGTTACACATGTCCCTGTGTTTGTCTCTCTCCCATTCTTCACACCAGTTTAAGTTTTCAGAGGACAGAGCACTATTACATGGTTACATTCAACCTCTCTCACGGTGGTAGGGTAACCCCATTGAGGTTACACATGCTTTCTCCACTCACTACTCTAGCTCTTGAACCTTCACCACGAGTTTTCTATCTATACAATCTGCCACTCACCATAATGGCACTTTTAGATCTTAAACATAACCTTTAGCTTTATAATAAGGCAGAATAAATAATATAGATACCAATATATTAAAGTAAATATGTAAGTAATAAAATATACCACAGCACATAAAAGCCTAAATCACACTCTCCCAGGAAAGGCAAATTCTTAGATAGGAACCTGGCTTGGAAACACATAAAAAAGGAACATGAAGGTTTAGGGCAACTCAGACTGCTTCTCTCTTCACTGCTTGACTGTTGTTGATCCAGTGCCAGGTGAGATACTAGAATCAAGTGTCCTGCAGATATGGTGGGCTGTAATGTGGGGGGTGGCAGAGGATTTCAGGGTTAGGGAGGATTACCAGGGGCAAGGAAGTTCTTTCCCATTCCTTTGAGTCATGCCAGGAACCTTATTGCCCAATTCTTATGTTTTCTGTACTAGATCTTATACAGATAGGATTCAATGAACACTGACCTTAGGAACATACTAAGAGACAATGTGATTGTATACAGAAAATGTGCAAGAATTCTCTAGGGATGTTTTTATAAGGCTGGCTGTTCACATAAATGTAAACCTGTCCCATTGGGTATCCCTTGAAGGATGGCACAGTGAGGTGAGGAGTGGTTCCTGGCTTTGCCCTTGATTCTTTCATGGTTTTCAAATGGTGATAGCAACTCGAGTGGTTGCACAAGGGGAATAAGGACCCCAACTCTGGAACATCAAAGTAATAAGACAGTGAGTATCACAATGCCGAGCTTCTATTTTTGGGTGCGAAAGGAAAGCTGTCAACAAGTCAAGTCAGCAGGCATTTATTAAATGCTAACTTCATGCCAGGCATTGTGCTAAGTGCTCTCAGGGGATATAAAGAAAGATAAAAGTAATCCACGAACTCAAGGAGCTCATATTTTATGGGGGAGACAACAAGCAATTAACTATGTACATATTTATAGAGGATACTTTGGAATTAATCTCAGAGAAGAGGCACAAGCATTGGTGGGGGGGACCCACAAAATGTTTTACAGAAGTATTTGGACTGAGACTTAGAGGTAGCCAGGAGACCAAGATGAAGATGGAGAACTTTCCAGGCATGGGAGACAGCCAGTGAAAAGGCACACAGTTGGGAAATGGAGTGTCCTAGTTAATGAACAGCAAGGGGCTGGTGCCACTGCCTGGGTGGGGCTGTGAGAAAGGAGATCTAGGTCTCTTGATGGCAGCAGACCTTGCATCATATATCCTTTCTGGAATTTAGTAGTTAGGTGACCCAGGGCAAATCACTTAATAGTTTTGTTTCTTCATCTATAAAATGGAGATTATAATACTTGCATAGCTGTAAAGGAAAACATTTTATAAAATTCAATAGACAGTATCAATTAAAATGGCTGGTTTTGTTTGGGATCTTTAAGCTGGTAGAGGATAGGCAAAGACAGAATGATATGCAGAATGTCACCAATGGGTTAACTGCTCAATAGTGAAGTCTTATCTCTTTGAGACTTTGAACCTGTCATAAATCATTTTAAGTATATGTGTATATGTGTGTGTGTGTGTGTGTGTGTATAATAGGTCCCTTCTCAGTTTGTTAATCAGAAAATAATTTTTATAAACAAGGGCATTTTCCTTTTAGATTTTATGATTTGATTTGATAGGGTATGAACCTCTGACCTTAGATTCACTTATATTTCTTTACATTACACTTAAAACTTTGAGAAAGTAATTGTTAACAATGGATTTCTTGGGGACCCAGGGATCAGTTTCTTAGTGTTGTGATGTTTAAAATCTAATGTGTGGCTGCCCAGTGTGTGTGGGGGAAACTAGCCAGGGTTTACTTATAAATTAGAAATTTCAGCAACAGTTTAGGCATTAAGTATTTATTAAAGTATATTAGGGGTTAGCAAAGAGAGAGAAAGCTGCCTTTCACCTAGCTGGTCACGCTATCAAAGAGAAAAAGCCTCTGAGTATGTTTGAGCGGAAGTTCCCTATGGAACGGGAAGAGGGACGGTCCCCACACACAGCTCCAAGCTAATTGGCTGCTAGCATTCAAGTCCATTGATATGACTTAAAGGTGGTCTGTCAATTTGACCTTAGAAACCTCAGAAAGATCACCTCATGCTTAATCAGCAGGGGGTCCTGGAGAGTAATATTCTCACACTGTTCCTCTCCTCCCCGCCCTCCCAAGTCCAGTTCTTGAGAAACTTCAGATCTGGGCTGGGACAAACCCAAGGGAACAAAAGAAATGAAGCTAGACTCTTGTCTAGTGAAGGACTGATGAGGTCAAACCATGCCTAGATAATGGACTTTGCCTTAACCAACTTCAGTGAGGGTCTTTTCTCTGTCCATCTGTAGAGTTCATTTTAATGTGGATCGACTTCAGATCAAATCAGCCAATGGAATTGAATGATGCTAACCAATTACCTTTGATCAATATATAATGACTCTCCTTTATCGAGAGAGGATAAAAATCCTGGGAAGAGGCTAGGGAGCTCTCTTGGCTTGGCTCTTATCTCTTGTCTCTTGGCCTCTTGTCTTGATGCTCTTGGCTTTCTGGCTTGTAGGTCTTCTGAACTCTCTTGGTTCTCCTTGAGACCACATGCTGTCTCTCTGGGAGACAGCTTGGGTCTTTTGGGGCTTTTCTCCTGCTCATGCTAACTGCCAGGCTGAAGCTCTCTCTTCTTGATTTCTCTACTGTGCAGCCTGAGACCATGAGAAGTTAGGGAGACTTGTGCTCAATTCTTTTCTAGTATATAATATTAATAAATAATAATGTTTATCCAAAATCGATACATAGAAATAGCAAATTATTTTAAAAAACACGAAACAAACCAACTCTATACTGAAGGCTGCTCACTCAATTGTAAATGATAAATTCTTTTGTGTTTGTTCTTCCAAAAAAATGCATTTCCATAATTTTTTTCACAGGATAGTTTCTTGCTCACAAGTATTGATAGTAAATTTGTAATACCCACTCTGGGCTTACTTCCTAGTGATATAGGAGGCAAAAAAACGGTTAATAGAAAAACCTAAGATCCAAGCTCTAATTCAGATATTAGCTCCAAAAGGGAGTCAGACCCCAGTTAATGGATAACTTATACTAGGTTCTTATACCCACAGAAATCAGTGTCCATAACAGGAACAGAGAGAGGCCATGATGACCTTAAATGAAATGACAAGGCTATAGAGATTCTTTTTGGGGGGCGGGCGGGGCAATGAGGGTTAAGTGACTTGCCCAGGGTCACACAGCTAGTAAGCATCAAGTGTCTAAGGCCAGATTTGAACTCAGGTCTTTCTGAATCAATGGCTGGTGCCCTGTCCACTGCACCACCTAGCTGCCCCAATAATTTCTCCCTCCCTCCCTCCCTCTCCTATTTCCAGTAGGTTCAATGTATCAGCCTTCAGCGTTTTGACTTTCAAGCTGTTTTCTAGGAATGTTACCCTGTGAAATTTGAGATTGACTATGTTAAGTAAAACCTCCCCAATGTGGGAGGGCATTCTGAATTAGAAATTGAACCACCCTAGTTCTGAAGAAATGTAGATTTATCACTTTAAAATGCAAATTAAAGCAACTCTATGGTTCTACCTCATACTCACCAGATTGGAAAAGGATGATAAAAAAGGAAAATGATAATTATTGGAGGGGAATGGAGGACAGGTGGAATCTGTTGTACAATGCATACTGTTGGTGGAGCTGTGAATTGGTCTAACTATTCTGAAAATATTTTGGAATTGCACACTCAAAGTCATTAAACTGTACACAAAGTTTAGCAACATCATTACTAGGCATATACCTTAAAGAAAGCAAAGCAAGAGGGTGTAAAATTGAAAATTGATTTTAATTCTATTTTTAAGGCTTAGTCAAGCTAGATTTAATATTCCCTTTCCCATTTCCTTCCCCTTGTAAACTACATCCACACTTGAATCCTGGTGAAACTTGCCTAAACTGCAAGCTTTTGTCTTGTAATTACCCCCACCTTTGTAACACCACCCACCTACTTTCCTGAGAAACTTGATTCAAATCTCAATTCCCATTTAATGAGAACCTTGATTTGTGACTGGAATCTCAAGTCTTTGTGGTTAAGGAGGTTTTAGAAGGGGAGACCCAAATGATATAATCTCAGTTCTGACTATGTCATCAATAGTCAATCTGAAGAAGACATATCTATGCACCTTGAAATTTTGCTCTGTCATCTTGTTCATTGCCATCCTTCACTTGGGGTCTCTGGCGTTCTTCATTTGGGGTCTCTGGCATTTGCACTCTACTAATAAACTGATAATGCTCAGAACTTTGTGCCTCAATTTACTTTACTTTCAGTTGCAACTAGAGTACAGTGGAAACAGTGGAACTCTATCACCTTCTAAATGGTAGAAGCAGGGTCTCTTTTATTGTTGCCCACTATCATGCTGTTTGCTCATATGCAGCTTGCAGCCCACTAAAATCTCCAGATCTTTTTCAGACACATTTCTGTCTAACCATGCCTCTCTCTTACCCTGTACTTAATTTTTTTTTAACCCAATTATGAGACTTTAGAGTTATCCCTGTTTAAGTGCATCTTATCACATTCAGCCCAGAGCTTTAGCTTGCCAAGGTCTTTTTGGATCCTGACTTTGCCATCCATTGTGTTAGCAATGGCTCTCAGCTTTGTGCCATTTGCAGATTTGATGCCTTTGCCCAATATTACCTCTGAACAGCAGCAAGCACAAAATCCCTGGGGCACTGCATTTCAGATATTCTGCTGGATTGAAATGGAGCCATTTCTTGAGTTTGACTATTTTTCCAATTGTGAATCCATCTGATTGCATTATTTTCTAGGCCAGCTTTATGGTCTGAGACCCCCCTGGGGGTCCCTGAGACCCTTTCAAGGGGTCTGCAAGGTCGAAACTTTTCATAATAATACTAAGATGTCATTTGCCTTATTAAAATAATCATCTCTTTTCCTTATCTGTATGAGGCTGGATATTATGAATATATTTCAAGGAAAGCAAAATGGCAACAGATTGAATGAGGAAGGAGATATGAGAATCTGAATGTTCTAGTAAGCTAGACATTAAATATATTTACAGAAATATGTAAAACAATGCTAATCTTAACAGTATTTTTGGAAATATAGTTATTTTTCATAAATATGTTATTTCTGCTAATATCATAGATTTGTTATTATCAAATAAATTAATAAACATTTAAAATATATGTTTCAATGTCTAACATTGCAAATATTGATAGAGTCAGAAATATGCTGGTAAATGTTTATAGCTAGCTCTCAAAAAAACCCCAAACCCAGAATCACAGGAAACACTTTTAAGTTAATACATATTATTAATATTTTCTCCTTCATTTTCTTAAGTCTAGACAGTCACCAAAACAACAAATCAAGCCCTGAGGCAGCTCATTGCAGCTGGCTTAAGCATACCCCTGGATATAATTGACATTATCAGAAGTTCTTTGTGGTCCTTTGGGGGGGCGGGCAGGGCAATGAGGGTTAAGTGACTTGTCCAGGGTCACACAGCTAGTAAGTGTCAAGTGTCTGAGGCCGGATTTGAACTCGGGTCCTCCTGAATCCAGGGCTGGTGCTTTATCCACTGTACTACCTAGCTGCCTCCGGTCCTCAATTTTTAAGATGTAAAGGGGTCTTGAGACAAAAAATTTCAGAATTGCTCATCTAGTTTGCTCAGTCGTTGCCATGAGAATATTATAAGATTATTTATCAAGTGTTTTGCTAAATTTTAGTTAAATTCTATCTACAGCCTGCCCTGTTCTACCAGTCTGCATCTCCCATTATAGTATTGTTGAAAGGCAGTGATGTGGGGAAAAGTACCTTCATGTTAGATCATTACATTACATAGTCAAAATACATTTTACACTCAAGGAATTAGAGAGAAGGAAAAATAGCTATACTTGACCATCACCAACCTTTTGAACTTAACCTAATGAGATCAAATTTATAGAAGTACCACCTTCTTAGTGATGAAAATAGCTGACATTTAATGGAGCCAAAGCACTTCAGCAAAAGAATCTCATTTGAACCCCAGAATGACCCAGTACTTATGTTCTAAAGTAATTGTCACTATCTTACAGATGAGAAACTGAGTCTCATGCCCATAGTCATAGTACTAGTAAGTATCAGAGGCAGGATTCAGATACATATGTCCTTTTAAAAAGTTTCTTTACCATACTTGATTCTCTTTCTCCAGCTTTAGGAATGAATGTTGTCAGTGATAGGAAAAAAGAGTAAAATGTAAAGATGGGGGTTAGTCATAACATTCTAATGTACAAGAGCTTGGAGATAGGAGGTAGTAAGAAGTATAGTAAAGCACATAGTAAAATACAAATATAAAACACTAAAAAATAAAATCACAAATGGGTAAAAGAAAGCCCCCTTAAAGATCTACTCTTAGATCTCACTAGTCTTGGGTGCTCTACAATTATGTTGCTATAAAGGCTTTGGGGTTGCTTTAGTTAGCCACAGTGTCTTGTACCATCTTAAGGTGTGCAGAGGATCCACGCCAGGAGTTTTATCCATTAGGTCAATGATGTCAAGCCTGCCTCTAAACCGCTGTATATTGACTTAGACAACCTTACATCCACATCGTTCTACTGTATTTTTTTTTGTTGTTGTTGTTAAATATTCTACAATTACATTTTTATCTGGTTCTAGTTGTACATGGAAGTACAGAGAGGACAGTGTCATCTCTTTTTTAAGGCATGAAATTTTTTGGCAGTAGCCACACATGAAATCCTATACTGATATATAGAGGGTTATAGTGGTAGGGACTCTTGTTTATTTTATCTTTTCAGTCCAGGGCCTAGCAGAGTGCCTGTTGCATACTATGCACTTGGTAAATGCTTACTGAATGGAATTCAGTGAAGCCCCTTGGGGATCTTTGGAAATGTGTAGAAGAACCCCATATAAGAGAAATCTCAAAGTCATATTCCAGGAAACTGATTAGACAATGGAAAGAACAAACATAATAGGAAAATCTCTTTTTTGACAGTTACTCCTGATGCTTGTAAAAGCCAGCTTTGCTTATGTCTCTTTCTGGTTGCTTGGATTGAAGAAGCTGCTACTATTTTTATATCTCCATTTTTGCTAATTGTATACTTAGGTAGCAAGGAATATAATTGACCAGGTCTTAAAGGTAGTTTAATCTAAGTGACCTTTAGGTAATCCTTGAATTCTTATTCTTGTCTCAGGACATGAATGCCTCAGTCTAGTCACTGTGAAAAACTTTGGACCTACCATGTTATGCTTACTTTTCCTGTGTGGCAATTGTATATAAGATGCCTTGCTTCAGTGAGCAGATGGAAATGCTCTATAAAGAAAGTGATCTCCCTTAGCCGACCAACTGCTTAAAGCTCTGAGCAAATCTTACCTGTTGAAATAAATAAGTAGTCTTTATTCCATAAATTCATAAGCACCTGTGTCCTATTGTTATCAGTGTTTTGCATGTAGTGTTTGAGCATTTTTTCAGTGCTGTCAAATGAATAAATAAGGCCTATAGATATAGAAATAATTTCCATAAGGTACATAGGTTATACATAGTCTCCATAAGGGCTGTATAGATAATAAATACATAGTCTTATTGGATTATACATTTAGAATGGGAAAGAAACTTTAATGTTTATCTCAAACAGTCCCCTTTTTGTTATTATAGATGGAGGAATTGAGTTCCAGAAGTTAAATAGTTGGTCAGTCACATAGGGAGTAATTAATATGCCTGGGATTTGAACCCAGGTCCTAGTGACTTCCCAGTCAGTGCTCTTTCTACTATGTCACACTAAGATTTAAGAAACCTCTAGTGTTGTTCAGTCATTTCAGTTGTGTCTGATTTTTTGTGACCTCATTTGGGATTTCCTTGGCAAAGATACTGGCGTGCTTTGCCATTTCCTTCTCAGCTCATTTCACAGATGAGGAAACAGAGTTAAATTTAAGACTTGGCGCCCCCCCCCCCCCAATCAAAACAAAACACACACATACACAAAAAATCTCCCCCAGAAACAAAAAAAAGACTTGCCCAAGATCACACCACTAGTAAGTATCTGAGACCAGATTTGAACACAGGTCTTCCTGACTCCAGGCACAGCAGTCTATTCACTGGACTATCTAACTGTCTGATATATTTTGGAGTAGAATTTAGTATTTAAAAAAATCTCATTGTTACTGATCTGACACTTAACAGTTCATAAACTTTGATTCTTTTATGTAGGCTGGATATGGGCCTGCTTAATAGTTAGGTTTGATTCATTATCCTTATGCATATGTGCTTAAGCCATTTTTTAGATTTTGTGCTTCTAAGCTGAAATAAAATTTAAATGGAGATGTTCAATATCCTACCCAATGGATGTTGCTGCTGGAATGTTCACGTTGATACTTTTTTCTTTTTCCTTTTTGAACAGAAAGCAGCCAACTCAATAAAATTCAGCCAAACAACTTGTATGGGTGCTTTAAATTTTCCTTGAGAGAATAAAGCACAGAGGAGATCCTCTTTTAAATGACCTCAGAGCTATTTTGCTTTCCATTTCAGAAGCTCCTTTGTGGTTCAGTGGCAATTACATATTCAAGCTTAGGATATCAGTCTTTTGGTACTGTTCAAGACCTGGAGAAAGATAACTTTTGAGGTTTGCTTCTCAGACAACTTTGTCCTCAGCTTGAACTTAAATCCTTGCTATTTTTCCACAGCGATATTTGGAGCCCTTTGTGGAAGATTCTTAGGTGTTTGAAGCTCAGTTTTTTAACTGCAGGTGAAAGTAGATGGTCCTAGTCACCTGGCACTTAGCATTTTACCCTCCCAGAAAATTCTCGGGATCCCCCCCCACCTTTTTTTTGGGGGGGGGCAGGGCAATGAGGGTTAATGACATGCCCAGGGTCACACAGCTAGTAAACATCAAGTGTCTGAGGTCAGATTTGAACTCAGGTCCTCTTGAATCTGGGGCCAGTGCTTTATCCACTGTGCCACCTAGCTGCCCCATGTCCCATGGTTTCACTTTTTTAAAGGGAAGTTAGCAGTGTGTGTGTGTGTGTGTGTGTGTGTGTGTGTGTGTGTGTGTATGCAAACACATATAGTTAGGGAGAATGGGAGGTTAACATACTGTAGAACAAAAACAAATGTTTGATAATGTATATGCATTTGAATAACCTAGGAGTCCTAATTTAGAGACCTGACAATACCTCTTTCTATTTAAGAAATAACCTAGGGCTTTACTATGTAGTTTGGTGTCCAAAATAGATGTACTCTCTGTTGGTTAGGTGATATTTAGAGTTTGATGTGCAGTTCTAAATCACATTTTAAGAAGATTTAAAAAAAAAATTAAAAATTATAGAATGCAACCAGTATGGTTAATAGTCCTGGAAAAATCATCAATATAAGCAACAGGTAAAGTAAGTATGGAAATTTATTTTGGAAATGGGAAGATTAAAGAGAACATGATAACAGTTTTTCCTTACCTAGACTCCTTTCTCCCCTTTAGAACTGCTGACTCAATATCTTTTTT
Organism: Dromiciops gliroides; assembly: GCF_019393635.1. Classification (NCBI taxonomy): domain Eukaryota; kingdom Metazoa; phylum Chordata; class Mammalia; order Microbiotheria; family Microbiotheriidae; genus Dromiciops; species Dromiciops gliroides. The sequence goes on along the minus strand of NC_057862.1, from coordinate 240,947,351 downwards.
TTTTTTTTAAAGTGAGGCAATTGGGGTTAAGTGACTTGCCCAGGGTCACACAGCTAGTAAGTGTTAAGTGTCTGAGGCTAGGTTTGAACTCAGGTTCTCCTGACTCCAGGGCCTGTGCTCTATCCACTACGCCATCTAGCTGCCTCTGACTCAGTATCTTTTAACCTCGGGAGTCTGGGGCTGCTGCTGTTAGGTTAATCTTGCCTCTGGTTTTGGAAATAATAATAATAATAATCAGTAAAAATCCCTGGTTCATCTTAAGCCTAGTTAGAGGAACAGGGTAGGTGGCATGGAGGGACTAAATATCTTTCTTTTCCTGGGTTATGTTCAGTTTTGCAGAATAAGTTATTCTTGGTTATAAGCATTTCCACCATCATATACCAAGATTTCCTCCCTTTTTGGGGTGGGGTGGGGATAGTTGTTACATATTTTGAGTGATCTTCCTCTCCGCCCCTCTCTTGAATGGGGTTTTATGGCACTTGAGTTATTCCATTCTGACTTCTAAGAAAGATACAAGAAGTGTTCTTTTGCAGGAAGGGGTTTTGAATGATTTTGGGGGGCAGGGGACTCTTGGTTTAGCACCCTTGTTTTAAAATCATCACCACTATCATTTCTACAGCACTTTTGAAAGTTTGCTATGTGTTTTCTCTGTGCCAGTGGATCCTTACAACAGTCCTGGAAAGGCAGGTGCTCTTATTACTCCCGTTTCGAAGATGAGCAAACTAAGAGATAGAAGTCAGGTCCCTTTTCCATGGTCACACAGCTAGGGTCTGTTGTCTGGTTGGAATTCTTCTCTCTGACTCCAGGTTTACTTCTATGCCCAGTACCACCTAGTTATCTTACTGTATTGCTGTCACCTTTTTCTTCCAGTATTAGTCTGGCTCTGGAAAGTCAACTGCATACACCTGTTCCCCCTTTCAATAATATACCTTTTGTCTGCTTTCTACAAAAACCTTTCTTTACCCCATTGGGGAGCTTTATTAACCGAAAACTCTTTGGTTTGTATTATATTACTTCTTTTCCTTATCTTTCTTACTGTCAGGGTGCATGGGGCGGGGACTGGGAGGTGGTCAATGTTAAATTTTAATAAAAAAAATAAATGATTAAAAAAAGACAAATAATAAAGCTTCTGGGGGGTAATTTCTCTCAGAAGACATAGCTAACTAGACATAGACTGACTCCTGGTGACCTGTGGTGTGAGGAACTGTATGATTATATTTGCGAGGTACACAAAAGGAACTAGAACCTTTTGCACAAGTGTGTCAGTTTAGGGAAAGTAGACTTTTCAGCAAAACAAACATTAGGTCGGATAAGGCTAAATATAGGGGTTGATAGAATTTCATTGTCTCTGGGTGTACACTAATGGATTTTCCATCATTGGGGCTCTATATGCTTCCCTGTTCCCTAATCCAGAGACCTGTTCTACTTTTATTGGGGGGGGCAAGGGTGGGTGTTTAAAAATCGTTTTTCCTACCTGAGCTGTAATTAAATTTTTGAGATATTTGACATAATTCTTTAATTCCTGTCCAACTTAAAGTTTTTTTTTAAGTCCCTAACATATAACAATATACATGGAACTATATTCTAACATACATCTCAGAACTATGGTACTTCTCATTAATGTATACCACTTTTACTTATTACAAAAGACTTACATGGTAGATATTATAATGCACACTGTGGGCTTAATAGAAAAAACATGGAAGAATTCCAAAGGAAATGACAGTTCTAAATTGAAGGGAAGAATTACTTGACTTAAGTTAAATCCTATGCAAGCATATTAAAACAGCTAATACAACCAGAGGTAAATTCAACCCATGAGTCCCAGAAGGGATTCTATCTGGCACTCCATCTGGGTTATGAAAATGAGAAGCTTTTTGTCAATATTATCTGGGGGATGCATCCATATTGGTGAGCAGGCTTATATTCCTTGTTTTTTTAGGTCACACTGTATTAGAAAGTGTGCCCTTTTGGGGTTAAATGTGGGTAATTATTCCTAAAAAGGACTTTACAGCTTATTTGGTGTTTTTGTTATCCAAGACATTCTTATTTATAGCTTTCTTATATTGAACACCCATCCTGTAAAATAATGAAGCTCCTTAGAATATTATGAGAGGGGGCAGCTAGGTGGCGCAGTGGATAAAGCAATGGCCCTGGATTCAGGAGGATCTGAGTTCAAATGTGACCTCGGACACTTGACACTTAGTAGCAGTGTGACCCTGGTCAAGTCACTTTACCCTCCCTGCCCTGCAAAAACAAACAAGAATATTATGAGAGAGATTCCCAAGCAACATTCTGCCAGGCCCATTTGCTGGTTTTAGATGAAATGAAATGTTTAAAAACATTAGCAAACCAAAACCAAACAATTTAAATGTCTACAGAAAATAGAAAAGCAATTAATTTGATTTATATTGATTTGGGTTTTTACAATTTGTAGGATGACTGTACAGATTAACATCCTAGGAGAGACATACTAATTATGAAATATGTTCAGAAAGCAGTAATAGAGGAGAATAGAAGGGTTAAGAATATACATTTCAGTACTGCCTTGTCTTCTGAGCTTTCTTTTGTCAAGTCAAAAAGCATTTATTAAGTGCTTACTACATTCTAGGCATTTTGCTAAGCTCTGAGGATAGAAAGAAAGGCAAAAAACCCAAACCAAAACAAAGGATTTTTGCTTGCTCTCACAGTAAGACCTACTTTAAAGTTCCCTAAAGATTTCATCAGGTTTTGATGAAAGGATATTTATATTGGTCCTGTGTAATTCCCTTGGGCTGGTGGGCTTGTGTGGGATATACTGATTCTGCCCGTCTTCCTCTTCTGCCCATCTGCACATGACTTTAATTTGTACTTTTAAAATGTACTTCCGTATTTTGTATTATAGTCATTTGCATATGTCACACCCCCTTACTATCTATCCATCAATCAACGAACAAACATTTTTTTAACCAGCATACTATGTGTCAGTCACTGGTTGTACTAGGTTCTGGGGATTCATAAACAAAAAATGAAACAGTCCCTGTTCTTAAGGAACTGAACCTTTATTGGAAACTATGAACCCATATTAATATAGAAATAATAAAAGGTAAGGGTTTTGTTGTTGTTGTTTTTTGAGAAAGACTAGCAGTTGGGGGATTCAGGAAATACTTTTTCTCAAGTAGAAGAATGTTTTTGAGCTGATCTGTGAAAGGAACTAGAGGCAAAGGTGAGGAGGGTATACAGTATGGGAAGTGATGAAAGAGCTGTGGCTTATTGGAGTGTAAGTCTCATGAAGTCAGGGATTAATTTAATCTTATCTTTGAGTTTCACTTAGTACCTACCTTAATGCTCCTTTCATAAAGAGGAAATCTTCCTAGTTTTCCTCCCTTCATATGTAAAGGATTTGACTGATATTTTTTGGATGTGTCCTTCTTCCTTCTCCTTTGCTGCCAATTATCCCTTTTAATGAAGAATTTTTAAAAAGGGGGGTGGAGAAAAGCAGGAAAACTAATTAACTCATCTACTGTTATATGTAGTGCTCCTCAGCCATAGAACTCCATCTTTGCAAAGAAGGAAAAGAGCCTTATTTTCTTATCTTCTTTCTGGTCAAGCTTGGTCATTAAGGTTTTCCAGAGTTCACTTTCTTTTTTTTTGTTATTCTGTGTTCATGTATAGTTGGTCATTAGGGTTCTGCTAGTTTTCAAAAAATAGTTTCATTCGTGTAGAGTATGAATGCTAGCAATTTGGGTTTCAGAAATAGAACAGATTGACATTGCATGCTGTTCTTTTATGGTCATCCGTATATGCCATGTGGCATTTCTCTGGAACAGAGAGAATAATACTTGTATAGGAATTAGTTGCCTGCTTTTGTGATCCTGATTACTATTTAATCCTATAAAGTAGGGACTTAAAAATAATTTATAAAAGGTCTTTTTAACCCTTTGTGCCCCCTGTGTAATTTTCTTTTAGCCATGGCTCTTGACATGGAAAGTGTTCAAACTTTATAAAAGATTACCTACTGAAGTATAGGTCAGCTGGCTGGGTTTAAAGCAGGGCCATGGAGAGAAGAGATATCTGGTAGGAGGAATCTGGGTCTATGGCAAGCTGCTCCTTTTGTAACTTGAAGTAGAAAAACTCCTGTGTTACTCCCCTGATAATAATTCCTATCATTTATAGATAGTGCTTTTAATTTTTGCAGAGCATATTGCAAATAGAATTTCATTTATCACAACAACCCTGTAAGGTGTTGTTGTTCAGTTGTTTCATTTGGGTCTGACTCTTTGTGCCCCTATTTTGGGGCTTTCTGGAATGGTTTGCCATTTTCTTCTCCAGCCCATTTTACAGATGAGGAACTGGAACAAATGGGGTTAAGTGACTTGCCCAGGGCCACACAGCTAGTAAATGTCTGAGGTGAGATTTGAACTCACGAAGATGAGTTCTGGATTCCAAGCACAGAGCTCTATCCACTGTGCCATCTAACTGCTCACCCTGTAAGGTAGGTGCTGTTATTATCCCCATTTTATAGGGAGGAAACTTCGACTGAGAGGTTGCAACTTTTTTTCTGGACCACACAAACTAGAACAGTAAGTGTCTGAAACAGGATTTGAATTCAGGTCTTCCAGACTCTAGGTCCCATATATTTGATTGTAGTCAGAGCTGTAGAAGACTGACCTCTTGAAGACTGAGTAAGATCCAGAGTTCTTGGAGGGAGTGGGATGCCTCAAAGCCTCCGATTTCACCTGGATTTTGACTGTCCAGAGAAAGCAACCTGAGTACATCAATTACCAACAGATTATCCTCTTAATTGTGCCTTCTTGAGTGAGTTGTCATTCAAGTATCATAAAATTGCTTGGCCTATTGGGGGCTATTAGCTTCTGAGCCATTCTTTCATCTGCAGTCATAATTTTTTCACTCAAGTTATCATGAAGGTTAAGGGGCTGTTCTTTAAGCACTGATCTCTGGGAGAGCTTCTGAGCTTTTTAGTATTGATACTTATTCTTTTTTTTTTTTTGGTGGGGCAGTGAGGGTTAAGTGACTTGCCCAGGGTCATACAGCTAGTTAAGTGTCAAGTGTCTGAGGCCGGACTTGAACTCAGGTCCTCCTGAATCCAGGGCCAGTGCTTTTTCCACTGTGCCACCTAGCTGCCCCAATACTTATTCTTAAAGAGAAGTTTTGGGAAGTGTCCCAAGGACTTTGAATACAAATTCTAAACTTTTATTTGAGCACTATATCTTTTTCTGATACTTGTTCCCTAGATATCTGAAAGACTTTTTATAAAAGTAAAATATTTTGACTCTTTGACCTGCTTTCCAGTCATCTTATTTTTCAGCACAGTTCATGAGGTGAGAATTGGTCCACAAATTGATGAGAACATGTGTATATAGCAAGTCTTTTTTTGTATGACAAGCATTTCCTCAAAGAAGTCATGATCCCCTAGCCCCGCCACCAAAGGAAGTCATCTGCTTCTTTGTTTGTATACCACACCCTAGTCACTCTTCTACTCCCTCTAACTTCACCTACTTTCCGTTGTACATTTCCTTGGACAAAACAAAAGAAAACATTTTGGTTTGGAATAATACATATAATGCTTAATGCTGAGTTCGTAGAAACTTGGATTTGAATCCCATCTCAGAAACTTGCTAGCTGCATGGTCCTGGAAAAGCCAAGTCAAGTCACTTCCTTGTGCCTGTTTTCTCATCTGTAAAATGAACATTATTAGACTTGAAATAAGACATTTTTGTAGTGTTGCAGTATAGTAAGTGCTTTGTAAACTTTAAAGTACTAGCAAAATATAAATTATTGTTACTACTACCATTGGAGCATCTTTGGAGCATCATATATAGTTGCCTGTGTGAGGGCCAAAATTTGATGTACAGAGTGTATTAGGATGACTCGCCTTAATATTGGGGTCCCGGAAATATGAGGGACTCTCTTAGGTTTAATTCCCCCTTTGAACTTTCCTTTTTATATATTCCTCCCAGGCCAATAAGAAAAGGAGCTTTTCAGCTTTAGCTGATAAAGGATCAGGTTTTATTGCTTGGGAATTAATTAGACCGCAAAGGTGAATCCACTTAGGGAAATAAGGAAGTAGAAATACAGATGGACAGTCTTAACTGTAAGCTTAGCCTATGCTATCCCAGCGATTAAGCCAGTTCAAAGGAATTTAGGGTTTTCCTTCATTAACTCACCAATCCTGAACTGCCCGCCGGCCAAGAACCAGCATGCCCAAGACTGAGCACAAAACACCCCACCACCAAGCCGAGCCGAGCGCCACCAGACTGCTTTCCAGACCAAAAGAGACCGAACTTTTTGAATGCCCTGTCCACTGGAAGTTGCCTCCCTTCCAGTAGAGTTTTCCTCCCCCAAAAGGGGAGGTCTGGCGTTTTTCCTCCCCAGAAGGGGAAGTCCTTCAAAAGCTGTTCAGTAGCATGCGCAATCTCAGGGTGAGTCAGGTGTGGCCCCTCCCAAATGATTCACCTAAAACTTTCGATATTAATCTTTACCACAAATAATTTTTACCACATTCCCCCCTTTGTTTCATTGGAAAAACTCGAATGGGTTTTGCTCAATGAAACAGCCCAAAATAACAGAATATAATATCCTATGCTAACTAACAATATATTAATACCAATATAGAAAAGGAAGAGAGAAAAGTTTTGTCCACCTGGAAGAATGACTCTTTAGGGTGGAGTCCTTGGTGTTGATTTGAGAGCTTCTGCTGCAGAGCACATTCATTATACCTCACTCGTGTTAAACTATGAGCATATCCTTTCTGAAGAGTCATTTACAATAAGAACTAACATTTATGTGGTACTTTAAGGTTTACAGGGGCAGCTAGGTGGTGCAGTGGATAGAGCACCGGCCCTGGATTCAGGAGGACCTGAGTTCAAATCCTGCCTCAGACACTTGACACTTACTAGCTGTGTGACCCTGGGCAAGTCACTTAACCCCAATTGCCTCACCACAAAAAAAAAAAAAGGTTTACAAAGCATTTTGCAATTCGTTTTGATATAGAAAATGGAGAGCTGAGTCAGGAAGACCTGGGTTGAGCAATACCTGGGCAAAGCACTTATTCACTCTGTTTCACAGAGAAAAGAGAATTTCCTCCTTGAATTCCTTTTACTAATAAAATTACTGGTCTAGTCCAAAAATATTCCAGTGGTAAAAACATTTATATACTAAGGGACTGATTCATATTCTCTCTCTTCCCCTCTCCCCCAACACATGTATAAATACACACATATTTATTATACACATACACATACAGGAGATGACAAGTATTACCCTCAATGTTGAAGAAATCGTTCAGAATCTTTTTTTTTCTTTTGTGAATTGTTCAAAATCTTAAAGGAATTCATCATAGATAATAAAACATTGTACTCATGTACATATAGAGCTATCTTGGCTCCCTTGAAGAAGCCTATAATGCCTTGAGATTCTCAGGCTGCTGATATAATGGTGCTGAAACAGCATTTAGATCTACATTTTTCTGTTGTCCTTGAGAATCCACAGATGTCATCCTCCTCATAGTTTAAAAAATCATGTTAGTTATATAATTCTTGAAGTGATTATACAGTTGTTAAAAATGAGCACGTTGCAGAAGCACTTGAAGTGAATGTCATATTTTCTTCTGTGAGGTTGGTTTGCTTAGGGAAAAACTTTCAACATTTGCTTGCTTACATAAAGTCTTAGTAAAGAAGAGCAATAAATAGGTTTTTAAGTTTATTTAACTAATTATGGCCATTTTGTCAAGTTGGTTTCCATATTAGTTTATTTTGCATCTATTTATACTAAATTGAGTTTATACATAATATAATTTACATAATTGAATTTATTTGTATATGTATATATGCATATATGTGTATATATAATATGGATATGTTTATTGGATGAAAAGAGACTCTTTTTTTTTTTTGGTGAGGCAATTGGGGTTAAGTGACTTGCCCAGGGTCACACAGCTAGTAAGTGTTAAGCATCTGAGGTTGGATTTGAACTCAGGTCCTCCTGACTCCAGGGCCGGTGCTCTATCCACTGCGCCACCTAGCTGCCCCCCCCCCCTTTTTTTTTTACAGGGCCATGGGGATTAAGGACTTGCCCAGGGTCACACAGCTAGTAAGTGTCAAGTGTCTGAGGCTGTATTTGAACTCAGGTACTCCTGAATCCAGGGCTGGTGCTCTATCCATATTGGATGAAAAGAGGCACAAGTTTTAATCTTTTTAACACTAATGTAGAATTCCATTAGAAAACTAGTATTATCTTCCTATTTTAGTTTTTTTGGTATGAAGGTGTTGTGATACGAAAGGGGCATTATTTAACTAAAGGGTACCAAATTTGTGATGTGTCAAAGTACTTTGAGTACTTAGTACTTGTACCATGTCTTTTGTACTGTTTTACATAATTTTGTATTTATAGAGGAATTTGTTAAATTCATAATCCTTCTTCATAAGTGTCACACAATAGTTGGTGATTTTTACAGATGAGAAAACTAAGGCCCACGTGGTGTAATTTACCAAGAGGTCTATATTATAGCACATTCATTTCAGCCTCATCCATTGCTTATCCATGACTTTCCAAACTTATCCAATAAGAGTCTTCCCAAACTCATATTCTACTAATTGCTTTTCTTTCCCCCAAGAGTATTGAGGTACTCTGCCAATTGAGGGTGAGAGAGAATGTAATGTTCTGTGTAGTGTTGTAACTGTTTGAATGAGTTTGCTATAGAAGATTTTAATTTTCTTTTGTCTTTGAATGAGAGAATGAAAATGTATTTTTTAAAAAGCTCTTTGTACCATGACTGTATTAAGTGCTAGGAAGACAAAGACAAATTGAGATAGCTTCTGCTTTCAAGAAGCTCACATCCTAGTGGCAGAAGTAAAAGATCTCCAAGTGGTAGCCAGGGAAAGGAAATTTTGGCTTGGGGAAGTGACAGGAATGATTAGTGGAATATTATTTCACTTGATCGCCATGCCCTTTCCATTTTTTTTTTCTATTTTACTTTTTCCCAATTATATGTAAAAACAATCTTTAACATTCTTTCAAAATAATTCTAAGTTCCAAACTCTCTCCTTCCCTTCCCTCCCCTGTCATTGAGAAGGCAAGCATTTGATATAGGTTATATGAGTGCAGTTATATACAACATAATTCCATATTAATCATGTTGCTAAAGAAAACACAGACCCCCCTCCTGCCCAAGAAAAATAAAGAAAGTTAAAAAAAAAAGTATTCTTACATTTTCATTCAGACTCCTTCAGTTCTTTTCTTTGGAGATGGATAGCATTTTTCATCATAAGTCCTTTGGAATTGTCTCAGATCATTCTATTGCTGAGGATAGCCAAGCCATTCACAGTTGTTCTTTGTATACAATATTGCAGTTACTGTGTACCATGCTCTCCTGGTTCTTCTCCCTTCACTTTGCATCAGTTCATATGTCTTCCCAGGTTTTATGAGAGCATCATGCTTTTGTGCTCGTGTTCTCTCCCCCCTCCCCCTTTCTCTCTCTCCCTTTCCCTCCATCCCTCTCATGAGGGTTAAGTGACTTAAGTGTCAAGTGTATGAGGCTGGATTTGAACTCAGGTCCTCCTGAATCCAGGGTGGGTGCTTTATCCACTGTGCCACATAGCTGCTCTCTTGCTTATTTCTTATAGCACAATAGTATTCCATTAGATTCATATACCACAACTTGTTCAGCCATTCCCCAATTGATGGATATCCGCTTAATTTCCTATTTTTTTGCCACCACAGAAAAGAGGTGCTACAAATATTTTTGTATATATGTCTCCCCCCTCCCCCCTCCTCCCTTTTCAAACCTTGATGCAGACCTATTAGTAGTATTTCTGGTTGAAAGAGTATGCACAGTTTGATAGCCTTTTGGAGCACAGATCCAAATTGCTCTTCAGAATGGTTGGATTAGTTCACAACTCCAACAGTGCATTATGTCCCAATTTTTACATGTCCTCTCCTACAGTTTTCATTTTTCTTTTCTGTCATATTAGTCAATCTGATAGGTGTGAGGTGGTGCCTCAAAATTGTTTTAATTTGCAATTCTCCAATCAATAGGACACACCCTTTTCAAAATTGATAGTATTTTTGATTTTGTTGCTGTACCCTGAGCAAGGGATTCTTTTGCAGTGGAAAGAGGGGTGTTAACCTGTGGAGGCAAGGTGGAATGTGAAGCATGGTGTGGTTTCCTGTCAGCTAGATGTAATGTCCTTTACAGGTTTCAGTTTCCACTTTTTTTTAAAATTTTTTTTAGTGAGGCAATTGGGGTTAAGTGACTTGCCCAGGGTCACACAGCTAGTAAGTGTTAAGTGTCTGAGGCCGGATTTGAACTCAGGTCCTCTTGACTCCAGGGCCGGTGGTCTATCCACTGCGCCATCTAGCTGCGCCCACCCGGGGGGCCCCCCCCCCCCCCCCCCCGTTTCCACTTTCTTAAGAGAACTCAGTCACAAGGCAAGAGTTGAAAAGCTGAGTAGATTGATCAGTTAAGTAGTCGTCAGACATTTATCTAACCCTTACTATGTGCCAGGTACTAAGTGCTAGGGATAAAAAGGACAGAAAGTCATCCCAGGAGCTCCATTTAGTGGGGGTGACAGTGTTACTTACTAGACACATTCAAGATCTATGCAGAGGGGGCAGCTAGGTGGCACAGTGGATAGAGCACTGGCCCTGGATTCAGGAGTACCTGAGTTCAAATCCAGCCTCAGACACTTGACACTTACTAGCTGTGTGACCTTGGGCAAGTCACTTAACCCTCATTGCCCAAACCAAAAAAAAGAAAAAAAAAAGATCTATGCAGAGAGGGGAAGGCAGAAGCAGCTGGGACTGGGGAGATAGGGAAGACAGGGAAAGACTTTCTGAAGAATTTGGGTTTTGAACTGAGTCTTGAAAGAAACTTGGCAAACTCAAAGGCAGAACTGAAGTTACATCTGGTGTGAAAGCATGGGAGATGATAGATTGGATATTTTGTGTGAGGAACAGCAACCTGGGCCATACAGTGCACAAAGAGTATGGATAATATTTAAGAATACTAGAAAGGGAAAAAATGTCCAGGTTAAATACTAAACAGAAGAATTTGATATATGATCTCATAGTTAAATAGGAGTCACAGGAGTTTATTGAATGGGAGGGAGACATGGTCAGACTTAAATTTTAGATAAATCACCTGGCAGCTGAGTGGAGAAGATAATTTCAGTAGTCCAGGGGAGAGGTAATGGGCCTGAACTAGGTGTGTAGACACAGAAGATGTTAATAACATGGATTCTGGAGGTTTAGTGTTCAATATGCTAGTTTAGGCAGAGCAGATCGCAACTTGGCATGGGTATAAAGCAGGCTGAAATAATGAATTTCCCTTGATACCCTATCATTCTACAGTGAATATTACAATGAAACTATGTTCTTCTTTGAATCAAAATTAGTTGTGCTAAACCCTTGATTTGGTGAATCTACTAGAAACTCAGCTGTTGGATGGTTCTGTTCACAGCTGCTGCTTTCCTATATGAACTTAGTTGCCTAGAGTAAGTAGCCTTTGTATAGGACAAAATTAGCTTTGTGTGTGTCTCTCTGAACTGTTTAAAGATCTCAGCTGGACATTCTTCACTGATAAAATTTTAATGTAGGTCAAATTTAGAATCTTACTTTAATTTAAAAATAGATTAGTGGCTTTAAACAACTGACTTGCACTATTAACTTGCTTGTTTGAGAACCCAGGATAGTTTGATTCTGTCCCTCAATTCCATAGTCACAGACAGTAGTCATTGAGGTGCTATATCAAGACCATGGCATTTTGACAGGGCAATTAGTATTCATGTTAGGTAAAAATTACTTGTTGATTTTAACTTAGTTTATTCAAACCCTAATAATTACTTTGAATAAACTTATAGCATAGCTAGGCTAGTGGAGTGCTTACTTAACTTGGTAATAATATCTGATTCTGCCTACTTAATTTCACAATTGAGTTCTGCTGTTGGGCTAGTTGTGTTATCAAAACCAAATCACATCTCCCCTCCAGCATCCCCCCCTCCCACCATATCCTACCCACCCACAAACAACACTGGCCAATTTATATTAATTTTGAGGTTGTAAATGAATAATATGCTTTTGAGTTTGACTGCAGGATTCATTTTGCCTCTGGGAAAAGTCAAATGATGGATTGGGAAACTTTGAAGGAAAAAAATACTAGTCTCCTGTTTGAGGAATAGAAACGGGAAATGGAGTATCCTCATTTGAAAAACAGTATATTCCAATAGGTTGGACCATAGAATTATGTAAAAAGCAGTAATGTATAAGAAGACTGGAAACTTTGCAAGGAGCCCAGGCTGTGAAGAGCTTTAAAAACTAGAGAGAGGAGTTTATATTTTATATTAGAGGTAACATTCACTCACTGGAATTGAGTAAGGGGAGGTGGCACTTTGGTAGCTGTGTGGAGGATGGAATCGAGTTGGAAAAGACTGGAGATAGGGACAGCACAAGAGATTATTTTAATAGTCTAGGTGAAAGCTGTTGAGGACCTGACCTAGGGTGTTGGCTGTGTGATTAGAGAGGAAACTTACATAAGAGATGTGTCATGGAGATAGTAATGATAAGATTTGACAGTGGGTTGGATATGTTGGATGACAGTGAAGGAGTTGAAAATGGCACAGATTTTGAACCTGTGATTGGAAGTATGGTTATTCCTTCAGCATTAATATGAAAATTCACCAGAAGGTGTGAGTTTTCCTGAAAAAATGATGAGTTTTGAATGTGTTAAATTTGAGATGCTTATGGAACATCCAGTTTAAAATGTTCAGGAGGAAAAGTTGCTCATGCATGACTGGAGCTCAGGATAGAAACTAGGGCTGTAGATCTAGATCCTGGAGTCATCTATGTAGAGATGGTAATTTAACCTGTGAGAGTTCATGGATTTACCAAATGAAAGAGTTTAGAGAGTTTTTGAATATTTTATAGTTAAATTTAGCTTAAATACTAGCCCATGTTTTGTTCAACTTCTAAAATGATGGTGACAGAGTACTGTGAAAGGGGGTAAAGAGTACTAAGAATCAGTTTTTAGACTTTTATAAATTTTTTGGTTCTCCAAATGTGAGATGTTTGTCCAGTGACCAGTGAGTAGAAATATTGTTGGAAGAACTGAATATCAATTTTTAAAGTAATAAACATTTTTATTTTTTATTTATAATTTTGAATTCCAAATTTTATCTCTCCTTCCCTCCCTCCCCTCCCATCTCTGTGAGGTGGTACAAAATCAGACATGGGTTATACATGTGCAATTATGTAAAACATTACTATGAATTAATCTTATTTTTTTTGTAAACAAAAAGCTAAAGGAAGGAGTTTGCAGGCAACAAATAATATTGAAAAAAAATTAAATAAGTTGTATCCTAAAATATATGAAAATATTTTATAGAAATGGGTATTTTCCCTGAATTGACTTTATATGTATGTTTAGGCCACCAACTTGTCAGGGAAAGATTAGAATTAAGAGCAGGAAGAAAAAATAATTAGAAAGAATATACATAGTTGAAACAATTACATTCTGAACTTTTGAAACAAATAATCAGTAATGAGAAATGGGAAATTAACATTAGAAAATACATTAACAAGAATTATATTAATTTATACAGAAATTTAATTATCTTAAATCTATATCCAGCATAAGAAGACAAAAAGAACCTTAGCAAATATTTTAGTTACTTGCAAACTGGAGAGAAATGATGGACCAGAGAAAAGAAGGGGTGATAGACAATTATGAGCAGTATCATTTCCTAAAATAAAGAGAAGCAATGAAGGATAAAAGCAGTTTAAAGAAAACTTGGCAAGAGATACAACTAAATGCAGTGATTCCAAGGGAATTTAATGAAAATGGGAGGAGGACCACTAATTTAAAAAAATGAAAAGTTCTATAAATCTTATTGTAATAAGCTGCTTTCACCATAAAAGATACTGGAACCACTGTACTTGTACTGTAACATCTTATAATGATAGTAGAAATGGCACTGAAGAAACCAAATAGCCATAGTGATCCAAGTCCATAGAAAGGAGATCTGTGCTGAAAGAGACATTGTGAGAAGGCTGATATGCAAGGTATCTAAAGAAGAGTAAAATAGACAAGATGAGATAACAATCTCAGACACTGCTAATATCAGAAAAGCCAATTAAGAAATCAACACAACTACCAACCTAGATACTTACTATTCTTCTGGCTACACTGTGTGTGTGTGTGTGTGTGTGTGTGTGTGTGTGTGTGTGTGTGTGTGATATTACATGATTTGAGAACATCCTTGATGAGGATATTCATAGGGAATCAGAATTATTTTTTTTATCATACTTGAGAATAAACTAGATCTTTATCATTTTGCAATTAACTGAAAGATCTAGCAAATGTAATATCATGCTCTGCTTATTGTTTGATCATGAAAAGGAATGACTGTATTATGATGGGGCCTTTTTTGTTAATTCTAGTAATTAAATGGTATTTTTCTAAACTCCAGACTATTGTAGACTGTATTTTAGTCAAATACAAGGGTTTTTTAGCTTGATAGTTAGGATCACAATGCTGCTCTTCATGAGGAAAATAGTTGCCCTGTGAAAGAGAATACATTCTTATTTGTTTAGGGCTTAGGGCAAGGTACAGTTCTTTCAGTATTATCTTTTACTTTTAGAATTTCTATTTGGTATTTAATTGGAGTATTAAAATTTATTGGTTTAGATTTTATTTTTTTAAAGTCTATAACTAATTCTTTGATCTGTTTTTTTTTTCTTTTGTTGATGAAAGTATTTAGGGTTATGTTATTTCTAAGGACTATTTTGGCCTCATTCTAAAAATTTTATGTTATCTCATTGTCATCTTTGAAAATCTCTACTGTTTCTCTGATTTGTACTTTGATTCACCAATTCTTTAGGATTGAATTCTGTAGTTTTCATTTAATTTTTAATCCTTCATTGCATATAATATTCATTGTGTTATGGTCAGTAAAGGATGTTTTAAAAATATTTCTGTTTTTGTATATTTGTGTTCTTACTTTTGATCATTATTTGTAAGGGTAGTATGCACTACTAAGAATATGTTTATTCCTTTCTAGTTCCATCTGGTAACCTTCAGCAATCTACCATTTCTAACTTTTCTAAAATTACATTTAAGTCTACTGCTTTTTTGGGGGGAGAGGCAGGGGTTTTTAGATTTGTCAAAATCTTCAGCTCATTTAATTTTTCTTTCAAGCATTTCGATACTATGTTCTTGGGTTTATGTATTTTAAGTACTGGTCAACTTATTTACATAGCATCTTTCATTATAATGTAGTTTTCCTGTGTATCTCTTTTATCCAGATCTATTCTTTTGCATTGTCTTAGATCATATCTCTACTGCTTGCTTTTCTGAGTTCAGCTAAAGCACAAGGTTTTCCTATTGTCCCTTATATTAACTCACGTGAATCTTTGTTTCAGGTGTTTCTTAAAAACATATTGTTCGATACCACTTTCTGATTCATTCTGATTTCCTCTTTTATGGGCAATATCATCCCATTTACATTTTCAGTTATGACCTTTTATTGTTTATTTCTATCCTTTATCCTAATGTCTTTTACTTTTTTCTCTCTTTGCCCCTTTCCTCCCTCTCTTTACAAAGATGAGGGTACTGAGAGAGGAATATGCTTCATTCCAGTGTTCTGTGCTTGATGCAATTTGCCTTTCTTTGTTTCCCTGCCTTTTACTCTCCTCCTGGTCCAGAGCCCTATCACAGATTTCTTCTCTTTTGTTCCTTTAAAACCCACATCACTTTACATTTTCTATACCAGATAAGAGCTTGTTTTACTTAGGACTAATCCTCCTGGAGTCTTCCCTTCCTATATTCCTCTCCCTTCTTCCTTATCATTCCTTCCAGGTTTATTGAGTTGAATACATTTCTAAACTAAAATGTGTACCTGTATACCCCTATGCATATGAGTGTTTTCTGCCCTCTTCTGACAGATTCAGGTGAAAGTAAGGTTCAAATGAGCCCACTCCTTTATCCTTTTCATCTTCTTTATATAGTTCTTTTACTTGTATTCCCCAATTATGTAAAATAGTAAATTTCCCCACATTTCCTTCATCTTTCTTCCTTAGTATATTCTGCTTTCTTTCCCTTTCCTTTCTTTTAAGATCATCAGAGCATAATAATAAAACCCCACTCCAAGGTCCTCTGTTTTCTTCAGGTCCCTTTATGATCCCTGATACCATTAAGGTCCTGTGGGGATACTCGTTTCATCTCTTCCATTACAATGGCTCTTAAGCTTCTTTGTATCATGGATGCTTTCAATATTTAGGTAAAGCCTATGGACCCCTTCTCAGAATAATGTTTTAAAGCAAGTAAAATAACCTACATGTAATTGCAAAAGAAACCAATTATATTGAAATGCAGTTATGTATGTATGTATGTATGTATGTATGTATGTATGTATGTATGTATGTATCTGCCTGTGTATTTTAAAGTTCACAGACCCCAGGTTATGAATCCCTGCTGTATTCAAATGTAAACTCTTCATTTTCACAGAGTCCTTTCTGTCTGCTTACATGTATTTATCCTTTTATGTTTCTCTTCTCCTGATTCTCTATTCCAGAGTTTCTTCTTAACTCTGTTTTTTTCTCATCATGAATGCTTGAAAATTCTCCATTTTGTTAAAGGTCCATACTCCCCCAGTAAGATTATAATCAGTTTTTGTGGCTAAGTTATTCTTGGTTGTAAGCCTATATCTTTTGCCTTTTGGAATATTATATTCCAAGTTTCTCTGCTACTTTGTAGTGGTAACTGCCAAAACTTTTGAGATGCTCCCTATGGTCACTTGTCATTTGTACCTTTACCTGAGTGCTATAGTTTTTCTTTGATTTGGAAATGCTAGATTCTAGCTATGATATTCCTAGGAGTTTTCATTTGGGGATTTCTTTTAGGATATGACCAGTGGATTCTTTGTTTTCACTTTGTTTTCTTGTTCTCATAGGTCTGGGCAGGTTTCATTTGTGATTTTTTTGAAATATGATAACCATGCTCTTTTTCAAAATATATATTTTTATTTGTTTATTTAGAATTTTCCCCAAGTTACATGTAAAAACAAATTTTAATATCGATTTTTAAAACTTTGTGTTCCAAATTCTTTTCCTCCTATCCTCCCCACCCCTCCCTTAAGAACTCAAGCAATTCATTATAAGATATACATGTGCAGTCATGCAAAACATTTCCACATTAGTCATGTTGTGAAAGAAAGCAAACAAAAAAAGATACCATCAGTTCTTTCTCTGTAGATGGATTACATTTTTCATAAGTCCTTCAGAGTTGTCTTGGATCATTGCATTGCTGAAAATAACCAAGTTATTCACAGCAGATCATCTTACAATATTGCTGTTATTTTATATACCCTATATTTCTTTTTGCATCAGCTCATATATGTCTCACCAAGCCTTTCTGATAGTATCCTGCTCATCATTTCCCATAGCATGATAGTGTTCCATCCCAATCTCATCCCACAATTTGTTCTGCTATTCCCCAATTGATGGGCATCACTCCAATTTAGAATTCAACGTTTTTTTTAAACCTCTTTTAGGATACTAACCTAGTAGTGGTATTGCTAAGTGGAAGAGTATGCATGGTTTTATAGCCCTTTGGCCATAGTTCCAAATTGCTCTAAAAATGTTTGAATCAGGTTACAACTTTACCAAGAGTATATTAATGTCTCATTTCCCCCATATCCCCCAAAACAGTTGTCATTTTCCTCTGTTGTCCTATCAAATCCAATAGGTATGAGGTACTACCCAGAATTGATTTGACCTAAATCTCTCTAATCAATAGTGAGTTAGAACATTTTTGGGGGTTGGGCAATGAGGGTTAAGTGACTTACCCAGGGTCATACAGCTAGTAAGTGTCAAGTGTCTGAGGCCAGATTTGAACTTAGGTCCTCCTGAATCCAGGGCCAGTGCTTTATCCACTGCATCACCTAGCTGCCCCCAGAGCATTTTTATTTTCCTATTGGGTATAGGTGGCTTTGATTATTTCATCTGAAAACTTCATGTCTTTTCATCATCTATAAACTGGGTAATGGCTTTCATTTTAACAAATTTGACTCAGTTCTCTATGTGTTTGAGAACTGAGGCCTATCAGACAAACTTGCTTCAATTTTTTTTCCACAGTTACTATTGGTAACTGCATTTCCCTCTATCCTATTCCCTCCCCTTGATATTTACTCTATTTTCTATCTTCTTTCACCCTATCTCTCCTCAAAAATGTTTTGCTTTTGACTGCCCCCTCCCCCAATCTGCCCTCCCTTCCTTTAACCCTCCCCCCTTATCCTCTTTCCCTCCCACTTTCCTGAAGGGCAAGATAGATTACTATACCCAGTTGAGTGTGTATGTTATCCCCTCTTTGAGCCAATTCTGATGAGAGTAAGGCTCACTCAGGCCCTGCACCTCCCCCATCTTCCTCTCCACTCCATAAGCTTTTTCTTACTTTTATGTGAGATACTTTACCCCATTCCACCTCTCCCTTTCCCTTTCTCCCAGTGCATTCCTCTCAACCCTTAATTTAAAAACAAAATATCATCCCTTCATATTCAATTCACACCTGTGCCCTCTGCCTAAATATATTCCATTCAGCTGCCCTAATACTGAAAAATTACTTATGAATTTGACATATCATCTTCCCATGTGGGAATGTAAGCCGTTTAACCTTTTAATATCCCTCTTAGTTTCTTTTTCCTGTTTACCTTTCTATGCTTCTGTAGGGTTTTGTATTTGAAAGTCAGATTTTCTATTCAGCTCAGATCTTTTCATCACAAATGCCTGAAAGTCCTCTTTCATTGAATTCCCATTTCCCCCCCTGAAAGATTATACTCAGTTTTGATGGGTAGGTGATTCTTGGTTGTAATCCCAGTTCCTTTGCCCTCCAGAATGTCATATTCCAACCTTCTGATCATTTAGTGTAGAAGGTGCTGGATCTTGTGTTATCCTGACTGTGGCTCCACAGTATTTGAATTCATTTTTTGTAGCTGCTTGTAATAGTTTCTCCTTGACCTGGGAGCTCTGGAATTTGGTTATAACATTCCTAGAAGTTTTCCTTTTGGGATCTCTTTGAAGAGGTGACCAGTGGATTCTTTCTATTTCTATTTTACCTTCTATTTCTAGAATATCAGGGCAATTTTCCCTATACAGTTTCTTGAAAGATGATGTTTAAACTCTTAATTTGGTCATGGTTTTCAGGTAGTCCAATGATTTTCAAATTATCTCTCCAGGATTGTTTTTCCAAGGAGATATTTCATATTGCTCTCTATTTAAAAAATTCATTTTGATTTGCTTTACTGTGTCTTGGTTTCTTTTGAAGTCACTAGCTTCCATTTGTTCAATCTTAAATCTTAGGCAATTATTTTCTTCAGAGAACTTTTGTATCTCCTTTTCCATTTGGCTTTTCAGTTTGTTGACTTTTTTTCATGACTCTCCTGCATTGCTCTCATTTCCCTTTCCATTCTTTCCTCTAACTCTCTAAATCTTCCTTCTGTCTCTCCTACTTTTTCTTCAAAGTCCCTTTTGAGCACTTCCATGACCTGAGACCAATTTATATTTTTCTTGAAAGTTTTGGATGTTGGAGCTTTGACTTTGTTGTTATTTTCTTCTGAGGGTGTATTCTGGTCTATCTTGCCCTCAAAGAAGCTGTCTATTGTTCGCTGTTTTCTTTGCCTATTCATCTCAACCCAGAAGTAGATGTCTGATTGAAATCTGATTCTCTATGTTCGGGAGCTAGGATTACCCATACCCCTCCCCCACTGTGCCACCACCACTTGATTTGGTCCACTGGTTCAGAACCAGGGCTCTTTGCCCCAACTCCAGCAGAGACCACAGCCACTTCACCCCTGCCAACTGCTGAACTCCCTCACTCATCTACGAGCTGAGCCTCAGAAGAAGCTGTTGGCACTGAAGACTCTGAGGCACTGGAGGTGCAGTCTGTTCCGTGCTGGAAAATAGTCTCATGTTCTTATGTGGGTTAGACTGCTCTGGGAGTTGTCTTATGATATTATTTATGGAGTGTTTGGATTATTTATCAGGAGCTTGGGGAAGTCACAGCTTTTCCTCTGCTATCTTCCAATGATTTTCTTCAGAGAGCTTCTGTACCTTCTTATTCTTTTGGCCAATTTGGCTTTTGAAGCTGTCTTTTTTTTTCATTACTTTCTTGCATCTCATTTCTCTTCCTATTTTTTCCTCTACCTCTCTTACTTTATTTTCAAAGTCATTTTTGCGCTCTTCTATGACCTGAGACCAATTCATATTTTTCTTAGAAGCTTTGGATGCAGGAGTCCTGGCCTTGCTGTCCTCTTCTGAGGGTGCACCTTGATCTTTCTTGTCACCATAGAAACTTTCTAGGGTCAGCATTTTTTTCTGTCTGTTCATTTTCCTAGCCTATTTCTTGACTTTTAACTCCTTCTTAAAGTGGGGCACTGCTTCCAGGACACACTGTCCTAAGCTTCATGGGGTCCAAGGTGGTACAATTTAAGGAGAGGCACATTCACCACTCCCCAGGCCTGTGCTCTGGTGTGCAAGCAACCAAAGGCCTGCTTGCCCTTTAACCCAGAACAGAATCCTGTTTAACTGTGGCTGCAAGTTCTGATGTGCCTGCGTTTCTCCTCTGCCTGAGCCACCTCCCAAGTCTGCTTCCTGGATTTGAGCACGGCAAGACAAGAGAGTCTCACTTCAGCACCAGCAGAGACCCCTGTAATCTCCCCCTGGCCGACTGCTCAACCTCCTCCCTCCCCATCAGTAAGCTGACTTCCAGAAGTAGGCACTGCTACAGCTGATTCTGAGGCTCCAGAGGTCTGTTTCTAGGGGTGGGAGGGGAGTGCTGCCTGGGCCTGGATCTGTCCTGGTACAGCCTGTATGGGTCTGTGCTCCACTCTCACCCTGGTACAATAGACATTTCCTGATGACCTACTATGCTGTCTTTGGCAGGAAAATTATTTCACCCTGCCCTTTTGTGGGTTCTGCTGCTCCAGCATTTGTCCTATGGCATTATTTGAAGGTATTTGGAGGGGTACTGGGGAGAGCTCAGGGAAGTCACTGCCTTTCCTCAGCCATCTTGGCTCTGCCCCCATGCCCTTGTTTTGGTCATGGCTTTCTGGTTCTTCAATGATTCTTAGATGTTTACCTCCTTGACTTGCTTTTTAGGTCATATATATTTGATAGAACATGTCTTATATTTTCTTCTTTTTTTTTTTTTTTTTTAGTGAGGCGATTGGGGTTAAGTGACTTGCCCAGGGTCACACAGCTAGTAAGTGTTATGTGTCTGAGGCCGGATTTGAACTCAGGTACTCCTGACTCCAGGGCCGGTGCTCTATCCACTGCGCCACCTAGCTGCCCCTATTTTCTTCTATTTTTAAAGTCTTTTGTTTTTAAGTTAAAATTTCTTGTTTTCTCATAATCATTAACTTCTGTTTCATCCATTCTGTTTTACTGGGAGTGTGATACTTGGGAAATCTAGTATTTCCTTTACTGATCAGTTCTCTTAATTGTAGTAGCT
The DNA here is from genome assembly GCF_019393635.1 of Dromiciops gliroides. Classification (NCBI taxonomy): domain Eukaryota; kingdom Metazoa; phylum Chordata; class Mammalia; order Microbiotheria; family Microbiotheriidae; genus Dromiciops; species Dromiciops gliroides. The sequence continues at coordinate 240,925,855 of NC_057862.1, read as the reverse complement.
AGCATTTATATAGCACTTAATGGTTTGCAAATTATTTTACAAATGTTATTTTGTCCTCATGGTAACCCTAAGATATAGGTGCTATTATTATCATCATTTTCCAGATGAGACTGAAGCAGATAGAGGTGAAGTGGCTTTTCCAGAGTCATAAAGCTAGTAAATGTTTGAGACCCAATTTGAACTTGTCTTCCTGACTCTAGTGTTAATACTCTTCCAATGTGCATCCTAAGTCTTCCAAGTGTTTTCTCCAGGTTTCTAATTTCTTTTTTAATACATTTCTCAAAAGCTCTCATTTTTAATATTTTAAAATTACTGTTTCATTTCTTTCAATAACTCTAGTTTAAACCTTTGTCCAGGCTATGTCTGTTTTGTTTTGTTTTTCCCGAGGGTTTATAGATGTGGAGTTCTCTTCTGGGCTTGTGTCTTTGGGTGTTTCCAACTCTGTAACAGCTCTTTTTTTCTTTGTCTTCTCTTTCCCCCTCTAGAATTGGGTTTAGGTGAGCTCCTGTTTAAACCACCAGTGGACAGTTGCTGGTCTAGTCCCTCTTAGTTAGCTAGAAGATTCTGTAGGTTCGCTGGGACAGAGCTGTAGGTTTACCTTCAGTCTGAAGTCTTTGTTTTGGTTATTTAATTAGCCCTTACTGGATCTGTGGCCCTGCTTTAAGGCCCAAGTGTTATAGCTATAGGCTCACTCTTTTTCCTGTTCCTCAGTCCTTTTTAGTGATAGTCACTTAGCCTAGTTTCTTGCTGGAAATCTCTGCATGGATCTTCCTGTATGACCTCTCCAGTGGCTGCCTGAAGACCTCTGCTTCTCTCCCTGTGCTGTTCTGGGCTGAAATAAAATGACCTACTATGTTTTCTACTTGGATTGTCTCATCACCACTTGGGCTGGTGCTCTTTCACTATATTTGTTGGAGTAATTGTGAGAGAGGTTGTATTGGTTTCTGTTTGTCCTCTCCTTTTAATTACCTGTATTTCTGTTAGTGGTGGTGATGATAGCAATCTCTTCCACTAATAATATGGGAAAGTATCAGTGGGATCTTAACTTCCTTTTTCCCTTTCTTCCCTTCCATTTTCCCCAGTTTCTCCTTTCCCCCATTCCCTTTGCCTTTTTCCCTCTCCTCTCTGCCTTTTCCCTGTCCCTTTCCCTTTTTCCATTTCCCTTTCTCTTTCCATCTCCATCTCCATCTCTATCCCCTTACCATTACCATCCCATTCCCCATCTCATTCCTCTCCTGTCCTCGTTTCTGCCCCTCTCTTCCCCATCTTGACTATTTGTTCTTAGCTACTTATATTATGGAATTTTAATGTAAGTGGTTCCAAGGAAAACTCTCCTGTTGTCTCCTAATGCAAATTGTTCATTTGAAGAGTGACTTAAATACTGTTTCCAACTTCCTGCACTTTGAGCTTATTTAAACCAATTCATTGGTCGTGTTTTGTCACAAAGTAATGGTTTTTGTAAAGTATTTAGGGTGTTTGGGATTTCAGTCTGGGCTTGTTCTCCTATGGATATAAAACATTAGTTGGTATCCTATTAAAAAAAATACTGGTCATTTCTTGGTGTGTTCATTAAGTTTATTTTACTTGGCAGAACAAAGTGAATTATTTTGACTTTAAAGCAACTTGGCAGGACAACCTCTTGTATAGTGTGGGCATCCATTGAGACAAATAACAGTTATGTTCTTGGATATGTTATGGTGACTTAAACTTTGTATATGAAATTTTTTCAGTTTGATTTGAAAATTGGCATACATCAGAATCAAGCTTGAACATTTTATTAATGGTCAGAAGTATAGTAGGAACTTTTGTATGTGCCTCCATTCCAGGGATGCTTGAATAAAAACAGCTGAGACCTCTTGGATATATAAAATCTTAATATTATCACATTTGCTTTTTCCCTTGTGTTAAGAAAAGCATATGCACTCTCTCTTCAGTGCTTACCTCCTCTCAACCCTTCCCTCTCCCCAATTCTAGAATGCTTTAAAGTAGCTTTTGTTTACTTTCCCATTTAGAGAGAGACATAATTTAATTAAAGCCAGCTGTATTTTAAAAACACAAATAAACCTCATCAATTTGTGAAGACTGGTTGACCCCTTTCATGGAGGGGGGGGGGGCGTGGGAGATGTGCTGGGTCTATTCAGAAGGGGGGTAAGGGTCTTGGCTATAAGCCCTTTCCAAGGGGTATGTGGGTGACTAGGAATAAGATTGTTGGTGTTTCTTTCCTTTGATCATTTTACAGGGAGAACTCAGCTTAAAGCAAAGTAGTTATTCTGAAATTTGGAAGTTAAAGAACTGGGAAGCTTATCATTAAAAAAACTTCACCAGTCTGTTACTTCCTAAGAGTATAAGAATACTCCCCACTAGCCTTTTCTGCTTTCTTATACCTCTTGAGGTCAGCATCCCAAATAGTTGTCCACATAGAGGCATGTCTGTGTCGCAAAGAATCCAAACTAGAACTTAAATCCTATTAAGGATGTAAGTTCCTGTATCTGATTTGAGGAAATTTTTCTGTTGGATTGAGGATTGGAGCAACTGAGCTATAAGTAGTGCAATAAATAACCCTAGCTTTTTGATTCATGAAAGCAAAGTAGAGGAAGCTCTGGCAAGTACTGCTGTGCTAGAAAGGTTTTAAGTATAATCCTGGCAAGAAACTATATATACTTTCTTTTTTTTATTTTTTTATTAGTGAGGCAATTGGGGTTAAGTGACTTGCCCAGGGTCACACAGCTGGTAAGTGTTAAGTGTCTGAGGCCGGATTTGAACTCAGGTACTCCTTACTCCAGGGCCGGTGCTCTATCCACTGTGCCACCTAGCTGCCCCATATATACTTTCTAAGGACTGGCAAAATACAGAGAAGCTCCTCGTTCTTTAGCTGATGCAACTCTTGAAACAAACAAAACACCAAAGTGACCCTCAGTTCTTTGGGGCCCACCTTCCATGGTGATAAGAGCAGAGGGTGGAAAGTATCCCAACTTTTAGATAATTTATGAATATAAATTTAGCTATTTGTGTTCTAAATGTAATATCTTTGTCCATTAACCAACAAATAGGTGTAGGAAGGAAAGAACTGAATCGTATTAATCTTGACACTTGGTATAAATGAATCCAGCAGACAAAGGGAAGTTTCAGCAGAACAGGACAAGTTATTCTTGAAGAAATCTCCCCCTCTCCCTTCCCCAAATAAATAACATTGCAACAAGCTTTATTATACTTTCAAAGACAACAGGAAAAAATTGCATGACATATTTTGTCCTTTCATATTTCACTGTCTCTCTGCACCCCTCCCCCCGCCCCCGCCCGTGGGAGGCAATTGGGGTTAAGTGACTTGCCCAGGGTCATACAGCTAGTAAGTGTCAAGGGTCTGAGGCCAGATTTGAACTCAGGTCCTCCTGAATCCAGGGATGGTGCTCTATCCTCCATATTTCAGTCTTAATGAATTTTTTAAATATTAGCATCATGAAAATAATTATTGTTGTGAAAATTGGAATGATACCCCTTGCTGGGAGAGATATTGCAGGGAAGCTCTGCCATGAGGAGAAAGCATGTGACTTGGAAACCATGTGACTTTAGTGTCCGGATGTTACCTGGCGTCTGGAAATTGCCCAGCATCCAAAATTACATCTATAGAACCACCCATGGGACCTGTCGATCAGAGCTACCAACCAATTAGCTTGGAGCTGTGTATGTGTGGACGGCCTTGTTTCTGGTTTCACAAGGGGAATTCTGGGAGAAGCCCTTGAGGAGGGGTCTTTTGGGTTCCTGACCTCGGCTTGGTGGGTCAGATGCTGGGGTCTATTAGATAGTTCGAGGAAGTTTGCCTTTTAACTCTCTCTCTCTCTCTCCTCACTAACTTCTGATGCACTTTAATAAATACTTAAAAGTCTAAACTCTTCCTAAAGCCTCTAATTTAAGGTGACCACTCAGTAGATTTTAGACATCATAGCTAGAATTTTAGGCCCCTTACATTGTTTTGTGCCAGCATATATTGCAGAAGATGAGGACCTACAGAAATTCAGTTATGAACTTGGGAAAAGCATCCAAGTTAAATAAGTATATATTTTCATATTCCATAATTTCATTGCAAAGGTAGGCACAGGATAGAAAGGCAAAAAAGATCTTGAAAAATAGTTTTCAAGAGTAAAGAATGAAGAGGCCAAAGACCTGTAGATCACTTAAAAGCTAAGGGCTAGTTATCACAGTGTACACCATATAACATTAAAAAAAGGAGACTGATTATAATTGAACGGGCTGCAAACTGCTATTTACTGATGTGCAAGCCACATCTGTGTCTCTGGGTATTGAGCTTGTTACAGTAAAGATAAAAATTAATGCAAACCCAGAAAAGGAATAAATATTTAAAAAGGATAGAGCATGCTATTACAGCTATTGAAATATGATCTGATTCAATTGTGGAAGTCTAAATATGGAAAATGGACAGAAGAATGTGGATCAACACATAATGCAGTTAGATCCCAGTTAGTATAAAAATGAATTCCTGAATTGATTTGTTATTTGAATGCCCATTGCATATTTCTGTTGATCTGGCATTGATGACCACATCTTACATAATTATAACTTAGGATTGTGTAAATTTGAATGCATGCAATCACTTTAGAAGATTCATTATTCACACTAATTGGGACCTACCTGTAATTTCTTTTCTTTTCTTTTTTTTTTTTTTGTGGGGCAATGATGGTTAAGTGACTTGCCTAGGGTCACACAGCTAGTAATTGTCAAGTGTCTGAGGCCGGATTTGAACTTAGGTCCTCCTGAATCCAGGGCCAGTGCTCTATCCATTGTGACATCTAGCTGCCCCTACCTGTAATTTTTTAAACAAGTTTAATCCATGTAGGTCAGTTTCCATAATGAAGAGACTCACAGTACCTAGAAGTATTTTGTGTTAGTTTCCAAGGAAAAGAAGTGTATTTTTAGGCTTTTAGAAGATTATCAGTATTTTTTATTTATATCTCACTATTTATTAACCATGGCTCTCTAAATGTATAGTTATATGGTAGGTTTGCCACAACAGAAGCCTATGTCTTTGTGTAAAACTTGAATATCCTAGTAATATTTATTGAAGTGAATTTTGTTGAAATGTATAACTATGTTTCAATATATACTAATATATGCATATACATACACATGTATAGACACAAACATGAATACACACACACACACACACACACACACACATACATACACATTCATTTCCAGCTGAAACTCTAAAAGCCAGAGAAGCTAAGTTTTAGGTGCTTCTAGGAAATTTATCTTTCATTTTATTAGTTTGGAGATCAAGTCACATAGCAGTTATTTGTGCCATGCAGTGCCCGCATCTCCAGGTTAGTGAGATGTAGGAACACAAAAATGGCTTCATACTTTACCCTTTATATGTTGAAGACATATTATATCTTGAAGACATCAGAGTTCTTCCTCTGATAAGTGTTTTTCTTAGGGATTGTAAGCCAATGATAGTTGAGGAGGAAAGGTGTTTCCTGCCACCTCTGCTTCCAAATGTGTGCATTTGAATGTGAACGTTGTAATTGATTGAGGAGGTGAAGGAGAAATGTGAGTCTGGTTTATCCTATGGCTGATCTTGCCATTTTATTACTAGCTGTGGAAGCCTCCTCTCATGGCCTTTGTTGGCATCCTTGTAAATTTCCAAGAGTCCACAGGGATGGCCCTTATCTATGTAGCCATCGTCTATTGAGAGTTTAGATTGCATACTTTGTGTCTCAGGGAATTCAGGGTGGGCATACTGCAAAAACCTGAAGGAAAAGAAAAATTTGTTCATAATTTGGATTTCTGTCTTAACTCTTAAGTTAGACTCTAAAGCCTGATGCTCTTTATATAGTTTCAATAACCAGTTTAACATTCACCTAGAGCTTCTATTCAGTAATTTATATTTTAGTATTCCTTGCTTTGATAGGATGGATCAGCAGGCAAACAAGGCTTCTAGAATTCAATCTTAGGTAGCAAATGTCTTTTTATTATAGAAGTGGGTGATGGAAGATTGATTATTCAAATATTACAATGCATCCAAGGTTCCTTCTAGGTCTGTGATCTGTGATATCATCGCTCTCCATGTTCTCTCCAGTGATGTCAATTAAAACTCAGCTATGCTTGGGGCGGCTAGGTGGCACAGTGGATAAAGCACCGGCCCTGGATTCAGGAGTACCTGAGTTCAAATCTGGCCTCAGATACTTGACACTTACTAGCTGTGTGACCCTGGGCAAGTCACTTAACCCCCATTGCCCCGCAAAAAAACCAAACCAAAACAAAAAAAAAACCCTCACCTATGCTTGTTCATTCTGTGTTACTCTTGTCCATGTTATTCCATAAACTTACCACAAGGATCTATCTAATAGACTGAGGGACTTGCTTAAAAGGAAGGATAGACAGACAGACATAGGACATTTATCTTTTTTTTAAAACATTTTTTCCTTTTTAATATTTTGTTTTTCAGAATTAATTGTGAAAGAAATTATTAACATTAGTTTTTTAAAATTGAGTTCCAAATTCTCTCCCTACCTCCCTTTCCTCCTTTATTGAGGACACAGGCAATTTGATATAAGTTATATACATGTGCAGTCATACAAAACATATTTCTATGATAATCATGTTGAGAAAGAAAATGCAAAGCAAAAAACAAATCCAAGAAAAATAAGTTTAAAGAATGTGCTTTGTTCTGCATTCTAACCCCATCAGTTCTTTCTTTTTTCTGGAGGTGTATAGCAATTTTCATCACGTGTCTTTTGGATTTGTGTTGGATCATTGTATTGCTGAGAATAGACAAGTCATTCACAGTTGATCATTGTACAATATTGCTGTTACTGTGTACAGTGTTCTGGTTCTGTTCATTTCACTTTGCATCAGTTCATATAAGTCCTTCCAGGTTTTTTTGAGAGCATCCTGCTTGTCATTTCTTATAGCACAATCGTATTCTATTACATTCACATCCCACAATTTGTTCAGCTATTCCCTAATTGATGGACATCCCCATAATCCCCTTGGGTTCATCTCACTTAGGAGTTGGGAGTTTGGCAGGTTTTTGGCAAGAGTGGTTAGTCTGATTTATATCCATGCCTTGGCAGTAAGCATTTATTTATAATTCATGCTGACAAGGGATTCTGTTTCATAAAGTAAAGTGCCTCATTTATCTGACATTGTGAATGAGCTTATGTTCCTTAAGTGAATTTCTACATTTCCCATATTGGACATCTCAGTGATGCAGTGGATAGAGTACTGAATTTAGAATCAGAAAGACCCGAGTTCAGATCTACCTTCAAACACGTAACTAGTATGATCTTGGGAAAGTCATCTAATCTCTATCTCAGTTTCCTCATCTATTAAATGGGAATAATTTCCTACTTCTCAGAGTTATTGTAAGGATAAAAATGAGATATGTGTAAAATACTTTGCAAATATATGTAAAACAATATATATATATATATAAAATATGTATTAGCTATTGTTGTTATTATTTTTACTATTATTAGTGATTTTCTAGGTACCTAAAATTTAGCCATTTTAGGTGCCCAAACTGAAAAAAAATACACAACTTTAAAACTTTTTTTTTTCGATAGAAGTATCATTTCTTTTCTTTTTTTAAAATAAAATTTTACTTTTCCCCCAATTACATGTAAGAACATTTTAACATTCTTTTTAAAATAAAAGTTGTAAATTATTATGACTTTCCTTAAACAATATATGCTAATGTACTAACATAATTTAACTTTGAAGTTATTATTATGAATTACAAAGTTAGTTATTGTTGTGCTAAAATACTCTGATTGCATTATGATTTATTGAAATGTGTCCAGTGGCTGCATGTTGGTATACTTTTTGAGTTCTTGCACTTGCTTTTTACAGTTTGCTTCCTTGACTTTCAGAGTGTTACCTTTCACTTATGGTGGTCAGTGAATCTGCTTTCATATACTCCCTTCTTTCCTTCTCTTTTGCTGCTTCTAATATTATATGGACTAAGAGAATAAATGTGTTGTGTATAGAATTAAGAACAGAAAGACTCTTAAGTTAAGAGCATAGGGCTTTCCTACCATTAAAGAGGTTGAACTCTGACTTAAGGTAAAATTTATTTTTAGCTGCTCAGAAGTGTTCAGTGGTAAGTTCAGTTGCATTTACCATATTGCCCTTAGATAAGTGATTTGTCACTACATGATTAGTTTCGTTTTAATTAGCAAGGATGACTTTATCCTGTGAATATATTCTTCTTTATCTGTCATCCAGTTATTAAATATTTTCTCACTAAGAAATGGGTATTAGCATGCTTTATAACATTGTCTATTCTTTTTTTTTTTTTTTTTTTTTGCTGGGCAATGAGGGTTAAGTGACTTGCCCAGGGTCACACAGCTAGTAAGTGTTGCCGGTGCTTTATCCACTGTACCACCTAGCTTCCCGCCCCCCCCCCCCAATATTGTCTATTCTTGCTGATATATCATGACACTCTATTCTCCAAACATTCCCAGTCTTAGGAGATTGAGGAAAGTTTTTTTTAAATAAATTTTTTTTTTTTTTTTTGGTGAGGCATTTAGGGTTAAGTGACTTGCCCAGGGTCACACAGCTTGTAAGGGTCAAGTGTCTGAAGTTGGATTTGAACTCAGGTCCTCCTGAATCCAGGGCCAGTGCTTTATCCACTGCACCACCTAGCTTCCCTAAAATAAAATTTTATTACTGTTTCCTGTTTCTTATATCATCATCTTAATATCCCATGTGTCCTTTTCCCTCCTATATGACAAGTAGTATTTTTTGTAGAGGAAATCAAAGTTAGCACAAATAATGTATATATTGGAAAAATCTGAAAAATGCGTGATGTATAATACCTGTGGACCTCCCAAGTCAGTGAAGGGGTGGCTAGGAATATCATATCACTTCATTTCAGGTCCTTTTTGATCTTTATACTTTTGTTATTTACTTTTGATTTTTTTTTGGGGGGGGGTGGGGGATGCTGTTCTTTCTATTTACATTGTTGTACTTACTGTGACTATTGTTTTCTCTGCTCAGTTATTTCACTTTACTTTTAGTCCATATAGATCTTGCTGTGCTTCTTTGTATTAATCACACACATCATTTCTTACAGCACAGTAATATTCTATACATTCATGTACCACAGTTTATCCTTTCTCTAATTTATGATTATCTACTGTCATAACTGTCACAAAAGGTTCTGTTGTGAATATTTTGAAGTATATGGGAACTTTTTTCTTAATGCCTTCCTTGGGGCATAAGCCCAGTAGTATGATTCTGGTTCAGAGGGCATGGGCATTTTATTAATCTTATTTGTATTATTACAAATTGTTTTCTAAAGCGTTTATACCATTTTACAGTGCCACCAACAGTGTATTAGCGTGTCTATCATTCCCCAACCCCTTCAACATTGATTGTTGCTTTTTTTCCCCTCATTTTTTCCAATTTGCAAATGAAACCTCAGGGTTGTTTTATTTTACATTACTCTTATTAGTGATTTGGAGCATCTTTTTTTTTTTTTTTTTTTGGTGAGGCAGTTGGGGTTAAGTGACTTCCCCAGAGTCACACAGCTAGTAAATGTCAAGTGTCTGAGGCCAGATTTGAACTCAGGTCCTCCTGAATCCAGGGCCGGTGTTCTATCTACTGTGCCACCTAGCTGCCCCTGGAGTATATTTTTTAAAAAAATGTGGTCATGAATTCCTTGCAGTTCTTTTGAGGACTCTCTTTTCCATACCCTTTGTCTATTTACCTGTTTGGGGAATGGCTGTTAGTCACATATTTATTGTTTATATTTCCTGGATGCCAAGCTCTTATCAGAAAAATTTGACAAAGATTCTCTTCCCCCACCCTCATTCAACCACTCCTTATCTTAAATGCATAATGTTGTGTAGAGAGAAAACTTAAATAAAAAGTTAGCATGATATATTTCAGGCAATCATTGAAGGAAGATATTAGAGAAAATATCACTATTGAAAAAAGTCATACCGAAAAGTGGATTGCAGAATTTTTTGTTATAAAAGCCTGTAAAAGAAATACTTAAGTCATGGATTTGCCAATTTTAAACATGTTGCTTTAGTGCCAAGGGATTACGGCAGTATAAAGCTGGATTCATGGCTTGGTAGATTGATAGAGTAAATTAGGATTACATTTTATGAAGAAAAAGTACATTAGAGGTAAAATTTATGTTATTGTAACTTCTAATTGGATATGTGTTCTTTTTTTTTTCTTTCTTTCTTTCTTTTTTTTTTTTACAGGCAATGGGGGTTAAGTGACTTGCCCAGGGTCACACAGCTAGTAAGTGTCAAGTGTCTGAGGCCAGATTTGAACTCTGTTCCTTCTGAATCCAGGGCCGGTGCTTTATCCACTGCGCCACCTAGCCGCCCCCTTGGTGTGTGTTCTTGATGACAATCTTGCTGAAGGCTTTGAAATACTTTTAAGTCACTTATTCACATCTATGATCATTGACCATGAATTTGCTATATAATAACATGTGGTTTATTTTTCAGATGTATTAAATCAGTATAGTTAGTACTATATGAACATTTAACAATGTTCTTTTTAGTTGAATGATATTATTTTGGAATTATTGGAATTTTCTGACACTACTGTAATTATATCTAGTATTAATTAGTTTTCAGTTTAACAGTTTAGTTTCTCTTACTTTTGGTTCACATTCTGTAATCAGAATAAGATTTTGCAAATAGGAATGGGAGCCTCCAATTAACAGGAATATGAATTTGGTATATTTTACATTTTTTATATTCCAAGTTTGGAGTTTTAATTAATAATGATATATTTTCTTAGCCTCTGTTAATCACTTTTCCTTGCATTTGGTACGTTTATGTGGAGTTTATGCAAAATCTGTGAAAAGCATACTTTCTGTGTGTGTGTGCATGTGTGTGTGCGCAAAAAGGCCCTCCATGAGCCACTGTGGTATTTTTAAAGGCCTTCTTTTGCCTCACTTGGATCTAATCTTTTGTAAATAGCCTTTAAAGTAGCTCATAAAAGCCAAATGATCTCTATTGTAAAATGTTCCATGAAGCATTAAAATTCTTTGGTTCAACTTTGAGAAGTTAATTCTGGCATTTTGGACAAGCTATTATTGACCAAAAGGGAGATCTTCAGTTCATTTTCTGCATTTGGGGCTTGTTCATTAAATTCTAGTAAACTAATGGCATGCTGAACAATTATTGTACTGTTCTTCAGTGAAGAGTATTTGGCTTTAAAAAGGTTTCTTCTCTTTGTACATACCATAATTCTTTTAAGGATAGAGCACATTAATTTAAGTGTTCTTAGTTGACTGTTTTGATTTTGTAGTATTGATGGTTTTCTGAAGGCAATAAAATTGTTTTAAAAAGAACTGTAAACCTGAAGACTTTTTTGGGGTGGGTAATAAAAGGTTTTTTTGTTTAAGTTTTTGCAGGGCAATGAGCATTAAATGACTTGCCCAGGGTCACACAGCTAGTTAAGTGTCAAGTGTCTGAGGTCAAATTTGAACTCAGGCCCTCCTGCATCCAGTTCTGGTGTTTTTATCCACTGCGCCACCTAGCTGCCCCAACCTGAAGACATGTTACTTTTTACATGTGTGTGTGTGTGTATCTATGATAGTATATTAAAATTCTGTTAGTATTTTTTTTTTAATTACGAGGTACTAAATTAGATCTGACTTCTCAGGCTTTAGAAAAGATAACTCCTTTTAGTTTAAGATGGTTTAAAATTTTTTTTTTATTTGTTGGGAAGGGAATTTGGTAATATTTATAATTGAAGCAGTTTAAATAGACTTTGCCCATTGATCTGGTTTTATTAATTTACTTAAAAAAGGTTACTGATAGTAGAAAGGATTTTCAATTTTTCTTTGCAGACAATATTTCTAGATGTATGCCAGTCTTGTATGATTTGGTCCTCAAGATTGCTTTTGATGATCTCTTCCATGAGTGTTAGTTATATAATTGTATGTAGTTATTAGTTGTATATTGGTTGTAATTCAGGCAATGAGTCATTAGAGATAAAAGATTATGATGTTGAAGGCCCACTTCTTTGCTGCCTCTTACTGATACCCAATAGATTACCAGTAAGTAATCCCAAGTACAGTTTGTTTTTTCAGAGAAAAACTTGCATTTTTTAAATAGTACAGTCTTTGACCACTTAAAATAGTGACTGTTTTGAATCATATACCAGCTTGTTTTCTTAAAGGTTGTAGTTGTGTGTCAAAAAAGGAGAAAGTTATGGAATTTTAATATATGATAATTTTGTTTCCTAAAGGAATTTGTGGTATTCTAAATGCAGATTTGAATTTTTTTTAGGTGGCTTATAACATTTATTTTTTTTTTCTGGATCAAGTGTGTTATACATTAGGAATCTTTTTCTAACAAGATGTATAAAGTGATTGCCATATTTGGTCACTTAAACCTTTTTTAATTTCAGAGAGATCTACAATATTCATATAATTTGTAAAGTGTTAGAAACCTCTGCTCTTTTCATTATTTAATATTCATTAGTGAACCTCAGAACATTTAAAAACATTTCATTAAGTGTCACAATGTCCCTGAAAACTAGATAAAAAAGTTACTTACAGATTAAGTGACAAATTTAAATTTTGCCTAAAATTTAAATAGATCTTATGAATAATCATTTGCCCAATTACACAAAGTCATGGGTTTTACTAAAGAAAATAGCACAGCTTGCAAATTTCACTTATTTGATTGTGATTTTTGCCCCATTTTTAATAGGTAGAAAAGAGATCTTAATCCATTTTCAGAGAAGGAAAGAATTACCAAACAAGACTGGGATAGGGTAGAATAGGATCAGATGGATTTATAGCAAAATTTTATCAGACTTATAAAGATTATTTCCAATCATCTTGGCATGCTCTTGTTATGAAACAAAGTCCTAAAATCTAAACCAGGAAAGTATAAATCAGAGAAAGAGAACTGTAGATCAATATCAATAATGAATATTAATTTAAATTTTTGAATAAAGCCCTGGCAAAAAGACTGTCAACTTATCCATAACACTACTTAATATCATTTAATTTAATTTATATCAGGAAAGCAAGGATGGTTTAGAATTAGAAGATTTAATAACACAATCACATTAAAAACATAAAAACCACATAATTATATCAGGAAATATGGGGCAAATCTTTTTGAAACAGTACAACAGTTATTTATCATAAAACTTTTCAGTAAAGACATAGCTTTCTAAAATATAATAAGAAATACCTCTGCAAAACCAAAACCAATCACTTTATGAAATGGGGAAATGTTAGAAGCTTTCCTAGTGAATACAAGAGTAAGGCAAGAATATCTCATTTCCCTTCTGTTATTTGGGATAGGGTGTGTTTGGTTTTTTTTTAAAGAAATGCTAGGAGTATTCATAAAGTCAGTGAAAAACATAAAGGTAGAAAAATAGGCAAAAAGGAACCAAACTATATATATTTGCTGATGACAAGATGACCCTTTTAAAAAAATCCTAGTCATCAAAAAAAGAAAGCCTGATTGGGAAAATGTCTAGCTTTAGTAAGTAGTGGAATGCAAATAAATCCACAAAATTCAATAGCTTTGTATATAATAGTAATACAATCCAGGTGGGAATAGTAGGAAGGGAAGTCTCATTCTAAATAACAAAATGTACAAAATATAAAATATCAGTCTGCCAAGGCATACATAATCACAGTGTGATTGCTGAACTGTGCCAATATAACAAGAAGGACAAAATTAACTTGATGTATAGGTTTCATGCCATGTCAATGAAGGGATGCTCTTTAGAGCCAGACAAAATAAGAAGATTCATTTGGATTAACAAAATATCGAAAAGAAAATAATGAAACAGGAAGAACACTTCCAGGACTCAAATGATATTATAAAGCAACACTATTCAATAAAGGTTAAAAAAAATTTATCAATACTTTATTGTTGCAGAAGCATATTAAAAACCTCCCTTTCAGTAAAAATTGAAAATCTAAAGAAATATTTTTCCAGCTTCATATTCTTTTGAGACTTTTCTCATTAAGACCATGTGTAGAACAAAAGCTTTTCTTAGGAGAATGTATTAAGGATGATAATAAAATTCTAGTTAATATTAAAGCCTTCCTGATCCCACAGAACTGATTGACCCCAGCCCACCAAGGGCAATGTCCTTTTGCATTCTACCTTAAGATATTGGTTTTTCTTTCCCTTTCCCTTTCCCTTTCCCTTTCCCTTTCCCTTTCCCTTTCCCTTTCCCTTTCCCTTCCCCTGCTCCTTCCCCTGCCCCTTCCTGCTCCCCCTCCCCTTCCTCCTCCCCCTTCCCTTGGCAATGGGGGTTAAGTGACTTGCCCAGAGTCACAAGGCTAGTAAATGTCAAGTGTCTGAGGCCAGATTTGAACCAGTGTCCTCCTGATTCCATGGCTGGTGCTTTATCCACTGTGCCACCTAGCTGCCCCAGGATATTGCTTTAAGGGAGAAACACTTTTCACATCTTGAGAGTTTTCCTGGAAGGAAATGGGTAGTACTACACAAAAGACTTAATTTTAACATATTATTAATCTTTTCCCCACAAATTCGTTAACTCATTGTCTTCTCGTAGATAGATAGGTCATGATAGATAGAAGGTATGGGGGGGATTTTGTGCCAATTTCTGACATCTCTATGTCAGAAAAGATTTGGATAATAAAAGATAGGTAAAGCATACATTGAAGATTCACTCTGTTCAGACACACTGCTAAAGCTCTGTAAATACAAGCAAAAAGAACGACAATCTTTACTCTCAAAGGACTTATATTCTCTTGAGAAATAGAGGAAAACAATAAAGAAGGGAGCTGGAAATGGGGATGGGAGAGGTAGTTGGGAGAATAGGGAGCTCAGGTGGGTTAAAGTGAGCATGGCTGATCTAGGTACTTCTTCAAATTTAGGTTCCCATGAAGAAGTTAACAATTTGGGGGGCTGCATGCATAGTAGTGTCTTTATCCTGAGAAGACAGTTGAGCTAGAGACAGAAAATTATCTCATAGAGTCAAAAGCTGAGCTGAGTTAGATCAATATTAAATATTTTTCTAGTAAACTTGTATCTAAAATATGGAATATAATTTTAATATTTTTTGATACTAGCTAACCAAAAATTAGTTAAAATCAGTATGAGAAACCTGAAAATATAAATTACCTGGGAAGGCAACCTCAATTTGACTGTGATTGTGAAAACTGGAAGAAGTATGAAGTAAATTGGGTTTACAGCAATATAATATCTTATGCCATCTATACTAATAAACTAAAAATGGATATATCATCTGATTATTAGACAACTCAAGTTCTTTTTTTTTTTTTTGGTGAGGCAATTGGGGGTTAAGTGACTTGCCGAGGGTCACACAGCTAGCAAGTGTTAAGTGTCTGAAGCCGGATTTGAACTGAAGGCCTCCTGAATTCAGGGCCGTTGCTCTATCCACTGTACCACCTAGCTCAATTAATAATTTAATATTTTAATTTATTTAATAATAATTTTAAAATATACCTCAAGTATATGTACAGATTCTGAGCAAGTCTCTAAGATGACATAAGGACAAATGTCTTTATGAGTTTAGCTCTCTGGGGGAAAACTTTTGTAGATGATTTTTTTTTATACTTTTTTCTAGTAGGCAGTGAATTAATATTAACTCATAATGTTTTTTTTCTTTTTGATGTCAGTAAACTACAGTTAGATTTGGTCCCTAACTATCAATATTAGCTTATTTTGATTGATAATAACATCTATTTCATCTATTTTAATATACTTAGTAGTTTCAAAAAACTATATATTTAATTTTTCTTAGCTACTTTTAATACTTTTGGAAGTAGGTAGAAGTGTAACTCTAAAAGTGGATTACATTGTTCCTTCCCTGTGTAACACACCCCTTTTCCTCCTTGTTTCATTCTCTTCCTTCTCTCCCTTTTCCTTTTTCCTTTCCCTCATTTCCACTCTCTCCCTTTCCCCCTCCCCCCTCTCCTTTCTTCTCCCTCCTCCTTTCTCTTCACCCTCTTCCCTCTTCCCTTCTTCCTCTTCAACTAAACTTCTGGTTTGGGCATTTCAGTAGCTATACAGTCACAGCTCAAAGGGTTAATCCTGTCAGAAATTGAGAATTGACAAAAGAAGTGAAAATTTCCAATCGATAATTCTTCTACTTTGGATCCTTTTTTCAAACCAAATTAATAACCTAATTTTAAAGTTAGATTGGAAGGCGTTAATTAACTTTTTTTTTTTTTTAGTAAGGCAATGGGGGTTAAGTGACTTTGCCCAGGGTCACACAGCTAGTAAGTGTTAAATGTCTGAGGCCGGATTTGAACTCAGGTACTCCTGACTCCAGGGCCGGTGCTCTATCCACTGCGCCACCTAGCTGCCCTAATTTAACTTTTGATTGATCTTTTCTTTAAAAAAAAATTTAGAAGTTAATTCTCCTCAATTTGATAGCCTTTGGCAGCTTGATGCTGTCTTCCTTCTAAGACTTCTAATGTGTTGCTTTCTGCCTCACTCCTCTTTCAAGGACTTAACTGTTTCTACACCCTCCATTCCTCACTATTTTAGTTACAACCTGAGTGCACCAATTGGAAGGTTGGTTACATCTGTGTGTGCATATGTGTGCATATGTGTTGATTTTGCCTATTTATAAATTTTTTTTTGGTCAGTGCTTTTCATTTGAGAATGCTTGTAATAGGTAAAGGACATTTCCAGTAATTTAATTCATTATGCAGTAATTCTGGTGATGGGGCAAATTCTTGAAGAATCATCGTTAATTGCTCTAATGGAGGAAACAGTTAGACCTTATTTAAAAGTCACTTATTGGGGTAGCTAGGTTGCACACGTGGATTGAGTAACTAACTGGCCCTGGAATTAGTAGGACCTGAATTCAAATTTGGATTCAGACACTTACTAGCTGTGTCACCCTGGGAATGTCACTTAATCCCAATTGCTTAAAAAGAAGCCTCTTGTTTATGTCTCCTCCTTAACCGTAGTACAGTGTTTATTCTCTGTGCCAGTTAGAATTGTGGTAAACAAAAATTATTCCAAAACGAACTCTTTGATCCTCTTCTGGACCAGTTCTGAAGACCAAGCCCTTGCTAATGAGTTTTACTGTGTTTGTTATATCATCACTTTAAATTTTTTTTAAACCCTTTTGTGAGTCTTTCCTTGTACTTTTGCTGCATCACTTATTTTTAGCACTTTAAAAAATTCTGGAGAGAGAAGAAGACAAAGGTGTCAAGGTTTGGCATTTATTTTATGTGACCTTGTATTGTTAATTATTTTCTAGGTGTGTATATTATTTCCCTAATTAAAATATGAGCTCTTTGATCACACCTTACAGCATCTTATATTAATTATCTCCCTCACAGTGCTTTTGCCCAGAGTAGACACTAACCACCATTGGGGTGTCAGTGGACAGATTGATATGGTATAAGTTCAAGGTTTTCAGAAACACTTGATATATAAAACTAGCTTGTTCCTTGTGATTGTGGCAGTGCAGCATTTGTCACCTGATCATACTACTTGAGAATGTTGTCTCAGACTTTTTGATCAAACACTGTCAGTTAAATGTTTCAATTAGTGAGTTGAGCCTGTTTATTCTGTGAAGTTTTATTAGTGAAAAGATTTCTTCATGGCCTAATTTCAAAATCCCACAAAGGGTATAGCTATTTAGAATTCAAGCCAAATGCTTAGTTATTACTGCACAGAAGAAAGCAAACACCTCACTCTGATTTATTCAGTGTGTATTTAAGTAGAAGGATGTGGAGAATTCATGAAACAAAATGATGGCTTAATAGATCTGATGAATGTTAGACTGATAAAATGTGTATGTGCTCATGATAATGAAAATTAATGTTCAAACTCAACTTTTTGGGGGTCTGTCTTTAGGAATCACTTTTCCCTATATTAACTTGTATAGTTTCATCTTTCAGGAAAAGAGATAATGTCCCATATCCGTTAAAGATAAATAAAACCCACCATGGCTTACAAAATGACAGTTTTTAAAAATCTTGTGTTAGCAAGCAAACAAAATGAGTCAGAGCTGAATAAGCAGAAATGGCATTTGTTTCTCTAAGTAAATTGCCATCTGGTTACGAATTTCAAATACTTCTCTATACAAAATGTGGCTCAAAATGTGCATTTAAAAAAATTGTCCGGGCACTAATGTGCACTGTTTCAATATGAAAAAAATGAGAATTTTTTCCCATTATATATGGTTGTCAAATTTTAATGTAGCTTTTGAAAAAATTTATTTATTTTATTTAAAATGTAGCTTTTTATAAAAATCTGAAAAGGCAGTATTAACCTTTTCATTAAAAGTTTTCTTTAGATCTTATAGAAAATGTTTAATTAAATGCTTCCTCAGTTGACTAAAAACCAGTTGTATAAAATCACACTGATCAGAAGTACTGATGTTAAATTCTGACACTGTGCTACATTTTTATCAGAAATGTTTGCTACACAGCCTCAATTTTTAGTGAATATATGGGTTATTTCCCTTACTAAAGAACAGATGACTTTCTAAGAATGTCTGTAGTGCATTAGGTAGTTTCCTATTCAATAATTTTTGGAAGGACTGTGATAAGAAGTTGAAATTAATTGAAAAGGTAGTGATGAATTGGGATCTGTGCCATGAAGAATTCCAGATGTGTTGAAATTTATCAACCAGTAGGGGGACGAAGTTATGAAGCACCTTTTGTATTCTAGGTATGGTTCTAGATCCTAGGGATACAAGTACAAAAAATAAGATAGTTTCTACTCTCAAGGAACTTACAGGGTACATGAGAGTAACAAGTCATGTGTAACTATACATAGCATAAATGTAAGAGATTAAATACAAATAATACAATGCAGTTAGGGGGAAGCCACTAGCAGCTGGGGAGTGGGGAGGGGAGTGGGGAGACACATGGTATGAGGCCATGTGAGAGATATCTGTGGGGCAGACATGAACTCAGGGCATGGGGGACACAGCCAAGATTTAAAGGCATGGAAACAAGGATGGAGCACTGTGTGAGAGGGACAGAAAGAATGTTCATTTGGCTGGATTCCAACCTGTTGGGAGGGGTAGTCAACATACTACCTGAAAAGTAAGTTGGGTCAGGTCAGTCTTTTTTTTTTGGTTGGGGCAATGAGGGTTTAAGTGACTTGCCCAGGGTCACACAGCTTAGTAAGTGTCAGGGTGTCATGAGGCCAGATTTGAACTGAGGTCCTCCTGAATCCAGAGCCAGTGCTGTTATCCATGCACCACCTGCTGCCCTAGGGTCAAGTCTTTAAAAGCTAGGAACTGTAGTGTTATCCTAGAGCCAACAAGGTAATCTTGGAGATTATTGAGTAGGGGAGTGCTAGGCTATGGTCAGATATGCTTAAAGACTGTCACTGGCAGCTGTGTGGAGTGGGAAGACATTTAAGATCAATTTTGGACCTTTTTGTGGTAGTCTATATCAAAGCTTCTTAAACTGTGTCGAAAACCCATATGGGTCAAGTCACTGAATGTGGGGTCATGAAAAATTTGGCAACAGGAAAATGTTATGTATATTTTATATACCCATATACCTTGGGGTCACGTAAAAGCTTCTCTGGTGAAAAGGGGTCTTAAGTGGAAAAAGTTTAAAAAGCCCTGGTCTAATGGTGAGGACTTGGACATAGCTGGTGATTGTGAGTAATGAGAATTGATTGGATTTGAGAAGAGTTGTGGAAGTGGAAGCAGCACGATTAGATTAGATTAGATTAGATTAGATTAGATTAGATTAGATTAGATTAGATTAGATCAGATCAGATCAGATCTAGGAAATTGAGGATTATCAGGGTTAGAAATTTAGGTAACTAAGTAACTTGGAAGATAGGGAATAGAGAAGGCAACAAGGAAGCTACTGATAGGAGAATTTGAACATAGAGGTAAGAATGATAGTGGAAAATCTGATGGAAAAGATGGAGGTGGAGAGGGTAAATGATCAGGGGCATTATAGAGTGGTAAACCTGACAAGGGAGAAGGCTCTCTTATTAGAAACTGGAGAGGAGGAAACTGAGTTTGTATTTTAGACATGTTGAGTTTGAAATGTTTCTTGGATGTCTATTTTAAAATCCAATAGGCGGTTAGGGATATAGGCCTGAGGAGCAGAGATACTAGGGATGCATATACACACTTGCAGGCATACCCATATACACACACACACACATATCTATGGATTATCTGCATAGATTTAAAAAAAAAGATTTCAGTTCCCAAATTTCTCTTCTTCACCTCCTTCCCACCCACTTAGAGCAAGAAATCCATACTTGTTATACAATCATACAAAACATTACTTCTGTACTAGCTGAGTTTTGGGTGTGTGTAGGGGGAAAAGCAAGAAAATAAAGGAAAAGAATGTTTCTCACTTGTACTCAGAGTTTTATTAGTTCTCTCTCTGAAGGAGAGTAGTATTAATCATCCATAAGTCCTTGGGAATTGTCCAGGATATTTGTATTGATTAGAGTACTTAAGTCTTTCACAGTTGATTATCATTGCAGTGTTACTTTGCTGCATAGGTTGTTCTTCTAGATCTGCTTATTTCATTTTGCATCTGCTCATATAATTCTTCCCAGCCTTTTCTGAAATCATCCCCTTCATTTCTTAGAGCACAAATAATTTTCCATCACATTCACATACCATATCTTATTCAGCCATTCCTCAATTGATGGATATCCTCAATAGTTTCCAACTCTTTCCTTTTTCTTTGATCATATTGGGGTATTCATATGCATAGAAATGAGATTTAAAACCATGGAAACTGATGAGGTCACCAAGACAGCAAAAAGAGAAGACAGAAGAGAGGCCAGATAAAGCCTTGTAAAACACTCACAATTTGGGAATCTGATATGAATGATGATCTTGTAAAAGATACTGAGAAGTACACAGCAGGCAGGTAGGAAGCCAGAAGAGGAGTGTCTTATATACCCAGGAAGAGAGGATGGTCAATAGTAGCAAATTTAGAGAGGTTAAGAAGGATAAGTACTGAGAAAACATCTTGATATTTGTCAATTAAAAGATTATGGTAACTTTCGAGAAAAGTAATTTCAGTTGAGTAATGAACTTGGAAACTATATTGCACAGGGGTAAGGAATGAGGAGAGGAGATAAGGTGGATGGTGTTTTCTAGGAGTTTGAGAAAGGGAAGTAGAGGAAGAAAATTTAAGGGGATGGTAAGGTTTAGTGAAGGATTTTTAAGGATGGAGGAGGACTTTGAAAATAGGGGAATAGAGAAGGCAATAAGGAAGCCACTGATAGGGAGAATTTGAACATTGGAGGTAAGAATGATAGTGGAAAATCTGTGGAAAAGATGGGGTGGAGAGGTAGGATCAGGGGCATTATATATTATTATTTCAGGGCAAACCTTGACAAGGGAAAGGCTCTCTATTAGAAACTGGAAAAAAAATGTATTCAGCTCTAAAAACTTCTTTTCTATTACTGAAAATCTTATCAAAACAGTTTAAATCCATTTTCTTGCTTTAGTGGAAAATGGCAGTGCAGATTGTGGAAAACACACTATACTCATAGCCAGAAGTTCTGATTCAAATCTTGCTCCCCTAGCTATATGAATTTAGTCAACTTGAAGAACTGAACCTGAGGTGAAACTGGATCTGAGTGAAATCCAGCTTAGCCTTGTACTTGTGTAATGTTGGACATGATACCTCCCTTGTCTGAGCCTTAGTTTCTTTTTTTTTTTTTAATAATAACATTTGTTAATTTAAAGTTTTGAATTCCAAATTCTACCCTTACCTCCCACCCCTCTCCTCTC
Source organism: Dromiciops gliroides (assembly GCF_019393635.1). Lineage (NCBI taxonomy): Eukaryota > Metazoa > Chordata > Mammalia > Microbiotheria > Microbiotheriidae > Dromiciops > Dromiciops gliroides. The sequence goes on along the minus strand of NC_057862.1, from coordinate 240,904,132 downwards.
CCTGAGGCAGTAAGCAATCAGATATAGGTTATACATGTGCGATTATGTAAAACACTACCATATTGTTAGCTACATTTTAACAGATGAAAAATTTTATTTTTAAAGCAAGTATTTTTTCTAGGTTTTGTCACATTTGTACCATGCTAGGTGCTTAAGGAACTAGAATTTAAAGTTCTTAGAGAACAGGAATTATATTACCTTTTTCTTTTTGATGTTATGCTTATCTTTGAACAGTTGGTTCAAATCTTGTCATTTTAATATCTTTGTGACTGTAGGCATTTAAACACTCCCTGGGAATCAGTTTCCTTAAGTGTAATGTGAGGAATTTGGATTAGATGGCCTCTAAAGTTCATTTCAGGTGCTAGTTCTATGTTCCTATGATCCACTTTTCTGAGTCTATCCTTAATTATGGTGTATAGATTTTCAATGGGATTCAAATCAGGTAAGATTCCATTCAGGCCAATGAAGCATTTTTAGCTCTCTCTCTTAGACACATTTCTAAACCTTTTGTTTGATGTGTGTGTCATGGTTCCAGGTTCTTCTGCAATATTCCAAATCCATCTGGAAGTTTCTGTAATTCTGGAATTATTCGTATGGTCACTCTGTCAACAAATTTATTAGAATTAATTATTGCCTCTATTGACCCCACTATTTCCAGACTTAGGAAATATTTGCCAGACTTTTTTTGTTGTTGTTTGGGGGAGTGGGATGGGTTATGTTTTAAGTTCTGATGAAGGGTCCCTGTATCTAAAACTGAGTTAGATTTCTGATGATGATTTTCATAGTCCTGAAAAAGTGAGTTTCATCAGTTCAAAACAAAAGAAATACCTTTTTTCAGTTTCAGTGCTCTAGACATTATGTTGTTTTGCCTTTGATGAGGATATTTTCTTCAAACAGCAGTAAGCAGCTGTTCTCCACCCCCCTCCCCCAAACCTGTATGTAGCTGTTCTTCCATTGTCAAGAAGTTTATGCGCATTGTAGCCACTGGATCCAGATTGCTCTGGAGGAGAGAATGAGGCTGGCAACTTTGCACAGCCCTATCTCATATACATCCAATTCACTTGGACAAACAATAACAATTGTAGAGGGAATTAGTAACTACTCTAGCTTGCAGTTTCTCCTCTGAAGTTCCTTTGCTTATTTTTGAGGATTGATTAGACTGTTTTATAACAACAGTTTGCAAATTCTTGTTTTTTGCTTTCAAACACACCTTTCTTTGGTCATTTCATTTGCCTTGAATGATCCTTGAAATAAATTACTGCCCTCACACCAATAATTGCTGTAGGTGCCTCTACAGTCATTACAGTGTATTCTTTAAGAGAGTATAGGTTTGTGTGCTTCCTTGGAGTGTAATAATCAGTTTTTAAAAGCTTGGAATTGAAAACACAACAAAAGAGAGCAATGAAATTTGTGGTAAGGCATGAAATTCAGCACACAACTAACAGTATTATCTAAAGGTGGGGAAACCAGCTTAATCCAGTTTTATTTGGTCAGTTAGATATTCAGGAGAAGCACACACTTTTTTTTTTTTTTAATGAGGCAATTGGGGTTAAGTGACTTGCCCAGGGTCACACAGCTAGTGAGTGTTAAGTGTCTGAGGCCGGACCTGAACTCAGGTACTCCTGACTCCAGGGCCGGTGCTTTATCCACTGTGCCACCTAGCCGCCCCTGAAGCACACACTTATGACCATTGCTTTCACCAAATAAAACCATATCAAAATTATTGTGTATCCATCCTAAGTAATTTACACACTAACATAGGCTTTCAGTATTCATTGAATGAATAAGAAGATGTAATATAGAGGTTATAGAGTATAAAATGTTGCTCTTACCCTCAAGGAGAACATGCTTGCATTTGGGAAGGTGAGACATGAAACAGATGAGAATAATGCAAGTTATCATATAGTTTCTAAATTATATGGTACAGATTAGAATTAGGAATGGAAGAATTCAGATACAATCCTATTTATTGAATATCAAAAGAGGAGGATGAATGAGGATCTAGGGAAATGCTATTTAGGGAATAGTTAAGATTTCTTAGAAATTGTGGGAAATGTTAATTTTGGAATCTTTTTGGTGATAAACTTCTGATTTAGATATATTTGCCAACTCATGACTTTTCTTTTTCAGATTTATAGCTAAATAGTTTACAGTTAGATTTTGTCAGAAGTTCTAATGGAATAGCACTATGGGGAAGAAATATTAAGAAAGTTGGGATCCTTGAAAACATAGAGCCTGTGCACACATTCACACAATCATCCCTCTCCTACCTGGGCTTTTTAGTCTTTCTCCTCACTGGGTGTCCTGTCCTGTTTTTTTTCACTATCTAGTGCTCCATTATCCAGCAGCCAGCTATTTATGTTTCCTCTTAAGTAATTCTCTTTAGGTAGGTAGGTAGGTAGGTAGGTCTCTCTCTCTCTCTCTCTCTCTCTCTCTCTCTCTCTCTCTCTCTCTCTCTCTCTCTCTCTCACACACACACACACACACACACACACACACACACACACACACACAGGCTACTCTTTTGTTTTTCCCCCTTTTTATTTTTTTCTTCTCATAATTGACCCTAACAAAAGTTGAATGGAGAGCTTGCATTGAGGATAGATCAGATCAGCGGTAAGAAAGGGATTATTCTCTCTGTTGCATCTGATTTGTTCCTATCATTGTCATAGCTATTACCTTTTCTTGGGGAGTATTCCCTGAATACTCACTTGCTATATGTAGACTTCTAAAAACACCTTAAAATTTGATCCTGGAAGAGATTAAATTTTTTAAAAGATAAAATTAAGAGAATTAGGGCGAAAATGGTAGTGATTGGAATGGAGAGCTACACCATCATGTGTGCTTTTTGTCTTATGGGATGGTGATAAATTGAAATTTCCTGCCTATTAATTCAGGATTGTTTCTGGTAGATTGGCATGGATGATTGTGATGCCTTCCAAAAGGTCTCTGTGCCATTTTAAGCTATTAAATCTTTGGACACCTTATATTTAATATGCTTGTCAAAATATACTTGTCTTTTTTGAGCAGTTGTTCGGTAATCTTCCAAACTACATTTCCATGTAGCTGTTGCTACTTTTCTAATCAGGATATGGATATGGAAGCTAATGATAAAATGTTGGGATTTTTTTCTAAACCAACTTTCTCTATTCTACCCCCTGCTGCTTTTATTTCTCTCCTTCCACTCCCCATATATTTTCTGTGCACATAGCCTGTTTCCTTCAAAACTACCTTAAAACTATAATATAATACTGAGGATTATTGCCTCAGCAACTATTATCACTGAATTCAGCCCTTCTTTAAGTTTTAATCATAGTCTTTGTAAATAATTTGTAGATCTGGTGTCTAGAGATGAGATGGTGACTGCTTTACAAGTATATCAGGTCTGTTGAGGGAAAAAATCACTATATATATTGGGTGTATAATTTGGACAACCATATAATTGAATCTGTGGAATAACAAGGCTTTTAATAGTAGGGTTTTACCATACTGGTGGGGAGAAGGATGGAATGGGGATAGCAAGTTTTGTAGTTGTGGTCTGAATATTGTGGTTACTAGTAATGTTTTTTAAAGGGGTCGATCAGTATATCATCTGCACAGATTATGACAATATTCTGTATCATATACCTTGCTATTCCCTTTTCTGTGGTTCTATGCACATGTTCTTTGTTAAACATATCTGAACCTTGAATTTCATTTTCTTTTATAAAGACAGTTACTATTTTGAGATAATTTTGATAGCACAAATTCTTTGTTCAAGATTTTAAACATTCTATAAACTGCTGAGATCACATAGTATAGATACTGGTTGACTGAAGAAATCAGACCACAGTATGTACAAGGAATTGGTTCCTTCACAGTTTTTCAATGTTTGCCTGCTTTGATTTTTACTGTGACTCCTCTGCATTTCCAGTTACATCCTATTGAATGGCATTATAACTGATTCCAAATGGATTATCTGGTTTCTCAGCTCAAAAATTTATTGTTCAAATGTTATTTCTGTGCTCATTGTAAGAAACAAACAATTTAACTCCCCTTTAATATTGTTTGTCTGTTAATGCTATTCATAGTTTAGTTTCTTAATGCACTTTGCTATCCAGAGCTTATGCTTTTTTTTCCCTTTTCTTTCTTTCTTTTTTTTTTTTGGTCTCTTTAATGTACCTCCCTTTATATCCTGGATTCCTTATTTTAACAGTCAGGTCTTCATACATTCTTGCCTTTTCTGTCTCTCCATTAATGTCTGGGAAAGAGTCCAACATTTCTACTTTGCAATGATTTTCCATATTGTTACTGGAATTACTGGAAATATTTAACACGTCAGTATTTCTCAATCTTGCTTTCTTTGCAAGATTTGGTATATTGTGGTGTTCTTTCTCTTGCTATCTGGAAGAAGGCAGAATTTTTGATTTTTCACTTTTGGGGTAAGGGAAATAGTTCCTTAAAGTATGCCAGAGTTTCTAATACTACTAGTTATTTATTGGCTTAGCATTCTGTAGTATACTAAAATTTGAGAACTGTTATAAAAAGTTAGGCAATGGTAAATATTTGAAATAAATGTCCTTTTTTTTTTAACCTTTGCCTCATGATAGTTCCTCAGACCTCCAATTTGAGAATCTGGACACTTGAGCTCATTTGTCAGGTTTTAAATTGTATTATGTTTAATTTGCTAATCTATAAGCAGCTGGAAGAAGTCTCTTTAGAGAATCTCGGGAATTTTCTCCCTCTTGGCTTAAGTTTTTAGCAAGAACATCAATTAATTTTACATTCTTACATTAAAAACTGAATTAAAGGCAATTTTTTTTAAAAAGCACAATAACTAGAAAGTGCAGGGTTCTATTTTACTACCATGAACCTTTTCAGTTTCAGAATTTATTTAAGTGCTTCTGAGTTTGGGAAGAAGAGAGTTTGAAACTCTTGGAAGCAAAGGTTTCAGAGTGTGTGTTTTTATGTCAGGATTATTACTTATTGTAATGACAATTCTCAAATACTGTGTCTTGGACTTTTTCCACAGATTATGTGCATGTAAGAAGGCTATTGTTGTCTAGAGTTTGATGACTGTCATGCCATGAGAGCATAGTAAGTACTGAATTTTTATCTAATTCCCATGTTAATTTGCAATGAAAGGCATTCTAATTTAATTTAATGTTTAAAGATTTCTTGTTGGGGGCATTAAAAAAGGAGAAATGTAAAACCCTTTTTATTTCATTTCTTTCTTTTTTTTCTTTATTAAATGGGAAAAGAATCAGTTTGGTTATCTGCTGTTGAAACCAACATTTTCACGACTGATACACCATAGTGGTGATTAATTTCACTATCTATTAAATGGTGAATTATTCAGGCTGTTCCTGGTAAATACTAATCTCCATTTTATTTTTAGCAAACCATCAGTTTTTCCCTGGGGAATGTGGGAGTAATTGTCAAAGCTAGGCAAAGTACTATTATTAAATCAAGTTGCCACAGCAGGTGCTGGATGGTATCCCCATCAGTCTTTAACAGTTAGCAACTAGTGGTTTTATATAGTCAAATGACTATGTGAGAATAAAATACAATAGTCTTGAATGTTTTTTTCCTCTTTAAGGAAGGTTTTGCCTTTCAGTTGCCCCATCTTAATTGTGACCCTTCACAGTCTTCTCTTGAGAGTAGTTGCTTTGTGGAAATATGGGACTTTAGCTAGTGGGAGAGCTGACTGATACTAAGAATTGCTCAGAGTCATAAGAGAGTTTTGTATGATATGGTAGATTTTCTGGATCATTGAAGGAGACTTTGGGTTTGTTCTTAATGTTCCCATGTCAAAAGATAATAAATCCTTAAGCTTCCTGAAGATCTGGAATAAAATATATCTAATTTTTTTAAAAAAGGTCATCAAATTTGAAGGAATTTGTTAAAAGCTTACTTTCTGGGTCTTTTCCATCCCTTCTTATTGCTAAATGACTAGAGTAAAGTTTCTTATTTTTATAAGCATTTGTTATGTATTAGTCTGTGAGATGAGAAAAAGAGATGTTACATGGTAATGAAATTAGCAATTATTAGAAATACTGTCTCTGGAAGTATTCCTTATTAACAACTATATCAGATGGAACTATCTTGTGTGGTTGGCGGTTGAACAGACTTGGAAAGTGGCCTGTACTTGCCAGGGACTCTCCAGAGTTCACTCTCCATTTGCTGTGTGTATGTTTGGTTGTCCTCCTCAGGGACCTTCATTTGGATAAGCAAATACTGCTCACATTTCCTTTTATCACAACAATGTATTCACACACACACACACACACACACCCCTCCATGTAGAGCTTATTTAAGTTTATAACAAATTCACAAGTTCTAAAATTGTCCTGCTGTTTGTCTGTTTCCCTTTGGACTTCCTCCTCTCTTCTGTGCATTCTCAAAAGATTTCATTTGTGTTTTTTTTCTTTTCTTTTTCTTGGCATCATTATTACTATCCCTTTCCCTCTCTTTCCCATAATTCCTATACTCCTCCCTCTCCCTGAAAAGCCCTCCCTTGTGAAAGATGAGCATAGTTAAGCAAAGTGAATCTTGTTAGCCATATCTGGAAATGTCTCTCATTCTGTGCATCTTCATTACAAGATGGCAAATATGTTTACTCAGAGATCTTCTTGAAGTCATGGTTGGTCACTGCATTGATTATAGAGTTCTTCAGTCTTTCAGAATTGTTTTCTGTTGCAGTTTTTTTTAAATTGTATAACAACTTTACAGTCTATAAGTTCTTCTAAATTGTTCTTAGCAGATATTTGAAGGGCTGTCATGTGGAGGGATATTGTTTAGGCATCCTGAATTTTGATTCATATCTTCTACAAATACTTTAATGTAGTTCAGAGTTAAAATACAAAATAAGGTCATAAAAATGGAACAAAACCTAGTTTAAAAGGAATAAAGAGGGGGCAGCTAGATGGCGCAGTGGATAGAGCACCGGCCCTGGATTCAGGAGGACCTGAGTTCAAATCCGACCTCAGGCACTTAACACTTACTAGCTGTGTGACCCTGGGCAAGTCACTTAACCCCAATTGCCTCACCAAAAAAAAAAAAGGAATAAAGAAAAATGTATTAGGTACTTGAGGTAGTTTCTGCTGTTGAACATTTAATTAAGCCCTGTGATTTCCTTTGTTTTTCTTTTCTTTTCTTTTTTTTTTGGTGGAGCAATGAGGGTTAAATGACTTGCCCAGGGTCACACAGCTAGTAAGTGTCAAGTGTCTGAGCTCGGATTTGAACTCGGGTCCTCCTGAATCCAGGACTGATGCTTTATCCACTGTGTCCCCTATAGCTGCCCTCCTAGCCCTTTGATTTCTTAGTGGCTCTGTCAGAAATGGTGTTATTGTTCTTAATACCCGATAAGAAGACAACAAAAATTTGTTGGTCAGGAGATACAAACCTCTTCTGAAAGTCCTCTCTTGGAGAGGGAGGGAGGGGAGAGAAACAGAGAGAGAGACAGACAGACAGACAGACAGACAGACAGACACACACACACACACACACACACACACACACAGAGTCAGTCTATGTATCCTTATGTAATAGACCCTGAGTAGTTTTCTTCATCGGGACCTTTGCAAAAGAGAACATTGTTTTTCAAATTGACACTTCTCATCTAGTCTCTTACCTAGGACATGATTAAGTTGTAGCTCAAAGGTAGTTTGGTGGAGAACTGAGCCAGTACTTTTGGGTGGGCTGCTTTCTGATGCTGTCTTAATGAAGGGATACAGAATAGCTTTGAGTAAGAGAAGCCGTAAAATGTAGACTGAGGTAAAGCCATGGAGTCCAGAAGGCCTGGATTTAAAGCCTTCCACTAACATGTGCTGTGCCCCTATGACCACGTACGGGTTGCTTCTTGTCTGAGGTAGCTCTAGAAGACCAATTAACAAACATGCTGCTGATTTGCATTTGTGGGGGTTATCTGCATCCTGAGAGTTCCCCACCAATAGAACACTAAAATCAGTGGTTGCTTCTCCCTGCCAACCTCCTTCTCCTAATAGTTTGGAGAACTTTGAGCAGTGGATAGATATTTACTACTTTAAAATTTTAGATATCTCAAATTAACTCTTAGAGCATACTGAATTAGTCCATGGTTGAATTATTTGACTGAAGTGCAGATATTATTATTGATTAAATAGGTTAGTCAGTGTAACAAGTATGGAATAGACAGTTAACATACTTTTGTATAATTTCCTTATCCTAGTTTGTATTCTTTTCTAATCTAATGGCCACACCTTCCATTCCCCCACCAAAATAAGTTTAAATTTTTTTTTTATCTTTTAAAACCTCAGTTTGTGTCTTGGAATAGGGAAGAAACAAATGTGTAACATTGTACAGGAAGTTATTTTCTACAACTTTTGTATATTCACACTGAAAATAGATTTTGCTTTCAAGTCAAAGAAAAAAGATTCTTATGTTGCAATTGAATTTTGAAAAAAGGATACATAGAAGAGAAAGGATAGATTTTCCTTTAAAGCTTGTTACAATGTAACTACCTTAAGAGCGGTTTATGTTTTTCTGTCTCTAATTGAACTCCCTAGCCAAATGTTATGATGCAAAAGCTGGTGCACTGTGATTTTCTATTTGAGCATCTACCAAGTCTCATTTGAGGAGAGGGGTGGAAATAGGATTTGGCACGGTGGAGAGAGAGTTGACCTCATGACGAGGAATACCTATCTTCAAATCCTCCAGTTGACACATACTACCTGTGTAACTATGCAAGTCATAACCTCTTAGTGGCCCAAGCAATTCAAAAACTGTACATTGCAGGGTATGTGCTAATCTTTGTTGCTAGATCCAGCAGGAAGAAACTCTGTACTTAATATTTGAAAATCATGATTCTCCTTTGTAAGTAACTATCTCATTATTTCATGAAAAGACCAAATGACCTTTGTACTTAGTAGGTAACAGTATATCTTTGAGTATGAAGGGAGTTGAGAACACCAGTTTATTCATCAGGCTAATTCATCAACTTCTTTTCATCTTTCTTGCCAGTATTGAATGCCATTTCATTTGTCAGCCCTAATAGACAGCCAGGAATATACAGTGACTAAAATAACAGCCCCCTTTTATCCTCCCAGCCTCAAATCTTTTTTAAAAAAAATTGCCGAAAAAGAAGAGGCAGTACATTAATAGTAGACAGAGTTCAGAGCCAGGAAGCCTGGTCTTTAAATTCCACTCTAACACTGTCTGTATGACCCTGGGTCAATCAAATAACCTCTCAGTTCCCTTAGCAAACCCTCTGAGGCCCTAAGGCTATGCCCTGCATTGGAAAGGGAGAGTTTCCTCATCTCTGAGTTTTCTAGACCAATGAAATCCCAGCTCTAGTCCTTCGTCCCCCTCTCTGTTGGTGGAAAAAAAATTATTGTTCTTGTGATGGAAGTTGCTTTTGAAAGTTGAATGATTAAAAAAAAAAGTCAACAAACTGACACCACCATTTTTGTTTTCATAGAATGAGCGCTTCAGATTTGTTTTCCTCACAAGGACGGAGGGGCTTGGTTGTTTGGTTATTTTGTTACCCTCAAAATGAAATAGAGCACATCAATTGAGATTGGAAATTCACTTAACCTGTGGGTCAGCCCATCTCTCAAATGTATAATTAGGCATTGTTCTCTGCACCCTGACTGACTTGAAAGTGCTGGCTTATTCAGCATTTAGCCAGAGTAAATGATCTAAATCAAATCAAACTCTGGACCTTTTCTGCTTGTTTCCCATTCTGACTGGGGAATTAAGAAAATAAATGTTTGGATTTTTTTCCCTTCAAAGTTTGATGGTCTTAGAGGAATGAATAGGAAAACAAAATATTTTAAGAATCATTACATTTCTTTGTATATATCTAGATAAAAATAAAATCAGGTGCGTTGTATGATTAGGCCATTATTTCGCTATGTATTTCAGAACTTCAGAGACAATGTGGCATAGTATACAGAGGAATGGGTTTGAAGGCAGGGAGATATGGGTTCAGGTTCTGACAGATACATACTTGTGTTACCATGAATAAATAACTTTTTAGTGACCTGGGTTATTCTGAAAGTATAAATTAGAAATGAGCTGCTGATTTACATTGGGAGAGGGAGTTTCTACCATAGAATTTACTCACTGAGAAAATCACAGGTGTAGACCCTCACACCTATCCCACAACGTGGTAAGAGTGTGTGTGTGTGTGTAGACAGAGAGACACTTTTTTGCTGCCATGGGCAAAGTGTTCATTAGACTATAAGTAATGAGTTTTTCTGTATATAATTAGGTTGCAGAGGAAGACAGGCATAGGTATTTCAAAGATCATCATCAAAATCTTTTTAGCATGGTAGATCTTTTAGAGATTTTGTTTTGTTGGCATAATCTTTGAATACTCAGTGGCTACTTCACACTTAGGGCAGCTAAGAGTCAGTAGAAACTGGACCTACAGTCAGGAGGACCCGAGTTTAAATTCAGCCTCAGATACTTCCTAACTGTGTGACCCTGGGCAAGATACTTAACCCTGTTTACCTCAGTTTCCTCATCTGTAAAAGGAAATGGTGAACCAGTCCAGTATCTTTGCCAGGAAAATCCCAAAAGGGGTCATGAAGAATTGGACAGGTCTTAAATGACTGAACACACTTCACTCTAAATATCAGAGAAATGCAAATCAAAATAATTCTGAGATTTCACTCCACACCATTTATTTGTTTGTATGTTTTTGTGAGGAATTTATATATTAATATGGGAAATAATGGAAATTTATAATCAACCTTAAGCATTAAAGGAAAAGTTTAGACTTACAGCCACTGTTCAGAGGAGTTGATGGTTTTGATTGGTTTTCTTTTCTTTTTAAAATACATTTTAAAATTTCATCAAATATTTCCCAATTACACATAATTCTCTCCCTCTCCTTCTCCCTCTCCCCCCCCCCCCAATGAGGGTTAAGTGACTTGCCCAGGGTCACACAGCTATTGTCAAGTGTCTGAGGCCAGATTTGAACTCGAGCCCTCCTAACTCCAGGGCTGGTGCTCTATCCACTGTGCCACCTAGCTGCCCCACACATAATTTTTTTTTTAACATTCATTTAAAAAATTTTGAATTCCAAATTCCCTTGCTGTTTTCTACTACCCCTCCTCCCTTTTAGATGGCAAGCAATGTATACATGTGAAGTAATGAAAACATTTCCATATTAGCCATGTTGCAAACACACACACACACACACACACACACACACACACACACACACACACACACACACACAACCTCAAGAAGACCAAAAAAAATGTTTCAATCTTACTCAAAGTTCATGAGTTTCTCTCTCTGATGGTGGATAGTATCTTTCATCAAGAGTCCTTTGGAATTTTCTTGGATCATTGTATTGATAAGAGGAGCTAACTTTCACAGTTGATTGTCCTTATAATGCTGTTATTTTGTACCATGGTCTTATATACCACAACTTGTTTAGCCATTCCCAAAAGCCCCATAATTTTCAATTCTTTGCCACCATAAAAAATGCTATAAATATTTTTATGCAAATAGGTTCTTTTCCTTTTTCTTTCATTTCTTTGGGATACAGAACCAGTATTGCTGGGTCAAAGGGTACACACAGTTTTATAGCCTTTTGGGCATAGTTCCATATTGGTTTCCAGAATGGTTGAATTGGTTCACAAGTACACCAACAGTGCATTAGTGTCTCAATTTTTCCACATTTCAATATTTCCATATCCCCTCCAGCGTTTATCATTTTTATTTTTTGTCATGTTGGTTAATCTGCTAGATGAGGTAGTTTCTTAGACTTGTATTCTCTAAATAGTAGTGATTGAGCATTTTTTCATGTGGCTATTGATAGCTTTGATTTTTTTCTTTGGAAAACTCCCTGTTTCATATCCTTTGACCATTTATCAATTGGGGAATGGCTCTTTTTACCGCCATAAATTTGGCTCAGTTCCCAGTATATTTAAGACAGGAGGCCTTTATCAGAAAAACTACTATAATATTTCCCCGTTAGTTTCCTATTTTCCTTTTAATTTTGACTGAATTAGTTTTGTTTGTACAAAAGATTTTAATATCTCCCATGGTCATCTCTATATTTTCATAAACTCTTCCCTTATCCATTGATTTGATAGATACATTTTTTCCCATGCACCCTTAGTTTGCTCATATCACCTTTTATGTCTAAATCATTTATCCATTTTGACCATCTAAATAATTTATCAAATTTGACCATAAATTGGTATATGGAGATGTTGGTCTATGCCTAGTTTCTTCCAAATTGCTTTTTGGTATTTCTGGCATTTTTTGTCAAAGGATGAGTTATTGATCCAAAAGCTTAATTCTTTGGATTTATCAAATACTAAATTACTATCATCATTTACTACTGTGTATTTCATACCTAAGTTATTCTACCAATCTGCCACTCTATTTCTTTTCTTTTCTTTTCCTTTCTTTCTTTCTTTCAAGGCAATTGGGGTTAAGTGACTTGCCCAGGGTCACACAGCTAGTAAGTGTCAAATGTCTGAGGCCGAATTTGAACTCAGATCCTCCTGAATCCACTTTATCCACTGCGCCACCTAGCTGCCCCTACCACTCTATTTCTTAGCCAGTACCAGATTGTTTTCATGATTGCTGCTTTGTAATATAATTTGAAATCTGGTACTGCTACTTAATACTTTTTATGGATGGACAATATATTTATTTTCAAATAAAATTTTATTTTTATATCTTGTTTTAAACTTGCTTAAATTTTTTTCTGTCTCTCCTCCCCCACTCCCAGTCATCTTTTATAACAATATTATTTTTTCAAAACAAGGGATAAGAAAAATATTATTTATGTATCACTTTGTTCATCTGTTTCCTAATGGATCTGCATGTACTTTGTTTTTAATTCTTTGCTATCACAAAAAGTGCTGCCACTGATATTTTAGTGCATATGGGGACTTTCCTCTTATCAGTGAACTATTTAGAATATAAGCTTGTTAATAGAACCTTTGGGTCAAAATGCATGGGTATTTTAATTATTTTATTTGTGTAATTCCAGATTTTTTTCCAAAATGGTTATGCTGATTCATAACTGCACCAATAATATACTTGTATTCCTATCTTCCCTTTATCCCTCCAACATTGACTATTACTTCTTTTGTCACCTTTGCCATTTTGTTGAGTGTGACTTGAAACCTCAGCGCCTTTTTGATTTGCGTTTCTTCCATTACTAAGTCATTTGGGGCATTCTTCCATATGGTTGTTAATAGTTGGCAATGCTTCTTTTGAGAACTCTTTGTTCATATCCTTTGACTTTTAGGTGTCTGTCTGTGTATGTTAGGTATGTCTGTGTATGTAGGAGGGAGGGGAACAGGTTTAAGTGACTTGCCCAGGGTCAAGTAGGTAGTCTGAGACTCAATTTGAACTCAGGTCCTCCTGACTTCAGGGTTGGTGCTCTAGTATGTGTGTGCATATTCCATTAGTGTTTTATACATTTGGCATACTAAGTCCTTATCTGAGAAATTTTGTATAAAGATTTTTTTTTTCCCTCTCTATTGAGATCTGATCTCAGGTTCACCTAGATGAGCGCATGCCCTTATTGTTACAAATGAGCAACCTTCATAGCTACAGGAAAACTTTTTTTTTTTTGAGAGGCAAAGAGGGTTGTTAAGTGACTTGCCCAGGGTCACACAGTTAGTAAGTGTTAAGTGTCTGAGGCCGGCTTTGAATTCTGTTCCTCCTGAATTCAGGGCTGGCATTTTATCCACTGAGCCACCTAGCTGCCCCGCTGCAGGAAAACTCTTGAAAGAGCTTTCTGCATCCCAAGACCCTGAGAATATGAGGAGAGAAAAAGTGAAAGCTGTCTCTGGCAGCTGGCCTCAATGGTGGAACTACCACTTTCACCCTCATGTGTGTGTGAGGTAACATGGTAGCCAATCAAAGGCTGTTTGTACATGTCTCCTATCATGGGGTCCCTAGAAAGGGGGTAGAGCACATGCCACCCAAAGCAGTCCAGCATTAGGGATAACACTTGTGCTCCAAGTTCTGTGGCACATGTGATACCAGAAGAAGCTCAGCTTCAGGCACAGTCCCTAGTAGGGATGGCCTTCCTAGACATATAGGCAGAAGATATGTTTCTGGAGCTAAATATTTTGTCCTTTTTGGCATTTTTGTAGCTTTGTTGTTCCTGAGGATATATTTTTTTAAACAATGCTGTCTTAGAGGCTTAAAATAACTTAGTATGCCACAGCCCTGTTAGTTTTCATCATGTGTCTTTTATGTTTTTATCCTTGATAGTAACATTTTTGGTTAGTGGCAATACTTTTCATCCACTTGGCCAATGATGGCCCCTAAGATTTCTTGTCATTAAAGCCATCGTGGTATAAATAGAATGAATGATGAATGCTTTGTCCTACATCTTTTCTCCCAAGTAAAGAGTTCGTAAATATGTTTTAAAGAAAGTCTGCATTTTGTGGTGTCCCACAGTTTTTGAGTAGTTAGCCATAATCTTTTTTAGCATGAGAGTGTATTGGAAGCACCCCATCCATGGAGGAAATGTAGACTTAATATTTTTCAAAATTGATTCTCTCTCTTTTTTAAACATTAACCCTTTCTACTGCCTTTCTTCCCCAAAATTGTTCTCTTTTGTAACAGATAAGTATAGTCATTTAAAAGAAATTAATACACTGGCCATGTCTGAAAATGAATTAATTTATTCCACAGCATTAGTCCAATATCTCCCAGCAGAAAGAAGGCATGCTTTACCATTAATCTACTTATGTTCTGAGGTGGTGATCTAGGTGGTGGCAGTTGTTTTCCTTTATATTATTGTGATTTATCTACATTGTTGTTTTAGTTCTCCTTATTTCATTTGGCCATCATAGAGATGTGCACAGAAGGTTTTTTTCAGGTATATTGGCACAACACTGCTGGCATGTGTTACCTTTAGACTGCTCCCTCTCAGGAAAAGTAAATAGCTTTTCAGTAGAACTCCAGGATATATCTACACACCCCATATGTTTGCTAATTCATGTCACCCAGTTTAGACTAGCATAACTGAGGCAGAATGTACCAGGATGATTAAACCACTGCCACCACCTGGATCACCACCTCTTCTACTCAGCCCCATGTGAAGAAAGCCCAGGGCTGGGGCAGCTAGGTGGCACAGTGAATAGAGCACCGGCCCTGGAATCAGGAGGACCTGAGTTCAAATTCAGCCTCAGACACTTGACACTTACTAGCTGTGTGACCCTGGGCAAGTCACTTAACCCCCATTGCCCTGCCCCCCCCCAAAAAAAAAAACCCTTAATATCTCACTTATTTCATGACTTTAGTCTACTTGAATGACATTCACACTTTTAAAATTGTGATATTTGAATGCATTTCTAGAATTTATTTTTTTTTCTTTTGAGGGGCAATGAGGGTTAAGTGACTTGCCCAGGGTCACACAGCTAGTGCCAAGTGTCTGAGGTCAGATTCAAACTCGGATCTTCCTGAATCCAGGGCCGGTACTCTATCCACTGCGCCACCTAGCTGCCCCCATAGTGTCTTACTGACAGCATGATTCAACCTTAAATTGATGGTCCCCAGTAATATAAACACCATCTAACTTAATTTCTTCCTTAAAACTATTGGATACTGCTATGTTTCTTCCATTTCTTTCCAATCCCTCACTTGTTTTTTTAGACTACTTCCCAGCTCTTCCTTTGTCTTAAGTCTGGTGAACTCTGTCTAAAGGGAGCTCAGTAGCAAGGTGAATAGAGCAAGGAGTTTCAAGTTTGGAATACCTTGAGTACAAATCCTTACTCATACACTTACTAGTTGAGTGAATCATTTAACCTCTCAGACTCAGTTTCCCATCTATAAAACAGAGATAGTAATAATAGTTAACTCAAAAGAGTTGTTCCTTAAAGGATTATGTAAAACAGGATTACTAAACTAATAATGAGGCAAATAACTTCAGTTTCAGCAAAATTTTTAACAAAACATAACATTATTCTTGTGGAAAAGATGGCAATATATGGACCAGGTGATAACACAATTGATTAAATATTTCAGTATTTGAATTAAATGGATTCAAACTAGTTGGATGGCTAAATTCAAAGACTAATTGTTAATGGTTTAATATAAAAATGGTAGAAGGTCTCTAGTGGAGGATTCAGGACCCCAGGGATCTGTTTTTGATCCTGTGCTGTTTAAAATTCTTTTCAGTGACCTGGATAAAGGCAAAGATGATATTCTTATCAAATCTGTGAATAACAGATATGTGAGAGATAACACACTGAATGACAGCATACAAAAAGATTTTGGTGAGCCTAGAGCATTGAGCTGAATCTAGTAGATGACTAAGTTCAGTTGGAATAAATATAAAGTCTTATACCGCAGTTCACCTGAGCATTAGACTATAATCATACTGAGTCATCAGTGCCAGTCAGTCAACAAAAAGCATTTATTAAGTGCTCACTATGTGCTGGGCCTTCTGCTAAGTTCTTGGATACAAAGCAGAAAGACAGTCAGTGCCTGCTCTGGAGTTTACGTTCTAATGGGCGAAGATAACACATAAAAGAGAGCTGCAAATAGGGTGGGGGAGGGAAAGGAATGGCACTAGGGTGTGGCAGAAAAAGTCCTGAGAGTCAGAGCAGTCTGGAGAGAAATGAAGACACTGGAGTTTCTGGTAGGAACCCAGCCAACCATAGAGAGAAGCCTCAGGGTAAGAGGGTATTTGCAATATGTGAAGTTCACAAAACTCATGTGATCCTGGTCAATATTAAAAGAGGCTTTGCTTCAAAGAATAGTGAGGTCATAGTCCTACTATACTCTGGCCTCATCTCTTTTATTGTGTTTTGTTCTGGGCACTACAGATAACCTAGAGAGTGTCTAGAGGAGTATAACAAGGTTGGTGAATGGCCTTGAGTCCATGTCACTAAGATCAGTTGAAGTAACTGTTCATGTTTAGAAGACAAGTCATGGAGGACAGGATCACTGTCTTTCAGTGTTTGAAAGGCTGTTGTATGAAGGAAGGGTTAGAATTGTTCTCTGGCCCTAGAGCATAGAACCAGTAGCAGTGGATGGAAGTTGTAAAGACACACATTTAGTTTTTGTTGTTGTTGTTGTTGTTTTGTTGTTGTTTTTTTTTTTTTAGTGAGGCAATTGGGGTTAAGTGACTTGCCCAGGGTCACACAGCTAGTAAGTGTTAAGTGTCTGAGGTCGGATTTGAACTCAGGTACTCCTGACTCCAGGGCCGGTGCTCTATCCACTTCGCCCCCTAGTGCCCCCTCCCCCATTTAGTTTTGATGTCTGGAAAACCTTCCTAACAATTAATTGGCTTGGGAGGTGCATGAGATCCCTCTGGAGGAAGGGAATTCCTCATACTTGGAGGTTCTCTAGCAGAAGCTGCTTGATTGTTAAAGTGGTGATTCCTTTCCTGTATAAGTTGGACTGGATGGCCATTGATGATCTCTTACAGCTCTCTCACATTCATTGATTCTAGGAAAATATTTTTTATAGAATATTGGTATGGAATTAGAGGGGTTTATAAAAGTCAATTTAATGAAATACCCCATTTCCAGTACTATGATATTTGAACTCAACCATGATTTCATTTATCCCTGTGCTGTCTCTAATGATGACTATAGCTACCAATCTGCACTTACTCTGTGCCATCCCTGCCTTTGCCCTTTAAGTTCACAGTGGAGGAATTCAACTTAGAGGAGGTTTTCCTCTGGGTTATTTACATTTCATCTACAACAGTATAACACTTGGGCTTTCCATCTGTTGTCCTTTCCTCTTGGTACATAATTGAATCACCTCCTCTTCTGATCCAATCTTTTATACTACCTTTTGTCGGCAAGCCGACTTGTGCCATCTGTCTCACCGTTGCCCTTTGCTTGACCCACAATTTTAATTCTTTAGAGACTGGTGTGTGATTTATAGTGAGACATTGCATTAGCAGAAGAATATTGGTGTTAAAAGATTCGTGTGTGTGTGTGTGTGTGTGTGTGTGTGTGCGCGCGCGTGCGCGTGCGCACATACACACATATTCATGTGTAGAAGAGAACAGGCACTTTGGCATCCATCCTATTCTCTTTTTCCTTTTGAATCCTTGGTCTAGTTCTTTGCATATCTACATTGAGTGTCCAAGATATAGGCATCAATGGACCTACTTAATTGATTTCCTGTCTTACTACATGGCATAATGTGGGCAAGAAGGATTCTGTATTCGCTTAGTTTTTTTCTTTGTGCTGTTTTTCACATATGAGTCATCATGTATATTACTGAGAATGGTGTTTACTGTTTTGGAGATTGATGCCATCAGCATTATGTCATCTGAATAGGAGAGCATCTGAAACACCTCACCATTTGGCTTCTCTGCTGGATGTCCTTTGTGACAGGCGCAGTGACTTTGGGAAAATTTCTCTTTTATGCCTCTCTTGATACCACTAGTTAGACACAAAGAACCAATTTCATTCAATAATCTATCAGCAACAAGCCATGGAAAGGAAAACTGTTTTTTGGAAAGCTTGGTGTGAACCCAACTAGATCTTTTAAAGAACATTTATGGATGAACCTATGAAGATAATAAATTGAAGAAAAATGGAACACATCTGGCAAAGTTTCCATAGTGATCTATTTTCATCATTCACCCACATTTGGACTCTCACATCTCATTCTTTCATGTAATATTTGAGAAATGTAATAGCACTTAAGAAAATGAAGTCAAATGCCGCTGGACCACACCAAGTACACCTAGAAGAAATCCACAATGGAGACGATTTCAGAAGTATTGATGGGATCAGTTTTCAAGGGCTCAGTGCATAAGAGTGCTAGTCCTGGAATCAAGAAGCCCCGAGTTAAAATCCAGCTTCAAATACTAGTTCTGTGACCCTGAGGCAGTTAGGTGGCACAGTGGTTAGAGCTCTGGCCCTGAGGTTGGGAGGATGAGTTCCGATATGACTCTAGACGCTTACCAGCTGTGTGACCCTGCGCAAGCCATTTAACTCCAATTACCTTAAACATCTGGGGCTATATCCAGTCATCCTGATATATATCTTGCCACTGGACTCAGATGTCTCTGAAGCATAGAAGTAGGTTGGTAACTTTGAACAGCCCTCCTTACTTAAATTTGATTCACTGCAGTCATGACATTATCCCAATGTCATGGTACTCTTCAAGAACAAAGGACAAATAACAATGTGTCCATGGGCAACTCACTTAGCTTGTTTGCCTCAGTTTCCCCATCTGTAAAATGTGAATAATAATAATAATAATGCCTATCTCCCTTTATTATTGTGAGGATGAAATGAGATAATTGTAAAGCTCTTAGCACATTGCCTGGTACACAGTAAGTGCTATATAAATGTTAGCTATTTTGTATTTTTATCCCTGAAAATGAGCATAGAAGTATTGTAAGTGCTTAATGTTTTTTCATTCATTCATACTATGTGTTAGGTTATACACTAGGGACAGTGGATAATAAGACTGTAATACAACTATCTCTCGCCTCCAGGTGCTTGAGAGGGATTGGATTCATGCAGATAAATTGAGGAGCAATGGAGGACTGACTAGTGGGGAGATCCAGAAAAGCTTTGAATAGGAGATAACAGCTGAGCTGAGTGTTGGAAGCTAGAAATACTAAGAAAACAGAGTTAAGGAGGGAGCGTATTTGAGGCATGAAGGACAGCCTATAGACAGTCATGGAGGTGTAGGGCATGGAATTTTGAGTTTGTATTTTTGAGGCTGATTAGTCTGCAGTATAAAGTGTGGGAAAGAGCAATATGTATTTAATATGGGAAAGTGGAAGGAACCTGGTTGTGCCAAGCTGAGGAGTTTATATTTTATCCTTGAGGCAGTAGGGAGCTACTGAAGTTTTTTGAGCTGATGACTAATCTGGTCAGATATGTTTTAAGAAAGGAAATTTGTTAGTGATTTGGAGTGACATATTGGAGATGAAAGAAACTTGGAAACAAAGGCACCCAATTAGAAGGGCAGTTATGTTGTCTAGGTGAGAGTTAAAGAGGAGACAGATGAAAGTTATTGTGGAGATAGAATCGAAAAGACTATCTTATGTCTTTCTTGGAAACTGAAAGTTTGTTAGACCTCTTATTTGATGAATTAAGAACTAGAGATTCTGAAGAGAATTAGGAATCAATATTATTATTCTCCCCAGCAACAACCTAGCTTAATTGTTAGGAATGCAATTTTTGATCATTGCAAACTATATTAAATCAGCTGTACTTCCTCTGCAAAATACTGTGTAATCTCAGTAAATGAAATTAAGTTATCTCACATTTGGAAACTGGCCAAACAAATGTCTGCATTTTCAGTGACTGTTCATCACAATTACTTTCTTGCATTTCATAATCAACCTGTTCAGCAGTAATGGGGAACACTAAAAATACCATGTCAGGGAGAGTTGACATTTCTTGTAGTCAGCCTATAGTTTACATGAGCAAACCTTTCTGAATTGTTTCAGAAATGTAATCACTAGCTGTCAGCATCTGATTCCTTTGAGGGGAAGAGAATGACTGATTATTACATATACTGTAAGAGTGCCTTATTAGAGACAATTCTCCGCATGTTGTTTGTTAGTCTCTACCCCCCCCCCCCGCCCCATAAGTTGGTTTTGGTTTTTTTTGTTTTTTTGCACGGGGCAATTGGGGTTAACTGACTTGCCCAGGGTCACACAGCTAGTAAGTGTCAAGTGTCTGAGGCTGTATTTGAACTCAGGTACTCCTGAATCCAAGGTCGGTGCTTTATCCACTCTGCCACCTAGCTGCCCTAGGAGATATATTCTTAACCAAACAAGGGATAGAGGCAATTATAAAAGATAAATTAGATAATTTTGATGACATGAAATGGAGAATGTTTCATACAAATAAAATGAATATACCTTGGATATGAAGAAGAGTGGTTAAAGGGGGGGATTTTTTTCCATCAAATATCTCTGGTAAGAGGTTTGGTATTCAAGATATGTTATTAATAGATTATAAAACCAAAAGCCATTTTCCAGTAAGTGGTCAAATGATAAGAGTAAACACTTCTCAAAAGAACAATTATGAACTGTTAACAACAATATGAAAGAAATGCCCCAAATCATTAATAATAAGAGAAATTCAAATCAATATACTCCTGAGCTTTTACCTCACACTTTAGCAAAGATGACAAAAGATGAAAATAGTCAATGTTTAGAGGATTGTGGGAAGATATGAATACAAAGAAATGACAAAAAGATCTGAAACTTCCCCATAAACATAGTATCTGTATGCTAAAGCTTTTTATATAAAGTTTATTATGGAAAAGCTCCCACATGTTCACTTTGAAACATTTAACTGTTCTTAGATCTCATTCCACTAAATTTGATTACTGGGTATGGGTTTTGATTCCTTGGAGCTAAACTCCACTCCCTAAAGGTTCTTCTCCAGCAAGGTATCTCTCATGTTTATGCTGAAGGTCATATAAAATTGCTAATCTATATTCAACCTTCAGTGAGCACAGTGGATTCTTATGTCTTCTGTTACCTTTTAGAAATAAGATGAACTGCTGTGTTCTAACAATCACAGCGTTCAGAAGCATGAGCACTTTATTGTTGTTGTTCAGTCATTCAGTTGTGTCCTACTCTGATACCATGAACTTTGTCCCTTGGGTTTTCTTGGCAAAGATACTGTAGTTGTTTGCCGTTTCCAAATCCAGAGTGTCCCCATTTTACAGATGAGGAATTGAAGCAAATAAGGATTAAGTAACTTGCTCAGGGTTACACAGCTTGTGTCCGAGGCTGAATTCAAACTCAGATCTTCCAGGCCCATTGCTTTATCACTATACCACCTATCTGCTGTGTTTTTGTTTTTGTTTTGTTTTGTTTTTATTGTGGATCATCAGGAGTAACATAAAAAGTGTGACCAACATTGTATGTCTTCTTAGTGAAGTCTGTTTCTTCTCAAGCTCAAAGTTGCTCTTTTCCCTTCCTTTTTTAGGGTACCAATGAAGTACTTTTATTAGCTGGAATGAGGAGTATGATTTCCTGAGTGCTAAAAGGAGGAACCTCTTAAAAGTATTCATTTAGATTGAAATACATTTAAAGGGAACTGACTAAGGATGTTTCTAATTCCCACAGAAAAAGAAGCCCCAAACTAATTAATTCTAAGTGTAAAATATGTAAAAGATGCTTTGTCCTTTAAGGCAACATGGTGTGGTGCATAGAGAGTCTGGAAGACATGAATTAACATCCCATGTTTGACATATGCTGACAGTGTGACCCTGTGCAAGTACTTTAATCTCAGTGCACTAGCTAACTCTTTAAGGTTGTAAGTTGCAAAGTCATACATAAGTATCATTTTAAGGAGTTTCCTCACCAGGCATTATTGACACCAATAAAATCACAAGTCAGCCCCTTTCGTTTCCCCATACTCTCCTCCCTCCCCCATTAAGGTCCTATTGTTTATGGTGTTTATATACTAGTCTTACCTTCTTCTGTGTTATGTCATCATATCTGGAAATTTCCATGTTAGAAACATATTTCCCATATCTCCCATGTAATTCACTGTATTTCCAAGATTTAATAAATTATGACTTGGAAGAATTTGTGATCACCTTGTACCACCAATATATTTAGTTATGATGAGCATTTTTCCTTTTATGTTTCTAAATTAAAAGCATGTTTATTATAGGTAGCATTTATTTATATATCAGAAAACAAAGAGTAGGTTATAGGTTAAACAAAATTAATAAAAGACTGGAATTCTAAAATTCATAATCAAGGCAAGAAAATTGGATGTTTACTACCAAAGTGAAATTAAAAGAATAAAATGAAATATGTATAATTGATGTAATATTGGTAATATGAGAGAATTATCAGATTATAATGTAAAAGTTGTGAGCATCTAAGTCTTTATCCTTTTTTTCTTAATCCTTTTGCTTCTTTTCAGTATTATTTTGTTCCCCTTTTTCTCTTATTCTATGTCCTTTCCCAGTAAGACCTTTGATAGTAATTTTTCTGACAGGTAACTCCAGGGAATATGCTTTATTTCAAGTAATGTGCTTCATTTTTTCGATGCTGCCTAATACTTCAACATCGAGAGGAAAAGTAATGCACTTTGTTCTTTGCCAGTCTAGTTGATTGTAGATCCTCATCCCCCAGCACATCTCCAGTCCTTGCAACAAGGAATGTGAGAGCAAAGGGCTTTGAACATCTCAGAGGTTTTTGAGAAAATGGATGTAGAGAATTTGTAGGCATTTGGAGGGAGAAACAGCAGAAGTTTGATTATAATGAAGGATATCTTTTGGAAAATGACAAAAAACAAGTATGAGAACCAGAAGGAGAAAGAAAAGAAAATTGTGTCAGCCTAGAGGTGTTTTGGAGCATCAGCATCCTTCATAACTTGGTGTAGTGGCAAAGGCTGCACACAGAGTCAGGAGCACTTGGGTGTAAATCTCTTCCCTTATATTTAATTAGTTTTATGATTTGGGGTAAGTCATTTATCCCCTGAGCCTCAATTTCTCCATCTCTAAAATGGGGATAATAAGGATACCTATCGTACAGAATTGTTGTAAGGCTCAGATGAAAATAATTTATATATAATACTTTGCTGCACCTTAATGCCCTATATATTATTACTGGACTAGGTGACCTTAGATACCTTCTCAGAGCCAGCTATCTAGCTTCTGTCTAGAGTGATCCCTTTAAAATATCTTTCCAGCAGTTCCAAATAAATCAGGAAGAGAACCTCCTGTCAGTTCTTTCTTCAAGGCTCCTGATTATACTTTGCAGAAATTAGGGGAACCTTACACAGTAGAAATGGTTCCATAACCTTTCCTACTTACTCTCTCCCTGTCAACCCCCATTTCTAATGACTTTGTCAGGAAGGGGGTCGTCATTAGTACTGTGAATGTTCAAAATGTCAAACTTTCAATTTGTGAATAAAGGGATTTCTTGTATACTGATCTGAAATAGAATTTAATTGAATTCTTGATAGGGGGCAATTATTTTTACTCAGTGAGCTTATTAAAAGTTGACAAAATATGAGGGATATGTTGTAACATAATTTTTCTCTTTAGCTTACCTGCATTAAAAATAGATGGCCTTTTGAACTACCACTTGAAATCAGTTTGCTGTCACAACCTCTGCTACCTGCTTTGAAGTTTGGGTGGGAGTTAGATATTAAAAACATTTAGTCATTCATTAATAAGCTGCATAATAGTATTTGTTAAAGTCTATTCTGTTACCGT
Source organism: Dromiciops gliroides (assembly GCF_019393635.1). Lineage (NCBI taxonomy): Eukaryota > Metazoa > Chordata > Mammalia > Microbiotheria > Microbiotheriidae > Dromiciops > Dromiciops gliroides. The sequence continues at coordinate 240,879,988 of NC_057862.1, read as the reverse complement.
ATTACCAATGATGAATTGTCCTCAAAAGAAAGTGATATGTTATCAGAAGCATGTATGATTGATAAAGCTATATGGGGAAAAAGTCATGTATTAAAAAGGAGGGACAGAAGATGGGCAAGGGCTTCATTGATACTCACATTATGTCAGGAGACCTATGGGAGGCAGATAGTACTTTGGGGCCATTCTCATGTTGGAGGTTTTATAGGAGAATATCAGAAATGTTAATAGGTCAAGATGTATATATACCATTGAAGGGAGTGCCTATGTGACTGAGATCATAGATCCATTGAAGGTAGAGTCAAGTCATTCAACACTAGAATTTTTATAGTTGTTTTTTTTTCTTTCATTTTATGTTTGGTGGAATTGTGTTGATTTAAAAGATAATTTATTCAGAGGGGGAGACATGCTTAGTTTTCATGTCCCAATGTTGTTGGATAAAACAATGTTAGAATCATGAAGATCTCAGTGTAAATCCTGCTTCATATACCAGCTCTTGGAGTCTAGCCATGTTATTTAAGCCCTCTCTGCCTTGGTTTCCTTATCTATAAAATGAGGCTACCGTAAGGGCTGGTTGTCAGGTGAGACAAGATAATATATGTTAGTGGCCATTACACCAAGCTGCCTCTCATTTTACAGTCAGTTTCCTTATTTCACATACCACATGAAGAAACTGAAGTTTAGGGGGGATTTGCCCAAGGTCAAGTCCTCCAACTCTTAATCCAGTGTTCTTTACATTCTACCACATTGCTCTTTCCATTAGATCTTCTACCTCTATCAAAATTGTTATTACAACTTTATCATCTGAATGATAGAAGCTTCAACCTGTTCTTTGAATTGTATTAAGAAGATCTACATTCAGTTTGTTGTCTCTGCTTTTCTAGGGTAAGGTTTGAATTGGAAACCTAAAATAATCTGAGAAAGTTTTGTTCAAGAATTATAAAGTGCCTGCTACATGGCAGGCACTATGCTAGGCACTGAGGATACAAAGACAGAACCAAAATAGTCTGAGTTTCTGACTTATTCTTTGCTTCTATTGCCATGACAACCAACAACAATGTGCACTAAAAATAGTAACAATTAAAGGAGAAAAACGTTGTTTTGAGTTTCTTCTTTTCATTTCTAGTTTGACTTTTCCTAAACCCAGTGTCAGAGTATTGAAGATATGGATTCCAAGCAATTTTAAAGAATGGTTATTATAAATTTGAGGATTTGCATTCCAAGAGTTGTATGAGGGAACTCTCCAATCAATCAATCAATCAATCAATCAATCACCAAGCATTTATTCAGCATCTGTTCTTTGTTGGGCACTGTTGGTCATTAAGGACCCAAAAGGATGAAGTGAAAGAGTCAAGGAACTTAGATTCTGTGGGAAGAAGGAAGGACATAATATATATGTGTGTGTAGTACCCCCTCTGGGGTTACTTCCCCAATTTCCACTTGTATGGTCAGGCTACATCCTTAGAAGGTGGTTGCTACTTTCTCTTAGATTTCCTTCTTTCTTCTTCTTTTTTTTTTTCCCCCCAGGGCAATAGGGGTTAAGTGACTTGCCCAGGGTCACACAGCTAGTAAGTGTCAAGTGTCTGAGGCCAGATTTGAACTCAGGTCCTCCTGAATCCAGGGCCAGTGCTTTATCCACTGCACCTCCTAGCTGTCCCTTCTCTTAGATTTCTAAAAGTAACTCTGAGCCTGCTTTTCTATTACCATCTTTTCAAAGTCCCACCAGCGTGCTTCCCAGTGATTACCAACAAAGGTATTTGCTAAAGTGAAATAGCAAGAAAAATTGTTACAGGATATTCTTCCCAAAATAGGGACATACTCTTCTCCTCCACACAGTCAGCCAGCCAACAAGAATTTATTAAGTGCCTACTCTCTGCCAGGGACTGACCTAAACATTGGGAATATGTAGAAAAGGATATGTGTGTGTGTGTGAGAGAGAACATTCCCTTCTCACAGTCTATGTAGAAATAAGACAGGATAGATTGAGATAATCTTAGGGGGAAAGGCAATAGCATTAAGGGAAACATTAGGCAATTAGGGTTTGAAGAAAGTGAGCCTATTTGTGAATTTGGAACTCAATTTTTAAAAATTGTTAAAAATTTTACATGTAATTGGGAAATATTTATTGAAATAAATAAAATAATATTTTTTAAAAGGGAAGTAGGATTTTATCTGGGAAATGAAGTAAAATTTGGAAGCTAGGAGATAAAAATAAGAAGGGAGAGAATTCTAGGCATAGGGGGATAATCAGTGAAAATTCATAATTGGGAGACAGACTGTTCAAGGAACCACAAGGAGGCTTAGATCATGGCATCATAGAGTATGGGGAGGTGAATAAGGTCCAGAAGGACTGGAAAGGTGTGTGTGTGTGTGGGGGGGGGTGTCAGGTAATAGGATTGCCTTCTGTTAGATTAAAGCTGCTTAAACTATGGTTTGCAACTCAATGTGGCGGTCATGGAAAATTTGGCAGCAAATATTTGATTTGTATGATACCTTTTTTATATACCTTTATACCTGGGGTCATGTAAAAATTTTATAGGCAAAAAGGGTTTGCAAGTGGAAGAAGTTTAAGAAGCTCTATATTAGATTATCTAATAAATCTAATAAATAATATCTAATAAAAAAGTTTCCTCAGTTGTTATTTTACCATTCATAAAATCATCATGCTCACTCAGTGTGGGTTTTTTTCCTGTCAGATTTCACAATGTTTTCTCAAGTAATTTTTAAACTAGTCTTTAATTTATTTATATTACTTTCATATCACTTCAGTAGGAATTTGAGTGCTTGCTATATGCTGGGCCCTGTGCTAGGCTTGGAGAATACAAAGAGAATATCAAAACAATTACTGCTCCCCAAAGTTTAATTATTTCTCCTTTGGTAGGAACGTTATTTATTATGCTATTGAAACAATGGAAGAATATTGCTTTTTGTGGGTTAGGGGCAGCTAGGTGGTACAGTGGATAGAGTACCAGGCTGGAGTCAGGAAGACTCATCTTTCTGAGTCCAAATTCAGCTTCAGACACTTGGCTAGCTGTGTGACTTAATTATGTTTGCCTCAATTTCCTTATCTGTACAATGAACTGGAGAAGAAAATGGCAAACCACTCCAGTATCTTTGCCAGGCAAACCCCAAATGGGGCCATGAAGAGTCAGATGTGACTGAAAAAATGACTTAACCTAAAAGGAGTATATTACTGCTAGAAATGAAGCTGTGTTTTCACAGTCCTGAGAATAAATGGGATCTCATTTCTGGGAGCTGTACGTTTGGATACACAAGTATGTCAAACTTATGTATGCTATATAATCAAGGTTTTTCTGTTTCTGAGTCTACAAAAACTCATTAAATTAAAAGCGGAAAACTGAATGAGGTAAAATGCAGCTAAATTGAGAGCATGACTAGTTCCTACCCTGAAATTAGTAATTTGTGTAGAGCCCTTAGAATTGGAAGGTTGAGTTTGACTGATTTTATTGTCTTCATTGCCCTTCAAAGCATAATCAGTCTATCTAATTTTTCATTGGTGATAATTTGGCTGATTGTAATGTGGGGCCCACAGCCGATTAAAATGCAACATTTAAATGTTATCTTTGCCTTACTTTTGGAAATAAATGCTAATTTTCTAACTTGAACTTGAATTTGAGAAGTTCATTTCTAGAAGTTAAAATGCTTCTGTGTTGTAGGAAATTCAAGAAATGGATATTTGTTTATCACTATATTACACAATCTATATTATTTAAAAGGTTAATTTGTATTTGACAGTTCATTTTTGTACTTTTATAAAGCAAAAAATATTCCATCCTACTCTTTTTTTTCCTTGGAAAAAATGTGTTGTCCTACTGAAAAGCACTAGAGAATATAAATTGAAAATTGAAAAAGTAGTTGACTTGGGCGTAAACTAAATATTTCCACAGATTTAAAACCATCTCTCACAGACATCATTGCTTTTAGTTAAGTCTTAAATACCTCTAAATCTAGACTACTAAAATAGTGTCTGCATTGATCTTTCTGATGAAATGTTTCTCTTTCATACATGTACCAAAGTGATTTTTCTGAAGGGTGGATCTGATCTTGTCAACCCAGTGTTTCCCTTCTCTCTGTCTCTCTCTCTCTCTGTGGGCGAGGCAGTTGGGGTTACATGACCAAGGTCACACAGCAAGTGTCTGAGGCTGGATTTGAACTCAGGTACTCCTGACTCCGGGCCAGTGCTCTATCCACTCTGCCACATAGCTGCCCCTTCCCTTTTGTTTCTAGGATGAAATCTAAACCTTTTTTTCTCTTTGGTTTGTAGAGCCAAAGTACTATCATAACATTTTTCCCAACGTACCTTTCCCAAGGTATCATAATCTGATTGTTTTCTTGCCCTCTACAACCAAATTCACTTTGCCACCCAGAGGTCCCATTCTGACTCATACCACCTTGGTATTTTCAGCTGTTCAGCGGGGAAAGTATACTAGTTGGAGTTGATGAGCTACTAATAACTAGGTTGCCCCCAAACCCCCTCAGGATCAGGAGAAGTAGCCCCTTTGTGGAGAACAAAACTACCAGCGCAAAGGAGAATTGAGAGAGAGGGCCCCAGAGCATGTGATAGGCTTGCATTTATTCTGTATATATTTGAATATATAGAATAGTATGTATACAGATTTGCTTCACTGGATAGAACATAAGTTCTTTGGAAACAGGACTTGTTTCATATTTGTCCCAGAACAGGTACTTGATTTGTGACTGCTTTCCCTAGACCGCTATTTTGTTTGTTTATTTGTTTTTCTGTGGGGCAATGAGCATTAAGTGACTTGCCCAGGGTCACACAGCTAGTAAGTGTCAATTGTCTGAGGCTAGATTTGTACTCAGGTCCTCCTGAATCCAAGGCTGATGTTTTATCTACTGTGCCACCTAGCTGCCCCTCCTTATTTTGGAACAATTCCAGCAACCGTTTACTTCACTGCCTCTTCTCCAGCTTTCCCTAGTGCCTCATTCTTCTTCCTTACCAAAGGAAGCAGCCTTGTGGTACAGTGGACCAAATGCTGGACCTGAAGTCAGAAAGAGCTAAGTTCAAATTCTGCCTTAGACATTTACTGGCTGTATGACCTTGGCCAAGTCATTTAAGCTCTGCCTCTTTTTCCACATTTTGTAAAAAGGAGGATATTAACAGCACAAACCTTCCAGAGTTGTTGTGAGGATAAGATGAGATGCTTTTGGTGAAGGGCTTTGCAAATCTAAAAGAATACATATAGTAGATGAGTTGTTGTTGTTGTTATATCCTATGGGTTCTTTTTTACCTTCCCCCAGCCCCTGCATTTCAGTACTTCAGTACACTTCTTTGTTTTAAAGAAGGCTTAATCCAGATCTTGCTGAACAGTTGCTGCCAGCATTATTTTTATGTAATGAATCAGTAATCAAAAATGTTGTGGATGACTGATTAAAGCTGTTGAGACAGTGAATTTAGAATACACCCACATATGTAGGTAATTTAATTATGGAGTTTTCATTTAGGAATTTAAATAATCTGTTTTATGTTTTTTGAAACACTTTGTATGTAAGGCAGCAGCAGATGTAGATATTTTTCTTTACTGACCATGAAGAGAAATAGAATAAGAGAAAACTTCTTTGTCTTTTTTAAATAGTATTTTGTGATGTTTACATGTTGTACTCTAGGTAATCACATCATAAGGAACATATTTAGATTGTTGAGGTATAGTTCTAAACAAAACAAAAACTTAAAAAAAGATTTGCCATTTGAAAAATGTCTGAGATGCCCATACAAAAGATATTAATTAATACCTGTCAAATCTGATTTGTTACCTGACTGCTTATAGTAGACATTAATTCTCATTTATAGAACATATATTAAATTGTTGAAGCATTTCTTGGGTGTTTGAACATTGATGAATTAGATTTTTCTCACTTATAAAAACTGAATAAGGGTAGTACCTTTAGAATCAAACTGCTGGGTTGTTGGGTGGGGTTTTTTTTTGGGGGGGGGGCACTTCTCCATAACTAAAACTAAAAAAAGTTTTACTTTTGTAACTCTCAAGACAATTTGATGAGGAACAAACCACTCTTTCAGTTGAAGCATTTAATTTGTCGTGAAATTCACAGCTGTTCTGTGGGGTAATCATTAAGTTAGGCTTTTAGGACTCCCACTATGTGATTTAACAATCTGAATCTTACAACAAACAAGGACAAAGGTGAACAGCATTCAGTGCAGTTTTAAAAATGATGTTACAAACAAGGCTTGACTCTAGTAGATAGTGTTCTTTAGTGGAAAATAGTTGATAATTTTGTTTTCAAAGCCTAGTCTACACAGTTTTAAAAACATATACTTTAAAAGCATCTGATTTTAAGTGTAAAGAATATTTTTGTTTACACATTTTTTCTTTAATGTTACATTTAATTTTATTAATTTAATTTTTAAAAATGTAAATGCTTATGGTGAAAATCCTATAAAATGCAACCTGCATTTCCCTTTGGAGACTCTGTAGGACATTTCAAGGCCCCTTCCAACCTTATCCTTTGATTGATCCCCTGCTTTTAGAGATTTGTTTCAAAGTCCTGTCTCACATCATTCAGAGTCACAGTAACTTACCATTCCTTTCTTGATGACAAGTCTTAGATGTTATGAGAACATATAATATGTAGGGGCCAAATTTAATATGGGGAGAGTTAATTGGGTGGTTCGCTGTAATATTGGGGTTCAGAAAATAATGAAGGGGGCAGCTAGGTATCGCAGTGGGTAAAGCACTGGCCCTGGATTCAGAAGTACCTGAGTTCAAATCCGGCCTCAGACACTTGACACTTACTAGCTGTGTGACCCTGGGCAAGTTACTTAATCCCCATTGCCCCGCAAAAAAAAAAAAGAAAGAAAGAAAGAAAGAAAGAAAATAATGAAGGACCTCTAGGTCGAAACTTTCTCCCTTCCAAACTGCCTTTTTAGTTATTTCTCCCAGGCCAATATGAAAGGAGATTAACAGTCTCTTTTCCATTTAAAAAAATCAGGTTTAATTAATGGGAATAAAATACACAGCAAAGGTGAAATTAATAAAGTCAAAGACAAGGGAATAGGGAAAGAGGAAAATAGATAATCTTCCTGGCTCTTAACAAAGATTGTCTCAAAACCCCAAACTTGATTCCAGCTCAGCTAATTCAAAGAGCTAGATTTGATTTAATAACTCACCACCACAGGTCCATAATTTCTATGGGAGTCCACTCAGAAAGCTCCTCCAAGGCAAGAGCCCAAACTTCCTGTTGGGGTCCCTTTTTCTACTTTTTTCTCCCTCCCCCAAAGGGGAGGTCCTTCAAGTTGTGTGGCTGAGACTGGTTCCCTGTTGATGATGCAGTCCACAGCCTCTGAGGACACTCCTTCTCAGGGTTGGCCAAGTTTAAACTAGGTTTAACAGGGCTGGCCAGGTATGGCTAAAAATCTAATCATTTTAAGTAGGTATTTAATAGTTTCTCTTTCACACCCAATTCAAACACAACTAAATTAATCGGGTGGGACCCCTAGGCGTCTGCCAAATTCCATTATTTTACCACAAATGTATTGGGCTTTTCTTCACTGCTTTGGCAATAAGATTGTAAGGGTGAGGAAATTGTATTTTGCTTGAAGGATAATAATTTGTATTTTATTTGAAGTTCTTTTTGCCAATTTTGTAAAGATTATATGATCTTTGAGCAGTTTTATTTTCTTTTACTTGTAATAATTATTTTTGTAAATGATTTTAATACAGCACATTATGAAAAAGGGCAGTATGCTTTTTAGAGGTTCTGAGATTTTCTCTAAAATTATGAATTGAAACATCTCCTAGAGAAAGGTCAGCTGTCAGTTATTAATATTAAAGAAGTATCAGAAGCCTAAAAGGTTAATGGTACTCCATAAATTTGTATTTGATCATCAATTTTCTTTTTTTTTCCATTGCAGGATGTTTCAACAAACATTTATTTTATTTTTTCCAGTTACATGTAGAGGTAGTTTTCAACATTCATCTTCATAAGATTTAGAGTTCCAAATTTTTTTCCCTCCCTCCCTTTCCTCCCCCCTCCACAAGACAGCAACCAGTCTGGTATAGGTTATATATGTTCAATCCACAAGTGCTCTTTTTATCAGTTCTTTCTATGGGAGTGGATAGTATTGCTTCATCATTAGTCTTTTGGGATTGTTTTGGATCATTGGATTGCTGAGAGTTGTTAAGTCGTTCATAATTACTTTCACAATACTGCTGCCTGTGCACAACACTATTCACATTGTCCTCCCAGTTATGCTCATTTCACTATATATCAGTTCATATGAATCTTTTCAGGTTTTTCTGGGATCATCCTGTTTGTTATTTCCTATAGCACAATACTATTCCACTACAATCATATACCACCACAGCTTCTTTAGTCATTCCTCAATTGATGGACATTTCCTTGATTCCCAATTCTTAGCCACCACAAAGAGTTGCTATAAATATATTTATTTTGGGGGGGGGGGGATGATGGGGCAATGAGAGTTGACTTGCCCAACGTCACACAGCTAGTAAGTGTCAAGTGTATGAGAATGGATTTGAACTCAGGTCTTTCTGAATCCAGGGCTGGTGCTTTATCCACTATGCCACCCAGCTTCTCCTATAAAAATTTTTTGTACAATTTCCCCCCCCCCCCCCTTTTCTCTTTTTCAGGATTACTATTGTTAACTGTTTCCCTCCATCCTATTCCCTTTCCCATGATATTTACTCTAATCCATCTTCTTCCACCCTATCCTTATTCAAAAGGGATTTGCTTCTGTCTGTCCCCTCCCCTAATCTTCCCTTCCTTCTTTTGCCCCTCTCTCTTTATTCCCTTCCCCTCCTATTTTCCTGCGGGGTTAGAGTAATCTGTTATTCCCTTCTTGAGCCAATTCTGATGAGATTAAGGTCTTTGAGCCAATTCTGGTGAGTGTTAGGCTCATTTACTGCCCAGATTAAATAGATTACTCCACCCAATTGGGGTTGTGTTAATCCTATGATGAGTATAAAATTCATTTGCTGCCCTGCTCTCCTCCTTCTCTTCCCCCTATCTATAAGCCCTTTCCTGTTTCTTTTATGTGGGATTTCACCCCATGCTACCTTTGCCCTTCCCTCTCCTCCAGTGCATTTTTCTCATCCCTCAATTTAAACCTAAAGATGTCATCATGGGGCAGCTAGGTGACACATTGGACAAAGCATTCATCCTGTACCCAGGGGTTTCCCAGCCAAAACCCGGCCTCAGACACAAGACAGTCACCCTCTGCATGACCCCAGGTATGTCCCCCAACTCCAATTTTTTATGGTTCTCTAGGGTCTTGTATTTGAAAGTCAAATTTGCCATTCAGTTCAGGTCTTTTCATCATGAATACCTGAAAGTCCTCTTTTTCATTAAAGTCCCAATTTTTCTTCTGAAAGGTTATGCTCAGTTTTGCTGGATAGGTGATTCTTGGTTATAATACCAATTCCTTTGCCCTCTGGAATATCATATTCCATCCCCTCTGGTCCTTTAATGTAGAAGCTGCTAGATCTTGTGCTATCCTGACTGGGGCTCCACAGTCCTTGAATTCTTTCTTTTTGGCAGCTTGCAATATTTTCTCCTTGACCTGGGAGCTCTGGAATTTGGCCATAATATTCCTAGGAGTTTTCCTTTTGGGATCTCTTTCTGGAGGTGATCTGTAGATTCTTTCAATGTTTATTTTACCTTTTATTTTTATTCATTTGTATTTGCTTTATTGTGTCTTGGTTTCTCATAAAGTTACTAGTTTCCATTTGTTAAATCCTAATTCTTAGGCAATTATTTTTGTCAGAGAGCTTTTCCATTTGGCTTTCCAAGCTATTGACTTTTTTCTTATGTCTTTCCTGCATCACCCTCATTTCTCTTTTCATTTTTTCCTCTACCTCTCTAACTTTATCTTCAAAGTCCTTTTTGAGTGCCTCTATGGCCTGAGACCAATTCTTGGAAGCTTTAGATATAGGGGCCCTGATGGTGCCATCTTCCTCTGAGGGTATACCTGTATCTTCCTTGTCACTAAAGAAACTTTCTATGGTCCTCACCTTTTTCTGTCTGCTCATCTTGCCTTTCTTTTACTTGACTTTTAGCTCCTTAAAGGTGGGGCACTGTTTACAGGCTGCACTGTCTTAAGCTTCAAGGTGTCCCAGGTGGTATGATTTAAGGAGGATCAGGTTCTTCACTTGCCTGGCCTGTTCCGTGGTCTGTAGGTGACCTCAGACCAACTTGCTAATCAACCAGCTTTGTGTGTTGTGGTTGTCAGCTCCCATGAGCCTGTGCCTCTCCCCGACCTGGGCAACTGCTACCCAAGCCTACCTCCTGGTTCCCAGCAGGGGTGAAAAACCCAAGTTCTGCATCAGCACCAGCATAGACCCCTGAAGTCTCCCCCCTTCCAAATGCTCAGCCCTCTCACCAGACTGTGAGCTTAGTTCCAGACAACACTGGTGCTTCAACTGATTCAGAGGCTCTGGAAGCCTCTTTCTCTGGTGAGGCTTTCCTGGGACTGGATCTGTGTCAGGGTGACTGTAGGGTTGGGCTGCACTCCTGTCTCAGCACAGCAGCTCCCTCCTTCTGACCTTTCAAGCCGTTCATTGTTGGAAAATGATCTCAGCACATTTTCCTGTGGATTTAGCTGCTGCCAGAATTGTCCTATGGCATTATTTGGATGTTTTTTCAAGCAATCATAGTGAGTTGGGTGATAATCAGTTTTCAACTGAACCCAAAATTCCTGTTTACTGATACAAAATGAACATTTCTAGTCAGGAAAAAAATGAAGTCAAGATTTTTTGTGTATGGAGGATAATTGGAGGCTGGTGATATGATCTCCTTGAGGGCAGGGACTGTTTTTTGCTTTTGTATCTCCAGCTTAAGTGTTGATTGACTGAAAATGTGCATTTACTTAATTGAAAGGTCACTTATTTAGTGATTTCATCTATCTGGAATCTAGTCCAGAAGCAGGAAAGAAGCAAAAAAAGTTGTTGAACTCTCAATAAAAAAGTGCATACACTAATGATTATGCACCCTACTCATAGGAGAAGCCCGTTAAACTCTTTAGTAGAGCTTATTTCCACATAATTTTGATAAGCTTGGTTATTTAATTTTTTCAGTCCAGGGAAGGTAGAAAAGGATTTGGGATTAATAGAAGCAGATTCACTGACGGCAATTAAATCAATGTCAGACAGTGAAGGAAAACTTCCAAAATCATTCCAAGGAACTAAAAACAAGATGGGGGAAAAAACAAAACCAAAACAAACCACCCTTTGGGTTATTTAATATAGGGGAAAACAGTTATACCTCAGTTATCCTTAAAGTACTGTTGTTGTAAAGTATAATATATGGTCTTAATAATGACACTGATTCATCAAAGAATGATTGAATTCTGTATAGTATGGTGCTTTTAGAAGCCTTTAGAATGTGAATACATTTATTAAAATAATCAAATACAGTATAGATGTTAAAAGGAGGCCTACTTCAGTTCCTTTAAACATTAACTTCTGTAAAACATTTTGTTTGTAATAGGGGCAATTTCTGTCTTTGTTGCTTTTGTTCATTATGATTTTTTTCTCTAACATTAAGGTTTTTTCCTTATAAATTTTCTCCCTCTCTTCCCACCCATTGAGAATGCAAGAAATGATACCCATTATGTAGCTCCCCCCCCTCCAAAAAAAAAAAGCAAGAAAAAAAAAAGATCTGCACTCAGAGTTCATCATTTCTTTCTCTGGAGGTAGATAGCTTCTTCCATCATGAGTCCTTTGGAATTGTAATGGATCGATGTATTGTTGAGAAGAGCTAAGTCATTCATAGTTGATTATTGTTATAAAATTGCTGTTACTCTGTACAATATTTTCCTAGTTCTGTTCAATTCACTTTGTATCAGCTCTTGTGACTCATGCCTTTCCAGGTTTTTCTAGGCCATCCCCTTTGTGATTTCTTACATCACAGTAGTATTCCATTACCATCATATACCACAACTTGTTTAGCCATTCCCCAATTGATGGACTTCCTATCAGTTCCCAGTTCTTTGCTACCATAAAAAGAGTCTTTTTTTCTTTGATCTCTTTAGGGAACAGAGGTATTGCTAGGCCAAAAGTTACACATAGTTTTATTGCCCTTTCTGCATAGTTCCTAATTGTTTAATTTTGGCTACATTGGTTTTGTTTGTGCAAAACCTTTTTTAATCCAATGTAATTAAATACTATCCATTTTACCTACTCTTGTTTGGTCATGACCTTTTCCCTTATCCATAGATCTCACAGGTGTTTTGTTTTTTCATGCTTCTCCAATTTATGTCTATGTTGTGTACACAGTTTGAGCTTATCTTCGTGTATCCAGTGTGAGATGTAAGTCTGTGCATAGTTTCTGCTAGACTGTTTTCTAGTTTTCTCAGCATTATCTTCCCCAACTGTCTCTTCTGAGCTCCAATCCTTTTTCACCATAAGCACATTAGATCTTTCTAACTGGTTATCCATCTCAACACAGCCAAAATAATTTACTGTCAAACTCTCCTATCTTTTAAACTCTCCTATTCCTGTTGAAGATACGACTGTACTCCAAAATTCTCAGATTTCAACCTTCATGTCCTCCTTGACTTCTCACTGTCACATACCCTCAATTATCTAATCATTTGCCAAGTGCCATCCTTTCTACCTTCACATCTCATTTATATCTTCCTTCTCTCCACTGTTATAGCTACCACCTTTGTTTAGGCAGTTATCAACCCTTCTGGGACTTAGGGCATAGCTTCTCTTTTAAAAGTCTCCCAGCCTCCAGTATCTTCTCATTCTTGGCTGCCAAAGTGATTTTTCTAAAAGGTAAGTTTGTTATCCTTCTGCTCAATAAACTCCAATAAGTTCAATAAACTTCCCTATTAACTCCAGGATAAAATATAAAGTACCTTTTTTGTCTTTTAAATCTCTCCACAACCTGGCCCCTTCCTACCATTTTTGTCTTTTCACACTTTACCATTCTCTACTCATTCAATTGTGAGATAAGTACAAGTGGCTCACTTGTTCTTGCGCATGACACTTTCCCTCCTGAATCTGTGCCTTTTTACTGTCTTTCCCCCATGTACAGAATATTCACCCTCTTCACCACTCTCTGGACTTTCCATATTTCCTTGATGACTTACCTTGATCATCATTTACTCTAGGAGGCCTTTCCAGTCTCCCTGGTAATGTGAGCTTTCTCCTATAAGGTTACCTTTTCTTCTATTTTGCATTTATCATTTAGATAAAAATTTATTCATTTCTTTCTCCTAGAGGGCTGGGACATTTTTTATTTGTTTTTTGGTCTCCTCAGTGCCTAACAAAGTCCATGCGAAATAGTAATCATTTAATAAATGCTGTTGCTTAATTAATGGATTTCTTGAACATATCTTTTGAGGTAGGTACATAGCTGTTCTCCCTGCTTCTATTCATCTTCCCCTTCCCTGTCCCCCTGTCTCTTCTTTTCCCTTTACCTCTCCTTTCATTCCCAGGGAATTGGCATTCTGATTTAGCCATGAATTATCTGTGTGACTGTTGGGGAATAACTCAGCAAGCATAGACCTCAGGTCCTCCCTCTATATAAAAATGAATGGTGGAGCTGATACCACGTGAGAACTGTCTGAGATTTAGAATGTTATAATTTTACATCATTTGCTTAGATTTTTGGTTATTTAGGGAGCTGAGATTGGTAAATCTTAGAGCGAACTAAGATCTGATCATTAGTGAAAGATGTTCCTTAAAAGATTTAAAAAAACCTTTTATTGACTGGGCATTTATTCATTTCACCAATTCATTCATTTATCCGTTCATTTATTTATTTATTTTTTGGGGTGGGGCAATGAGGGTTAAGTGACTTGTCCAAGGTCACAAAGCTAGTAAGTCTCAAGTGTCTGAGGTTGGATTTGAACTCAGTTCCTCCTGAATCCAGGGCCAGTGCGCCACCTAGCTGCCCCTTGACTGGGTATTTATTGAGTAAAAATGTAATTAGAAACAGAGGATACCTCCTCCTAAAAGGTAATCTCTAAGCAACTGCTTATTTTAACTAGCATCAGCTTTCTCATCTTAGAATCTCATTCTTCTGTCCTCTCTTTAAGTGAGAGGTATTCGCAGGTATTTTTAATCCATACCTCACTCAGCCAACATTTATTAAATGCATCCACTAGGGTGTCAGCAACTATGCTAGGCTCTGAGGGTGCTAGGACCAAGAGCTATTCTACTGGGAAAGCAATTTGATTGAATTACTTTGGATAATGTATGAATAATTGATAGTGCCATTACCTTTTTTACAAAAAAGATGCTTATCAATGCACTGGTGTCTCAAACTCAGCATGTTCAAAAAAGAACTAAGTGTCTTTCATCCTAAACCCAAACATTCTTCTGAACTTCTTTATTTTTATAGAAGGTACTACTATTCCTCCAGTCAGTCAGATTTTTAGTTGAGGCAATCAGCCTCAACCCTTCATTCTCCCTTAACTACTTATCAAACTAGTTACTGAGTCCTATGGTTTGAACTTCTATGAAGTTTCTTGCATCTATCCCTTTTTCTCCACTTAGAGGACCTTTGCTCAAGGTGATGAATTTCCTCTTGCCTAGACCATTGTACTTGCTTCCTAATTGGTCTTCCCTCTCTTTTCCAATCATCCTCCATACAGCTGCTAAAGTGATGTTTTTTGAAAAGCACCAATTTGACCTTGTTACTCCCTGGCCCAACAAACTACAGTGACTCAACTGTGCCTCCTTTCCCATCTAATTACTTTGTATCTATTTTATTTTTACTTATATTTATAATAAATAGCAATGTCCTTAAGGGTTGGGACAGTTTTCATTTTTATCTTTGGTTTCCCTTTCATAGTTCCTTCTGCGTAGGCAAATTCTTTCTGTTTGGCATTTAAAGCCCTTTAAAACCTGGCTCCAACATATTTTTCTAACCTTATTCTACATTATTCTTCTTTATGTACTACATAAACCAATTAAATTGTTTTTCTTGCTGTTCCTTGCACATGAGACTCTGTTTCTCATCTCTTTGCCTTTGTGCTAGGTCGCTCTCATTCCTGAAATGCATTCCTTCCTCTTCCCCGCTCACTTCAGCTCATTTATAAACCCTTGTCTCTGTGGTCAATCCAACCACCAATCCCCAGGTGAAGCCTTCCCTCTTTCCCTCTTCTTCTCTCCCCCTCCCCCCCCATGCCCAGCTTTTGGCATGCCATCACCCCATAACTCCTCCCTGCCCCCAAATTACTTTCTTGTATTCTCTTTGCTTTTATATTTTATATGTTTGTATACATAATGTAGAATGTAAGCTTCCTGAGCGCATGAACTGTCCCATTTTTGTCTTTGTCATTGTATACTCAGCATCTATCATGTGTTTAATAATTGATGGTACCCTCTGAAATTTCTGTGTATTTACTTTGTATAAATTTTATATTGTTTATATACTTAATATTACCCCCAGATAAAATGTAACCACCTTTAGGGCTGGAACTGTTTCATTTTCTTATCTTTGTATTCCTGTCATGTAGCAGACATATAATAAATACTTTAAAGAAATCGGATATGATCCAAGTTGGAACAGATACACTATATGTGTAAGATTTTGTTAGTTAAAGAGGTAAGAGCATTTTTATCGGCAGAGGCATTAGGGGGCATGATTAATGAAAAGCCAGAAGAATGGCCTGGGAGATCAGGGTGAATGATCAAGGTTTTTGAAAACTTGTAGGGAAGATTGTAGTACAGCTCCCCAAAACAGCTCCTCAGTAAGGATGGGAAGAAAAGGGTACCAGATTAAACAAGGACAGATGGCCAGTGGCCTGGATGATCTGGTGGTGGGGGGTGGGAGTGCTTGAAGTCAGTGAGTTCTAGATAAATGTGTTGTAAATGAGTCTTGAAACTAGTGGGGTCTGAGTCACACGAGGGGACAGAATCAGCTCTTGGTTAGGTGATGGTGCAAGGAGACAGACAAGACAGAAACATCTGGGCAATAACAAATGTTTTGAAGTTCTGCTGGAAACCTGAACATAGCATGTACTCTGATGTGTTATGGGGGCCCCAGCAGGTACCAAAGACAGTTCACTTTGACATGTTTGAAGGCTTTCAGGGCTGCTACAGGGGAGAAAGCCAACACCTGGTGGATGATTGTGCAGTGGAGATGGGCAGAAGCCAGGGCTGACACTGGACCACCTGGAGGTGGAGGCAGGAGCCAGAGATTGAAGGAAGAGCATGGCCTTCTTCCAGCTTCATACCCTATTCCAGATCTATTTTGCAGACTATGGTAGGGAACAGCCCCCTGGAACCAACCACCCCAGCCAGAATTATGAAAGAGCTGTGTTAGCAGCATTCAGGAATGTATTGGATGGGTAGGTGGGGTAAGATAATGGCCAACTCACCGTATTCAAGGGTGTGAAAAGGGATAGGACCTGACCATGGCACAAAGGCAAAAACTCAGTACAACAGATACTGTGTGTGAGCTTGGAGAAACTCATTTTTTTTCAGTTAAGTGCAAGATCCTTTCCTGAGACTGAGGAAGGGGGTAGATGGTACTGGAAGTTACTAAAATAGAAAGCTTAGAATATGTGCTGTACAATGGATTCCTCAGGAAAGTTGGAAAGGATTGACTTAAATAGGGAAGGGCCCAGTTGCAATGGACAGCTCAGATTTTTTAGCGGACCCAGTCTTCATGATTGAATGGCTTCCGGGGCAGCCAGGTGACACAGTGGATAGAGCACCAGCCCTGGATTCAGGAGTACCTGAGTTCAAATTTGACCTCAGACATTTGACACTTACTAGCTGTGTGGCCCAGGGCAAGTCACTTAACCCCAATTGTCTCTCTCTCTCACACACACACACACACACACACACACACACACACACACACACACACACACACACACACAAATGATTGAGTGGCTTCCTCTAATAGGGTTCAAACTCACCGAAGTAGGAATGGAAAAGTGAGAGGGATCCATGAATGGGATCTGGAAAGGCATGGGTAGTGATAGGACAATTTATCATTTAAATTGTAGGGTGTATGTAATATAACAAATGGATTAAATAAAACTCTTCAAGGCACATGGTTTACATAATGCATGAAGAACGTTTCTTATTAACATTTACCTTGTCATTTATTGTCACATTGCCAAAATCATTCTTTACATGCTTCCTGTTCTGGCAGCAAAAACATCAAGTGAGTCAAATTGTAGTGTTTTTTAATTAGTTTATTCCTGCTTTACCAAACAGGTGTCCTACATTTTCTGAATTTACACCTCCTTACTGTTCTGAATTGAAAAAAAAAATGGTTTTTTGTTTGTTTGTTTTTTAAGAAGATAGTAAAATATTGGAATATATTCCCTGGAGCTCTTGCCAGTATTGAAAAAGCTAGGAAGTAGAGTGTTTGTGTGTGTGTGTGTGGGGGGGGGGTCATTTAGGTAGAAAGTAACTTTCATGCACATATACACAAGTTCCTATTATAATACTATGTACTGTGCTAGGACCTGGGGAGATAAGTACAAAGAATAAAACAATCCCTACTCATAATGAATTAACATTCTAATGGGGATATTAATGTGTATATATCATAAATATAAAATAATAAATAAAAATATGTGGTAAGTAGTTAAATATAAGGTAGTTTGGGACATAACTAGCAGTTTAAGAGATCAGGACAGGCTTCATGAAGAAGTATGTTGTCTAAGATGCATCTTAATTGAAGAGAGGAACTATATGAAGTAGAGGTAAAGAGAGAGGACATTCCATACCTAGAAGTAACCATGGCAAAGGCTCAGGTAGATGGAGTGAATGAGGAATAGAGAAAAGATTCATTTGGCTGGATCACAAAAGTGTCTAATGATGATGGAAAAGTCTATTGGGGCCAGATTATGTAAGATTTTCAAAATTTAATGGAGGAGTTTATATTTCATCTGAGAGGCAATAGGAAAGCTACTGAAGTTCTTTGAGCAGGAGAGTAAGGTCTACATTTAGAGAAAATGACTTTGACAGCAGTATGTCTGAAGCAGTGAGAAACTTGAGACAGTTTAAGGCTAGTTTTAAGATATCTCTGGGACATTGTTTGAAATATCCGATAGACAGTGATAGAGGACTGAAGCTTAGGGAAGAGACTGAATCGTATAGCATAATAGGGATCCAGTCACTTAATGAGAATAATTTGGGTTTATGTCTTCTGGCTATGTGATCCTGAGTAATAACATTTTATTTCCTCAGGTAATTCTAACATTATAATTTATTTATTAATTTTTGGGGGCTGATTTAAATTTGCAGAACTGCAGTGGTAGTAGGAGTTCCCTTCACCAATGAAATCGGAGGTTCGGACTCCTCGAACATACATATATACATATATACACACACACATATATATGGACATAGATATATACAGTCTATATACATACATATATAATATATGTATTATTTTATATGATTATGTTATACTATATTATTATGATTATGATATATGTTTATTTGATATATATCTATCTACCTGTGGGTATATTTACACATATAGATATATAGACATAGATTAAGAATAGAAAGGACTTTGTATTGACAAGTGGATTAATGGGAAATAAATTTGGGCAGATTGGGTGACATTAAATACTGTCTTGAATACTAGACTTTCATTTTTGCAATTTATATGTTGCACTAAGAACTTTCTAAAGATTTTTTTTTTTTAGTGAGGCAATTGGGGTTAAGTGACTTGCCCAGGGTCACACAGCTAGTAAGTGTCAAATGTCTCAGGCTGGATTTGAACTCAGGTACTACTGACTCCAGGGCCGGCGCTCTATCCACTGCGCCACCTAGCTGCCCCTTCTAAAGATCTTTTTAAAGCAGGGTTTTACGCAATGATATAATAAAGTCTATATTTAAGGAAGACTAATAACAAATTTCTATTTACTGATCATACACTGAATATGTGGCACTACAATAAGTTATCTTAGGTTGGTATAGACTGACAAGAAACATGTAATATTAAATAGTGAAACTTAGGTTTCCCCTTTTTGTTATTGGGTTATTTTTTTTAAACAGGGCAATGAGGGTTAAATGACTTGCCCAGGGTCACACAGTTAGTAAGTGTCAAGTGTCTGAGGCCGGATTTGAACTCAGGTCTTCCTGAATCCAGGGCTGGTGCTTTATCCCACTGTTTTTGTTTTTGTTTTTGTTTTTGTTTTTGTTTTTTTTTGTTGTTGTTGTTTTGGTTTTTTTGGTTTGGTTTGTTTTTTTTGGTAAGGCAATTGGGGTTAAGTGACTTGCCCAGGGTCACACAGCTCGTACGTGTTAAGTGTCTGAGGTTGGATTTGAACTCAGGTCCTCCTGAATCTGGGGCCAGTGCTTTATCCACTGCGCCACCTAGCTGCCCCTGTTTGTTTTTTTGTTTTTGTTTTTTTTTAATGATTTTTGGAGTTTTTATTTTTTTCAGTCATCAAAAATCTGACTCTCCTTTCCCAACAACAACAAAAACAACCAAAATTCAAGTAAAACAAATTTCTGCATTGGCCATGTCCAAATTCATCCATCCATCCATCTGTCTTTCATTGCTCTATCAGGAGTTAGGTAGCATGTTTTATCATTAGTCCTCTGCTTATTATGTTAAGCACAGTTTCTTCAAAGATGTTTGTCTTTACCATATTGTTGTCATTGCACAATTGTTCTGTTTCTGTTGACTCTGCATTAGTTCATATAAATCTTCCCAGGTTTCTTTGAAACTATTCCCCTTCTTCTGTCACATTTATATGCTGTAATTTGTTTATCCATTCCCCAGTTGATGAGCATCTCCACATTCTTTGCCACCTCAAAAATCCCTATAAATATTTTTGCACATCCTTTGTAAGAATTTGATTTGCTTAGGACTAATTTCTCTCTTACTGTCTCCTTCCTCTAATCCCCCCTTTTGTTCCTATCTCCCTGTTAATTGAAATGCATTTCTTTACTTGACTGCCCACCTTTTTTTCCTTCTTTTTTTCCATCTTCCCTACATTTAGTTTAACTAATACTAAATAATAATGTTTCTGAGTCATTCACTCAGTATTTCTTTTCTTCCCCACCAGAAGGAAGGAGTTGCTACTTCCATACATTTATATTAAAAGGTTTCTGACCTTTGTTCTTGAGGGTAGGCATCTACATGCCTTAATTTTGAACATAGACATTTAGTACTTACAAATAAGGATAATTTTAAGGCTGTGTTTGAAAGAATACATACTACTAAAAAGACCAGTTCTTTTCTCTTAGGCAAATGGTCTTTATAGCTGTTTGTTCAGTACTTTATAAAAGTGAATGTGTTTGGTAGAATATGTGGTCATTGATCATTTGGTAAACTAATGAGTAAGAACCTCACTTCCTCCTGGAGTCCCTTTTTGACTACTCCAGCCCTCAGTGGTAGCCATCTTCTTGGGTCTCCTTGCTGTAAATAAGCTCAATAAAATTTTGTGGTTTTGAATTCCTTTAGGACATAGGCTATGTGTCACATTTTAACCCTTAAACCACTTATTGTTTGCTCTTAACCTAGTTACTTAAACTAATTTGAAAACTACTGGAGTGTAGGGACCAGGTCTTCCACCTCTTCTGCATCCCTTGTTCATGCAGTGAGCACATACTAAATATTTTTTGTTTGCTTAATAACCTGCCTATGAAGTTATGGACTCCAAAAAAAATTTTTCCTATCTATATAATGATCAGGATTTCAGAACAGGAAGGGGCTTCTTAGAGATCATCCAGTGTAGCCCCAATAGTTTACTATTGTAAAGAAACACTGGACCAAAGAATGGAAATGACTTATTCAAGGTAGTCAACAGCAGAATTGTGACTAGAATCCAGGTCTCCTGCTCCATGTCTAGGACTCATATTAGAAAATCTGGTAGTGGTAGTTTCTGCATCCAAACAGAAACCCAATGGATAAATCATGAAGGAGCTTTAAATACACTTAGCTTGGGATTATTCTACAGCAAAGCACCCTTTGATTATTTAGGATCATTTCTTTCCTTTGGAAATTTATTACTAATTAGCACCTACAGCCAACTGTGCAGAAGATAAAAGAAGGAGCATGAACTGGAATCACATGTAGAATAAATGGTATACTACATAAAAGCTTATCCAATCAATATTTCCCTTTCTTTAGTTGATTATCTGTTTTGTCCTCAGTGGACACAGTGAAACATCTTTATATTAACAGTTTACATAATTGGGAAACATATTCCCAAGCTTTTCTAGTCTCTGTTAAATATTCCCCGTTCCTTCAGTATTTCATTGGGGGGCTCTAGGTTATTGTTTAGATAATGCATTCTAGATTGTTGATCAGTGTCTATAGGTTAACTTCAGGTCTGAAACATGATCTTCAAATAAGTTCTGTATTTGTAGGGGAAGGCATACTACAAAGAATGGGGAAGTGAGATGGGAGCATGCTTAGTGATTAGGATAATTTGCTGGCATATTTTTTTGTGTAGTTTCTGGTTTTACAAGTTATTGGATCATAACTTTAGTTTGAAAGAGCCTTAGAGGCTTCTAATGGAAGCTGATGAGATCAATGAGTGAGATTATGTTAAGGGAAAATAGAGGGGTGCCCATACAAAGCCTTGGGGCATTCCTAAATTAAGTGGAAGTGACAAGGACTTACTTTCTTTGTTTTTTTGGGTTTTTTTGGTGAGGCAATTGGGGTTAAGTGACTTGCCTAGGGTCACACAGCTAGTAAGTGTTAAGTGTCTGAGGCCGGATTTGAACTCAGGTCCTCCTGACTCCAGGGCCGGTGCTCTATCCACTGTGCCACCTAGCTGCCCCAAGGACTTACTTTCAACAAAGCAGACCAGGAAAGAATGATCTAGAAGACCAGAAAGAGAGCAGTCATTGAAAAACTAGGGGAGAGAGTATCTTAGAGAAGACCTTTGTTGAATGCTAGAAAAAAGACAAGTAGAATAAGATTGAGAAAAGGCCATTCCATTTGGTAGTTAAGCTATTATACAATCAAAGTAGTAAAGTGGACTAGTGCAGTTTCAGTGGAGTGATGGGGCTAGAAGCCAGATTGAGAAGACATTAGAAGCCAGTGAGAAAACTGGAGGTATTGAATATAGATAGCCTCCTTGAGAAGATTAGCTGAGAAGAGGTGTAGAGATAAAGGTAAACTAGTGATGGTTAGATCAAGTTCCATGCTTTTATAACTTCCCAATTTATTTAAACCAAAAATTTAATAAATTGTTTTTACAGCATGTGAATTTGAATGTTTCAAAGATTTCTTTCCATTATTTTGAAGATTCAGAGTTGACTATGTATTTGTCACTGAATAAATCTCTCTCATTATTAGAATTAGAAATTGACTCATCCAAGTCATTCCCCAATTGAGAAATGGTCAAAGGATATGAACAGGCAGTTTTCTGATGAAGAAACCAAAGCTATCTATTCCCATATGAAAAAATGCTCTAAATCTCTAATGATTAGAGAGATGCAAATTAAAACAATTCTGAGGTACCACCTGACACCTATCAGATTGGCTAAAATGACAAAAAAGGAAGATAATAAATGTTGGACAGGCTGTGGGAAAATTGGAACACTAATGCATTGTTGGTGGAGCTGTGAGCTGATCCAACCATTCTGGAGAGCAATTTGGAATTATGCCCAAAGGGCAATAAAGCCGTGCATACCCTTTGACCCAGCAATTCCACTTTTAGGTCTCTTGCCCAAAGAAATCGTGGAAGGGGGAAAGGGACCCACATGTACAAAAATATTTATAGCTGCTCTTTACGTGGTAGCAAGGAATTGAAAGTTGAGGGGGTGCCCATCAATTGGGGAATGGCTGGACAAGTTGTGGTATATGAATACAATGGAATACTATTGTGCTGTAAGAAATGATGAGCAGGAAGAGTTCAGAGAAACCTGGAGGGTCTTACATGAGCTGATGATGAGTGAGATGAGCAGAACCAGAAAAACATTGTACACCGTATCATCAACATTGAGTGTTGACCTACTGTGATGGACTATATTCTTCTCACCAATGCAATGGTACAGAAGAGTTCCAGGGAACTCATGATAGAAGAGGATCTCCAAATCCAAGAAAAAAAAAGAAAGAACTGTGGAGTATAGATGCTGATTGAACCATATTATTTCTTTTGTTTTGGGTTCTGTTGTTTTTTTTTCTTTCTATTTTGAGGTTTTGCATCACTGCTCTGATTTTTTCTCTTGTAACAGGATTAATGCAGAAATAGGATTAATGTTATTATGTGTATATATATGTGTGTGTATATATCTATATCTATATCTATATGTATATAGATATATAGATATAACCTATATCAGATTACCTGCTGTCTAGGGGAGGGGGGAGGGAGGGGAGGGAGGGAGAAAAATCTGAAATTGTAAAGCTTGTATAAACAAAAGTTGAGAACTATCTTTACATGTAACGGAAAAAATAAAATACCTTATACATTAAAAAAAAAGAAATTAAGACTCAGCAGCAAGTTTCTTTTTTAAGAACAACTTTCTTTTTTAACTTGAATTTTACTAAAAAATTATTTATAAGGAATGATATCTTTTTTTTTTTTTTTTTTTTAGTAAGGCAGTGGGGGTTAAGTGACTTGCCCAGGGTCACACAGCTAGTAAGTGTTAAGTGTCTGAGGCCTGATTTGAACTCAGGTACTCCTGAATCCAAGGCCGGTGCTCTATCCACTGCGCCACCTAACTGCCCCAGGAATGATATCTTTTAAAAACTTAAATGAATCTATACCTTTGCCTAAATTTTCAATTAGATTATAAATGGCTCTACATGAGGAACTGTATCATTTATATCTTTTGAGTTCCCTATAAGAAATATTTAGTGTAGGGCTGAGAATTCAGGAGGCACTCTTGGAATCCTTTCTGAATGATTTTGATGAATGAATGAATAAAGATTAGTTTAATGACAAACATTCATTTCTATTATTATCGATATAACTTTTTTTTTTTTCGGTGAGGCAGTTGGGGTTAAGTGACTTGCCTAAGGTCACACAGCTAGTAAGTACTAAGTGTCTGAGGCCAGATTTGAACTCAGGTCCTCCTGACTCCAGGGCCGGTGCTCTATCCACTGTGCCACCTAGCTGCCCCTATCTATATAACTTAAGGATATATTCAGATTTATTCAGATATACAATCAGCCTGATTATATGTGTGAGTATATGTCTGTGTATATATGCATACATATACACACATACACATACCAGTTTCCCCTTATTTATGGATGTGTATGTATATGTGGCTTTATATGTGTATTTTTATATACACATACATGCATACACACACATGCACATACATATATAGTAACGACTGGAATGACGCCACCTGCTGGAGACTTACTGTAGGAAAGCTCCGCCATGAGGAGAAGGCCTCTGAGGGCAAGGTCATGCAGCTTTTCTTTGGCATCAGGAAGTGACATTTGTTTGTGGGAGGAAGAGGGGGCAAGGCAGACGCTCTGGCTCTCTTTTGTGAAGACTCTGGTGGAGAGTAGAGCAAGAAATGCTCTCTCCCTTTAATAGATAGATGAATCTAGGCCTTTCTCTTTCTTCACTAAATTCTTATTCTCCTTAATAAATGCTTAAAAGTCTAACTCTTGCTAAAGCTTATAATTTATTGGCGACTACTCATTAGATATTTTAGACAGACTAGCTAGAATTTTAGCCCCCCTTATAATATCCACAAATGAAGGAAAATAGCTTTTTCAGTGAAAGAGAATACTGTAAAGCTAATGAAATCTTTGACCACTTTAAGAGAGTATAGTGTATAGGACTAGGATGTCATAGTTATCATTTAGGCACTATTTAAATGTTAGTTTCTATTTATTATTATTTTAACTATTTCATTAATTATATTATTATTACAGTTAATGATGATGATAACACCCAGTTCAGACCACAGTTTTAGCAATCTGTGTTTAATCCTAGACACTGTTTTAGAAAGAAATTGGTAACCTGGAAGAAATCAGCATGGTGAAAGGTCTAGAATTTATGCCACATGGGAATTGATCAGCTGAACTAAGGCTGTTTAGCTTGGAGAAGAATTGGTTGAGGATTGGGGAGGAACATGGATAATGCTGGCTATCTTCAAGTATTTGAAGGGATGTTTTGGTGGAAGAGGGAATAGACTTGCTTGGTTCCACAGGATAGGAGCAATGGATAGAAGTTGCAATAGGGCAAATTTAGACTTGATGGTAGGAAAAACTTTTAGAAAATTAGAGCTTTTTGAAAGTGGAAAGTGGAATTGCCTCTGGTGGTGCTGTTTCCTTCTTTCTGGAGGAAAGGGAATCTTCAAGTGTAGGGTAAATGACCACTTGTGGGGTATATTCCCTTTTTTGGATACGGGTTGGACTAAATGGTCTTTGTTGTTCTTCTCATCTTTGAGATTCTGTGATTTGGGACCTTAGGTTCTAATCATTTGTAAAATGAACAGATTGTTCCAAATGATTTTTAAGATTCTTTCCACCTCTGAAAATATGAATTATATAGCAACATATATCATAAAAGATTCTTAGCATTTTTAAAAAATAAAACAAATTTATATCACATTTAAATAGAATTTGATATTTTAAAATAGATATATGAGCTCATTTCTGATGTTAATTTAAAATTTTAAAATTACTGATTTGTAATTTGTAATATTCTTCAAATGTTAATTTTAAAATTATTGATTTGTAATTTGTAATGTTCCTCAGGAACAGTCTTACAACTGGATAGATTCTCAAGCTTGGCCATACATGTCTATAATATAACTGTAAGGAATTCATGACATGATGGCTCCAAAAACCCTCCATTAATGCCATAGGACAATTCCTGGAACAGCAGAACCTACAAATGAATGGGCTGAGACCATTTTCCAGCCAAAGACAGCTTAGAAGGTCATCAGGAGGAGGCTGCTGTGCCAGGGCAAGAGTTAAACCCAACTCCACAGTCACACTGACACAGATTCAGTCCCAGACAGGCCTTGCCAGAGAAGGAGATCCCCAGAGCCTCTGAGTCTGCTGCAGAGCCAGTGCCGTCTAAAACTAAGCTTATGGTCTGGTGAAGAGGGATGAGCAGTTGGCCAGGGGGAGATTACAGGGGTTTCTGCTGGTGCTGAGGTGGAACTTGGGTGTTTCACCCCAGCTAGGAACCAGGAAGTAGGCTTGAGTGGCAGTGGCCCAGGTAGGGGGAGGGTGCAGGCTTGTCAGAGCTAACGCCCACAGCACACAAAGTTTTGCTGCCAGGTTAATTAGCAAGTTGGCCTGGGGTTATCTGCGGACCACAGAACAGGCTAGGCAAGCGAAGAACCTGCCCCTCCTTAAGTCATACCACCTTAGATCCCCTGAAGCTTGGGACAATACATCCTGGAAGCAGTGCCCCACTTTAAGAAGGAGTTAAAAGTCAAGTAAAAGAGGGCCAAGATGAGCAGACAAAGAAAGATGCAGACCATAGAAAGTTACTTTAGTGACAAGGAAGAGGTGCACTCTCAGTAGATAATAGCAACATCGGGGTTCCTACATCCAAGGCTTCCAAGAACAATATAAATTGGTCTCAGTCCATAGAAGAGCTCAAAAAGGACTTTGAAGATAAAGTAAGAGAGGTAGAAGAAAAAAATGGAAAGAGAAATGAGAGTTATGAAGGAAGGTCATGAAAAAATAGTCAACAGCTTGAAAAGCCAAATTGACCAAATGGAGAAGGAAGTACAAAAGCTCTCTGAAGAAAATCATTAAAAATTAGGATTGAGCAAATAGAAGCAAATAACTTTATGAGAAATCAAGACACAATAAAGCAAATCCAAATGAATAAAAAAAAATAGAGGGAATGTGAAATATCTCCTTGGAAAAATATCTGACCTAGGAAATAGATCCAGGAGAGATAATGAAAAGTATTGAACTACCTGAAACCCATGATCAAGGAAAGATCTTAGACATCTTTCAGGAAATTGTTAGGGAAAATTGCCCTGATATTCTAGAAGCAGGAGATAAAGTAGAAATTGCAGGGCAGCTAGGTGGGGCAGTGGATAAAGCACCGGCCCTGGATTCAGGAGGACCTGAGTTCAAATCCAGCCTCAGACACTTATTAGCTGTGTGACCCTGAGCAAGTCACTTAACCCTCATTGCCTGGTGCCATCTCCCCCCCCCCCAAATAAAGTAGAAATTGAAAGAATTCATCAATCACCTCCTAAAAGAGATCCTAAAATGAAAACTCCCAGGTATATTATAACCAAATCCCACAGCCCCCAGGTCAAGGAGAAAATATTGCAAGCAGCCAGAAAGAAACAATTCAAGTACTGTGGAGCCACAGTAAAGGATTAGAGGGCATAGAATATGATATTCCAGAAGGCAAAGGAACTGGGACTACAGCCAAAAATCACCTACCCAGCAAAACTGAGTATAATTCTTCAGGGGGAAAATGGGACATCAATGAAAAAGAGGACTTTTAGGCATTTGTGATGAAAAAACCTGAACTGAATAGAAAATTTGACTTTCAAATACAAGACCCTAGAGGAACATAAAAAGGTAAACAGGAAAAAGAAATTGAGGGATGTTAAAAGGCTAAAGTGCTTACGTTCCCACATGGGAAGATGATACGTCTAATTCATAAGAAATTTTTCAGTATTAGGGCAGATGATAGAAATAAATAGAGGGCACTGGTGAGAATTG
The DNA here is from genome assembly GCF_019393635.1 of Dromiciops gliroides. Classification (NCBI taxonomy): domain Eukaryota; kingdom Metazoa; phylum Chordata; class Mammalia; order Microbiotheria; family Microbiotheriidae; genus Dromiciops; species Dromiciops gliroides. Next base: position 240,852,403 of record NC_057862.1, on the reverse strand, counting down.
ATTATGAAGGGATGATATCTGTAAAGCAGTTATTTTTCATCCCCCCCCCCTTTTTGTTTGTGGGGTGCTTGGAGTTAGGTGACATGTCCAGGTCAAGCAGTGGGTCAGTGTCTTTTGACTGGGGCTGGATTTGGGCTCGGGTCCTTCTGGGTATAGAGTGGGTGCTTTGTCCACTGTGTCACTTAGCTGCCCCATGATGACATCTTTAGGGTAAAATTGAGGAATGAGAGGATTGCTCTGGGGGAGGCAGAAGGGGAGAGGTAGAATGGGGTGAAATCTCACATGAAAGAAACAGGAAAGGGTTTATGAAGTGGGGGAAGAGATGGGGGAGGATTGGGGCAGTGATTGAGCTTTACACTAGTCAGAATTGGCTCAAAGCCTTTAATCACATCAGAGTTGGCTCAAGGGGGAATTACATATACACTCAATTGGGTGGAGTAATTTATCTAACCCTGCAGGAAAGTGGGGGGGGGTGGGGGTGGGGGGGAGGGGATAAGAAGGGAGGGCAGATTTTGGGTGCTGTTGTTTTTTTTTTTTCTATTTTGAGGTTTTGCATCACTGCTCTGATTCTTTCTCTTGTAACAGGATTAATGCAGAAATAGGATTAATGTTATTATGTGTATATATATGTGTGTGTATATATATATGTATATGTATATGTATAGATATATATAGATATAACCTATATCAGATTACCTGCTGTCTAGGGGAGGGGGGAGGGAGGGGAGGGAGGGAGGGAGAAAAATCTGAAATTGTAAAGCATGTATAAACAAAAGTTGAGAACTATCTTTACATGTAACGGAAAAAATAAAATATCTCAAAAAAAAACAAAAAAAAACAAAAAAAACATATCTCTGAGGATGTATATCCTTGATATGTTAATAAATTAAAGCGAATCAAAAAAAAAAAAAAAAGAAGGGAGGGCAGATTGGGGGAGGGGGCAGTCAGAAGCAAATCCCTTTTGAGGAGGGATAGGGTGAAAGAAGATAGACAATAAATATCATGAGGAAGGGAATAGGATGGAGGGAAACAAAATATTTATAACAGCTCTTTGTGGTGGTTAAGAATTGGAAATGGAAGGAATGCCCATCAATTGGGGAATGACTAAACAAGCTGTGGTATATGATAGTAATGGAATATTATTGTGCTATAAGAAATGACAAGCAGTATGATTTCAGAAAAACCTGGGAAGACTCATATGAACTGATATATAGTGGAGTGAGGAGAGCCGGGAGAATGTTGTGTACAGTGACAGCATTATTGTTCTAAGAGCAATTGTGAATGACTTAACTCAGCAATGCAGTGGTCCAAGACAACCCCAAAGGACTAGTGATGGAGCATACTATCTACCTCCAGAGAGGGAACTGCTGTTGATTGAACACAGACTGAAGCATGCTGTTTTGTGCTTTCTTTTTTCTTTTTTTTTTACTTGAGTCTTTTTTATATAAAATGACTAATATGGTAGTATTTTGCATAATTGTACATGTAAAATATATCTGATTGCTTATCACCTCAGGGAGGGGGGAGGGTAGGAAGGGAGGGAATGAGAGAGGGATAGAATTTGGAACTCAAAACTATAAATATACAGATACATAAATGTAAATGTATAAATATGACTATAATCTGCACTAATCATAAAATGTTAATTTTACAAAGTATTTTACATGTTATCTCTTTTATCACAACAATCCTGAGGAACATATAGGTAGTGCAGATATTATTATCCCCTTTTTATAATGAGGAAATTGAAGCACAGAGATTAAATTACTTTGCCCATTGAGATATACAGGGTGGGCCAAAAGTCATAAAGTCACAAAAGGGTTTTAATATTTAATAACTCCTTTTTTTGGTTTTTAATTTCTAATACCATAGCATCATACAGTATATATAGGAAATAAATATGTGTTATATATATATGTATATATATAACACATACACATAAACACAAATATATATATACTTATATTTGTATATATACAAATATCTATAGCTAGGAAATAAACAATAATTTTCAAAAAGTTATTAAAACATCATACCCCTTCAAGACTTTTTCCCACCCTATAGTTAGAAAGCGCCAGAGCTAAGACTTAAATCCAAAGCTGCTAACTTTTAAGTACCTTGGGTGTTTTCCATCTTAATAATTGTTACCTAATAATGAACTTAATTAAAATCTAGTACTATCCTGAATTTTGAGTCCTTGAAAGCAGAAGAACATATATGGTAGGTAGTTATGTTGGTTCCAGGAATGTATTATGAAGAAAATAGTCAAAAGATATTTTATTTGAGTTTGTCTATTCCATGGCTACTTTGCTGGTCTTCAGTTCATTTTATATGGTTCCCTTGGACTCAGCTATAAACTAGTGTCATGCATACTGACTAGGTTAGGTTCCACTGCTACACTGAGAGTTCGCTGTTCTGTTTGGGAGCTTAAAATTTGAAATGGTAGGATCTGATTGGTGGAAGTTGGCAGTATAAAATATAAGGGAAATCATACTTACTTAGCAAAAGAAATAGCCGGAAAGCATCGAGTTAGATTTAATTACATAGCTATGCAAAAGTATTATCTTTTTGACAGAGGATGGCAATGGGGAGGTTAGGTGAAAACAATTGGCATTTATCTGAATGACTGGGCAGACCCAGTGTTGCCACAAGCCCTGTATTCTGCTCTTTCGCCTTGTATGCTGCAGTCTGCTTGCATTTTTTAAACACCCCCTAAATGTTCCTGCTTATAAATAGCAGCTGGTTGTTTAATCCCTGCCTGTGTACTGCAAGTGAAATTAAATTGTGCTGCATTTTCAAAACAAAAGGCTGACTAGCTGGATGCTTAATTACTGCTGGAGTACCTGTTACTGTGGAAGAGGGCACAGTGCTGTTTTTTACCTAAGGTTTGAGAAGCTATGATTTGCAGATAATACTTCACTGTCAAAGGAGTGCTGGTTCAGCAGTATCTTTCCAAACATGGATTTGGCAAGAATATAAAGGCCATATCTTGTGTAATTTGTGGAGTCTTGGAAAACTATCTTCTGGTTTGGTTTTAGGGTGTACACAGCTGTACAAAATTGTATACTGATTTTTTTGTTTGTAGAACCTGACTACATTGCTTATGGGGAAATTCTCCAAGCCCCCTCCCTCCTCTATTACCCCTTTACCTTATTCTTATATATTTTATAATCATTCAGCTTGAATATATAAGGATATATGTGAAGAGAACATTTTTGGTTTTAAATTTTTTGAGGGGTTGAAAGGAGTAGTTATTGTTAGGAAAAGCTTTTATTTTGTTAATGAGCAAAATACTTTGTTAATGAGTGAAATATTTTTGGCATTCAGTGTGCTGAAGTAGGCATAAGAAAATGATTACTGAAGATTTTTTTCTTAAGTGTTCTGTGTAAACAGCAAAGTAGTAATCTGTAAATTAGTAGCAGAGAAATTTATAAATTTTGAATTGTAGAGAAAGAAGCTGCTGTATTAAAGTTGATTATTTTTTGAGGCAGTTATGATTTCATTGACATAGTGTAATCCTAGTTAGAAACTTCATCAATGCAGCTCAGCTGCATCCTGTAACTTAAAGTCAAATAGATTTTCCTGTGGCACAAAAATTTTAAGTAATTTGTTTGTATTCATGGGTCCAGTCGTAGGGAGGACCTGAATCAAGTATTCCTCACTCCAAGGTTTGTTCTGTTACATTGTGCCTGTTAATGTTGATTATTATATTCAGTTGCATAAATGTTTTTATTCTGTTCAAACAACTGATTATGCAGTCAGTCATTTAATCATTTGAATTATATTGGTTATGCCTTATTTTTACATACCTTAGCTGAGTTATATTGTCTTAGAATAATGTAGTCTTTGGAGGCTATAATATCTCTTTCCTTTACCATTTTCTGTAGAGAAATGTAGAATTTAATATAGAATTTTGTCTGTCTTTATTTTAATTTGTCTAGTTTGGGCAATTAGGTATTGATTTTTAAAATAGAGTTATCTAAAATTGCTAATTCATGTTGTCCTTCTCTTCTAGGGAAAAATCATTGGATTGTGGAAGCTGCTGAATCCCCTGTTATAAACTCCATTTAAGTTTTTTTCTGGAGAATAGCCACCTGTTAAAATTCAGTACAGTAACTTTTATGGATTTTAATATATTTGAAACCTGAATCTTTAGTTTGCTAATAGCAAGGCATAATTTAGCCTTTTCAAAGAAAATGATCAAGGTCTCATGCAACCATCATTTCTTCTGGAAACTGTTCTTCAGACGGGAAGTATACATGTAAATAGAAGAGATGATCATGCTTCCTGTAGGAATTTAAGACTAAACTCTTTTAAATCATGACCAGCTTGAAGCGGTCCCAGACTGAAAGACCTGTTGCCACTGAAAGAGCATCAATGGTTGGAACAGATGGGATTTCCAAGGTTCACACTGATGACTTCTACATGCGGCGCTTCAGGTCACAGAATGGCAGTTTGGGTTCTTCTGTCATGGCTCCTGTGGGCCCGCCTCGAAGTGAAGGTTCCCACCATATTACCTCCACTCCTGGAGTCCCAAAGATGGGGGTTAGGGCAAGGATCGCAGATTGGCCACCAAGGAAGGACAATGTTAAAGAATCTAGCCGATCTAGCCAAGAAATGGAGACATCAAGTTGCCTTGACAGCATGTCTTCCAAAGGAAGCCCTGGAAGTCAAGGTAGTTCAGTTAACCTCAACTCCAGTGATTCTGCCATGTTGAAAAGCATACAGAACACTCTCAAAAGCAAAACAAGACAATCAGAGAACATGGATTCCAGATTTCTTATGCCTGAAGCTTATCCTAGCTCCCCCAGGAAAGCTCTTCGAAGAATAAGACAACGTAGTAACAGTGACATTACTATAAGTGAGCTTGATGTGGATAGCTTTGATGAATGTATCTCACCCACATACAAAACTGGTCCATCACTGCACAGGGAATATGGTAGCACATCATCAATAGATAAGCAGGGCACTTCAGGAGAGAGTTTTTTTGATTTGTTGAAGGGGTACAAAGAAGACAAATCTGATCAGAGAGGCCCAACGCCAACAAAACTGAGTGAATTTTTGATAGCTGGTGGAAGCAAGGGTTCTGGCTTTTCTCTGGATGTGATAGATGGACCAATCACACAGCGAGAGAACCTCAGACTTTTTAAGGAAAGGGAGAAACCACTCAAGAGACGTTCTAAGTCAGAAACAGGGGACTCATCCATTTTTCGTAAGTTGCGTAATGCCAAATGTGAAGGGGATCTTGGAAAATCCTCAGACCTCGAAGACAACCGATCAGAGGACTCTGTCAGGCCTTGGACTTGTCCCAAGTGTTTTGGTCACTATGATGTACAGAGCATTTTGTTTGACTTGAACGAGGCAATTATAAATAGGCACAACGTTATAAAAAGGAGAAATACAACCACAGGGGCATCTGCAGCTGCTGTTGCTTCTTTAGTTTCTGGACCTTTATCTCACTCTGCAAGTTTTAGTTCCCCTATGGGCAGTACTGAGGACTTGAATTCTAAAGGAAGCCTCAGCATGGACCAGGGAGATGATAAGAGTAATGACCTTGTAATGAGTTGTCCATACTTTCGAAATGAGATTGGTGGAGAAGGAGAAAGGAAGATCAGTTTATCCAAATCAAATTCTGGTTCCTTCAGTAGTGAAAGTGCCTCATTTGAATCTACTCTTAGCTCTCATTGCACAAACGCAGGAGTGGCTGTACTTGAAGTGCCCAAGGAAAATTTAGTATTGCATTTAGATAGAGTCAAGAGATACATTGTGGAACATGTGGACCTCGGTGCATACTATTATAGGAAATTTTTTTATCAGAAGGGTAAGTGGTGTTTTTAATTAATTTATTTTACTATACTTATTCAAAATATTAAGTTCTTTATAACAGAGGAGAGCTTTGGGCAATAGGTAATGATAGAACTATTGAATATTTTATTCTTCTAAGTAGCAAAATAGCTCAGCAGTCATTTCCTATAAAAGCAGATGTGGGAATTTTTTTATTCTTTCATACTATTTAAAAAAATACATTTAGTGCCTTTTGCTTTTCATGTGGAAAAATTCACAGATTGATTTTTAATCCAAATTCTTCAAATGGCAATTAAATGGATGGAACTATTCTCTCTCTTAAGCATCTGTTGAATAGGAAACTGCCGCCATGCCTCTCTTAAGGATGTACGTGGTTGTTTCCAAGCATTAAAAAGTTGTTGAAAACATTTGAAAGACCCACTTTAACTTTCTTGGCTTTTGACTGCTTAGGAACAAGATCAAGCTTCCCAGTGAACAAAGGTAGTCTGAAGATTGGTGAGATTGTTTGATTTGCTTGTTCTCAAATGAACTTTTGAATTAATTCTGTTAGAATTTTAAGCCCATGATCCTCTCACTCTCTATGCTAAGTGAAATGAAATGATACTGATGAACTTGAACTACAAAGCAGGTCTCTTCTTTTTAAATGTATCTATAATTGCAAGAAAGCTTAGTCACAATTATGCAGCCTTGTCTTTATTCTTTTTTTAAAGAAAAAACATTTCCTTACTTTACTAAAAAGCAAAACAAATTTTAAATGTTCTGTAATAATCATTTTGACTAGAATTAAGTAGCAAAAAAGTTGAGTTCTACCAATATTGAGAAATTGTAGGAGGCTACTTTTTACCTTTGCTTGTGTGTATATGTACACAATAATATGTTGACCAGAAATCTTTACTGCATTCATATAAACATTGTCTTTTGATTAGCTGTAGTCATTATTTGCAGGGTCCAGGATGCTTGTACCTGTTTAAATATCATGTTGTTTTTCTAGGTTAGCTATTTTAAAACAAAAGTCTAATTCAGATATGATCTTATTTGAATACATTTTAACTTCAAATTTCCTAGTTTGGCATTTAAACATGAAAGATATTGTCTTCGAAATATCTTGTTTGCAGCTCATTTTCTAAAATTACCTTATTTTCTATTTAACTTATCTCCTTGCTAATGCCTTGCAAACGCGGATCATAAATGTAATTTCCATGCATCGGTCATCTCCCACATTGCTCTTCTTTCTGTTATGATTTGTTTTTTATATTTAATCATTGTCCATTTATGTTCTTGTGTGTGGGCATCACAATTCCATGTTTCTTTATTACCCTATTACTTTAGCCTTCATCTTAATTTAATGTTTGTCCTAACCAAATCCATAACAAAATGGACTTCCTTTACAATTTTGTCCACCTGCTAAAACATAAGAGAAAAACAAGTATTTCCAACTTTAGTACTACAAAGGTCCATTATTTTGTCAGCAGTAGGTATTCTCTATTATCTTGCCAATGATAACCCCTCCACACTTGAAATGATAGACATCATGAGTTGTATTTAAGTAATTAAACATGATGGCCAACCTTCTGTAATAAGTTTCTTTGAACTTAGCTATACCCGGTTTTTAGCAAGGAGGCAGTCTTTCCCTGGGCCATACTTGAGATCTTTCTGTCTTGGTTAGAATTTCTGAGATGGTGCTTGACTTTCACAGCCTTCAAAAATCTAGAGTTATCTTGATGCAGAAATGAAGTTTTGGAGTAGGGTTAATGGTAGAGGTTAATGGATAAAAGTGTACACAAATAGCAAGAATTAAATAGGTGAAAAGTAAGAGAGTCTCTACTACCTCATTGTCTTAAATAACCATTCCATAGAATACAAACATTTACCTGAATGAATTAAAATTCTACTAATTTAAGAATATACCCCTTTTGCCTAATTCACACCCTGGAATCCTTACTCAAGTATTAAAGTCACCTTTTGGATTTAATCTTGCATCCTGCTTCTCCCAAAGAACACCTGCCTTTACATAATAAAAATGACAATATTACCTAAATTAACTTATGTATTCAGTGCCTACTAGTTAGACAAAAGAATTACTTTATAGAGGTAGGAAAAAAATAATAAAATTCTTCTGGAGGAACAAAGATCAACAATCCCAAGGGAAATAATAATAAAAGGAGAAAGCAGAGGATCCTCATGATACCAGGTCTCTTTAACAGTTAATAAGTTCTGTCTTTTAATTTTGGGATATAGTATTTTATACTATCCTGATTTTTTTTGTCCTAGTGTTTTATTGAGTAGCAGTGTTACTTTTTATTAGCTAATAAATCCAAAACCACTAGAACAAGTGTCAGACCCATGAGTACCTTTTTATAACACTGACACAAAGGTCAGCAAAACAGCAGCCATTAAAACTATTTGGTATTAGTGAAAAAGTAGAAAAGTTGATCTGTGTAACAAATTGGGTCCGCAAGGTCCAGAAGCAAATAAATATAGTAGCTTAGTAGCTTAGATAAATCCAGAGACTCCCAACTACTAGATTTAGGACTCACTATTTTGTGAAAACTGCTGGTAATATTGGAAAGTACTTTGGCAGAAATTGATTTAAACCAGTATTTCTTACTTTCAAATGGATATATGCCCTAGATATAAAAGGTCATGTAATAAACAAATTAGCAGAGGGGAGAAGATGATGCCTTTCCCAACTATGGATAGGAAAAGAGTGCTTGACCAAACAAGGGGCAGAGAGCATCAGAGAAGATACAATAAATAGTTTTAGTTACATAAAATTGAAATATTTTTGTGCAAACAAAATCAATAAAGTAAAAATTATAAGATAACCAGTTTATGGGGAAAGTCTACAGCAAATTTTATTTTTTTCCTGATAAAGGTCTCACAATTAAAGATCTAGGAAATAATTCAAATATATAAGAATAAAAGCAGTTTCTCAATAGGCAAATGATTAAATGGTAAGAAAAGTCAGTTCCCACAATTAAAAAATCCAATTTATTAACAATCCTATGAAGGAATACTACAAGTCAAATAATAAGAGAAATATGAATTTAACCAACTTAAAAGTTCCACCTTATATCCATTAGATTGACAAAGATAACAAAGAAGAAAAATGACAGTTATTGGAGGGGCATTGAAAGAACAGGCATACTATTGGTAGAGTCATGGTGCTCCATATTAGTACATAGTTTGGAATTATTCTCAGAAAGGTAGCAAAGTGTACATACTCTTGGACCCATTGATGGCACTAATAGGCATATCCTCCAGAGTGATCAAAGGGGGAAGGAAAGTACCTATATGTACAAAAACGTTCTTCTTCTTCTCCTCCTCCTCCTCCTTCTCCTCCTCCTCTTCCTTCTTTCTTCTTTCTTCTCCTCCCCCTCCTCCTTCTTTCTTCTTTCTTCTTTCTTCTTTCTTCTTCTTGGCAATTGGGGTTAAGTGACTTCCCCAGGGTCTCAGAGCTAATAAGTGTCAAGTGTCTGAGGCTGAATTTGAACTCAGGTACTCCTGAATCCAGGGCCTGTGCTTTATCCACTGCACCACCTAGCTGCCCCCTACAAAAGCATTCTTAACAACATTTTTTGAGTATAGGAAGGGACTGAATACTATGCCCATTAGTTGGAAAATGGCTGAGCACATTATGACATATCAGCATAATGATGAAAGGCATGGATTCAGAGAAACCTAGAAAGACTTATGTGCACTGGTAAAGTGAAACATAGTAAAGTGAGGAGAACCCAGAGAACTGTGTATTCAATGACTTTAACACTAAAATGAACAATAACGTTGAGGACTTAAGCACTTTGATCAATGTAATGGCCAACCAATTCTAGAGGAACAACAGTAAAATATGATTCCCATCTTCTGACAGAGAAGTGATGGGCCAGAGGAGAAGAAAAGGGATACATTTCCAGATATAACCAGTATATTGCTTTGCTTGACTATGTGTATTTGCCACAATTTTTGTGGTGCAGGCAATGGAGTGATGGTGGTGCCACCCCAAAAAAGGAAAATTACTTCAACGAAATATTTAAAGGAATGCACAGCCAAGAAGAGATGGTCAGAGGGAGATTCAGATAAGCAAGATAACTTTGAAACTTACATGTTCAATTTATTTTATTTCTCTCTAAAAGAAATAAGCTGGTTATAGCAGAGATTCTCGGCTTCATATGCAACCCTCTTATGTTTTATGAAAATGTTCATATTTGTTGGTGTTTGTCAAGTTCACAATAAGTTTTTTTTTTTTTTAAAAGAACACCTTCCACCAATGCCCCTGCTCTTCTCTTCCTCTACCCCAACCCAACCCTATTTTATGTGTCAGGCAGCAGAAGTCATTTTCAGGAATGCTATTTGGTTAGGAAGTGCTCTCTTTTAATTATGTGGTGTTTTATTTTATACTGTTCTACTTTCCTTGTCCTAACTTTTGACTTCACTGAGTTGCAGCTTTGTATGTGTAATTACATAAATCTTTCTGTAACACTGAAGTAAAAGTCAACATAAGGCAGCTCTATCAAAGGCCATATACAAGAACATTTACTTAAGTAGTGGGTCTCATTATAGAGTAGTCTCATTTAAGTAACTATACATATCATGAATCAAAACTATCTGGTGTTTATATTTGTATCCAATTCCTCTTTTTCAGCCTGGCCATCTAGTGGTCATCTCAAAAAACCCAATACTCAATCTGATTATCGATGCCTGAAAACATCAGGGATCCTCTTAACATTCCTTTCTCCACATGATTATTTTGCTCCCTTAGCTGACAAGTGACTATCATGTGAGCTAAAGAGTAGTATTAAAAAAAGGAATGTTTTTTCTATTGTTTGTATAGTGCTCATCTCCAAGTTTCACAAAATACTGCAAATCCTGTCCCAATGTCCCTTGCCAGGAAAGGCATTATTCATCCTATGCATTAAGAATGGCGCCACTACAGAAATTGCTTTAGGAATGTTGGGATATTGCATGAATCTCTTCTAACTCTAGCTTTGGTTACATCAGCATGAAAATGATCATATGGGCTCTGCAAATCTGCTGACTTTAATCACAAGGTTGTGAATATAGCTGCAGTGCTCAACCTAAAAATCAAAATGGCTCCTCCCAAGTGTTTTTATCATGGTGTTCACTTCACCCTTTAAAAATTACCTGGTGAACGAGGTATTACAGCCATATTGTTATTGTGTGCTTTGTGAATATCTTGGCCTATTATAATGTGCAAAAGGAATTGCCAACTTAGGAGAATCATGTGGTATAGGACCAGCTCTACACAAATGTCTTCAAATCATTGTTCTGACCTGCATTTAATTGGCATTCAGTGTCTTGGGATATTTATCTTTAAAGGAACTTCCACTGTGGTAACTAGGATAGGTTCTCCTTTTTTTGTTTGTTTGTTTGTTTTGTAAGTCAGTGAGGGTTAAGTGACTTGCCCAGGGTCACACAACTAATGTCAAGTGTCTGAGGCTGGATTTCAACTCAGGTCTTCCTGAATCCAAGGCCAGTGCTTTATCCACTGTGCCAGCTAGCTGCCCCAGGATAGGTTCTCCATTTAAAAAAAAATTCATTATTCAGTCATTTGACTTCACAGAACTAAAGAATATAAGATCATAGGTTTAGAGCCAAAAGATGCCTCAGAGGTCATTTATCCATTCCGCTAATTTTATAGATGAAATGAAGGCCCAAGGATATTAATCACTTGGTCCAAGATCAAATAGGTTGTAATTGTCAGAAGTGAGTTACTGCTCTTTCCACTATACCACATATTATTCTGTGTTCTAGGAAGCTAGTTTCTTGCTGCTTCCACCATAGCAATATAGGATAAAAGCTGCTTTTTAAAAATGTGGGCCAGAATAAGCTTTCCATATAAGTGTTATAGATTATCTCTGGCTTAGTTAATTCTAGGAGAGTGAAGATTACAAGAAACAGGTACACTATTTCATACTAATTGAGTTGCACAGAAGAAATTTTATTTAAGTGTAATTTATCTATATTGAATTTCATATAGGCTTTTGCTGCCAAAGCAGCTAATGGAGATAGTGATTTGGGTGCCTTAATTCAGGTAGAATGTAGTAAAAACATTGATAAACATGAATAGTATTTGCCTAATTTTATTTTTCTAAGGAAAAAATGTTGTAATTGTGAAATGATTTTAAAGAAAAATCAGAATAAAGTTGTTCCAATATCAGCCTTTGACCTTTGAGTACTCCATAATGCCCAAAGGTATTTTCTAAAAGGTTAGTAATGTCTTAACAGCATACTTCTAAGTGTCATGTGACTTAGCTTCTCAGTAAAATGAAAGATTTTGATTTTTTAAGTGTCTCACACCTCAATAAAGTTGAAGCCTTGACACCTTCATTTATGATATGAAATTTAAAAATTAAATATAGAATTTATTTTTTTCTTTTCAATTTTTTTTTTTTAAAGAAGCAGTTGGGGTTAAGTGATTTGCCCAGGGTCACAAAGCTAGTAAGTGTCTAAAGCTGGATTTTAACTCAGACCTTTCTGACTCCAGGCCTGGTACTCTATCCAGTGATCCATCTAGCTACCTTCACTGAACCATTTAGCTGCCCCTTAAATACAGAATTTCTATTAAATTTTAAATTCCCCCAATGTTGTGGAGGTGACCCATGGTTCTTGAAAGTTGTGTAGGTAGAGTGGAGGCTTTGGGGAATCCCACCAAGATACAGAGACCAAGATGGTGGTATAGTTTCTAAGGATCAATCCATGTTTGGAGAGGGTTGCTGCTAAAGCATCAGAGGATGAATTTTTGTCATGTCATAATGAAAGTCTGCTCAGGTTTAGAGTGGTAGTAGTATTGATCCAAAAGTCATCAGGCTGATTAAGTCAAACATCCTTGAGGTATTAAAATCAAAAGATCATAAATTTAGAACTAGAAGAAACTTTAAAAGTCTGTCTAATCAAAACCTTTCATTTTACAGATGAATGAACTAAGACCCAGGATGATTAAATGACTTAAACTCAGTTGCCACTGTCTCCAAATCCAGTCTTCTTTCCAGGGCACCATACTCCCTTAATATGTTATTGAAATTCTGTTTTAAAACATATATTCAATAACTTGACCAGTCCAAGATTTCAAAGAATAGAGATATGGATCTATATTAATTTTGATCTACTTATGGGGTTTATTAATTGTAAGCACTATTTTTGTCCACCTTTCTGTCTCTCAGATACATAAAACTGTCACACGCTGTTTCATGATAGCATATTTCCCTGTTAGCTTGATCACATTCTTTATTTTGTATACTTGGGAAATGAAGCTGCATAACATTTTAGATCTAGAAAATCCAGCCCCTCTCAGTGGTCTGGGGGCAGTTAGAGCTGTTTTATACCCAGGAGAGAGAAAGTTGATGAAAGTTCCATTCTAGTATAAGTGACTCCCAGGCACCTTTGAGTACACCAACAAGGAATAGTAAAGATAAAGACAAAGAAGAGCTGGTAAAAATTCCCTTTGATAAGAAGGAGGGGAGGCAGTTAGGTGGCACAGTGGATGAAACACTGGCCCTGGGTTCAGGAGGACCTGAGTTCAAATCTGGTCTCAGACACTTGATACTTACTAGCTTTGTGACCCTGGGCAAGTCACTCGACCCTCATTGCCTGGCCCGGCGCCCCCCCCCCCCCCCCCCCCCCCCCCGGGTCCTTTGATAAGGACACAATTCTATAGGAGTTCAGTGGAAGAAGAGATTATATCCTGTTCGGAAGATCCAGAAAAACTTGATTGAGGAGGTGCCATTTGAGCTAAATCTTGAAGTATAAGAAAAGAGAGGGAATTTAGAAAGCCTAATGAATGTTTGGGGAACAATGAGCAATACATTTTGTCTAGGACATAAATGTTAGGGGAGTGGTAGAAGATCAGTTGGTAAAGATAAAATGAGGCCATACTGAAGAGAACACTGAATGCCAGTGTGAGGAGTTTGGACATTTTTTGGTTAAAATCATTAAAGATTTTTAAGTGGAAGAATAATAATTGCTTTAGGAGAATTATTCAGTAGCAGTATAAAGGATGAATTGGAGGAGGCAGAAATTAGAAAAGGAAAGATTGTAGATGAGACTGATACTGACATATTATGCAGTCAATAAGATTTCATTAAGTGCCTTCCTTTGTATAAATGCTTCTTTCTTCCCTTTCCCTTTCCTTTTGCCAGGCACCATGTTAGGTCCTGAGGATGCAGATACAAAGAATCAAACAATCCTTTCCCTCAAGTAGCTTGCATTACAAAGTGAAACAAAAATGACCTATATTACATATACACAGAATAAAAGTCAAGAGAATATGAACAGATAGGAAGTTAAATAAGAGATGATTAAGGGGCTAGGGCATGGGAACTTGTAGAAAGAACTGGAAATTACAGGGTTATCCCCGTCGATTGAGGAATGGCTGATAAGTGGGATTTTGTGAGAGGCAGAAGTGAGGACAGTGTGTTCCAAACCTGGGAGATGCCATTGGAGAGAAGCTGAGATTGGGAGGTGGAGTGTTGGTGCTTTAGGAACAGAGAGGAGGCCAATATGATTGGATCACAGACTGCAGGGAAGAGAGTAATGTCCAATGAGTCTGTAATGATAGGTTGGAACCATAGATTGGGCTTTAAAGGATAAACAGAAAAATTTGTATTTTTGCCTAGAAGCAATAGGGAAGCACTGGAATTTATTGAGCAGAGGAGTGATGTGTTTTTAATAAGGGGGGAAAAAGCCCAAACACTCTTGCTGCTGTGTATAGGACAGACTGCAGTTGAGAGAGGCCAGTCAAGGGAACCAATTAGGAAACTGTTTCAATAAACTAAAGTGGTGGCCATGTGAGTAGAGAGAAAGGGTCAGATGTTTAAATATATGTGGATAGGAATGATGAGATTAGGCAGCTGATTGGATATGTGAAATGAAGGAGAATGAGAAATCAAGTATGATGTCAAAGTGAGGAACCCGAGATTGAAAGAATGGATAGGGTCACTTGGAAGAATGGTAGGTTTGTGGTGAAAGACAAAGAGTTGTGTTTAGATCAAATGTTGCTGAGAAGGCCCAGAATACATCCTTAGGAAACACCAAAATTCAAGAGTTGTAAAATGGCTAAGTCAGCAAAAGAGACTGAGAAGTGACTAGGCACGTAGTAGAACCAGTAGAAAATGGTATTATGAAATCCTAGAGAAGAGAGATAATCCAGGACAGTTTGGTTAGTAGTTGTCAAATGCAGCAGAGAATTTAAGTGGGATGAGAAGAAAGAAAAAATATCAGATTTGGTCTTTAAGAGATCATTGGTAATTTGGGGAGAGCAGTTTCAGTTGAATAATGAGATTGGAAGCCAGATTACAAAGGGTTGAAGAAAGAAAGGAAAGGAGAAGAGAGAAGGGGAGAGTAAACAGGACAGCTTCTACTAGGAATTTGATGGAGAAAAGGAACAGAGATATAGGAAGGGATGGAAGAGTTTATTGAAGGTCTTTTTTTTAATAAGTGTATAAGAAACTTTAATAATGTTTGAAAGCAGTAAGAGAGGAACCAGTAGAATCAAAAGTGATTGAAGATGAAAGAGATGATTAAAGATGATTGAGGAGGCAGTCTTTAGCACACGTATAGAAACTGGCTTTGGCAAAGAGAAAGACCACCTCATTATGCAACTGGGGGAAAAGGAGGAGAGAGTAGAAGATGATATCAAGGAGTTTTGAGATGAAGGGTAGAAAAGGGAGTTTATACTGGATTTCCTCATTTTTCTCAGTAAAGTAAGAGTCTTGATCCTCAGCTAAGAGGGGGAAGGTGGAAGTGTGTGAGATTTGAAGAGACAAGAGACAGCTTGGTGGTACTAGGTAATCAGGGACTGTCTTTCACCTCTTTTGTATTAGCATTTAGCACAGTGCCTGGTATATAGTAGGTACTTAATGATTGTTGAAAGAAATCTTATTAATAAGTAATCAATTGGGGACAGCTGGATGGAGCAGTGGATAGAGCACCAGCCCTGGAGTCAGGAGTACCTGAATTCAAATCGGGCCTCAGACACTTAACACTTACTAGCTGTGTGACCCTGGGCAAGTCACTTAACCCCCATTGCCTGCAAAAAAAAAAGGTAATCAATTATTGAAGAATAGAAGGTTTGCCTTCATTTAGCTAGGTTTCATTTGAGGATGGATATGTTTTAAATTCATGTTTTTCAGTCAGTATGGTTGTGTGAATTCCTCTGCCTCCATTCAGCAGGACATGAAAGGGTGTTGAGATGAATGGGGGCGGGTAACTCAAGGCAGTTGCCCAAGAATAAGTGAATGGTGTTGGAAATCAGAGCTACTGGATGCAAGAAACATTGGCAATGGAAGCTATGTAGGATTTGACAAGTTTTGGATGTAAGGTGTGACATGAGAGAAAGAAGAGTCAAAAATAATTTAAAGCTTTTAAGCCTTGATGATTAGGACTGTTTCCACTAACAGAAATAGAAAAGTCAAGAGGAAGAAATGGTTTTTGAGGAAAAGTAATGACCAGTTTGTTCTTGGACTTCTTGAGCTTGAGATGCTACCTTGGCATATACAGGTAATTATGTATAATACATGTAGTTGAAAGTGTAATGTTGGATTTGAGGGGTCAGTGCTGGAGAGAATAGATTTTTAAATACTAGGTCTGCCACTGAAATGCCTATAGACAAGGTATTTAACATTCCAGTGCCTTCATGTTGTTCCTTTGTTTTCAGAGAGGGTGATGTCTTGACTTGCTTGTGAATTGGATTCGAGTGAGGTAGAGATGTGTAATCACCTTGCTCTCTCCTCCAGAATCATAGGAGTCCATTGGCATTACAAAGATCAAGATGAGTGGCAATGGTTCAAAATGGCAATAGGTGGAGAGTTATATCCCATGTAACAAATAGCCACTACAGGAGTAATGGCCCTGTAAAGAATTAAGGGATGGAAGGATTAGAGATCACAGTGAAGAGGAAGAACAGGGTTCTTTGACTGCTTACTTTCACCTATTTAACTCCATTTTTCTAATTATTTAACCTAGCTTAATGCTTCTACCTCTTACTTCTATTTCTCTGTGTTTGTATCTCAAAATTATCTTGCTGTGGACCTAGTTCAGACTCATCACTCACCTCTCACATGGGTTATTAAAATCATCAACTGTTTTCCCTACCTTTCTTCTTTCCCTTCTCCAATCCATCTTTGTTATACCTTCAAAAATAATTATCCTAAAGTACAGATTTGACTATGTAACTTAACTGGTGAAATACAAACTTCTTGGCCTGGCATATTCAAGATATTTAAAGTCCTCTCTCTAAGCTTTAGTCTCCTACTATCATCTCAGATTTCCTATTTATATCTTTTTGGGGGGGGAGGGCAATGAGGGTTAAGTGACTTGCCCAAGGTCACACAGCTAGTAAGTATCAAGTGTCTGAGGCCGGATTTGAACTCAGGTCCTCCTGAATCCAGGGCTGGTGCTATCCATTGTGCCACCTAGCTGCCTCACCACCCCCCCCCCCCCCCCGCTCCCGCCATACCTTTATATCTTAATAGTTGTGATCTCTACAGCTGTCTGTCTAGTCCTAGCTTCCCCTTCTTCTTTGCTCTCTCTCAGACCATCCTCTGTGCCAAGAATTCGTTCTCTTCTCTTTTCTTTTTTTTTGGGGGGGGGGGCAGGGCAATGAGGGTCAAGTAACTTGCCCAGGATCACACAGCTAGTAAGTGTCAAGTGTCTGAGACTGAATTTGAACTCAGGTTCTCCTGAATCCAGAGCCAGTGCTTTATCAACTGTGCCACCTAGCTGCCCCCCCCCATTTTTAATATAAGATTTTACTAATATCTACTGTTTCTTTCATCCTCATAATTATCTCAAATATCCCTCCACTTGCCCCCAAATCATCCTATATAACTATTTTTTTATGGAGGAAAAAAATCAGCACAACTGATTAATACCTAGGCAGTTCTGAAAATATGTACGTTGTTCACAGGCTACAGTGTAACTTGTGGACCTCTGACCTTCATGAAGGGAAAGGGTATGTTGGGGGTGTCTTCTCATCTCCCTTTGTTTGAGTCCTACTTGATCTTTATAATTTTGTTTCATTCACTTTTGAGTTTTGGTGTGTAGCTGTTCTTTCATTTGTATTATCATAATTATTATATATATTGTTACCTCTGTTTACTTGACTCTGTATAATTTCATGTAGGTCTTTCCATGCTTCTGTATCATCTTATCCATCATTTCTTCCAGCACAGTAGTATTCCATTACATTTGTGTAAGACAGTCCCCAATCTATGGTCATCTTCTTTGTTTCCAATTCTTAGCTATGAAAATAAAAGGTATATATTTATATTTAAAAGGCATATATTTTATGAAAATAAAAGGTATATAAATATATATATTTGGTATATATAGAAATTATCTTCTTATCAATGGCTTCTTTGGAGCATAAAGCCAGTAATGGAATCCCTGGTTCAAAATGACATTGTAGTATGGACATTTTGTGAACAAATGTCAAAAATGAATAATTCTAGATTGCTTTCCAAAACAGTTAAGCATATTTTATAGCTTCACTAGTAATGTATCAGTGTGCCTGTCATTCCATAACCCCTCTGTTCGAGTATTGTCATTTTAAAATCTATTTACCTCATTTTCAGGTTGTAAGATGGTTATTTTGATTGACGTTTCTCTTATTAGTGATGTAGTGCATTCTTTCATGTGACCATGAATATTTTTCATTTCTTTTGAGAAATGATTGTTCCTATCCTTTGACGACTGTGTGTGTGTGTGTGTGTGTGTGTTTGTTTTGTTTATATCTCGTAGATACCCAAACGCTTGTCTGAGAAATTTGATATAAAGATTTTTTCCCCATTCAATCACTTCCCTTCTCTTCACAGTTATGTTCATTTCATCTGTCCAGAATCCTTTACCTGTTTCTACTTACTGCCATCCTTTTCTTTCTTAAGGACCCAGATCAAATGTCACTTCCTCAAAGAATCCTTTCCTAATCTCGCCCATAACACCCAGATGGAATTGACTTCTTATTTTTTCTAGCATTTTATCTTGATCTCTCTTTTGCCTCACTCACATTCTGTCTCATATTTATTTGATTGTCATCCTCTCTATTAGAGTATAAGTTCCTGGAAGGTAGTAATTGCTTTTTTTCCAATTTTGTATTTTTCTGGTATCTAGCACAGGACCCTGCACTTAATAACGTTTCTTGAATTCAGTTGGGCCAGGGTAACTGAATAAACTTTATGCTTTAAGAATTATAATAGATAGTTTTATATTTTGTTAAGTATGCCTTTTGGTATAGGATTCTCCCCCTACCCCATTGTTAATCTTTGAGTGAAACATGACTATTTCTACAACAATGGTGTAAATTTAAAAATAGCTCTCTTTAAAATTTTACTCTAGAACACTGGAACTATTTTGGAGCAGATGAGAACCTGGGTCCAGTGGCTGTGAGCATTCGAAGAGAAAAGCCAGAAGAACTGAAAGAAAACGGGCCACCATACAACTATCGGATAATATTCAGAACTAGTGAGGTGAGCTGTGAATAAGGGAGGCTTGAGGCTTAATAGGAACTAGTAAGACATAGAAGCATTGTTGCATTATATAATTGAAGCTTTAACATTACACAGATACTTATGTGTGAAAATCCATTAGCTATTTCTGAATATTTAAGTCAAAACATGTTGACATAATTCTTATACCATACAGGTAGTATGTAATATAGCCAGCTAACTTAATAGTCAGTGATAGTGGCTGTTGCTCTGCTCCTTCCCTCTTCACCATCTCTTCCTTCTAGCCAAGTACATATTTAAGATATTGGGTGACAGAATTCATCATCCAAGAGCCTGGCATACCAACAACTTACTTTGTAGCCCTTGTGAGATGTATACCATGTGCTCTGTACAACCTTGTCCATGGTTATAACAAGGAACAGTAACTATATTGTGGAAGGAGCTGAAGTTCAGAGAGAATGTTACAGATAAGACTAGAAGCCAACTTTTCTGATTCCAAGACTAAGATTCCTCTGTTACCAACAAATTTTACCTTCTGCATGATGCCTTTCCTAATTACCCCAGCTAAGTTATCTACCTTCTCTGTATTCATGTGGCACAAAGTTCATATCACTTATGTGGCACTTATTATGTAACATTCTGTTCATACAGTGTCTCCAATCTTTCTTTGATTTATCATTGCCAGCAATTTCTAGCATGGAATTTTAGAATACATTTTCTTTACTCGGAGGACAAGATAGCTATCTTAAGGGTGTGTGTGTGGGGGGACTTTAGTAGGCTTCAGTATATATTGACCATATGGGTGCCCAGTTAATGAGTGAAGAAAGGAAGGAAGAACAAAAGAAAAGAAAAGAGGAAGGAGAGAAGAAGGAAAAAAGAAGGGAAAAAGGAAAGAAAGAAAGGGAAGAAAGAAAAAGAAAAGCTGTTGATTTTGGCTTTGTATTTTGAGGTGAGACTGGTATCAGGAAGACCTGAGTTCAAATTCAGACTCAGATATTTATTTACTTAGCTCAAAAAGTCATTTAACTTCTCAGTTTCCTCATCTATAAAATGAGGATAATAATATTACCTACCTCCCCAGGTTGTTGTGAGGATCAAATGAGATAATAATTGTAAAGTGCTTAGTGCAGTGTCTTGGCACATAGTAAGCACTATATAAATGTTTCTTATTATTGTTATTATCATTATTATTAACTTGACATGCAGTGCTTTAAGGCTTTGCAAAGTGTTTTATATAGCTTTAAGCCTCATGACAGCCCTCTGAAGGGTAATCCAGGCCTCATTACCCCCATTTTACAGATGAGGAAACAGAGGCTCAGAGAGGATAATTAACTTATCTGTGGTCACTCAGCTAGTATGTGTCAAAGTCGGGTTGCTAACCCAGGTGTAATTGACTCTCTGTTACAGTCCCCACAATGGCTACTCCCAACCTCTTTTTTTCCCTATACATTCTCCTTCCTTTAAGCTGAGGACATCACCTCACAAACATACTGAGAAAATAAAGGCTAATCACAGTGAGTTCCATTTTCTCTTTTGCACAGTGCTCAACACATGGTAGGCATTGAACAAATGCTTATTGATTTGATTACAGATTTACTTCCTTCCCCCCCCCCACACACACACAAAAGGACAATCTTTTCTTGTCTCTGTTTGTTTTTGAGGCAGTTAAATCTTTTCTGGGATTCTTGCTGTTCCCTCTGCTTCTCCATTCATAATTTGTTTGGAGTGACTCTGTGACTATGTTGACCCTTGATCTCCCACTACCCCCTTAACTTGTACTGAAGCTCCATTGAGTAGTGCTCTGCTTCTACTGAATTCCTAGAGTTTCTTTTTAGAGGCACTTTCCTTAGCCTTTGATATTAGAATTAACAGTTCAAATGAAGTTCATTAAACATAATTGTTTTTTGTTGGAGCTTTATTTTTATAATTAAATACTTCAAATTCAGCTTGTTGGCAGATGCAAGCCAAATGTGGAACAACCACTCAGAAACTTAGAACTTTAATTTTTGGTTTCCTAAACATTAGCAATAGTTGAAAAACTCCATTTGGTGACGTTTGCATTACTACAATCTTCAACAAATTGGAAAAGAATTAGGCAGGATGGTTTTTTGTTTTTTTTTTTAGGGGCAATGAGGGTTAAGTGACTTGCCCAGGGTCACACAGCTAGTAAGTGTCAAGTGTCTGAGACTGGATTTGAACTCAGGTCCTCCTGATTCCAAGGCCAGTGCTTTATCCACTGCACCACCTAGCCGCCCCCAGGATGGTTTTTAAGATATTTCTTTACCATATAAACCTGTTATAATATTGATATAGGTGAAAGGTTATCTGTGGTATTTTGACAAAGATGCAATATACAATAGTACTTCAAATATGAAATCCTCTGAGAAGTCATTTTATTCAGTATTGATTAATATAACATGCATCAGTAATACTTCCACCACTACTAACATTTATCACTAACTGTGTGCCAGGCACTATGCTAAACACTTTACAATTATTATCCCATTTGATCCTCACAACAACCCTGGGAGGTAGGTATTATTATTATCCTCATTTTTACAGATGAGGAAACTGAGACAAATGCAGGTTAAGTGACTTCCATGGTAACACAGCTATTAACTGTCCTCCTGACTGCCAACACTCTATCCACTGTGCCCCCTAGAACACTAACCCTAAGGAGATAGCACTAGCAGCTAGGGAGTGGAGAGGCATTCTGGAAGAGGTAGTGCTTGGGCTGAGTCTTAATGCAAGGCAGGAATCCTAAGTCATAGAATGGGAAATGGGCCTAGGCAGAGGCAGGAAAGAGAGTAGCAAGGATTACAGCAGCGGGGATGGCAGCTTGGCTGGATCATAGAAGTATAGACTGTAAGAATGTTATGAAGATGGGAAGACACTAGGTTGTGAAGAGCTTTAAATTCCAAAGAACTTTATATTTGATCCTGGAAATAATCTAGAGCCATGGAGCTTATTGAGCAGAATGGTGACATGGTCAGACTTGGCAGCTGAGTGTGAAGGATCTATTGGAGTGGCTCTTCAGGGAGAGAGACCTTGGAAGCTTTTGCAGTAGTTTAGAAAAGGGATGATGTGCAGAGAAAGAGATGTGTGAGAGATGCTGAGGAGAAATAATTTATAAGATATGGCAACTGACAGGATAATGTGTAAGGTTTGTGAGAGGGAGGAGTTGAAGATCATGCTGAGGTTGTGAACCTTGATAAGTAATAGGGAAGTTCAGAAAAGGAGAATGTTTGGGGAGAAAGATAAGGAATTTTTCTGGACATGTTGAATTTGAGATGCTTCTAGGATATCCCATTCGTCCTGTACTGAGGCATCTTTGTGTAAGAGATTGGGATTCAGCAGAGAGACTAGGAGTGGCTAAATAGATTGGAACGTAATCTGCATAGAGTTAATAACCATTTAATTGACCTTTTCATTTGTATTCTCTTAGAATGAAAACTAGCAATATTGTAGCTGGATTACTACCATAACTGTATTTTGTAGGCTATTTATTGAACAGGAAGGATGAATCCACATATACCTATCAGGGACTATAAATAATAAACCTTTTGTTCTATCACTGTATGTACTTTAACATCATTTTTCCATGCATAATCTTACTTGCTCTATGACCAATCTTATGAAGTAGTCAGTAGGGAGATTATTTTCATTACAGAGTCTGTAACAGACATCACAGGTATTAAAGGTCTTAATCCAAAGCATGAGTTAAATGAGTAAAGAGTTTCTTCTCTCATGCTAGTGGTCTTTCTGCTAAGTCATCCCCAGTATATATTATCAGGAAATCACAACATATTATTAGAAACAAATTTTTTACAGATGAGAAAACTGAGGCAATCAGATTAGGTAATATGCCCAAGGTCACATAGTTTGGTGGATGTCTGAGGCTTGATTTGAACTCAGATCTACTTGATTCCAGCTTCGTGTAAGCCATTTTCACATTGGAGCACAGAGACTTTTTGGACTGACTTTATTTTCTGAAAGACATGGGCCTAGTCATTAATAACACTAATGACTTGGAAATTACCAAGAGCAAAAGTAATTATGTTGAAAGGAGGGTCATTCT
This sequence comes from Dromiciops gliroides, assembly GCF_019393635.1. Classification (NCBI taxonomy): domain Eukaryota; kingdom Metazoa; phylum Chordata; class Mammalia; order Microbiotheria; family Microbiotheriidae; genus Dromiciops; species Dromiciops gliroides. Next base: position 240,829,063 of record NC_057862.1, on the reverse strand, counting down.
TTTCCATTTTTTCCCCCATAGACTTCATCTTTTGTGAAATTAACTATTTGTCTCCCTTTTGCCCCTGCTGTGCTAAATAAAATTGCTCGGCTAGTTTCTAAATAGGGAATGTTTGTGGCCTCAGTTCCCATGGTCTGTTACAGAATAAAAGGAAAAACCATAATAACTGAGTTATTCAGCTATTCCTATATTAAAAAAAAAGAAAGGATCTATTTTTGTCAGAATTAGATATTAAATAGTAAGAACAAAGTTTTTCACATCATCAGCACTGTGTGAAAAATTACATGCAAATGAAAGCGGAAATATGCTAATCAGATCTGCTCACTACAAATAGCACAAGTCTCTTCCTCATGTATGAAGATTAATATAAGCCAGCATATTGATTTTATCTTTTCCAAATCTTTTTCTCTCCTTCATGGGCAATATTTAACTTAGATTTACAAGTGGTACATGGCATTTCCTGGGAATTAAGACTCTATTAGGGTTTGTGCCTGAGGAGCATTAGCTCTTCCTGAGTTAGTCATTAATACACAGGAATTTCCCTTTGACTCTTTTGTTAATTTAAATGCACATTCCATCTGAAGAAAAAGAAGGCCTTTTAAGAAAAAGGGGAAAGGACAAAAGAGGTTTATATTTGAGGATTGGGCTACTAACTTGTTCTAATTAGATTAAAATTAATATCCTCTTAGCTTTGAATAAAGATAACATAAGGCTTTATGTTTTACTTTTTGGTTGAGCACAATTCATCGAACACTTAAGTGCCTACTGTGTACAGAACACTGTTCCAGTGGATTGGGGAAAATACAAAGTTTAGTTAAGCTACTGTCCCTGCCCTCTTGGAAGTTATAATTTACAGAGAGAAAACATTATTACCTTACACAGTAGTTCATCATCATTTCATTTGAGTTATAAAAGAAAATGCTTTGTGAATTTGATAGATAAAATTGTTATCAGTGGGAGGAAGCTAAGAAGAAAGATTAAGCAGAGATTAATAAAGAAGGTAAGATTTCATTTGGGTGTGCATTGAGGTGTCTTTAAATAGAATTTTTATTCAGCATGCAAAAACCATGAAATAGAGTGTTCCAGATATAACGAATTTTATGCACAAAGATAGGCATAAAATCTCAGTTGTGTTTCTGGGGAGCTGGGAGTAGTCTCCTTTGGCTGGAGTACAGTGTTTATTATGGGGGAAGGGGTAATATAAGTTTGGAAATGCAGGATGATGCCCAATTGTGCAGTGCTTTAAATGCCAGAGGAGTTTGAAGCTTAGTAAACAATTTAAGTGATTTAAGCCATTTAGTTTTTGTAATTTAGTAAATTATATTTTATTTTTACCACATGCCCTTCCAGGTATCCCATTTTGCATTCTTTTTGACTTTCTTTAGTAATTCTTAAAATATTTGCCCCATCTTTTCATTCATAAATATTAACATAAGATTCTCATGCTATCTCTTGAATTCTTTTTCCATTCTTTATTTAACCTGTTAAAACTAATTCATCCCTCCCTAAACATGAAACTGTATGACTTGGTTAAGATCACTGATTTGGAGGGGGAGGGCAGTGAAGGTTAAGTGACTTGCCCAGGGTCACATGGCTAGTAAGTGTCAAGTGTCTGAGGCTGGATTTGAACTCAGGTCCTCCTGAATCCAGGGCTAGTGCTTTATCCATTGTGCCACCTAGCTGCCCCTGAAGATCACCAATTTCTATGATAAAAACTGTTTGAGGTGAGGTATACTAGTATGCTGGAGAGGCCTTATTGGAATGTATTTCTTTTTTCCAGCTCCTAACATTAAGAGGTGCCGTACTAGAAGATGCCATCCCTTCAACAGCAAAGCATTGTACAGCTAGAGGACTACCTTTGAAAGAAGTGTTGGAGCATGTGATTCCTGAGCTAAATGTTCAGTGTCTGAGGCTGGCCTTTAACACCCCCAAAGTCACAGAACAACTCATGAAGCTAGATGAGCAAGGGGTAAGTGAAATTCTGGAAGATAATGTTCCTTTAGCCTTAATAGAAATCATTTATTATTATTAATATAGTTAAGGCATGTTGTTCCTTCTAGGAGAGAGGGAAGGAATTAATAAATATAACACAATGAACAGAGTTGTTGTCCTGAGACTCAGGCAATGGTATTAATTGAACATAAAGTACCTTAGGGACGTGCAGTGACTATGAAACTTAAGTCGATCAAAAGCTTGAATTCAGTCGAAACTTTTTTTTTTTTTTTGGTGGAGCAATGAGGGTTAAGTGACTTGTCCAGGATCACACAACTAGTAAGTGTCAAGTGTGTGAGGCTGGATCTGAACTCAGTTCCTCCTGAATCCAGGGCTGGTACTTTATCCACTTCACCACCTAGCTGCCCCTAGGTCTACTCTTAACCCATGGCTGGTGAGAATCATCAAGACTGGAATTAGAGGTCATCCAGAGTTTTGTCTTCTCAGTTCCACCCTTTTTGTGGTTTTTCCTTACTGCTAGATACTATTAATGAAGCTTTAAACAACTCAGCCCCCTTTGTTTTTGTTTCTCCTGAGGTGAGCTAAAGGGAAGTAGCGGTTTTATGGTAGGAGTAATAACTTAGATCAGGAGTAAAAAGGACCTGGGTTTGACTTCCTGCTATGTGACTTTGGCCAGATAAGTAAGCCTCTCTCAAGCTGTTTCCTCATCCTCATCTGTAAAGTGAAGGGGAAAGAGTGCATGATCTCTGAGGCCCCTTCCAGTTCTAAAAACTATGATCCTCTGGTTTTGGACACATCTAGGTTTTGAAATTCTCACTCACTTGTTATAAGACTGGTGGCAGCAAAAGAGAAAGAAGACCCTAATTCCATTCCAGACTTATTCTTGTGCTTCAGACCTCTTAGAGAGTAAGAAATCATCAGGTAGCATGGTATGGGATTTGGCTGTGAGTACCATCCTCCTTCTAAAGATGCTTATTTTATGAGAATCCTTGCAATCTTATACCTATTAGAATTCAGAGAATTATTTTGAACCAAAATGCATTGTTTCAGATAGCATTGAAAGTGACTGAACAAAATTCTCTTAGACTGCTACGTGCTTAATAAATGCTTGTTTGTTGATTGAATCATTGATGTACAATTGCTCATTTTCTTTGCCCTTTACTATTTGTGTATTCCAGATGAAAATACCAACTCCTGTATGCCACAAAATTGATATGATTTCTTTAACTATGGAGAGCCTTTTTAATTCAGCCAGTTTGTTATGGGTGATGGCAATCAGGGATGATAGGGATAAACGGTACTTCATTATTTTGTTGGATCTCTAATCATATCAAATGTGGGTACTCCCTCCAAAGGTGATCATTGCAACCCATACATACCTTCTCATCTCTTCCTTAAAATCAGGGACACTCAGTTTGTTCATGAACTTCCTCTTGATCTCTTGCTCATATGTTGGTTGCTGGATAGCATGTGCCTTTTATCATTATCTCTTACTTTTAATACATTAGTCACCTCTCTTTCCACTTACACATGTTCTGTGTGATATATTTTACACTACTTTGTTCATGGGATTCATCATTCCTACCATGTTGCAGGCTATCTACACCTGCTATGTATCTTTCCATTGTGCTTTGGTTGACCTACAATTTTGGTTTTTCTTAGAGACTGTGCTATTGTTTTATTCCATAAAAATATTTTATTATTTTCCAGTAACTTATAGAGATAGTTTCAACATTTGTTTTTGTAAGATTTCTAGTTTCAAATTTTTATCCTTTCCTCCCCTCCTTCTCCCTTCCCCAACACAGCAAGCAATCTGATATAGGTTATATATGTACAATCACATTAAACATATTTCTGTATTAGTCATGTTGTATACGAAGAATCAGAGCTAAAAGGAAAAACCTCAAGAAAGAAAAACCACCACAACAAAATAGAAATAGTATGGTTTATTCTGCATCTAGATTCCATAGTTCTTTTTTTTTTCTGGATTTGGAGAGCATTTTCCATCATGACCATTGTATTGCTGAGAAGAGTCAAGAGACAGTTCTATCATTTACCACTGAAATGTCATTTCTAGAATAATAAGGGATTTCCTTTTTCAGGAGAAAACTGAGGTAATTTTAAGTGCTGCACTATTTTTCCTAAATATAGTTGAAAGCCCAGTTCAATTTACCTCTATTTTTTTATTCATTTGGATTTGCTTTACCATGTCTTGGTTTCTCATAAAGTCACTATCTTCCATTTGTTCAATCCTAATACTTAGGCAATTATTTTCTTCAGAGAGCTTTTGTATCTCCTTTTCCATTTGGCTTTTCAAGCTGTTGACTTTTTTCTCATGACTCTCCTGCATTGCTCTCATTTCTCTTTCCATTCTTTCCTCCACCTCTCTAAATCTTCCTTCTATCTTTCCTACTTTCTCTTCAAAGTCCCTTTTGAGCACTTCCATGGCCTGACACTAACTGATATTTTTCTTGGAAGCTTTGGATGTAGGGGCCCTGAGGTTGTTATCCTCTTCTGAGAGTACACCTTGATCTTCCTTATCACTAAAGAAACTTTCTATAGTTCTCAACTTTCTTTGTTTGCTCCTCTTACCATTTTTTACTTGACTTTTAACTCCCTCTCACAGTGAGGCCCTACTTCCAAGCTATACTATCTGAAGCTTCAGAGGGTCCCAGGTGTTTTGGTTTGAGGGAGGTCAGGTTTTTCTCTGCCTGGCCTGTTCTCTGGTCCGAAGAAAACCTCAATCCAACTTGCTAATTAACCAGCCAGCAGAACTTTGTGTGCTGTGGTGGTTCTTAGCTCTGGTGAGCCTGTGCCCCTCCTCCACTTGGACCTCCCGCCATTCAAGATTTCTTCCTGGTTCCCCACTGAGGTAGGATAGCCACATTCCTCCTTAGGTCCCACAGACACCCCTGTATTTTTCCCCCTGGCCAGCAGCTGTTCAGCCCTCTCACCTGAACTGTAAGCTTAGTTCCAGAAGATGATTGTGCTGCAGCTGTTTCAGAGGCCCCGGGGGTAAGTTCCTATGGCACAGGGTGCGTGGGGTCTGTTTCAGCTGGATTGTGCAGTTGGACTCTGCTAGCAGCCCAGCACAGCCCCTTCTTTTTTTTTTTTTCTTTTTGCAGGGCAATGGGGGTTAAGTGACTTGCCCAGGGTCACACAACTAGTAAGTGTCAAGTGTCTGAGGCTGGATTTGAACTCAGGTACTCCTGAATCCAGGGCCTGTGCTTTATCCACTGCGCTACCTAGCCGCCCAGCACAGCCCCTTCTAATCTGTCTTTGGCTGGAAAATAATCTCAGCGCATCTTTTTGTGGGTTTTGCTGCTCCAGGGGTTGTTTTATTGCTGTTTTGGGGATAATTGTGTCAGGAGCTCTGTGTGTTTAATCTCTACCCCAGATTTTTATTTTTATTTTTATTTTGTTTTTTCTTGCAACAAACATTTATTTTATTTTTTCCAGTTACATGTAAGGGTAGTTTTCAACATTCATTTTCATAAGATTTAGAGTTCCACATTTTTCTCCCTCCTTCCCTTTCCTCCACCCTCCACAAGACAGCAACCAGGTCATATATGTTCAATCCACAAGTGCTCTTTTTATCAGTTCTTTCTATGGAAGTGGATAGTATGCTTCATCATTAGTTCTTTCTATTGGGGTGGATAGTATGCTTCATCATTAGTCCCTTGGGATTGTCTTGGATCAATGTATTATGGAAAGTAGTTGGCATTTACAATTGCTCATTGAATAATACTGCTGTCAGTATGCACAATGTCCTCCCAGTTCTGCTCACTTCACCATACATCAGTTCATGAGTCTTTCTAGGTTTTTCTGGGATTATCCTGTTTGTCATTTCCTATAACACAAGACCATTCCACCACAATCATATACCACAGCTTCTTCTGTCATTCCTCAATTGATGGATATTCCCTTGATTCTCAATTTTTAGCCACCACAAAGTTGCTATAAATATTTTTTGTACAATTTTTCCCCCTTTTCTCTTTTTCATGATTACTATTGTTAACTGTTTCCCTTCCATCCTATTTCCTTCCATATGATATTTTTCTATTATCCATCTTCTTTCATCCTATCCCTCTTCAAAAGGGATTTGCTTCTCTCTGTCCCCTCCCCCAATCTGCCCTTCCTTCTTTTGTCCTTTTTCTCTTTATCCCCTTCCCCTCCTATTTTCCTGCAGGGTTAGAGGGATTACTCCACCCAATTGAGTGTGTATGCAATTCTCTCCTTGAGTCAATTCTGATAAGATTGAGGTCTTTGAGCCAATTCTGATGAGTGTTAGACTCACTGACTGCCCAGATTAAATAGTTACTCCACCCATTTGTGTGTGTGTATGTGTGTTAATCCCTCCTTGAGGCAACTCTGATGAGATTAAGGTCTTTGAACCTTTTCTGATGAGTGTAAAATTCATTTACTGCCCTGTTCCTCCTCCATCTCTTCCCCCACTCTATAAGCCCTTTCCTGTTTCTTTCATGTAGGATTTCATCCCATACTACCTCTGCCCTTCCCCCTGCCCCAGTACATTCCCCTCACCCCTCAATTTAACCCTAAAAATGTCATCATGGGGCAGTTAGGTGACACAATGGATAAAGCATCCACCCTGGACCAGGGGGATCCCAGCCAAAACCTGGCCTCAGACACAAGACAATCACCCACTGCATGACCCCAGGTATGTCCCCCAACTCCAATTTTTTATGGTTCTCTAGGGTCTTGTATTTGAAAGTCAAATTTGCCATTCAGTTCAGGTCTTTTCATCATGAATACCTGAAAGTCCTTTTTTTTCATTAAAGTCCCATTTTTTTCCTCTGCAAGATTATGATCAGTTTTGCTGGGTAGGTGATTCTTGCTTGTAATCCCAACTCCTTTACCCTCTGGAATATCATATTCCATGCCCTCTGGTCCTTTAATGTAGAAGCTGCTAGATCTTTTGCTATCCTGACTGGGGCTCCACAGTCCTTGAAATCTTTCTTTTTGGCAGCTTGCAATATTTTCTCCTTGACCTAGGAGCTCTGGAATTTGGCTATAATATTCCTAGGAGTTTTCCTTTTGGGATCTCTTTCTGGAGGTGATCTGTAGATTCTTTCAATTTCTATTTTACCTTCTGCTTCTAGAATATCAGGGCAATTTTCCCTGAGAATATCTTGGAAGATGATGTCTAAGCCCTTTCCTTGATCATGGTTTTCAGGCAGACCAACAATTTTTAAATTATCTCTCCTGGACCTATTTTCCGGGTCAGTTTTTCCAAGAAGATATTTCACATTGCCCTCTTTTTTTTATTCATTTGGATTTGCTTTATTGTGCCTTGGTTTCTCATAAAGTTACTAGTTTCCATTTGTTCAATCCTAATTCTTAGGCAATTATTTTCCTCAGAGAGCTTTGTACCTCCTTTTCCATTTGGCCAATTTGACTTTTCAGTCTGTTGACTTTTTTCTCATGTCTTTCCTGCATCACCTTCATTTCTCTTTCCATTTTTTCCTCTACCTCTCTAACTATATCTTCAAAGTCCTTTTTGAGCACCTCTATGGCCTGATACCAATTCATATTTTTCTTGGAAGCTTTAGATATAGGGGCCCTGACATTGACATCTTCCTCTGAGGGTGCCCCTTGATCTTCCTTGTCACTGAAGAAACTTTCTATGGTCCTCACCTTTTTCTGTTTGCTCCTCTTGCCTTTCTTTTACTTGACTTTTAGCTCCTTAAAGTGGGGCACTGTTTCCAGGCTGCACTGTCCTAAGGTTCAAGGTGTCCCAGGTGGTATGATTTAAGGAGGATCAGGTTCTTCACTTGTCTGGCCTGTTCCCTGATCCACAGATGACCCCAGACCAACTTGCTAATCAACCAGCTTTGTGTGTTGTGGTTGTCCGCTCCCAGGAGCCGGTGCCCCTCCCCAACCTGGGGCACTGCTACTCAAGCCTACCTCCTGGTTCCCAGCAGGGGTGAAAAACCCAACTTCTGCCTCAGAACCAGCATAGACCCCTGAAGTCTCCCCCCTTCCAAGTGCTCAGCCCTCTCACCAGACTCTGAGCTTAGTTTCATATGACGCTGGCGCTTCAGCAGATTCAGAGGCTCTGGGGGTCTCCTCTGGTGAGGCCTTCCTGGGACTGGATCTGTGTCAGGGTGACTGTGGGGTTGGGCTCCACTCCTGTTTCAGCACAGCAGCTCTCTCCTTATGACTTTCCAAGCTGTTCTTGGTTAGAAGATGATTTCAACACATTCTTCTGTGGGTTTTGCTATTCCAGGCATTGTCCTATGGCATTATTTTGATGGTTTTTGGAGCAATTGGTTCAAGAGTTCAAGAGCTCACTGCCTTTCCTCTGCTATCTTCTACCCCAGATTTTTTTTTTTTTTTTAGTGAGGCAATTGGGGTTAAGTGACTTGCCCAGGGTCACACAGCTAGTAAGTGTTAAGTGTCTGAAGCCAGATTTGAACTCAGGTACTCCTGACTCCAGGGCCGGTGCTCTATCACTGTGCCACCTAGCTGCCCCTACCCCAGATTTTTAAAGAAGGATATTTTATTTTTTCCTGCTACCTGTAAAAACAATTTAAAATTTTAATTTGATTTCAGTACAGTGCTTTTAAGCTATACCCCAGATTTAAAAAAAATATTTTTTGCCCAATTATACATAAAAACAACGTTTAACATTTATTTAGAACATTTTTGAGTTCCTAATTCTCTTCCCCTTCTCTAAGTTGGTAAGCAATTTGATATATATACCCCAGATTTTCTACTTGAGAAGAGTAACACGTTGTCTTATGTCTTTTCTCCTTTCCTTTTTTTTCTGGAGCAAACTTGTTTTTCCATGTCATAAGAAACTGAGCAGTGAGGGCGGAAGATTAACCTCACTTTACTAGTATTTTATAATGTATAACCTTGGAGAGATTCCTGGGACCCCTGAGAGGTTAATTGACTTGCTTTGCATCTCCAGTATATGTCCAAAGCAGAACTTGATGCTCTCTCCATTCTGTCATGCTACCTTTTCATTGTCTTGTTTCAAATATGCTTCCTGATAACACACAACATTTTTCTTATGTATAGCATAACTTTTTTTTTTTAGTGAGGCAACTGGGGTTAAGTGACTTGCCCAGGGTCACACAGCTAGTAAGTGTTAAGTTTCTGAAGCCGGATTTGAACTCAGGTACTCTAGACTCCAGGGCCAGTGCACTATCCACCACAGCATAACTTTTTCTGGGAATAGTCAATGTTGATTTTTTTTTATTCCCTTTCCTGGAATATAATTGGCCCTTCAGAGCCCATTTGAATGTATCCTAAATGCTAAAATTGCCCTAGGCATTGTGGTGAGCATACATCCTTTATATGTATGTTTTTGGAGTTACCATAGCATTTGTAATACGAGGACTTGGATTTTAATCCTGCTAGTACTTTTATCATCTAACAGAAATCACCGAAGTCTAACCTCAAGATTTAACTTAACAATGTATTTTAGTGATGTATTTTAAGAAATTCAGATACAGTTCTTTTATCTTTTCACTTAAATAGGACATTTGGAAGAAGATGCCATTAAATGAACCTGAATTTTGAATATTTCCTTTGGTTCATGCCAAAGATTGAAAAAAATAAATTATTTTTAGAAATATTATTTTATAGACATCTATGTCAAATTTCTTCTGTTGCCATGCCCCTCTCTCCCTTATGCCCAGCAAATGTATCTTCTATTAAAAGCAACTACAATTTTTCTAGGTGTTCCTGCTCAGGATAAATTGCCTAATAGACACATTTTTCCTCATGACACTGAAATTGTTCAAGTCACCTTGTCACTTTCTTTGCAGAGTTATTCATCTGCAAGATTTAGTTAAGGAAGCTGTCATATATGTGAGGAGCACACCAACATGAAATATTGGGTTTCTGTTTTATTTTAATTTCACCACTTGTGTGTGTATATGTTTTCAAAATTGAGTGAAATAGAAAATTCTCTCATATAATAGTCAGCAGTCATCAAGAATTTATTAAGTACCTATTATGTGCCAAATCCTCCTAAGTGCTGAGAATTAATAAGATAACATGAACAGATCTGCCAATAGAATTCCAGTCCTATGACCTGGAAGTCTCAACATTATTATATTGTTAGATTAGTCATAGCATGTAAAGGTTTTTCAGTGGGGATGAGCATTAATTCATTTGGATGTGGCTTCCCTGCCTCCATTGCCCATGCTGGTACATCATTCAACCTGAGAAGGGAGTAACCAACTTCTCCTTTACTGGCTTTTGTACTTAAGGTACTGGGAAGCTACATCAGTGGTCAATTAAGTCTTGAGAATGGTTTCTATACCTTTTCAGGAAAAATGAACCTAACCTTCATAGGGTAGGGCTCTGTAGAAAAGTAGCCCAGCCTATGTGTCTGAGCCATAGGAGATAATAATTTTGGCACAACTCCTTACTGTTATACAAATATGCTATTCCATCTTCTATTTTTCTGTGTCTTCCTGTGTGCTCTTCCCCATGCCTTGCATGTTTTTCCTTTATATTTATCACCTGCAACCTCTAGCTAATTTCAAAGCTCAGCTCAGGTACCACCTTCTTCAAAAAACCTTTCTTGATTTCTCCCAGTTGACAGTGCTTCTACGGTATATTTATTTTGTTTATGTCCTCCATGGTCTTTTAGAGAAACTAGTTCTATTCCCCTTAGTGTAACAGAAACTCCTTTAGAGCAAGAATTATAGCATTTTTGTATTTATATCCTCCTAGTACATGGTAGGTGTTTGGCAGTTGATTGATTGATTGAATGATAATCCTCAGAGTTGATTGAATAAAGTTGTTTTGGTGGTTTCTTAAGTCAGGGAATATTTCATGATAAACACAGCATAACTAAAGATATCAGCTACCAAAAAGTCATAAAGCCTGCTTATTCCTGTGTTGTTGTTTAAATCAAAGATATCCTTGTTATGTGTGTAGAACATTCTCATAATGGATTGATAGAATTTTAAAATGCAGATTTATGGCTCTATAATGATTAAAGGCCCTCTCTATCATCCCTTTCTTTCTTTCTTTCTTTCTTTCTTTCTTTCTTTCTTTCTTTCTTTCTTTCTTTCTTTCTTTCTTTCTTTCTTTCGGGCAATGAGGGTTAAGTCATTTGCCCAGGGTCACACAGCTAATAAGTGTCAAGCGTCTGAGGCCGGATTTGAACTCAGGTACTCCTGAATCCAGGACTGGTACTTTATCCACTGCGCCACCTAGCTGCCCCTATCATCCCTTTTTTTAAATCAGTGTTTTTTTTCCTTTCTTCCCGGCCCCCCCCCTCCCCCCTTTTAGATATCTTGAAAAACATTCTTTTCATTCATTTAAAACTGGGTGACCTCCATTCTAGAGGTCTGTTTGTACTTCATGTGGTTCCGCTAGTCTTCCTATCTTTATTCTTGTTTTTTTTTTGTTGTTTGTTTGTTTGGTTTTGTTTTTGATTCTGTTTTTGTGAGGCAGTTGGGGTTAAGTGACTTGCCCAGGGTCACACAACTAGTAAGTGTCAAGGGTCTGAGGCCAGATTTGAACTCAGGTCCTCCTGAATCCAGGGCCAGTGCTCTATCCATTGTGCCACCTAGCTGCCCCTCTATCTTTATTCTTAAACTGGTTATGCCTTGTCCTGCTGCTCTTCTTCACTTTGTATGAGCAATATTTGCTAATAGTTCTGACCCTCTTTGGACTCCTCATTGTGGTGATTGCTTTACCGCTGTTAAGCTTTGGGAGGAATTGGTGATTTTTCTTTACATGCATACATTTTCCTTCTTTTCCAGCATCAGTATTTTGTTTGGAGGTGGTGTAATTGTATGTTGTGTTGCTTTCTTGCCTTTATCCTTTTTCTCTCATTTTGTTTTGATTTTTAACCTTGGTCCAATGAAGTGATAGACATAGACAACTAATTTGGAAAGAATTCCTCAAGTCAAATTCATTAAGTAAATCAGTAATAGTTACTTTCTGTTTAAGAAATGAGCAATATCCTTTTGTGGTAGTGGTCAGTGCTTGTCACACTGACAGCCTTCTGACTCTCTTCTTGAAGAAAGCGTTATTTTCCAATAGATAAGTGGTCAAGAGATTTGATTGAACAGTTCTCAAAAGATTTGGTAACTAAATAACCACATGAAAGCACTCTCCAAACTACAATCATATGAAAATGCAAATGAAAACAAATGGGGTTTTACCTCCATGAAGCTTAGCAAAGATGATGTCTAATTTATGGATTTAATGTTAAATAATTAAAATTGTCAGGTGTTGAAGTCAGGTACTTTTTAGAGATAGACAAAAAGAGGGAAAAGGGAATGGTGTTTCCAAACATCAAATTATATAATGAAATAATAAAAACTTTTTAATGCTTTTTAAAAATTAGAAAAGTAGATTGGTGAAACAGTTAGATATGCAAAAATAAGAAACAGTTGAACTTAATAGTTCAATATTCAGTAAACTGATGCATATAAACTTTGAGGAAGAGCTATATTTGAACTTATTTTCAAGCAAGGAAGATAGCTATTGTAAAGATATGGAAAAAAGAAAATGAAGTGCTGTTTGTGAGGAAATTTGTCAGTTTGGCTAAATCATAAGAGTTGAGGAGTAGGGCATAAGATACAGTGAGGCTAGAAAGATAGGTTAGGTCCAGGTTGTGAAGACTTTCAAAAAAGTCACATTGAGGAGTTTATATTTTATCCTAAATGCAATAGGAAGCCCTGAATTTTATAGAGCAGGGGACTGACATGCTCATATTTGCACTTAAGGAAAATACCTTTGGAAGCAGTGTGGGAAATGGAGAGAGACTTGAGTCAGGGAGACCAATTAGGACCCTGTTCTAATAATATAGATGAGAGGTAATGAGAACTTGAACTCAGGTGGTAACATGTGAATGGAGAAAAGGGATCAGATTTAGGAGATGTTATAGGAGGTAGAAACAGTAAGATTTTTCAATCAATGTCTGTATTGAGGAAGAGTGAGTCACAGGTTATGCCAAGATTACATACAAACTCAGGAGACTGGAAGAATGTAGTGTCTTTAACACTAATAGTGGTTTAGAAGAAGGAAAGGTTTAGGGAGAAAGACAAAGAAGTCTGTTTTGGACTTGTAGGATTTGAGAGACCTATGGGACCCTAGTTTGAAATTTCTGATATGCAGTTGGTGATGTGGGACCAGAGCTCCAGGGGGAACTTATGTATGATATAAAAGTCTGAAAATCAGTTATATATGTTTGTATATGTATGCACGTATGTTTATATTATATTAAACCCATGGGAGCTAATGAGATCACCAAAAGAGAACATGTAGAAAAGGAAGAGAAAGAGGCCCAGAAGAGAGCCTTATGGAAGATCCGTAGTCAATAGGCATAATAAGGATGATAAACGAGCAAAAAAGATTAAGGAAGGAGGGGTTAGTTGGGTAGGATGAGAACCAAAAGATTAGTGTTACAAAAACCCAGAAAGGAGAAAATATCCAATAGGAGAGAGGGTGGACAGCAGTTCCAAATTCAGCCAATAAATAAAGAATGAGAACTGAGAAAAAGACCTTCAGATTTGGCAAATGAGACCTCTGCTAACTTTGGAGAGCAGTTTTGTTTGAATGTTAAGGTCAGAAAACAGATTTCAGAGGGTTGAGGGTGAATGAGAGGAGAGGGAATGGAACCAATATGTGAAGACATCTTTTTCTAGGATTTTGACTGAAATGATATCTATGGGGATGAAGAGGTCTCATGAAGGGTGTATTTTAAAAGTAAGAGGGAAGACCTGGGTGTGGTTGAAGGCACTGTAGAAGGTACCAGTAGATAGGGCAAGGTCGAAACTTAGAAAGTGGGGCGCTAATCGGAGTTGAAGTTTGCTGGAGACTACAGGAGGGGATGATATGAAGAGTACAAGTAGAGGCTTGACTTTGGGAAGGAGAAGGAGAACTTCATTGCCAGAGACTGGGGAAAAAAAGAGGAGAGTGAAGGAGTGATATCAAGGGGTTTTAAGAGAAGGAAAATGACAGAGCACAATAGAGTAAAAAGCCAAGTCTTCAGAGAGAGCAGAGAGAAAGAGATGCAGAAGGCTGGAGAGAAGAAAAGTTTCTGTGGGAAGTGAGAGGGGGAATCAATTAGGGAGGAATAAAAGAGTTGTTCCCAAGGTATAGAAAGAATTAAAAATGTACATTCCCCAATGGATAAGTGGTTAAAGGATTTGAACGAACAGTTCTAAAAAGGATTGTAAATTATTAGCAACCACATGAAAGATTTCTGCAAGTCCTTAATAAGAGAAATACACATCAAAACAACTTTGAGATTTGAACTCACTTCCAACAGATTGCAAAAGATGGCAATAATGTCAGAGGCGATATGGGAAGATAGGAACACTAATAAACTGTGGGTAGAGCTGTGAATAGGTTCTATGATTTTGGAAAGTAATTAGAATTATCCCCACCCCCAGCCACACACACACAAAAGGTGACTGATGTCCACATCAAATGACCCAGAGTTCCTTCTAATGGTCACATATATATATATATATATATATATATATATATATATATATGAAGTCAGAAATATAAATAACATCAATTTCAGTATTCCTTTCAGTTGTGGATAACTAGAAACTAAATGGGGTTATCCATTAGTTGTAAGTGGCTAAACAAATTGTGATATGTGAATTTAATGGAATATTATCGTGCCTTAAGTAACTACTAATATGAAGAATTCAGAGATGCATGGGAAGACACATGAAATAAAAAGGACAGTAAAACAAAGCCAAACACTAGATAATTACATTGACCTGTCTTGACTCTAAAGAAGAATTGAGAAAATATATCTTACTCTTTTACTTCAGAAGTGGGGGACTATGGCTGTTGAATATCGTATATATTGTCAGAGAATGTTGATTTGTTCATTTTTTTTTCTAAACACCCCCCCCCCTTATTTCTTTTTAAAGCTTTGTTACAAAGGAAGACTATCTGGGTATGGAAAAAAAGGATTATTTTTGGAAATGAATTATGTAAAAACAAAAGGCTTTAATTAAAAAAAGCACCGCTTAAAATTAGAAACTTAAAATTCTAAAATGTTTGTAATCTAACAAAGTAATTTTTTTATTTAAAGACTTCCTCTGGCAACTAACCTTTGGGAGAAATAGGACTCAATCATTTCCCCAACAATTTCCTTATTGAATACATGGGAAAGTGAATGAATCCTTTAATATTTGGAAAGTAGAAAAGAGATGGTGCAGTTGTCAGGAATGGATATTTTCTTTTATTTCAAGGTTGCTTTTTACAAAATGGGTTTTACTTTTGAAAATCTACCATCGTCACTCCCACACCTCACCCAAAGTCCTTGTGGAGAGAAGACACACACATACACACACACACACACACACACACACACACACACGCCTTCTGTTATAAAGCTGCTTTGTGTAGCTGTTCTTTGTTGATGCTTGCCTGTAAACCATTAGCTGAAATCTCCCTAAAGTGCCAACATCTATTTTAGTGATGCATACTTTTGACATCCAGACAGTTTTAATTTATTTTTCTAGTCATTTCTATAATATATGAAGACAACTACTGATACATCTGAAATTCATAGCCCTAGAAATAAAGCCTGTACCTTGACTGGGTTAAAAAAATTGAAAAACAATGTGTAAGTAGTCAGAAAAAAACCTTTCATTAGCTCCCACCACCACCACCCCAGGGCAATGAGGGTTAAGTGACTTGCCCAGGGTCACACAGCTAGTAAGTGTCAAGTGTCTGAGGCTGGATTTGAACTCAGGTCCTCCTGAATCCAAGGCCAGTGCTTTATCCACTGCGCCACCTAGCTGCCTCAGCTATTTATTTTCTTGGCATTTTTTCTTAAGGAACTGTTTAAGTTAAAACAACAAATGGAACAGAATGCACTCTGTATTTATTCAAATGCTTGGTATTGCCTGTTTTCACAGTTAAGCTATCAATTGAAAGTGGGGATCATGTATTGTAAATCTGGACAGAGCACCGAAGAAGAGATGTACAACAATGAGTCAGCGGGCCCTGCTTTCGAAGAATTCCTTCAACTGTTAGGAGAACGAGTTCGTCTGAAGGGATTTGAGAAGTATCGTGCTCAACTTGATACTAAAAGTAAGAAATATTTTGATTTCACAAACATTAAGTGCATACTATATGTATAGCATAGTGCTAGTCCTTGAGGAAGGAAGAGACACAAATTCTAGATTACATATGGTACCAAGTTTTCACAGGTAATTAATTCTGTTACATAATACTCCACTCCCCCCCCCCAAAAAAAAGAAAGAATATAAAAGAAGTATAAACAAAAGATGAAGGTGTGAGATCCAGGAGTATTGAGAGAGAAAGGTCATTAATAACTGTTGGTCTTTGGAAAAGGTTTATTAGAGGAAGTCAAATTTGAGGTTCTATGTTTAAAAGAAATTTGAAAGGGAAGTGAGAAAGGGCTTTATGGGCATGTGAAATGGTTCAGCAAAGTATGGCAGCGGGAGAGTGCAGGTCAGTAGTACAATTTTACTGGAATATATTATATGTGAAAGAAATAATAATTAGGAGAGGGATTCCACTTATCATGAAGGCCTGTGAGTTTGAATTTTACCTTCTAAGTGATGGAGAGCCGTTCAGTGGTATTGAAAAGAGAAATTATATGGCCAAATATGCATAAAAGTTTCCTGTGGTTTTGTATTCTAACTAAAATATGCTTAAACCCTCCCTTCTGTGATTGGTTTATACATATTTTATTGTATAAACATACTCACTGGATTTACCACCTTAGGTCAGGAAGTGCTAGGGGTCAGAGGGTCAAGAGCAAAATCATTTGGGGAATGGAATTTCCTCAACTCTCAAAAAACCTGCGAGGCCATCTAGTTCACCTCTTATTTAAAAAACAAAAATTTAATATGTCTGTAGATGTCAAAAAGCTAGGTTTTACTGAATATGCAGTGCATGGATCATCAAATAGAAATGTACGGAAAATGATGTGGTTTCTTGTGGTTGGTTGAATTTGTAACCTTTACTTTCTCAATCCTGGTGCTGCTATATACCCTTTTTTTTTTTCTCTTTACTTTTTTGTTCTCAGGTTTATTCTCTAACCTTTCCCTTCTTGAAATTATCATCAAAGAATTAGAGAATTTTAGAAGAGAAAGGTACTACAGTGGCTATATAGATTAACCCTTTCTCCACAAGAAAATGCCCCTTATCACATATCTGACAAATGTTCACCCAGCTTCTTTTGAAAAAACCTCCATTGAGGGGAAAACACCCATCCTGGTTTCCTTCTTCTGTGTCCTTTCTAGTTTGTCATGTCTTTTGTAAACTCTGACATCCAGAACTAAGTGTGATACTTCATACGTTGTCTTACCAGGGCAGCGTGCAGGGGAAATATCACCTCTTTATTCTTCTCAACATCTCAAGATCAAATTAGGACTTTTTGCTCCAGTGCACTCTGTAATATCAATCTTTGTGGATCTAAACAGGTAGTTTTTTCACCCTTTCTATCCTCTTTATTTTAAATCCCTTTAAATGGCACTTCCCAGATATCTCCAAATACTTCTTACTGGCCTTTGTTTGATGCATTCTTATCTTTATCTAGCAGTCTGTCATCTGTGTATTTTAAACTGGATGAAAAATCCATTTCCCATTCTCAGACACCATCTTTGCAAGTTGTTCATTTCTCAGATTACTTTTCTTTTTGTGCCTCTTGACTTTCGTGAGCTGCAGTGAGAAAACAATCTGTGCCCCCATAGTCCTCAATCTTTTGCTTATGGCTTTGCAATCTTTGGCAAAAAGTCTAGTTTTCTTCTACCAGCATCTTATGTAGCCATGTTTATCTCCAGACATGGGTAGAAGTCATCAATTGTTCTTCATCTCACCTCTTCATCAATGAAAACAATTCTTGCATTTGTATTTCTCAGTATGCGAAGTATTGATTCAAAAATGGGGTCAATGAGGTCATTTTTAGAATGTAGTTGCTCTACAAAGCAATGTGTACACTGTCTTGCCTTACAAAAGGAATGAATGAAGATAAGCAAATAGATTTTCTTCAGATGTATTATATTTACTGCTATCGTCCATCCTCTTGCAGCTTTTCAGTCTAATTATAAAATATTGGAGTTAAAGGCCTTTGACCTGCCTTTCTTTGAATGAATCTTTGGAAGAGCCCATCTGCATTGCAGTTAAGAGTTATCTCACAGGCTTACTGTACAGGAAATTAAATAAGGACTTGAGTCACGAAAACAGAAAAGCATTCATAAACTCCACTGCAGGAAAGAATTTCCTGTTGCCATGGTTCTGTTGCCGACTTGCTAACCACATGCAAGAGAGTCTATTAAAAAACATAAATAGCTAGCGTCTTCGGTATGACTGTAAGGGCTCATTTGTGCTCTACTTGTAGCTGGGTAAAGAATTATAAATTCTTATATACCTAAAAATATCTTTCTACCTATATAAGTTATAATATTTGTGCTATCTTAATTATTTCCATATTTTTCTAGTTTTCCCTTATTGGTACAAGGTCAACACTTATGATAGGAGCTTTTGGGGCTTATTTTAAGCTTATTGAGAATGATAAGGAAGAAAGGAATCAAGATGCTTATTGTCTACATAAGTGATTAGTGAAGTGGTACACAGGTATCTGCATGCACACACACACACACACACACACATATACTCATATAGCCAATTCTATTTATTTAAGGTAATTTTAGAATTCAATCAAATACTCTAAACATTAGCCACCATATTATGTGGCAGGTATATTTTAGGTGTTAGGAATATAGACAAAATTGATTAGTCCCAGTCCTCTAGGAGCTTACATTCGTGTGTGTGTGTGTGTGTGTGTGTGTGTGTGTGTGTGTGTGAGAGAGAGAGAGAGAGAGAGAGAGAGAGAGAGAGAGAGAGAGATATCGATCAATAGATCAAAGAAAATCAGCAAAGCAAGCTAGTAAAAATTAAGTGCTTACTCTGATTTAGACATTGTGTTAGGCCCTGACAGAAATACAAATACGAGACATTCCTTCACCCTTAAAGAATTTACATTTTCCAGGAAAATGGTGACATACTCGAGTTGTAGTTTGAAAAAAGCTAGGGATTTTTTTAAAGCAGAGGTGAGAAGGGAATTCACTTCAAACATGGAGCATCATTTGTGTTAAAGTCATCAGGATGAAATGTCATACTCTTAGAACATCTAGTATATTAGTTTGATTAGAACAGAAAGTTCATGGGAGACTCTTCTCTCCCTCCCCATCCCTCCCACACACACCCCACCCCCTTAAAGAGCAATAATAGGAAGTAAGGTTGGAAAGTTAGATGAAAACCTTATCGTAGAAAGCTGTAGGCTGAAGATTTTATATATTCTATACATATATTACACACACACACATATACACAAATATATAATATATGTTATATAATTTATATGTTTTATATGTATTGTATAATTATATATTGATTATATATAAATTAATATATAATTAATAGAATATATTTTATCTTAGAGGTAATAGTTTTTTGAGGAGTGAGTGATAATGTGTTTTTGTGATTATTAGTATTAGTTTATTACCTAAATGATTTGGCATGGAAAACATAAACATAAGAACTCAACAAAAATAATGCAAATTTGTTGAGAAAATACATGAAAATGTACCAGATTTTCCTCTAACAACCTAAAAAATTGTTAGACACATTGCTACATCTCAAGCAGAGGGAAAAGAGAGCTCAAAATTGCCTTAATTGAATAAGGGTGACATGGTCATATCTATGCTTTAGGTAAATCATGTTGGCATCTATGTGGAAGACAGATTGGAGTGGGGAGAGGCATGGGCTAGGGATAATAATTAGAAGATTGTTGTAGCAGTCTAGGAGCTACATTATGAGGGTCAGATATTATTCCTTCTTACTAAATTCTTCAAGAATAGGTTTCTAGACAGTAAATGAGTTAGCACCCCACCTTTATCATTTCAGAAATTGGTGATTTTTAGAGATTCATATTATTTTCTCTCCCATTTTGGAGTAGTAATTTGCTTTAAGCTGAAGAAGTTGGAAAGGCTTTCCAGTCAAAAGACTTCAGGTAGCCTAAAGTATGTGGTCCTATAACTATATGCTATCGCTTTCACCCCAGACCTGACATGTTATAAAGGAATCAAAAGAAAAAGAACTGTCATGTAGGCATGTATGAAAGCCCAAAGACCAGTCTTCCAGATATCCTCAGAGAATGTAGCCTCTGGATGGAGCCACACACAGGGAATCTGGTGTTAGTATAACATGTTGTGAAATACTCAGAAGTTAAATCTGTTTGCTTTTAAATCAATCTATCTAGACTTCAAATCATTCGATTTCATGTCAAGAAAAACTCTTTTTCAATAGGTTCTTTAAGAATTGACTAGTATTTTGTCAAGGAATGAGTTTCACTGAATTTTACCTTGGTCAATAAAGGAGTGCTTTGACAAAGTATTTGCCATGATGACATGGAAATGAACCACTTGATTTTTCATGTTACTTGGACAAAGTATTCTTTCTTTTAATAAAACCACTTGCACATACATAGGTAAAAACATCCATCTTTATTCACAATTTGTTTTTTGGAACAAAAAAGAGACTTGCAATCTGTGGCTTTAATCATAAAGTTTATACTCGGCATATTGAAGAAGGTGCATTAAAAAATCAGAATCCACATATTTAAAACTCACTAGCTAATGAGATTTTGTTATCTGTTGTAATTGTTAATTTGTTATATTATATTATGAATTCATATTTTGAACTGTTGTAACTATTCGTATTCTGTATTGTTCTAATTACCTTACATAAGTTGGAAATTTCAAGTCATTTAGTGTTTACTTGTGAGAAATCCCTATGACTTCAAATTATTGATAAGGTTTTACCTAATAGACTTTTTTTTGAAGTGTGATTTTCAAAAATTTTATCTTTGTGCAGTTTATTAAGAGAAATATACATTGTTATCTCAAATAGTCTGACAACCACAAAGAAGACTAGAGCACAGTGACAAAATATAGGCTTAGACTAGCATTGTATACCATAAACCCCAGTAAGTTTCAAAGCAGTTTTGAAAAAAATAAATCTGTCCCTTTCACAATTATGCCTGGGGAAAGAAGATTCTTAACCAGAGAAGGGAAAAAGTATGGCACAATAAAGTAGAAGATTTGGGTTATGTGAAAGTGGAAAGCTTTTGCACAAATAAAATCAGTGCAACCAAGAGAGAAGGGAAACTGGAGCAGGGGAAACATTTGCATCTTTGATAAAGTCATGATGCTCAGTTTTTTTCAGAGTTGAAAGGGACCCCTAAACGTTATCTAGCTCAGCCTTCTATCTAAGAGGAATCCTCACTATAATATTCTTGACAAGTACTTATCCTCCTTTTGCTTGAAGATCTCTGGTGAAGGACAAGTCACCACCCATGGAAGCAGCATGTTTTACTTTGGAGTAGGAAAAAAAGGTTTTCCCTGACTTCAAGCCTAGATTTGCCTTGTTACAATTTCGTAGGATCAGAGATCATGAAGAATGCATAGCCATAAGAGTACACTTAGCTACAGCTCTGCGTAGTTCATATAGATCATGAATTTAGAGCTGCAAGGGAGCTTACCAGTCTCCTAGTGGTGTCATCCTTGAGCCTTCACTCTCCGTCACTCTATATATCTGACCCATTGTCAAATTTTGTTGTTCCTGCCTTCCTATAATCTTTTTCTTTTGGGGTGAAGCACTTGGGGTTGAGTGACTTGCCCAGGGTCATACAGCTAGTAAGTGTCAAGTATCTGAGGCTGGATTTGAACTCAGATCCTCCTGACTCCAGGACCGGTGCTCTATCCACTGCACCACCTAGCTGCACCCCTCTCATTTCTTGTTTATTCACATAACTACCCTAGTGTAATCACTTTTCACCTGTACTAGTACTGCAAAAGCCTTCTGGTTGGTCTCTCTGCCTTAAGCCTTTCCCCACTACAGACCCATTGTCCTATTCATCTTTCAAGTGATTTTCCTAAAGCATAGATCTACTCATCCCCCTCCATACACCCCACTTAATAAACTCCACTAACTTATATTACATCCAGGATCAAAATATCTGTGTTGTCATTTTCTGTTTGGGATTTTCAGACCTCTCACAACTGACTCCTTCCTACATTTCCAGTCTTCTTACACTTCCTTCTATATATTTTAGAGATCTAGATATATTGGCCTATTAGTTACTTGTCCTACATGACATTTATCTTCCAACTCCATGACTTGTCATTTGGTTGTCCCCCATGATAGGTTGTTCTTTCTCTTCCCTTCGACTTCTTACCTCTCCATACTCAGGCTAAATGCTTCCTTTCTTTGTCTTTGCGTGCTAGGACCTTCCCTCACTAAGAATAAATACAAAAAACAAATTTCCATATAATGGAGTAATATTCAAAGGTGGTATACCACAAGTATGTTTAGCTGTGGTCTTGATTCCTTATTTGAGAAATTGATTTCCTAAAGTTTGTCAAATCTGCACATAGGAAACAGTGTCTCTTTGTGAAAGGCCTTCACAAACTTTGTTTATTAACTTGCCAGAAATTTCCTAAGCTCTAATATGAATGTTCCCAAATGTTTCAGGAATGCTATAGAAAACAAATGAGATGTGTGGTCTAAGAAGGGATGTAAAATGTTCCATTGAGAAGATATAGCTGAATATAGAACATATTACATAAATGTGGATGGTTACAAAAGAAAAGTCTCTTAATTTCACCAGAAAATGTGCATTTTACTGGCTATTCTGGGTGTGCACAGGGCCAAATCTAATGGCTTTCTCTCATTCCTCATCCTTCTTTACCTCGCTGGTGTTTGAAATTGTTAAACAACACTTCCTCTGTGGGTTTTCATGACACTGATGTCTTGTGGTTGTCTGACGGCTCTTTCCTTTTATGATCATAGTCACTACATGCAGATGTCCCTCAAGACTCTGTATTAGGCCCTCTTCTCTTTTGCTTCTATATTATCCCACTAATGAATTGAACTCATCAGTCGCTTGGGTTCATGGCTCTGCAGGTGGTTCCCTAATGTCTCTCCAGAGTTGTAATCCTGCATTTGGATTGCCCTTTGAGCATCTCAAATTGAAAGTCTCATTAGCATTCATCATTCATTATTGACCAAAACAATTCATCTCCCCCATCTCCCCACCAACCCTCACCTCTTTCCATCTTTCTTAATACTGTTGAGGGTCTCACCATCCTTCCAGTAACCCAGCCTTGAAATCTCCATCTAATTCTTCAGTCTTCACTCAGTCATTACATTTTATCATGTATTCCCCACACTCTCACCCAACCATGTGCAGTGTTTGCCAAGTCCTAATCACTCTACCTTCACAGCATCACTTGTACATATCCCTGCCTCCCTACTCTCACAGCCACCACCTTGATGCTGTTAAAGCTAAAATTCTAGCTAGTCTGTCTAAAATATCTAATGAGTGGTCATCAATAAATTATAGGCTTTAGCAAGAGTTAGACTTTTAAGCATTTATTAAGGAGAATAAGAATTTGGTAAAGAGAGAAGGAAAGGCCTACATTCATCTATCTATTAAAGGGAGAGCGCATTTCTAGCTCCGCTCTCCGCCAGAGGTCCACACGAAAAGAGAGCCCCAATCAGAGTGCCAGGCTCCCCCTTGTTCCTACCCACAAGCAAATATCACTTCCTGATGCGAAAGAAAAGATCATGGTTCTTGCCCTCAAGACCTTCACTTCATGGCGGAGCTTTTCTACAGTAAATCTCCAGCAGTGGTGTCATTCCAATCGTTTACAATGCAGACCCTCATTACTTCACATTTAAGACTATTGCAATAGTTTCTTCCCCCCTATAAGCTACCCTCCATTTAGCTCCTGAAGTATTTTTCTGAAGCCCATGTTAACTCCCTTCTCATATACTCTAGCGACTCTAGGATCAAATATAAAATTCTCTGTTTGGCTTTTAAAGCCCTCATAACCTTGGTCCTTGCTACCTTTCTAAGTCTAGCTTATACTTTCTCTCCTCCACTTAACTGGAAGTATCCCATGCCTCTCGATCCCTGCTGTTCTCACACAAGTCATTCCATCCATCACTTCAATTCATGCATTTTCAGTCCTGACCCATTCTTGAATTCTGTCCTTCATTGGTACCATCCTGATTTCTGGAAGCCTGAGGTAAAAATACTGTCTTCTTCAGTTTCCTTAATGCTAATGTTTTCCCTCAATTGATTCTCTCCAATTTATCCTGCATAGATCTTGTTTGTAAATAATTGTTTTTTATGTTGTTGCCCATTAGGTTGTGAGTTTCTTGATGGCAGAGACTTTCTGCCTTTATTATACCTTACAAAGCACTTAAACACTTTGTATTGACTTGATACTGATCCCACAGATCCAGTAAGTTGTTAAGTCTTTTTCTTTCTGCCTTATAACATCTCTCATATGTTCCCTTCTCATATATAGCCATCAGCATATTACAGGCCACCATCACCTTCAATCGGGATAGATAAGTCGCTTTCTACCTGACCTCCCCCTATCAAGTCTCTTTCCTCAAATCTAGTCAGCGTGAACTGTTTTGCTTGCAGCTTTTTATGTTTTTATACTTGTGAGGCACATTAATAAACTAACCATAAATGTGTGGGGGTTTTTTTGTTTTTTGTTTTTCTTTAATTCCTTTGTCAAAGGTGATGCAAAGGTCCAGTAATATTTTTAGTGAGTTTTTCCACTGTCTTAGTTCATACCCCCCCCACCGAGGAAACTTAGGAAATATATATATATATTTCTTCTGCTTTAGGAATAAAGACACAGCTGCAGGTGAGCAATACCTTTTCTATAGGCAGTCTATAGAGATCCCTTGGTCATTTGTAGTTATGACCAAACAGGGGCTACCAGATTTGGCTCCTTCCTCAGCATGTGGAGTGGGTTTCCACTAGGGGATATCTGGTGGTGTTTCCCATCATGCTTTGTATCTTCTGGTTGTTGTTGTATATAATCTACTTTGCTACTGAAGAAAGGGGAATGCAGCCATTCTTTAACCTGATGTCAATGAATGTGTTTTCAAAACAGTATGTATATTTTGATCTTTGTAATTCACTTGATTTCCTTTATAATCCTCTCTGTTTAATCCATTTAAAAACATAAGTTTCCAGGCAGCTAGATGGCGCAGTGGTAAAGCACTGGCCCTGGATTCAGGAGTACCTGAGTTCAAATCCAGCCTCAGACACTTGACACTTACTAGCTGTGTCACCCTGGGCAAGTCACTTAACCCTCATTGCCCTGCAAAAACCAAACAAACAAACAAAAAAAACCATAAGCTTCACCTGACTTCTGAAGAATTTATGACCCAAAAAAGGTTAAGAACTCCTGGTCTAAGGTTTTTCTGGTCTGTCAGTTCCTTCATCATATTAGGCAGATTAGGCTTAATTAAATCAGGCAGATTCTCTTTGCTGCCCCTGCCAAAACTGGCTTCAAAAAAGTTTATCCAGGGAACAGGAATCCAGATATTCTTCATTTTCAAGAGAGTCTTATTGATCAACATCAGATTTAGGTATGATGACTACTAATTCTGATGTTCTCTCTCTATGATATCCAGTAGGAATGTTCCCCACCCAAGTCATTACTGCCTATTTGTTCAATACACTCAGTTTCTCAAGAATTAACACATGACCTAGTTGCAACTGAATGAGATTATTCCTGTCACCTTTGTCTATTACCAACCCCACCTGGGGTAGAAGACTGGAAAAAGGAAGAACAGGTGTTAATATTGTGTTTTTGATTGTCATGTTCATTTCTCAGCTGACAGATTTTAAAGTCAACTCATTCTCTATTTTAAAATAATTAAAATGAAAAAGCATCTAGCAGCCATTACTAAATGTTATTCTTTTAGTACCAGAAAATAGAATATCATACTATATATACTCTTAAACATTTTGTTTTTCAACCCTAAATTATATAAATACAAAACTATTTAGGCCTAGTTAAAGGGAAAAGTGATCAGTATCTAAAATTGTTCTTATGAATGAGTAAAAAAAGCATTATTAAGCATTTGCTATGTACTACACACTGTGTGATGTGCTGGAATTATAAATTTAAAAAAGCAAGACAGTCCTTGCCTTCTAGAAGCTTACTTTCTAACAGGCAAAGACAATAACATCCTCGAATTGCATTCCTTTATGCATATATTTAAAAATCATGCAGCTGATATATATCCAGATCTCTGAAAGAAGCTGAGTATTAGCTCTCCATCACTCTTATATCCCTGCAGTCTTTTTCTTTTATTTTCCTTGCCTTCCTGCCAATAAACATGATTAAATCTACCCTCTGCTATAACTTTTACTTGACTTTCCATCCTCTTTACTTAAGAATAATTACACTTATTTGCTGCCTTTTGTTTGCTACCTCTTCTCCATCACTTGTAGTCTAGCTTCGTATCTCATCATTTGACAGAGAACTACTCTCTCTGAGGGCTACAATGTCTTTTTAAAAAATTGTTGATAACTTTTTTGTTATATCACATGAATTTCCAAGTACAACAGATTTAACAAGAAGGAAAAAAAATCTGTTTTTCATGTTTGTTTTCATGTTACCTTCCACCATTAGACTGAGTGTTCTTTTGCCTTTCTTTGTATCCCTAGTGCTTAGCACAGTGCCTGGCACATAACAGGCACTTAAAAGCTTATTTGCCCAACTGAATAACATCGATCACTTCTGACAGCACATGTAAATGCTTCTTCACACTTGTAGTGATGGCAAGGAGATGCTTTTTCTCTACTCTTCTCCAGACCAAGACTGGTCCTTATAATTTCCAGTGGTTTAGTTTCATTTTATTGCTCTTTTCATTTATATTGTCTTAATCATTATGTATATTGTTTTTTCTTATTCTTATGTCATTTGACATTTGTTTTCTATGTCTTTCTGTCTCTGAAATCTTTATAGCCATACTTTTATAGCACACGTAAAATTAGCCTTTCTTTTGGGATTTCCTGGTAGAACATGCCTATTAGGACCTCTGACCAAAAGATCTGTTGGAAGTTTACCTCTCTACCAGTGAGAAAATAGTGTGCCTATTTCTCCATAGCCAAATCAGCACTGAGTTTTTGTTATTTATAACTGTCTTTGTCACCTCAATGGTCAAAAAGCAATACAGTTCTTTAATTGGAGGATTTGAAACCATTTTTGGATGATTTATTAACACTTGGGGGTTTGGTTCTTTTCATTGCTGCCTATTTGTATCCTTTGCCCGCTCATCTCAAAATTGGGAATAAGAATAATAATAATAGCAGCCTCCTCCCAGGGTTATTGTGAGAATCTAATGAGATAATAATTGTAAAGCGCTTAGCACAGGTGCCTGGCACATAGTAAACACTAATTATTATTAGCTATTATGATTATTATCTACTAAGAAATAGATCTAAATAGGATCTAATTCAGATTCCTCATAGATACTTTTTCCTTTAGAATATATATTTCCTGTGGATAAAACATAGAAAGAGAGTTTCTAAGTTCTACCTTTGATAACAGTGATTCACTAATTCCTATAAAAGGATAGGAAAAAGAATGATAGTTGTTGGTCTTAATGTGAGGGGGCAAAGAAGGCCAGTTAACAAGTATTTATTAGAACATTACTATGTACCAGGTTCTCTGCTGAGGATACAAATACAAACCAAAAGAAAAGTAATCCTGCCTGGGTACCTCCCATTCTCCTGGAGAAAATTATGTAATGAAAGCTGAAAAAAGGCCCAGGGAGAAGAAAGAAAAGGGAGATGGTACTTGCTCCAGGGGTCAAGATTGAGGAAGTCCTATGCAGATGGGACAGCTTTACAATCTTATACGGAGGTAAGACATTTTGTTTTGGGCCTCCTCCTTAAATTGGAAGAAGCCAGCCAGTCACAAGGCGAAGGCCTTATGGCAGAGGACACTTCCACTGTATTAAATGATTTCGAGCTATAGTGAACTTACGGGTAATGACAGGCAAATTCCTGTGAGATCAATCAACATGGAGTTTGTTCTGCAACTCCTTTTCCTGGTTACAATCTAGAAGAAAGCTTATTCACTTTTATGTTCTGAGATAGCAGTGAAAGACTGTTCATCTTATAATCAGTTTCTATCCATACCTTTGAGTAATCAAACAATAGAAAT
Source organism: Dromiciops gliroides (assembly GCF_019393635.1). Lineage (NCBI taxonomy): Eukaryota > Metazoa > Chordata > Mammalia > Microbiotheria > Microbiotheriidae > Dromiciops > Dromiciops gliroides. Next base: position 240,801,053 of record NC_057862.1, on the reverse strand, counting down.
AAAATGTACACATCGACCCTGGTTTTCAGGGTTGGGAACTTTTCCAAGCATGATTTTGATTTCATCTCTGTGGTTACTCCAATACAACACTCCTACAGACCTCATTAGATAGTTTTTCATGTCACTGTTAACCAAAAAATTAATCCTATAAAGGCTGATTTTCTGGTGATTACCCTCTCTAGAACTAACTGTGAGAAGGGAGGAAGAAATTTAGTTCTTCAGTAAGACCTCTCCCATGGGGCTTTCCAATTTAAGAAGGTACTGGTACATCCCAGTGAAGCATCGTGGGTAGGACTTAGTGGATATGTGTTTTAGGATGTGATTTTTTTAATCAATCCTTTTAAAAATAATTTCAAGATAACAAAGATATAAAATTCTTTTGTACAGTGATATAGTTTTCTAATTTTTATTATGCTAAATGCAAATTTTTTATGTAGCGCTTTTTCATAGCATTAACTCAGTTCCTGGAAATTACTGAAAAGCATGAGAAAAAACTGAGTGGTTTATGAAGGTGTGGGGAGGGGAAAAAAAGGACAAACTTGTACTGAAGAGGGGCCATATTGCCAAGAAAATTCAACAAAATTTAGCAGCATCTTTTCTTCGGAGTTGAAGAATTGGGTTCAGTGTCTCCATATTATCATCTCTGTTAGGAATGGGCAGATATATAAAGCACAATTTTGAGAAATATGAATATGAGTACAGATTTTTTTCTGGTTAATTACCTTAGTTAAAAGAAGCTGAAAAACTTTAAGACAGATAAGTCAAAATTGACACTTTGCTTTTGAGATCTCTAAATGTGCTTGATCGGTGCAGATTTTAGTAGCAGGAAATTTAGGTAATACAGTTTCTCCCAAGGCAGGATCCATATAGGTGTCCTAACTTAGTTAATTGTTAATACTTACTTATAGACATGTGTAGTTGACCTTTTAAAAAAGTAAGCATCCACAAGGCATTTATTTCTCCATGATCTTACATATTAAGTATGAGTTGACTTATTCTGTTTTTTCCCCCAAATGACTTCATAATTCAGATTTTAGGGGGTGTGTGTGTGTGTGTGTGTGTGTGCGCACGTGTGTGTGTTTGTGTTTTCCCTTAGTATTTATATTTCTTCACACATAGATGTAGTGATTTACATTTTCTTCACACATAGATGGTAGTGATTTACATGCTCGGGGCTGAAACTTTTGGCGTAATATATCTTTACTTGAGAGTATCTTGCAAATATAATGGGAAATAATCAAGTAATATCTGTTTTTTTGATGAAGATTGAATGATTATTAGTGTTTTCATAAAAGCATTAGTCCCAATGATCATTGCAACTTTTAATATCTCAAGGATATGGATGAATGAGACAAAAGTCCAAAACAGAGTATGCCACAATTCCTACAATCTAATAAACGACCTCATACATTATACCACAGCTTAGTAAAAGTAATAGATTGTCATTTTGTTCTATTTCTTTAAGTATTTTTGCATCTAATATTAGACATTTGTGGGCAAATTTATTCTGAAACTCAGTCAGTCCTTTTAAGGGAAAGGACCTTGATTCCTTTCTTTTTTTTTTTTTTTTTTTTTTTTTTTTTTAGTGAGGCAATTGGGGTTAAGTGACTTGCCCAGGGTCACACAGCTAGTAAGTGTTAAGTGTCTGATGCCAGATTGGAACTCAGGTACTCCTGAATCCAGGGCCGGTGCTCTATCCACTGCGCCACCTAGCTGCCCCGATTTCTTTCTTGTAAAAGGTTGAAGTAGAGGATGTGTTAACAGGATTCTAAAGAGTATGTGAACTTTCCATAGAAACTTGGTTCTGCTATGCTATAGAAATGCTTTTTATATAGCCATCTATTGGTTAAAAGGTTGAAATGCTTCCTTATAGAATAAAAGAACATGATAAGCATTTCTTAGTCACCAGTAATTTACTAGTATTTTGAGATACATTAATGCTTCCTATTCAAATTAATTAATTTCATTTATTAAATGTCTTTTGTTTTTCTTGCAGCTGACTCAACTGGTACCCACTCTCTCTATACAACATACAAAGACTATGAAATTATGTTTCCACGTTTCTACTCTGCTGGCCATCTACACCTAACAACAAGCAACAGGTAGGGGATTGTTGCTATTTACATCTCCCACATTCCATTTCCCCCAAAAGCCTAAGTGGCAGAATTGCAAAATATCAAACCAGTTTAATGTTGCACCTGTCACAGCAGCAGGAAGCATTCTACTTGTGGAAGTAAGAAATGGCAAATGAGCTGAAAACAAATGAAGAGACAAATTCTAGTTAACAGCCACCGGGTAGCTTTTTGAATTAATTATTTGCCTTTCAACCCACGGGATTGAGGTTCATGAAATCGGAAGAGAACAAGTTGAAATAATGGTGATTAGATTCCTCTGCGGGGTTTCAAAGAACATGTAGATGTGGGTGGATGTTTCATCTCTAGAGCCTAAGTACAAAAGTCAAGACAATCTAATCCTTCTTAAGAGTGCAGAGCAGGTTTGAAGAGAAATAAAAATAAATGGGTAATGGAAACAACTCTGTGTTCTTTGTTCCAAGTATTCATCAGTAGACAACAGCGAACCTTCACTCCGAATCTAGTTGTGGGGGGAGGCACATGGTTGACTGTAAGCGATTTAAAATATATGGTATAAAAATTGAAATATAGAGATGTCATAGTCAAGATTCACCCTTTCAACAGATGATGTAAATACCAGCCATGGTCCAGTTTTACAAATAGATAAAAATACCATTTTTGTTAGCCAAGATACCCCTATCGCCCCACCTCCAACTCCTATTTAGCAGAAGGCAGTCTCACTACTGGATAAACTTTTATGTCAGCAGTATATAGTCAAGTTCTAAGATAATCTACCCTTCTTAATTTTAAATTTGATGAAATTTTTGGAACACATGCTTAGGATGTAATTTTAAAAATCAATCCAAGATAGCAAATTCCTGTTTGTTTTATAGAGTGATCCATTTTCTAATTTTTTTTATTGTGCTCTTTGTAAATCTGTTTCTTTTATGAAATGCCTTTTCATAGCCCTATCTCAGCTCCTAGAAACTATCACAGAGTGTTAGGAAAGCTGAGTGGTTTATAAAAGACAATTTGATACCAAAGGGGACTCATAATAAATAATAATTAGGTATTTATGATCACCAACATGTTCAGAAATAGACAAACCTGTTTAGTTCTTTGGTCAGAATGGTTTTGTGTATTTGTTTTATATTCAGTCCTATTTCTGAATACCACTGAGTAAAAAATAATGTGGGGGTGGGTAATGATGTATGAGACTTTCTGCTGTGGTTTGTTTGGGTGTTCGGAAGTGTCTGTTGTTTGAAATCAAAGTGTTATCAATGAATTATATTTAAGATAGATGTGTAGCCAAAATTGACTAAAATAGTATTGTTCTTTGCATGAAAAGCTCAATAGTTTTAAAATATTTAATCTAAATACTGTTATTCAGGGCCTTACTCTTAAGCAAAAAATTTTGAGAAGTAGGAATATTAGTGTTTATATAACAGTAGACAAATAGTGTTTTACAGTTTACATAGTACTTCTATTATAATGACTCTGAGACAGGTATTGTAAATATTATTTCCAGTTTGCAGGTTAAAAACTGAGGCTTATAGGGGTTTGTCATGGCCAGGATCACAGAGCACTGCTCAAGTTTTAGTTTTCTTTCTCTGAGTATTGTTCCTTCTAATCCATGCTGCCTGTTTAAGGTTCCATTTAATTTACAAAATCTTGTTTATAATTATTGATACCTTTTATACTTGATATTTTCTGAAAATATCTTTTCCTTTTCCCCTACCCTGCATGCTCCTCTTTGTAACATATTAAAAGGGGGGGGGGAAATAATTGAGTAAAACAACCATTTTTGAGATATCACAGTCCACACCCATAAATTCCCTACCTCTCCAATGAAGAGAAGGAGGGGCTTTTTTTTTTTAGCTTTTCACCAGGAACAAACATAATTGTTACAATTACCCATCATTTATTTCTCTTTTGTTTGTTTCTCTCCCCCCATTTAATTATTGAGCTCTTTGCATGTATTATTTTCCCTAGTTTTTACTTACTTATCCTTTTCAACGTATATGTCTTCTCATTTCCATTGTTTTATTTCTAACTAAAAGAACAAGGTGTTTGTAAGAGCCAGTTGGCAACTTTGAAAACAGAAAGTAACTTTTAACTTTTATTTAAATAAAGATAAAAGATTGTGTCCTATATGTCAGAGACTGTGGAGAAAAAGAGGATGATAGCAGTTAGTATTCAAAAGTATTCAAAAATAGAAGTGTGGCCTAATATATTAATAATGAGTTTTGCTGCATAAAAATAATTCTATACCAGGTATTTATACTGGCGCATTCCTAATTATTTTATGAAGTAAAAAGAATACTTTTGGGGAGGTTAGTTTCTGAAGGAATTTAGTCTTCAAAATGTCTTTGAAAGAATTTAATACTCTATTTAATTCTAAGTACTATCAAGTTGATAATTTTCTGTCTTTTATTAAGAGATAACATGTTCAATTATATATTTTCTAACATTACTATTTATATTCCAAGTAGATGCTTTTGATAAATGCTTGGTTAGCAGTGTAGTCAGGTATAAGAGAAAAAGGTTTTTTCTGCTCCTGATTACATTTCCTGTTTTGGCTATGTCAAAGTTAACAACTTTTTCTTCACTGTTGGGAAAAAAGAGTATTTGTTGTCCTTATTGATTTTTTCTTATATGGAAGAAAATATTTTTTAAGAGCATGTCATAAAAATGTTAATATTGGTTTCAATCAAGCCAGTATTCTTATTAGATTAGTACTTTAATTAAAGGGAGGAACTTATACTACAAATTATGTCAGGTAGCATTGGTTTGTTTCAACTTGTATTGAAATCCTTTCTCTGCTTGAAGGAATACAGTGATTTTTTATTTTTTATTTTTGTTTTCATTTCCTTTCTTAAATTAAAAAAAAATTAATAAAATTTTTTAAATTAAAAAAAAATCTAGTGACTTTTCAATATTTGAGGTATTTGGATCTTTTCAGTCTCCTAACTTTGAAATACATTTCCCCAGAATCCTGACTAACTCCAAGCTTCAAATCCATCCTACAAAGCTCATGTTCTCCCAATGGGCTCCAAATATAATTCACTGATAGTTTTGAGGTACTATTTGAATGCCTTTTTTAAGCAGAAGAAAATTGCTTTTAGCTACTGGTTGAAATAATAGGCAAGATAATATGAGATATGCTCTCTTTAGTTTCAATTCTTTTCTTTTTCAAGTATACCATATTGGGGATTACCTTTTTTGGTTTTAATTAAACATTTGAGGATTTTTTTTTCTTTTCTTTTTTAAGACCAACATTACAATAACCAAGCTATTCTTGGAGAGGCAGCAGTGGTAGAAAGAACAGTTAGTAAGAAGGACAATTTTTGAAACCTGGCCACTGGTTTTTTTGTTTTTGTTTTTTAACTATGAATGTTATCACATCAAAAAAAGACTTTTTGCTATGAAGCAGCTAATGGCCTTTTGAAGCAGTTTTCATCATAATTATAGGAACTATTTAAGCTTGAAATTTAGCCTACTTCAAAATTGTTATATCATTTCAGAATGTTATTAATTTCTACATCATTAGCTTGCACTGCTAAAACTGTATTTCAAATTACCCTAGCAAAAATTTTTCTTGATAAATCTAACTAAACCAGCATGTAAATTGCATTGTAATTACTTTAGCAGTTTTCATCATTAAAAATCTTCCCTCTACTAGTCTCTTCCTTATGTGAGAATTAAAGCTGTTGTTATGAAAAACTGGTATTTAAACATGCTGGGAGATTGTCTAATAATGTCCAGGATGGGCTTTTAAATTCCTGTGCATTCTATGAAAATGTCAGAATCTCCTCTCATTTCCTTTAATTTAGGAGAGAATAAAGCAAAAGAAAATTTTGACAGTAGCTTATTAGATTTCTTTAATGTTAGTAATTGATAATTAATTTATAAAATAAAAAAGAAAATGAAAAAAAGGATAACCTTGGTGAAAATATTTCCTGTTTTCTTTTTAGGCTCCTACGGAAGAGGCACATTGAAATGATATTGTAACGATAGTTTTCCAAGAACCTGGAGCACAGCCCTTCAGTCCAAAGAACATTCGTTCTCACTTCCAGCATGTTTTTGTCAGTGTCCGAGTTCACAATCCTGCACTGACAGTGTCTGTTACAGGTAGCTAGTACTACTGCATCAGTGAGGGGATGGAGAGGAAACTGCTAATGGTTGGACACAAGGTGTCCTTGTGCAGGCTTACTACTTGGAATGGGATATGCTTTTTCTTTAACTGTTCACTTGTACCATTAGCTAATGCTTGAATAACAAAACTCATTCTCAGATATAATCTGATGGCATCACTTTACTCTATATTTGTTGTTTGCACCTGCACTATCCCATTGGACATCCTTTTGGGGTATTATACTTCAGCCATACCATTGGTTTAACAATAGCTAAATTGTTCATACTGCTTAATTGTGTTTTGCTTTTAAAAAGTAGGAGAAAAGGGATAATACATAGAAGAGAAGTATTTTTAAAAATTAAAATAGGCCCAAAGCTCTCATGTAGACCTTTAAATTAATTTAAATTAGATTTTTGTAAGTTATATTCAAGGTGCTGTGTGGGGTATTTATAGTGGATATTGAACGGGATAGAGATGTCAGATATGACAAATGAGGGGAAATTAAACACTCTTGCATTTTGGACATTTTTTTCAAATCGTGTCGTCTTCTGAAGTGTGAAACTTTTAGCTTATCTTCTCCCTAAGCTTAACACTTTGGGCCCCTTGTTACTTTTTAAATAATAGCTATCCCCAAAATAGCCAGCTATTCAAAAATTGACAAAACAGAGTTGTGTCCTGGTGTAATTGGTTTTTTTGAGTCAAACCTGTGGTGCAAGGGACTTTCAAAACATTTATACCAAAGCAAAAATTATACAATAATTTCTCTTCCAAATTTCTATGTATTTATTTCTCATGATACATGTTTCCCTCAGTAGAATGAATGTATGTTTCTTGAGGCCAGGGGTTGTTTTGTTTTTGTCTATTTATCCTGAGCACCTCTTAGAAATGCTTATTAAATGTTTATTGAATTAAAAACATAAAATTATGATCTCTAGAGGTCTTGAGTTAATGTATTACAAACAATTATTCTGGGAGTTTAAAGGACAGAGAGGTCACTGTGGGCTTGCTCAGTTAGGAAAGAATTTGTGAGAGAAAGAAGACTTGAGTTGAATTTTGAAGTCTTTCCATTGGTAGAGAAGAAGGGGAAGAACATTCCTTTCAGTGCATGAATTCAGATCAGGGGAAGCAGGTGTGCCTAGAAATTCAGGTGCAGAAAATGAAGTCAGTATAAGGTTACAGATGTCATATTTATCAATTTTTCAGATGACCCACCATTGACAGGATTAGCTAAGAACCTTAGCTAACACACTAGGGACTAAATTAGGGATTACAAGTCCTACACAAGTAGTAAAGATGGGAGAAGCCAGAGGTGACTTAGCTAGGTCTAGATGTTTATATATATTTTTAAAAGCCCATTGGCAGCTGTATGTGTTTAAGCAGTATGCTGTGCAGCCAAAAGTATCACAGCAGCATCAGGTTGCATTAGTAAAAATAATGTCCCAAAATGTAGAATGATCATCATCCCATAGTCTAGATAAGTCAGCTCACATCTGAGTGTTGTATCTAGTTCAGAGAGCCACATTTTTAGAAAGGGCAATAGACAAAACTGAAATGTGCACCTAAAGAGAGGGCTTCAGAATATGAGGAAATTCAGAACTGTGCCGTATGAGGGGTGTTTTGAGAAACCTGAGGTTTTCAATCTAAAGAAGGGAAGACACAATGGAGGTGGAGGGTGTAAGTGCAGGGGTAGATAGAGATGATAAATGTCTTCAAAATATTTGAAGATTGTTCTGTGAACAGGAGGGAGACAGATTTCTTGTGTCTGGAAGGTGAGAGCTAGGAATAATCTATGCAAGTTTTGTTGGCCTTTGTCTAAAGATAATCTTTCAAAGCCTATCCAACAATAGAATAGGGTTAAGAAATAAGTTCCATATCTATTGTTGTGGATATTCCACAGTAGTAAGAATGATGATGCAGGGGGGCAGCTAGGTGGCGCAGTGGGATAGAGGCACCGGCCCTGATTCAGGATACCTAGTTTCAAATCCAGCCTCAGACACTAACACTTACTAGCTGTGTGACCCTGGGCAAGTCACTTAACCCCTAGTTGCCTCACTTAAAAAAAAAAAAAAAAAAGAATGATGAGGCAGTGGATACAGCACCAGCCTGGATTCAAGAGAACCTGAGGTTCAAATCCGGCCTCAGACACTTGGACACTTGACTACTGTGTGATCACTTAGCCCCATTGCCCCTGCAAAAACAAAATAAAACAAAAATGACTACTTGTTGGGAAATGTGTAAAAGAGAACACTTTTAGGTGTTTTTGACTATAAGAGCCTGTGATTCTTAATAATTTTTTTCTCAGCAATGCTGTGTGTAGGAAATTGAAGTATTACTACCCCTGGTCTCTCGCTTTCTCTCTTTTATCCCTTATTTAAAATATCTCCCCCATTGGCTACCCCAATACCTGAAATTCATGCATTGCCCGTTAATTACTGAAGACAGTAGTGGTTTTTGGAAGGACAAATTATCTGCCATCAACATTTTCCTTATGGTTAATTTGTTAGGCGGAGTCTTAAGGAATGGAACTAATGACAGCTTATATTAGGGAGGCTAGTAGGAAGAGTGGGAAATCAAGGGGAGTTTGTCTGGGAAAGTCATTCTGTATGCTTAAGGCATTGAGCCTTGGGTGGACAGTAGATGAACTGAAGCAAGGAAAGGGGCTCAACCAAGGGAGGTAGAAGGATACCCAAATGACTTAGGTTTCTCCATAATTTTAACTGGATTTTCTACGCTTTTATCACTAATTCCTGTTCTCAGTGTTAAAACGAGCTCAGTGGAAAGATCTATACTTGGACTTTTATTTTAAATATAATATTTGCTTTCAAATTTGTAATAGATTCCCCCAAGGTATAGTGCACTACCTCCCCAAAACCACCTTCTATTAATTTTGTGCATATTGTATATATACATATGTCTGTATCCACACACATTTCCATTCTTAAACTTAATTAAACATGCTTAATAAATATTTGCTTATTGATTGATGGAAATGAGATATTGCTATAACTCTGTGACAGCCTAGAACCCCTTTTTGTTAGCTACAGAAAGAAAGGAGTGAATATGGAATTTGGAACTATTTAATTCACTCTGAATTGGATAGCTGTCTGAATTTATCAACTGCCTGGAGAACAATTGTAATCCTTTTCCATGGGCAGGATTACTTCAGCTAGTTTTATATTATGTTTTGGATCCTGGGGAGGTTTCATACCATTGGGAGAAAACTTGAACTATTCCAATTGTCATTGACAAGTGGCTTCTGGGGGCAGCTAGGTGTCGAAGTGGATAGAGCACCAGCCTGGAGTCAGGAGGACCGTAAGTTCAAATCCGGGCCTCAAGACACTTGACACTTACTACTGTGTGACCCTGGGCAAGTCACTTAACCCCGATTGCCTCACCAAAAAAACCAAGTGGTTTCTTTTGACTTAAGTCACTTAACCAGCATCCTGTAACTGTCCCCAAACAGCTGAGAACACTAAGTAGCAAAACATGCCTTTGATCAGGCAGAAATGTATGTCATCAAGGCCTCATCCTAAAAGATCATAAAATTATATACCTAATGGAAATGCTGGGTTGAGGAAATTAGATAAAAGGTAGAGGAGAAGAGTGAATGCTTCTTGGTCCATTGGAAGGTCACTACATCTGCATTCCGAGGTCCTGGTCCAAAGTTTTGCCTATCTGGCTGACCTTAACAAACCAGGTATCTTAGTTTCCTCATCTCTAAAAATAGTACATTGGACTTGATGTCTAGGATGTCTTCATTTCTGACATGATGAGGGTATTTTAGATATGAGAAATAGCCTGGGTAAAGGGCATGGATATGGAGTGTCAAATGTGAGGAAGAGAAAGGCTTTCTTGAAGGTGTAGGACTTCAGAAAAAGTGTATTATAAGTATATTATAACTTAAAAAAAAAAAAAGTGTATTATAACTTAAGGTAGGTCAAAGCCAAATTGTGAGGACTTCATGCCAAGGAGAAGAAAGTTTCTATTCCATCATTAAGGGAATAGATAGAATAAAAGGGAAATGGGAAGGTGTTGAGGGTTAGGGGACTAGGGGCTCCAAAGGTGAAACAGTATAAATGAAGTGTTAGTGCCCCACCTATGTAATGGGGTTATTCTGAACCTATTCCAAATAGGTTCTTTAAAATCTCAAGCACTCTGATAAATATTAGTTTTTTATTATAATAAGTGATGTCTTCTGTCATAATAACCTTCAGGTCATCATGAGAAGCTTAAATTATGGGCATCATGTTTAGATCATTAGACTTCGGGTCAATGAAAACCTTTTTCAGATCCTGCCTCAACCTTTCCCGGCTGTGATTTTGAGCAAGTCACTTAATCTCTGTTAATTACTGAAGACCGTAATCCCATAAAGTTTCCTCATATAAAATAAGGATGATAAAAACACCTACCTTCTTGGGTTATTGTGGGGATAGTATGATACTTTATACAAAAAGTGCTTTGTAAACCTTATAAAGTGCTTATATAAATATTAGTTACTGATATTAGTATTACTACGACAATGATTACTACTATTTTTTAGAAAGCTTTGGGGGCAGCTAGGTGGCTCAGTGGATAAAGCACCGGCCCTGGATTCAGAACTACCTGAGTTCAAATCCAACCTCAGACACTTGACACTTACTAGCTGTGTGACCCTGGGCAAGTCACTTAACGCCCCCCCCCCCCCGCCCCCCATCATCCCGCCAAAAAGAAAAAGGAAAGCATTGCATATTTCCATCATATGTGATTAAAGTATACTTTTCAAAAAAAAAAAAAGAAGAGATAAATTTCTATTATCTGGACTATTTATTTGTATAGAACAGTTTATTCCTCAGCTGGATAAATTAGGTTTTACTGTAGTTGATAAAGAAATAAAGATCGATAAAACCTAAGAGCATATTACGTAATCTAGAGTAATAGAAACCTTGTCAAGTAGATGTCTTTGGGAGTGAGAGTGATTGTAATTAGCACAATAGAAGCATCATTTACAGACTAATAAAATGCCTGAAACAAGGTCCCTGAAGTAGAATCAGAATTGGTTGGGACCTCAAATTCCTCTTTTATAATTTGAGATTCAGATAGATAAAATGCCATCCCCATGCTCGCACATTACACTATGTTAATAGCAGATCCAGAACTAGAACCCACTTCTCCAAATTCCAGTTTCCGTGGTTTTCCTATTTGACCCAGACAAGGCATAATTATCATGAATTGTGAATGGGTAGTGTCTGGAATAATGAAATATACTGACATCAGAAACTTTGAAAGTCAAATTAGTCTCATTATGTAGAACTGGTTTCTCTTGCCTTCCAAATTCCAAATAACAGATATTCCACAATACCATAAAATTATGTTATTTCTCTAGAAAAATTTCTAGATCCTCTACATTTTCTTGCTGAATTTATTTTTTATGTAAGAAGCTGAGTCTGGTATTAACTCCCTACAATAATGAATCCTAGATAATCATATGCTAAAAGCTCAGTTTTTATCTTACTTTTATTATAGACATTATAATTATTGTTAGGTTTTCATTATATGAAATAACTATATTTTTCTAATGTTCTGCCTAATAACAAATAGACTTTAGAAAGCCATAGAATTTGGAGACTTTAGAACCAGATAGCTAGATAATTTCTATGTTAGTGGGACCTCCTTAGTATTTTGTTTTATATTTTTTTAAAATAAAATCACATCTGCTTCCTAGAGGGAAAAATAAATTGGTAAGGAGAGGATAAGATTATTAATTTCAAATAAGAGATATCAAACCATTCTCTGTGCTAGAGTTTTATCTTATTTATCCTGGAAACCTAGATTAGAATGTTTTATACATGAATTTTTAAATGGTCAGAATCATGGAATTTTAGGGACTAGAAGGGACCATTGATATTACCAATTACATTTCTTTTATTTTACAGTTAAGGAGACTAAAACTTAAAGACTTTAATTCAAAGCACTGTGCCTAAGTAGGCATTTGATTTACAACAAAAAGAACATTTTTTTTTCTAAATGCATGAACAAAGAAGGAAAAAAAAAAAGGATTGACCACCACTGCTCAGGGCAAAAATACTTGACTCTTATTTTTCTTCTGTTCTCTGTGAGAATAATCTTTGTACTAGAAATGACAGGACAAAAATAGCTAATGGGGAGTAGAAGACTAAGGAAAAATAAATAGACAATAAGAGAGACCCTAACAATCCTTAATGACTCCAAGTCATTAGCCTCAAAACTGGCAGATGGATTGTTGAGACCCAGCTAGTCATCTTTGAGACATTGTAGAGAATGTAAAAGAAGCCCTGGACTAGAGAAAGACAAATGTCTTTATTTTCAAAAAAGGGAAAAGAGTGAAATATATAAACCACATTCAAATGAACTTCAGTTCTGGGGGAAATTCTAGCACATTGTTTTAACATGTAGACAAGGAACTGATGATCATCAACATAGTTCCCATCAAGAGCAAGTCATCACAAGCTAAGTTCATATACTACAGATAGAATTTGTTTGGCTTTTTTTTTTTTTGGTGAGGCAATTGGGGTTAAGTGACTTGCCCAGGGTCACACAGCTAATAAGTGTCAAGTGTCTGAGGCCGGATTTGAACTCAGGTACTCCTGAATCCAGGGCCGGTGCTCTATCCACTGCGCCACCTAGCTGCCCCTCTGTTTGGCATTTGACAAAAGTCTTTCTTGCTATTCTTTTGTACAAGATAGAGAGATATGAGATAGATGATGGTACAGTTAGGTAGATTTAGAATTGGTTGACTGGCCTCATGTACAGAGTAGTTATTAATGAATATAAAATGAACTTTTAGGATGTTTTTAGTGGAGTGTGCCAGGGATCTGTCCTTAGCCAACACTGTTGTGTTTTTTTTACAAGTATCTCATTTGAGCCTTACAGATTGTATACTTATAAAATTTGCATATAACCCAAAGCTGAGAGAAATAGTTGATACATCAGATGATGGAATTTGAATCCAAAAGAGATTTCTTTAAGCTGGACTATTGGGCTGAATCCTATTAAATTTCAATTAGGAAAATAAAAGTTTTATACTTTATAAGTTCAAGTGTGGTTAGCAGTTTTTCTGAAAAAGATCTTGGTTGTTTTAATGGAGTGCAAGCTCAACTTGAAGTGACACTATCAAGTTCAGCCATGAAATTTATATAATCTAAGTCCACATTAAAAGAGGTCTAAGGGCAGCTAGGTGGCGCAGTGGATAGAACACCGGCCCTGGTTTCAGAGTACCTGAGTTCAAATCCAGCCTCAGACCTTGACACTTACTAGCTGTGTGACCCTGGGCAAGTCACTTAACCCCAATTGCCTCACTTAAAAAAAAAAAAAAAGAGGTCTAGTATGTAGAATTAGGAAGATAGCAGTCCCACTGTGCTCTGCCTTGGCTAAACTATATTTGGAATATTATCTTCATTCCATGTTTGTTAGTTCAGTCGTTTTTCGGTCATGTCAAACTCTTTGTGACCCCATTTGGGGTTTTCTTGGCAAAGATACTGAAGTGGTTTTTCATCTATTCAGAGAAAAAACAACAACTGAATAATACTTATACTTTTCTCCATTGTAAAGGGTCCTTTTAAAATTATTATTATTATTTTTGGTGAGGCAATTGGGGTTAAGTGACTTGCCTAGGGTCACACAGCTAGTAAGTGTTGTTTGAGGTCAGATTTGAACTCAGGTCCTCCTGACTTCAGGGCCAATACTCTATCCACTGCGCCACCTAGCTGCCCCATGAAGGGTCTTTTTAATTCCAGACCACAACTGGTAAAGTATTTTGAATGCTTAGAGATAGCATGTAAGTATAATTAATAGACCCTTTTCTAAACCTGTGACCCATAAAGCTTAAAATTAAGATTAAGGTTTGCTAATATGCATTGTAGTATGGTGCCAGGGACATCCTTATTTATACTGAAGTGCTGATCCTCATTTACCATCTTTATATGTGGAATATTCATTTTCTAAAAGTCAAAGCCACAGTTACCTAAAGCAGATCTTTAAACAATTTAAAATATTCAAATATATATTTTATGTAACATATAATTTATATACAAATATATGTGCATGTCTTTGTATAAATGCATACACATGTTTGTATATATACACATATAAAGCATAAACATTTACAATCTCTATTTGAAATAGAAATCTGAAAACTGGAAATTGCTTATACAGCCACAGTAATCCATCGAGTTTCTAAAAAAAACCCCACAATTGTTATGGCAGGTGAATACTTGACTAGATTTTGAGTAAAGTGTAAAGATGTTTTACTTTATTAGGTCAGTGATTCCAGACATCTAAAATAAGACCTTGATGAGAGAATAAATGAGGTCTTAGGACAAGATATACAGCTTTGGTTTTCTTTGTGTAAGGAATGTATAAGGAAGGCAATTTTATTTTAGATAATTTCATTGCCATTTCTTCTCCATTGGCAGTCCAATTATTTTTTCCTTTTCCAATAGCCTTTTTAAAAAAAAAAAAAAAAAGAAAAAGTACCTAGTATTTATTTCCTGTTGTAATTGGTATCGATTTGTGATTCTTCTTCATGTCCATTTCTTAGGCACTATTGCATTTCAAGGAGATAAAACCAAAACCAGACTCTAGTAAATCAGACTGTCCTAAGGGCAATGGGTAAAGCAAATCATTTTTCTTACCAATAAAGCTTTTTTAGACCAGTCACAATGGAAACAGAAAATTTGAACAAAATTATGCAATGTCAAAAACTTTTAAATCCTTGTTTTTAAGAAATAATTAAAGTTAAGAAATAATTAAAAGTAAATCAATATGTTTTAATTAGTTATTAGGCCTTCCTGATAAGTTATTTTATTTTTTAGCCTCCCACAAATTTTGCCATTTTACTTTATGTGGCTTTTGCTATTCTAGGTTAAAGTACATTTTATCAATTTTTCTTTTTAAAAAGTTTATTGAAACTTGCAGTCATTTATGCATACACACATAAACTTAACCTTCCTTGTAACAAAGAAAAAGTAGACAACTATTTATTTTTTTTTGAAAAGTAGAATGCCAAGTATAGTATCCATGTAAGTGCTACACTTATACTTCAAGTATATATCATGCATACATACATACACCACACCATACACTCACACACACTTGGGGTATCTCATTACAAGTAACAATATCTCCCCATATAAATAGCCACTATATTCTCAAAATTTAATCTTTTAAGCAAAATACCACAAATGTTTCTTATATTTCTTTTAATTTACTTTTCGATGAAGGAAGGAGCCTCATTTTAAGAAGACTGTAGAGTGAGAAATAAAACTTCACACCCTGATACTATTGGGAAATATCCTTAGATTAGATGCAATTTTTGTTCTTGTATTAAGCAGAATTATCTCTGTATTATCTCTGGTAGAAAAGTGCATAAAAAGCATTGTGATGTAGTAGATAGGGAACCAGTCTCAAAACCAAGGAGACCTGAGTTAAAATCCTATCTCTGACAAGACCAAGGGATCCCCTCAGGGCTCTAGGCAACTCTCTTAAGATTACAAGTTGCAGAGTAGATGTCAATCTTCATTAATAATAGTTTTCTCATCTGAGAGACCTCTATGTACCAATGAAATCATGGCGCCTGTTCCTCTCCCAATATATGACTTGTAATCTGGTAAGAAATTAAAACATCAGTCATTGTAAGTGTGCTCTTATTTATTTAAGCCATTTGAAATTAAAACTTTAATAATATTGACAAAACCTTTTTTCTCTTTTGTTTGCTTTTCTTTCAGTGTGGCTGTAACCAGGTCCAGAGATGTGCCATCTTTTGGGCCACAATACCCAAAGGAGTCACTTCCCTAAGTCAAATGTGTCAGGGACTCTCCTTTTGGCCAAAGTATTAATGCGGAGAATGCTGCTCATAAGTCTGAGAAGTTCCGTGCCATGGCTACCCGGACCCGCCAGGAGTACCTAAAAGATCTGGCAGAGAAGAATGTAACCAATACTCCCATTGATCCTTCTGGCAAATTCCCCTTTATTTCTCTTGCCTCCAAAAAAAAAGAGAAATCCAAGCCTTATCCTGGAGCAGAGTTCAGTAGCATGGGTGCCATGTGTGGAGTGTCCATGCTAAAGACTACAATAAGGCAATGGAAATAGACTGCCTTCTGGGCATCTCTAATGAGTTTATCGTCCTCATTGAACAAGAAACAAAGAGTGTGGTATTCAATTGTTCCTGCAGGGATGTAATAGGGTGGACTTCAACTGACACCAGCATCAAAATCTTCTATGAGAGAGGGGAATGTGTTTCTGTGGAGAGCTTTAATAACAGCAGTGAGGATATCAAAGAGATTGTCAAAAGGTTACAGGTGAGTCCCTTCTCTTCTATATGAGTTGGTGAAATTTTGCATGAAGTAAAGCTCTGCCTACAGTCAGATGAAATTACTAAAGCTCACACTGTTATTAGCTTCTCCAAGAACTGCAGAATGATGTGAAGAAGAGAACCTCATTTACTCAAATGCTTATTTTTTAGAAGGAAAAAAATGAATAGGATAAGTGGGCAGGATGTATTTATCATTTATCATGTGTTGTTTTGGTTGTTAGAGAATGGTCATATAATGGGGCATCTGCCTGCTGCCTTGAACTCTTACTATCTACCATCAACAGGCATGATCGTTAAATTTTCAGCGAAGATAATGAGGCCCCCTTTTTTGAGTAGCTGGTATATATTCCAGTGCTTAATGAACATAGATGAACTAAAAGATAAATTACTCTTCAGATAGTTAACAATATACAGGAATGGGGCAGCTAGGTGGAGCAGTGGATAGAGCACCAGCCCTGGAGTCAGGAGTACCTGAATTCAAATCGGGCCTCAGACACTTAACACTTACTAGCTGTGTGACCCTGGGCAAGTCAATTAACCCCAATTGCCTCACTAAAAAAAATAAATAAACAAAAAATAAAAACACACACACAATATACAGGAATGATCATCTCGATTATAACTTATGTTTACGTTATTTTTTTTTTCTCTCAGCTGAGTCCCTTAACATTATTCCACTCACTTCCTTAAAAATGGTATCTGTTCTTTCTATCTCTAGTTTGTGACTAAAGGATGTGAGTCAGTGGAGATGACATTGCGGAGAAATGGGCTCGGACAGCTTGGCTTCCATGTGAACTATGAGGGTATTGTGGCAGATGTAGAACCCTATGGCTATGCCTGGCAGGCAGGACTGAGGCAAGGCAGCCGCCTGGTGGAAATCTGTAAAGTGGCTGTTGCCACCCTAAGCCATGAGCAAATGATTGACCTTCTGAGAACATCAGTCACAGTGAAAGTGGTCATTATACCACCCCATGATGATTGTACCCCAAGAAGGTAAGTCAGAGGGAATAGCACAGCACCCATGGCTTTGTTTTTAGAGCAAAGATAATCGCACCTCTTTTTAGGAGAATTAAATGATAGAGATCAGGAAAACAGTGTAAAACAGGACAACACTATAAAAACAACTTTGAAAGGTATCTGAACTATGATTGGTACGGTACAATGACCATTTATGGTTGGGGGTGGGGAGGGAAGGCCAGCGGGGAGTGTAGGGCATAAGTGTATATAGCTGTACACATTTGTGACAAGAAATTTACTTTATATTTATATATATAGGGTGGGGGGATGAGAAGGGGAGAACATAGATTTCTGTTAATTTTCAAAAAATAAATGGGGGGTAGGGCCGCTGGGTGTCACAGCACTGGCCCTGGAGTCAAATTTGGCCTCTGGGGTGTGTGTGTGTGTGTGTGTGTGTGTGTGTGTGTGTGTGTGTGTGTGTGTGTGTGTGTGTGTGTGTGTGTGTGTGTGTGGCAATTTTATTTAAGTGACTTGCCCTGGGTCACACAGCTAGGAAGTGTTAAGTGTCTGAGGCCGGATTTGAACTCAGGTCCTCCTGAATCCAGGGCCGATGCTCTATTCACTGTGACACCTAGCTTGCCCCAGCCTCAGATTTACCAGCTGTCTGACCCAGGGCAAATCACTTAACCTCAATTGTCTTCCTCCTACCCCCAAATAGATGAGAGGTGATACAGATAAGAAATGTTGCATGAACTTTCAGGTGAGGGTCACTGTATTATGTTTTATTCAAAACAAGAGAATTCTCCCAAAGTGAGAGTAATCTGTAAATGTTTGTAATGTAAAAACTAACATCAGCAAACCTAAAAGTGGAAAGAGACAGAGATAGACAGACACCCTCTCTGAAGACAAAGGAACCTGGGGAAGTCACTTGACTTTAAGCCAGAGGTGTCAGATCCCAACAAGTAGTTTCACACCCTGCAAAGCTCTCAAGTACTGCCTCTGAACTTCATAAAAATGTTGTTTCTATTTGAATTTGATCCCACTACTTTAGGCATCTCCATCAGACTGTAAGGTGCCAGCTTGCATTGATAGAGTGAGTTGTCTCACCTGGGCATTCCCTGTGCCCATGAAATGTCATGTCCAGCCCCTCCCCCTATTCTGAGCACAACTAAGCTTTGGGGTGCAGTACTAGAAACTGAGGGCAGGAGAAATTGGAATGATGACTTTGGGAAAATTCCCAGCCTTTATGCCTTAAGACCGTAAAGTAGCTGTTGTATGGGAATCTGACCTAATTCATCCTTGAGTCCTCAGTCTCCTGTGAAATGATCCGTGAAGATAACACACTTTGAATGTATAATTTTAAAACATTCAGAATACTGTCAGAGATAATTGTACGTCTCATTATTGCCTTCCATCACTGTCTAAAAGTAAAAAAAGGTTATTCTGGCCCAGCTCTTCACCATGGAGAGTCGGACTTGCCTCCTCCATCTCATATAATCCAATTTTTTTCATCAGCCAGCAGCATTGGCTCACAATCAGCTGATCTCTGGCTCCTTCACAGGTGTCAAGCACTATTCCTATGAGGGGTACCTTAGAGTAAGGATTCGGAACCTGGGGATTTGTGAACTCGTTTTTGTTTCTTCTCATGTTTTGGTAACTGAATTTCAGTTATCAGATTGGTTTCAGTTGTAATCCTACACACTTTGTTTTATACATTTAAAATATTCTGAGAAAGGATCTATAGGGTTCATCCGTCTGCCAAGTAGGGCAATGAGGTTAAATGAAAAAAGTGAAGACCACCCTGCCTTAGATTTTGTGCCTCCGTAACACAACCTAGTAAATTTTTTTTTTCCAGGCAATGGGGGTTAAGTGACTTGCCCAGGGTCACACAGCTAGTTAAGTGTCAAGTGTCTAAGGCTGGATTTGAACTCAGGTACTCCTGAAATCAGGGCCGGTGTTTTAACCACTGCGCCATCAAGCTGCCCGCCCCACCCCCCCTTGTGTTAATTTTTAAGTCAACTTCACATCCTCTTAAAAAGAGGCTTCTTGAATTTAAAAAAAAAAATTAATCAACCCTCTTTTGCTATGGGTTCCTTTGACTTCGTCAGAGGTTTATTTTTATTTTGTAACCTCTTATTTTCAAAATCTATTATTTTAGAAATTTTTCTGTACCAGAGCTTTTTAACCTTTTTTGTACCATGGATCCCTTTGTCAAACCTGTGAAGCCCCATTCTCAGTATGTTTTTAAATTCATAAAATAAAATGCTTACTATTACAAAGGCATCTAAAGGTTAGTAAAAATTTTAAAAAAAATTTTTTTCATCCAAGTTTGTAGGTACCCCAAAATCTATCCATTATCCTCTTGGGGAGGAGTATCTATGGATTCCAGTTTAAAAACCTCTGACTTTGATGACTTTGTCATCTTTTGCCCTTCTAAATTCAAGGCAATATTCCAAGTTTTCTTTTTCTCCATGAAACATCAACCCTATATCTGTCACAAATTTGGGTATTGGTTAATGGATGCCCAAAGACTTTACCATCTTAGAATTTATGGAGTAGATGGGCAGCTTAAAGGATAGGTTACAGGAAGCCCTAGGTTCAAATCCTGCCTCAGACATTTACTAGCTGTGCCACCATGGGCAAATTACTAAACCTCTCCACAAATATTAGCATTATTATTTACTTATTTTAGCACATAAATAATGATGGATGTTAAAATGTGCTTCTGTTACTTGAACCAAGAATCTAAATCAGGACTTTGTGCTCCTGACAAGATTTCAAGTAGTATTGCTTACCAAATGTTGCTCTAAACATGAATTCTGTCCTTGTTTCAAAATAGAGTAATGCTTCATTTATCCAGGAACATTGGGGAATAAAATGTTCTGAAAGACTAAATTTTCTAAGTAACTTTAATAAACTGGGCACTTAAAATGCTCTTAATTATGTTAATAGAAACCTATCAAATGTATTTCCTACTTTTATGCCTTAGTAAACAGAAGATATTGAACATTATTATTTTTTTAAAAAATGACTGGGATGTTAGCGATATTAATTGTTGCACTCTGCTGTAAATAGAGTGATGC
Source organism: Dromiciops gliroides (assembly GCF_019393635.1). Taxonomy (NCBI): domain Eukaryota; kingdom Metazoa; phylum Chordata; class Mammalia; order Microbiotheria; family Microbiotheriidae; genus Dromiciops; species Dromiciops gliroides. The sequence continues at coordinate 240,780,479 of NC_057862.1, read as the reverse complement.
CTTAGGGCCCCTGCTGAGGTATGGAAAGCTGCTTTCTTTTAAACAAGCACCCAAGAGCTCTGTCCTTTCCATTAGTTTTTTTTCTGTTTTATGGCTATTGCTGGACTTACTTCATACACTTATAATTTTTGCTGCTTTTGATCGGCCAGCTAGAAACTAGGTCAGGCAACCAAGCTTGTTTCAAATCTGCAACCTTAATCTTATACAAAATACAAAGTCAGTCGTTTTTGCCTTGTAGGTGATCATGAATGGGCTTTCTGATAGCTATCTTCCTGCTTGGGGATATTTTTCTCCAAACCCTCTCCTTTTTGTGCTTAAGTCAACAAAGTATTATTAATTTATTAAAATATTGAGGTTTTTTAATGCAGTTTATTTTTATAAACTATTTAAATGGCCTAACGATTAAAAAAAGCTTTATAAAACATGAGAGCAGATAGGTGGCTCAACCCTTCTTTTTAGTTATCATAGCCATCCCCATAGTCTAAGGCCTTAACATCTCTTGCCTCAAATATTACAGTAGCTTTCTAATGGATTTCCTTTCCTCTTGTTTCTTCCCTTGTCCCCCAATAAATATATCTTTCATATAGCTGTGAAATTTATATTCCTAAAACATAGATCCGATCTTGTCATTCATCTTTTGGAAAAGATTCAGTAGCTTCTCCATTGCCTTTATGAAAAAATAGAAACTTTTCTTCTTTGAATTTAAAGCCCTTCATAATCTGACTCTCACCTGATTTTCTAGGCTAGTTATATATTTCTTCCCCTCTTATACTTTATGTCCCAGCCAAATTGGCCTGGAACATTGCTCAACATCCTACTTTCCACAGTGGCTCTTCCAAACTTTTTCACCAACCCTTAAGCTTTCCCTGTATCCTCTTCCTCACACTCTCTCATCTGAGAATGTTGCTTCTTATTTCACTGAAAATATTGAGGTCATTTGCCAAGATCTTCCTTTTTCTTCTCTCCTCCTCATCTCATATCACTCAGATGCCTTCCACCATTATTTCCTCCTTCACGCCTGTTTCATGAAGAAACGATCCTACCTCTTGACAAAGCCAAGCCCTCTATAAGTAGAAGTTCCATTCCATTCCATCCTTTCTCCTCTATCATATTCCCTGCCCTCCTCCCACCCCCCATTCTATTTAAACTCTCTTGACTGAGATGTCATTTCATCCTCTTCAGCAGATTGTATTGTCCTCACTCTCACACTTATCTTCAGCTTCTCTCTGCCTACTGGCTACTTCCCTACAGCTTACAAATCTCTTGTATCCTCAAAAGAAACCCCTTCCCTTATCCATCCATCCATCCTTTGACATCCCATATCTCCACTTCCTTTTGTGGCTAAACTCCTTGAGAAAACCATCTGCAAAAACTGTCTCCCATTCTCCTTTCCTTAACTCTCTGCAGTCTGATTTCTGACCTCATCATTCAACTAAAAGTACTCTCTTACAGGTACCAGTGATCTCTTGGTTGCCAGGTCCAGCAGCCTTTTAAAAATTATTTATTTATATTTAATTTAATTTAATTTAATTGTATGTATGTATGTATGTGGGGGCAATGTGGGTTAAGTGACTTGCCCAGAGTCACACAGCTAGTAAGTGTCAAGTGTCTGAGGCCGGATTTGAACTCGGATTCTCCCGAATTCAAGGCCAGTACTTTATCCACTGCACCACCTAGCTGCCCCAGTAGCCTTTTAAAAAAATCATTATCCTTCTTGAACCATATGCAAACTGACATCATTGATCACACTCTTCTCTTTGATATTCTTTTTTTCCCCCCCTCTAGGTTTTCAGTACACCATTCTCTTCTGATTTTCCTTCTACCTATCTGACCACTTCATCTCAATTCTTTTTTGTTGGATCTTCACCTAGGTCATGCCACTAACCATGCCCACACAGCCCTGTCCTGGGCCCACTTCTCTTTTCTCTCAGTATTCTTTTACCTGGTGATTTCATCATTTCCCATATATCCAGTTATCTCTCTGCTGCTGATTTTTTTTTTGGGTGGAGAGCAGGGCAATGAGGGTTAAGTGACTTGCCCAGGGTCACACAGCTACTAAGTGTCAAGTGTCTGAGACCGAATTCGAACTCAGGTCCTCCTGAATGCAGGGCTGGTGCTTTATCCACTGTGCCACCTAGCTGCCCCCTCTGCTGCTGATTATTAAAAAACTTTATTCATTCCTAACTTCTCTACTGAAATCCATCCTTGCTTTTCCAACAGCCTATTAGACATCTTAAAATGGATACTTTGTATACATATTATTACACTCAACCTGTCCAAAACTGAACTCATTATCTTTGCCCCAACCCCACCCCCCCTTCCTTATTACTGTTGAGGGCACTGCTACCCTCCCAGTCCCCTAGGCTTACTATGTAGGTGTCATCCTTGACTCTTCACTATTTCTCAACACCCTTGTATTCAATCTTTTGCTAAAGCCTCTTGATTTCACTTTTGTAACATCTCTCATACACCCCCTTCTTTCCTCTGATCCTACTACCACCTTGGTTCAGGCCCTCATCTCCTTAAACCTTGAATATTCCAATAGCCTGCTGGTTTGCCTGCCAGCCACAAGTGTCTCCCCACTCTAGTCTATCTTCCATTCAGCCACCACCCAACCACCCCCAATCAATAAATTACAGTGGCTTAATAGCCCTTTATAACAAAAAAAAAAAATCCATCCTTCCAATCTTCTTATACATCATATCACCCTTATCTCCCACATATTCTTTTTTTAAAAAAATAATTAATTTTAATTTTTCTTGATTACATGTAAAGATATTTTTTGAATTCCAAATTTTTCTCCCATACCTCTTCCTTTCTGAAGCCAGTAAGCAATTTAATATACATCACATTCATGTTAAACATATTTCCACATTAATCCACATTAATTCCACATTAACAGAACAAAAGAAAAAAAGCAAGAAAAAATAAACAAGTACAATAACAAAAAAGCAACAACAAAAGTGAAAATAGTATGCTTCAATCTGCATTGAGACTCAATAGTTCTGTTTCTGAATGTGGAGACCATTTTCCACCATAAGTCTTTTGGCATTGTCTTGAATCATTGCATTGCTGAGAAGAGCCAAGTCCATCACAGCTGATCATTGCAAAATGTTGTTGATACCATGTACAGTGTTCTCTTGGTTCTACTCGTTTCATTCAGCATCATTTCATCTAAGTCTTTCCAGATTTTTCTGAAATCCATCTGCTTATCATTTCTTACAGCACAATAGTATTCCATTACATTCATATACCACAACTTGTTTAGCTATTCCCCAATTGATGGGGATCCCCTCAATTTCCAATTCTTTGCTACCACAAAAAGAGCAGCTAGAAATATTTTTTGTACATGTGGGTCCTTTTCCCTTTTCCATGATCTCTTTGGGATACAGACCTAGTAGTGGTATTGCTGGGTCAAAGGGTATGCACAATTTTAAAGCCTTTTGGGCATGGTTCCAAATTGCTCTCCAGAAAGAATCAGAGTAGTTTTAATTTGGATATCTCTAATCAGTAGTGATTGAGTACATTTTTTCATATGGCTATAGATAGTTTTAATTTCATCATCTGAAAAATGCCTGTTCATTTCATTTGACCATTTCTCAATTGGGGAATGACTTGTATTCTTATATATTTGATTCAGTTCTCTATTTTAGATATGAGGCCTTTATCTGAAACACTGCGTAAAAATTGTTTCCCAGCTTTTTGCTTTCCTTCTAAATCTTCTTTGTTTTGGTTTTGTTTGTGCAAAAACTTTTTTTAATTTAACCCCACATGTTCTTTGATGCAGTGACACTGATCCTACTTACTGTTTCTTTGCCCAGACATTCTGTCACCTGACACTGAGCATTCTCACTGGCTGTCCTTCTATAAATGGAATGCATTCCCTTCCCGTTTTTGTCTTTTGATTTCCCTGGCTTCCTTCAAATCCCAGCTAAAATCCCACCTCATATGGGAAGCCTTTTGGAATCCCTCTTAACTCTAGTGACTCCCCTCTGTTATTTTCTATTATCCTGTACGTGGCTTGTACATAGTTGTTTGCATGTTATCTCCCCCATTCAATTGTCAAAGACAGGGGACTGTCTTTTGTCTTTCTGTGTGTCCCCCACACTTAGCACAGTGCCGGGCACATGTTCTTTTTGTTCAGTCTTTTCAGTCATGTCTGAAAACTACATTTGGGGTTTTCTTAGCAAAGATACTGGAGTGATTTGCCATTTCATTCTCCAGCTCATTTCACAGATGAGGAACTGAGGCAAAAAGATTCTTGCCCAGATTCATACAGCTAGTATGTCTTCCTGACTTTAGGCCCAGCACTCTATCCACTGTGCCACCTAGCTGCCACCTGACACATGGTAGGCATATCTTTTGCCTCAGTTCTTACCTAGCCTTTTGCTACTGAATGGATATTGCCTCAGACAAACTGAGACCTGGGAAAGACCTTAGTTTAAAAAGGCCGAGGTCTCACTGCAATCCGGGACCATCTCCAGTCATCCTGACCTATGTATTGCCACTTGACTCAGATGATTCTGGATGAGAGATTGAGGCTAGGCCCTCACTTAAATTCAGTTCACTTACAAGTAAAGACATCACTCTCCTGATGTCATTAGTTCACTTTGAGAATGAAGGACAAATAATTTACTAATTGTTCTTTCCTGTATATGACATTCCATCTTCCACCTCTGTCTTTTTGCAAAAACTGTCCCCCTATATTCCCTTCCTCATCTTCGCTGAAATCTCTACTTCTCCTTCAAGGCTTATCCCAAGTACCTCCTCCTTCAGGAAGACTTTCAGAATTCCCCAAGAGTCCTTGCCCAAAATCACCATACACTTATTTCGAGTAGATTCTGTATTTAGTTATGTGTATATATGTAATATATCCTTAATAGAATGTAAGCCCGTTGAGGGCCTGGAGGTCTGTTTGCTTCATATCCCCATTTCCTAGTACATACCAGGTACTTAATAGAATGATAAATTTAGAGCTGCAAAGGATCTTAGGAGGCCGACTACTCAAACTCTTTTTTTTTTTTTTCAGGGCAATGACGGTTAAGTAACTTGCCCAAGGTCACACAGCTAGTCAGTGTTGAGTGTCTGAGATTGGATTTGAACTGTAAGGGGCTAAAATTCTAGCTAGTCTGTCTAAAATATCTAATGAGTGGTCGCCAATAAATTAGAAGCTTTAGCAAGAGTTTAGACTTTTAAGCATTTATTAAGGAGAATAAGAATTTGGTGAAGAGAGAGAGAAAGAGGCCTAGATTCATCTCTCTATCTCGGGGAGCTACAATTCTGCTCCGCTCTCCATGAGAGTCCTGACGAAAGAGAGTGAGAGCGCCAGCCTCACCCCCTCTTCCTCCCATAAGCAAATGTCACTTCCTGACACCAAAGAAAAGCCACATGTCTTGCCCTCAGGCACCTTCTCCTCATGGTGGAGCTTTCCTATGGGAAATTTCCAGCAGGTGGCGTCATTCCAATCATTACAGAACTCAGAAGAAACTGGTTTTTTTGGGTGCTACTGCAAAATACAGCATTTCAAGTTTTAATAGAACCGAGTTCAGCACCTGCTTGTTAAATAAGTTTTGTCTTATAACTCTTTGTATAGTACTTAAAGGTTTATAATATACTTGTTTTACTAGCAAATGTCTAGAAGTTTTTACCTGGTTATTTTTTCCATCTCTTTGTCATGACATTTTTAAAGATTTTAGATTATCTTTTTATTTTTTTTCCCCCAGGGCAATGAGGGTTAAGTGACTTGCCCAGGGTCACACAGCTAGCGTCAAGTGTCTGAAGTCGGATTTGAATTCAGGTTCTCCTGAATCCAGGACCAGTGTTTTATCTACTGTACCACCTAGCTGCCCCTAGATTATCTTTTGAAATATGGTTTAGGTGCTTTCAAGATATTTAGAACATTTCCCAATTTTAGAGTTCTGTTACTTGCCTGGAAATAAGAGGAAAGATTCGAGTGTTGTGGGATCCTCAAAATCAGAGCAGAAAATATTCAAACTGAAAAAAAAAAATGTAGATAATAGAGGGTAGCAACAATATCAGGCACACATGGACATCATGGGAAGTAGAACAAGTTCCCTGAGGTTTACAGATGATATGTTTTTGGCACAAGTAGTTGGTATGGAAAGTAGCCTTTTCTTACTTGTGGAAACCAAGCCAAATTATTTTTTAAACAACCTCCCAACAATAGCACTCACAGATTGAACTCATTACACTGAACAAAGCCAGCATCAGTTAAAACGGGGGCTGAAAAATCTATGTGTTAGTATGTGATAAAAGGAGCCAGGAATCATCCATTCCTGCCACAGAACCACCCATGGGCATTAGGGCAAATGGCATCTCCTTTCAGGGCTGAACACATCTTATCGGCAAAGGAGGGATGGATGATAGTGGCACACAACAGCTTTCAGACTTTTTTGCTAAGTGTGAAATGATGTTGCTGCCTTTGGAGGACCTGAAAGCCTTGCTTGTCCCTTCCCCTCAGAAATTACTTCAAAGGGAATAGCTGAGGCATCAACACCTTGCTTCACTTTTTTAAGCAGAATAGGATAATGCTTTTCTGTCATATCTCCCCTCCTCTGCACTTCACACCCCCACTGCTGTTTTCTTAGCAACTAATTACTCTGTTCTTTGACTCGTTGCTCCTCTTTTCTTCCTTTTGTCAGCTGTTAATGCTATTCCAGAATGAGGCTATGTAGTTCTCACCTACCCTGGCCTGCCTCTCCAGCCCATCATCCTCATATTTTGAGGACAGTCAACCTTTCTAGTACATGAATAGACCGCATTTTTATTGATTCTGTTGATAACCATTAAAAACAACTGTTCAGAGGGCAGCTAGGTGGTGTAGTGGAAAGTTAAAACAACTGTTCATTCAAGGCAAGGGTTTGCAAAGAATAAACAGTTTAAAGGATGTTGTCACAGAAATGTATGGTCAGAAGAGATGAGCTGATCACATAGCAAGAGCCAGGAATAACAAATGGAGAATGTTACCCATGTGATTTCAAGAGAAGACAGAGAAGAGCCCTAGCATATTGAAGGGGGTGAAAGTTCCCATTTCAAATTTATGGAAAAACATAGATAAGAAAGTGGACAAGCATCAAGGACATGACTTGTGATGCCTTATTGTAGGGAATACTCATATCAGTCAAATCAGTGGGCCATTTGAGTATCTGATTATTGTGAGTAGTGGAAGCAAAAAGGGAACTTCCAAAAGCCAGTTGTAAAAATAAAGTGTCAGATAAATAATTTATATTTCTCTATGTGTTCTATATATGGCATTCCATCCCTTTCATTCTCCTAGAAGGTCTGAGAGAGTCCCGCAAACAAGGAAATACTGGAGGTGACTGCCTGCTTTCTCTCAAAAGATTTCCTTTTTTTTCAGTGTTATTTCAATTCCTCTGATTACATGAAGGAGAGGACCTCAATTAGGGAAAAGCAGTCTGGAATCTTTTCCATATCCATAGGTAGAAGGTAGAATACTGATTCTGAGGAACAGCATGGAGGCTATTTCGGCTGGAATATAGAGCACACAAATGGATATCATATGAAATTAGCTTGGAAAGGTAGACTGGAGCCAGATTGGGAAGCATCCAAATGAAAACTTTGTATTTTGTCCTGAAGGCATTGAGAGAGCAGCAAAAGGTCCTTCCACAGGGGAGTAATGTGGCCAAACTTGGTCAAACTTGTACTTCAGAAACTTTGTTTTGGCAGCTACGTGGAGGATGGATTGGTGATAAACAGAGACTTGATTGAGTTAGGGGGCAGTGGCAATAATCTAGGTGAAAAGCTATGAGACTATTGTGCTGTAAGAAATGACGAGCAGGGGGGCAGCTAGGTGGCGCAGTGGATAAAGCACCAGCCCTGGATTCAGGAGTACCTGAGTTCAAATTGGGCTTCAGATACTTGACACTTACTAGCTGTGTGACCCTGGGCAAGTCACTTAACCCTGATTGCCCTGCAAAAAAAGCAAGAAACAAAAAAGGAAAGGATGAGCAGGATGCTATCAGAAGGACTTACGAAAAATGCAATCCTACTACAGAGAAAGAAGTGATAGTATCTGAATACAGATTGAAGTATACATTTTTTGTTAGTTCTAATGTGGAAATGTGTACAAAACTCTGGTGCAAACACTGCACATATATAACTTATATTGAATTGCTTGAGTTCTTAAAGAGGGATGGGGAGAGAGGGAGGAAGAAAATTTGGAACACAAAGTTTTTTTAAAAATCGATGTGGGGGCAGCTAGGTGGCGCAGTGGATAAAGCACGGGCCATGGAGTCAGGAGGACCTGAGTTCAAATCCGGCCTCAGACACTCAACACTTACTAGCTGTGTAACCCTGGGCAAGTCACTTAACCCCAATTGCCTCACTTAAAAAAAAAAATCGATATGAAAATTTGTTTTGACATGTAACGGGGAAAATTCTAAATAAATAACTTTTTAAAAAGTTAAACAAACAAAAAAAATCCATAGACCAAATAAATGTGACCTCCTTCAAAAGGCTTTTCCTATTTCTTCCTTCCAGTTGCTAGTATCTTGCTCCATTCTACCCCTCTCTCAATTACCTTGTACTTATTTTGTGTGTGTTTTATACTTAATTATACATGTATGTGTTTCCTTGCCTCAGTCTGAGGCTGGTTGAAAAATCACTTACAGAGGAATAAAAAAACAAGTTTTGTTGACAAAAAAAATGCTATGAGAACCTTAATTAGGTTGGTGATTGTGGGAATGGAGAGAAGAGAATAAATGTGAGCTATCTTGTGAAGGTACCATCAACAAGACTTAGCAAGTGATTGGATATGGGAGTTAAGGGGAGTGGAAAGGGTGTGGAAGGATTACAAATGATGTCAGGGTTTCAAATTTGTTGCATTTGGAATGAGTAGTGTTGTCCTCACCTAAAATAAGGAATTTTGAAGGGTGGGATTCTATTTTTACTATCTCTGTTTCCCTAAACAAGTCATTTTAGGGATAACAATATTTGTGCAGTCACCAAGTTTTGAGGAAGGCACTTTTAGATACAAGGTACTCTTAAATGTGAGTTGCTTCCCCCCCCCCATTATTATCAGAAACACATAATCCTATATTCATAGTCTAGGGGGTACCTCAAGAGAATATCTCCTCCAAACATCTCATCGCAGATGAGTAAACTGAGGCACAGGCAATATTTTTTTTAACAAGTCAAGCTTCAGTGCCTTAGGTCCATGTTACTTATTTTGGTTACCTCCCCCTTTGGTGCAAATTGTCTTTTGTGCTTTCTTATCCTATGTGACCAATCATCATGTCTTTCCATACATTTTTCCTATAAGATATACCTTATATGCTCAGGACCATGCTCTGATAATGTCTGGTGTTTCGTGGACACTACCGCAACTCTTGATCTATCATTCCTCGGTCTCACGTTATCTCTTTTTCAGTCATACTTCCTAATTGGGTCTTCTTACATGAACCATTTTTCATAGGTAAGCTACTTTTAAATAATATGCAACTTCAAACATTACTAATAGTGTCAATATAAATAACTTCATGCCAGAACCTGTTGTTGGAAGTTTCCACAGTCTGGCTGCAGCCTACTTCCACTCTTTTCCTCTTCATTATCCATATGTTGTAGGTACTTTTGATTGCTCTCTGTTCTTTGGTTTTCTTCTGTCTTCCTTCATTTTTGCAGCCCATCCCTCATTCTAGGAACATGATCTTTCATTATTAATCTAGTTGTTGAAATCCTTCTCTCCCTTTAAAGGTCCATTTAGGTGGCCCTTTTTCTATAAAATTTTCTCATGATGCTCTTACCCCGTCTTGAGCTGAAAGTATTATCTCTTGCTTCATGATATTCAACACACTTTTTCTTGAGCTCTCCTTTGTCCTAAACATGGTGATATGGTATTTAATAAAATGAATATTGGACTTGAAATCAGAAAAGATCTGGATTATAGCCTCAATTCTGATGCTTACTAGCTGAACCTCAGTTTCCTCCTCTTTCATTTGAGGATGATATACATGTCTCTACCTCACAGGGTTGTGAAGAAAGCAGGTTGTGTAAAAAAAAATAATTATTAATAACTGTATCTAACCTGGAAAAATTATATAATTGGATTTATGAAAAATTATAAGTTTAGAGAAATTATAATTGGGCCGTAAGTCCTGCCACGGTCGCCATTCAAATGTAGGAATATTTTTAATTGACTAGGACTAATTTGAGGGGCTGATCTGACTGGAGTACTAATTTTGGGACTTTAGACTAACTGTGCTATCTGACTGCTATTAACTTAGCATGGGGCGTTTATAAAGTTCCACCACACTCCCAAAATTGATACTTGAAAAAGATTAAGAAGCCTCTTAACTAAATAATCAAAGCAGAGTTTATTTATGAGATACTATTTAAAATTAAGAATACAGGGAAATAAAACGTACAACCTGACTGTATTGCAGGTGAGTCTCTTTCCACTGCATCTCTTTGGAACTTCTTAAATACAATAAGGGCCTTAGCCACCTCTTTCCTTAGGGTACTCAGGTCCTTGATTCTAACTCCGAGCCCCTTTCACTTTGTAAATCCCCTGCTTCTAACTTTCCTCTCCTTATTGCCACTGCTGAACCCCTGTGTTTCTCTCTCACCTACCTTCTGTCTGTCTGCTCTGTCAGTCTGCCCTTCGGCCTCTCTTTTCTCTGCTCCTAGTCCTTCTCATCTTCTCCTGCATCCTTTTAGCCCCCTGTCTGTCTTCTCCAACCTTTGCCATCTGGTCAGCAGCCCCTTGACCTCTTCTCCGTCTGTCCATCCCCTTGACTGCCCCCTTGAGTCTAACTCCCAGGTCTATATATACCTTTTCTTCTCTCCACTCAAATCTCGGGGCTTCCTGCGCCCCCACAGACCAAGCTAATCTGCCAGCCAGGGCTGCGCCTGTTGGGGGTGGGGGGTGCGCTTCAGCCTCACATGCCTCAGCATAGGCTATCTGGGATCTTTTGGATAGCTCCGCTCAGGTCGGAGGGAGCTAGGGGCTTTTTTCCCCCAGCTGTCTGACCTTGTCTTGTACAGCCCAGGGGGCTTCCTGGCTCAGCTGAAGCCAGGGGGAGGGGCACCAGCTCCTCCCACACAGAAGAGACCCTGAGGGCCTAAGGCTTTCTAATCTCTGCCTAAAGGTAGGGTCCCCAAATCAAAATAAATTTCCACAGTTGTAAAGTGTCAAAAGCTATATGAATACCATTTCCTCTGCCTTTGGAATGCTTCTTGAAGGACTCTATAATTTTTCATCTTTGTATCTTTAGCATTTAGCATTGTGCCATGTGTATAATGGGCCTTTTACAGTTGTTTGAATTGTTTTGAATGTTAGTTGACCATATTTAGTTTCCTTAAGCTGTCAGCCAGATTTCAAGCCCTAGTTATTTCTATTTTATACAAGAAGGAATAGAGGTGTTAGAGTTAATTGTCTGAAATTGAGGCTATTCAATATCAGAGGTAGGATAAGAAAGGATAATATTTTGTCTGCAGCTCTATCATTAACCACCAAAACAACTCTTTACCCCTTGCTCCTTAACCAACTCATTCTTGTGCCCAGTAAGCATAGTCAAAGAAGGTAAATCAATATGTTATCCATATACAAATGCATTTCTCATTCTGTACCTCTAGACCATTTCTTCTCTGCAAGGCAGTGTCAATAGCTCATTTAAAAAATACACAAAAGAAATAAAAAAGACATTTAGAAGGTTAGACCCCTGTGACAGTTTTCTTACTGCTGTGTTAAATTTTATGTACACTTAAAACATAGGCCATTACAAAAGTTCACAGTTTGATATATGTCCCTTTTTAGTTCTTATTTGCATATAGAGGTTTTTCAATTTTTATTAAGTTCATAATAAAGAACAATAGAAAATATTCAAATTAAATTTCCTAAGGTATTAATTTTTGAGAGAAAAAGAATGTTTTTACTCAGAGGTTAGAGGAAAAGTTGGAAGAAAGGCAGCAGATGATTTTCCACATTAATTTTTTCTCGCAAATTGAAATTTTAGTGGATAATTTTTTCATTCCATTTAAATTTTTTTATTTTTATTTTTTGTTTTTATCTCACTTTCATTTCTGAATATATCCCTTCCTCAATCACTTTTGCTAGTTCATCATCCCAATTGTGCCTTTTACTGGACTTGTACATTAAGGCTATGTACTTGGTGCTCATCTGTCTTTGGTCTACCGTCTCACCTAGAAATCTCCCCAGTTATTTTTGCCAAACATGCCACCAACCTTTTAGTTACCCAGGTCGACAACCTTCACATTATCCATGACTCTTTGCTTTCCCCTCACCCCATATATAGTCCGTTGTCATCACTTGGCCTTTCTACTCAGCATTTCCTTTAGCCAGTTTCCTTCTCTCCACTCAAGTTTTGGCCTTCATAACCTCTCACTTGGAGTATTACATATACAAATATAAGGCTATTTGGTCTCCTGACCTCGAGTGTTGCCCCAGAGTCCAGCCTCTACACAGCTGTTAAAGTCAGTCTGTCAGCTAGTATTTATTAAGTGCCTACTGTGTGTCAAGCCCTGTACTAAGTTCTGGGAATACAAAGAAAGGCAAAAAAAGTTCAGCTCTCAAGAAGCTCACAGCTAAATGGGGGAAGACAGCATGCAAAAAATCCTAGAAACCAGATGGATACATACAGGATGAATTAGGGTGATCTTAGAGGGAAGACTCTAAGATTAAAGAGGACAGTGAAAGGCATCTTGCAGAAGGTAAGACTTCAGGGGAGATTTAAAGGAAACCGAGGATGATGTGACATAAAGATGAGGAAGGAGAATACTTCAGACATTCAGGACAGCTAGTGGAGAAGCATTAAATCAGGAAATGGGAGTTTTTCGTTTGAGGACCAATAAAGAGGCCAATGCCACTGGATCACAAAGTATATGGAGGGAAGTAACATTTAGGAAGACTGGAAAAGGGGATAGGTTATTAAGGACTTTGAAAACCAAACAGAAAATTTTGTGTTTGATCTTCAAGGTAATAGGGAACCTCTGGAGTTTAAGTCATGAAAGTGGGAATAGCCAGACCTGTGTTTTAGGAAGATCAGTTTGACATGAGGAGAGACTTGAAGCAGGAGAACCAATTGCAGTGCTCCGAGTGGGAAGCATTAAGGCTTCACACCACGTTGGTGACCACGTCAGAGAAGGGAACATAGGCAAGAGAAGTTACAACAATAAAATTGACAGGATTTGTTCACTGATTGGCTATGGGGGGAGAGAGATAAGGAGTGGAGGATGACATAGTTGTCAGCCTGGGTGATTGAGAGGCTGGTGGAACCGTTGGAAGGAATAGGGAGTAGGGAGGAGAGGTGAGTTCACTTTGGCCACGTTGAGTTTAAGATGTCTTTGTGACATTCATCTTGCTATCAAGGCAGTCATTGGCTTTCTTGCTGATCTGCACATATGACACTCCAACTTCATAACTCTGTATTGGCAGCCTTCCATGCCCACCTTATAAATCTTCTCTGCCACTCAGAATCCTTTCTTTCCTTCAATACTCCGCTGACAGACTCAATTCACCTTTATGGTAAAACTTGTCCTGCCTAGGTGCCTTCCCCCACAAAAATGGCAAAGCATTTAATGTGTGTGTGTGTGTGTTGTATATGTTGTATATGTGTCTGTTCCCCAAGAGATTGTAAGCTTTTTGAGGATAGCGACTATTGCATTTTTGTCATTTTATCCCCAACACTTAGGACTGCTTTTAGTACATAATAAGTGCTTAAATATTTGTTCACTGATGGATTGCTACAACAAAATGTACTTATATAAATATTTTGGTATTATGATACTCTTGGTGGTATCTGCCTGGCAGTGAAATCTCTTTTTATTTGCATTTTAACTGTTAATAGGAAGCAGTGAAGTTTTAAAAAATAATAATAAGGAAGAAAAGAGGCCCTAACCCATTTTTCCTTATACTTCCATCTTAACAGGAGCTGCTCTGAAACATACCGCATGCCAGTGATGGACTACAAAATGAATGAAGGGGTTTCCTATGAATTCAAGTTCCCTTTCCGAAATAACAACAAATGGCAGAGAAATGCCAACAAGGGGCAAGGATCTCATGGGTCTCAAGTACCCTCCCAGGTCCAAAGTCCAGTGATTTCCCGAATGAGTTCTGGAAAAGGAGATGGGAAGATGCAACCTCCAGAACGAGCTGCCAATATTCCTCGAAGCATCTCTAGTGATGGCCGCCCCTTGGAACGGAGGTAATTCTGTTCTCTAAAGGTTGGATTTCTTTGTTATGTGGAAATTGTCTTCTGGGGGAGTGGGGGTGGAAGAGGAGAAATATAGGAGAAAATTTAGGAAATGTAAAAACAAAAGATACCAATGAAATTCATTTTTTTAAAAAGGTTAAATTTCAGCCTGTGCCCAAGATTTACACACAACTAAAAAAGGCAGGCTCAACTTTAGGCATTCATATGTTTTAATTATTTGGACCTTTATAACAAAAGTTGAAAATTTCTCAAACAATCCATAAGGAAATAACTTCTGTACTGTCATCATATTCTAAGGCCATGATTTGAATAGAGCATGAGTATAACCTAGGAATACCTTTGGCTCCCCACAATGGTAGTTCTGAAGTTGTAATTTAATTTCCATATGGTGCTAAAAAAAAAATAAAAATCAACCCTGCAAACTAGTACCCTTTTGGATCAGGACTTGGCAAACATCTTTGAGGAGATGGTGACCATATTATCATCTGTGACAATATTCATCTTTATGGGGTTAGTGATGTGAAGACTAGCAAAATGATACAGGTTTTTGGTTGAGTAACTGTGTTTGTGTTACTTGGTTAATAAAGAGGTGGGAGGAAGGAAGCCAACTAGTACATTATACCACATACTTTCCACTGCTCTGAAGGTGGAAGAGAATTATGGGGAGGAGGCTTCACTTGGATAATATGTTAAAAAAAATAAGCAAAGGGGAGAGGGATTAAGAGACAAAGGCAAGAAATAAACATTACAGTTGAGGATGAAATTTAAAGCTATATTTTGGCACTTTGGTTTGTGATAAATGATCAGATTTCCATTTGGGTCCAGAGGGGAAAAAAAGTCTCACTTTGTTTTTCCTGGCATTCACAATGGAGCATATTGCAGCATTTTGTCTTAAAGTAGCTAGACTTTTATTTGGCTGTTGGAGGCATGTCAACCTTGTATATAGTTTAGCCTTGCTCTAGTCTCATCTAACTTAGAGTAAAACTTTTTATGAGAACATTATTTAAACTCAACCCAGTTCTATTAAAATGGAAATGAGTTTATACTTAAAAATCTAAAATAGACAAGTACTATAAACCTATGCCAGTGAAGGAAACTGTCCAACTGGATAATCTAAGATAAGGGGTTCATTCACTACTGCAATTGCAGCCTCTTCTCTGATGCACTCTTCAGTGATTTTTACCTTGAGCCACATAGCCAGAGTACATTTTTTTCTACTACCCCTGCCCCTTCTAATACTGTTCAAGAATGGCTTCTTCCATCTCTACTCAGAAAATGGAACAACATCTCATAAAGTATTAAAAGTATGGTTAGGAAGCATATTTGATATAACGAGAATGAGTTAAATTCTTAACAGCTGATGTATATTATTTGGGGATTTAACCATTTAATGACACTATGGTGCCATGTAAATTCAGTTTCTAGATGTTACCATGGTGGTTTTTTTTTTCCTTTTTAATGTACCTGACTTACTCCCCCAAAGTGATTCTTTTAAAGAATCTAGCTGATTAGTTCACTAATGTATCCCCTCTTTAACATCACTATTTACATTTGCTAAATTGCTATATTGGTTTGAATTTTTTTTTAATCTTAAGAAATCACTGAATTGGTCCTAAACATTAGTTTTTCATAGATTTAGAAAAAAGTTTTTGTAATAATGATAAGCATTTATTCCTTAATGGTAAGCCCTTCTTTGAAACAAATCAGCAAGCTTTCTTATGCAGTGTGTTTGTCTTGTATTATCTTTATTAAAAAAGGGGGTGGGGGCAGCTAGGTGGCGCAGTGGATTAAGCACCGGCCCTGGACTCAGGAGTACCTGAGTTCAAATCCGGCCTCAGACACTTGACACTTACTAGCTGTGTGACCCTGGGCAAGTCACTTAATCCCCATTGCTCCACAAAAAACAACAACAACAAACAAAAAATAAATAAACAAAGTTCTTTCTATCCAGAATTTATTTTTTTGTGATAGATACAAAAGCCAGTTATGGAAGCATTGACTCTTATTGGTAAAAATATTTTGATGAATTAACAATTCTAGAATTCTTTATCATAGAGTTCTAGAACTTGAAGGAACCTCAGAGGCCTTTAAATCCAATTTCCTCACAGATAAAGAGAGTGAGGCCCAAGGAAGGTTAGTTATATGACTGAACTAACATGTCACACATCATAATTGTCAGGGATGGGATTTAAACCTAGGTTCTTAATCTCCAAAGCCAGTTCTCTTTCCACTGTACCATGCTTCTTTAGCTACTTTTAGCCCTAGAAAATGTGTAACCACATTGGTACCAGGCTTAATCTTCCAAATCATAGAAGGTATGCTTCTCACTTCTAAAGGTCCCTGACTATATTAATGTAGGTAGGTACTCCCTTCAGGAACATGAATTTCAACTCATGCAAGCCTTTGTGTGACAAAAAAAGACTTCCACCTGGATGTGAACCTTGTAATGATAACTCTCTCTGAATTTGGCTAGACATCCAGCCTGCCTTTGGACTTGTACTTGAAGGCTTGTCCAACTTGATGGAGGATCTATCAGAGCTGAAACTTCACAGTCATAGCCTTGCAGAACGAGGGTTCACCTTCACTCTATGATAAGGCAGCATTGAAATAAGACTTTAGTGGAAGCAAAGGTGTTTTATTGGTGTATTTTCTCCCTCATTCTCTCAAGATCTGTGGTAAGCTATAAAAATTAAGCAGTGGCTCTTGGTTTACTCCAACTGCTGGAACAGTCCAAGTTGGCAGGAGTAGGGTTACCGGTGGACTGACAATTTCACCTTCTGCATCTTTCTCCCTACCAACAGCTTTGTTTCAGATAGTTCTTTGAGGTAGTGGGGAGGTAAATAAACTACCAGAATGAAGGTTGTTGGGGGCGGGAGGAAGCCCAGGTAACTCCAAGGTTACAGCTTAATTCTATGGCATATCAGTCAAGAGTAATTTGGTTTGTTGACCTTGGTGTCCTTCATTTTAATGAAAGTTATGATTAAGTGGTTATTCCTGCTTTATGAAAATTTGTCATTGTTTTCCTTTTATCTTTCCTAATCTTTAAAAATTTTTTTTTTAATTTTTTTGTGGGGCAGTGGGGGTTAGGTGACTTGCCCAGGGTCACACAGCTAGTAAGTGTCAAGTGTCTGAGGCCGGATTTGAACCCAGGTACTCCTGAATCCAGGGCCAGTGCTTTATCCACTGTGCCACCTAGCCACCCCCATCTTTCCTAACCTTAAAATTTTAATGTTGCCATCTTGTAAAATTTGTTTAACTCTCTGTGTTTTGAATGGGGCATCATGTCACAACGAATAACCAGCTTCCAAGTCAGACCAGATTCCAAATGCTACTGCTGACGCTTATGACTACATGATTCCCAGGGCAAAGCACTTAACCTCACTATGTCCTCAGGCAACTCCCTGACAGTTACAGATTGACACCTGTCAAAGGAGGGAGTGAGAGTTGGGGAGAAGAACTTAAATAGAAGATGCTGGTTGTTCGTGTCAACCAGTGGTTGTTGGTATGGAACTCCCAGAGTCCTGTCATTGATACAAGTCTATTTAGAATCTTAAAGGATTTCCTGGGGAACTGAGACTAAGTGATTTGTCCTATGGCTGGTCAGTCTATATATGTCAAAAGTGGGTCAATCTGCCACTCTATCCACTATGCAGTGCTTTTCCCTTCCAGATTGAAGAGAGTTCTCTCATGGTATCTGGAAAGGGGATGTCAGGATAGCTAACATGCCGAATGAATTTTTAGGCTTGTCCAGGACTTACCACTTGTATTTTATACAAGGGATGGAATGTACTTAACAAGGGCCAATAAAAGCATATTTGCCAAGAGTTTTATAAATTGAATTAAGAGGGTTTTAGACTGAATAGGGAAAGGAAGAGAGAAAGCTGCCCACATTAAATCTGGCAAAACCAGTCACAATTTGAGTAGTAAATACAACAAAGAAAGTAGAAAAGAAATGTAATCCATAGGAGACAGTATCCAAGTAAAAGACAAGCTATAAAATCTATGTACTTAGGTACTTGCATATACATATAATATGGATAATTAACAGAGTGAACTAAAGTTATGCAAAAGGACAAATTTTGACAATAATTTTCACTGGCACTTGATTGGATTCAAGTTTATTACCAGAATTTGTCACTGGAAGAGTATGTTATTCAAAATACAGAAAAGATAAAAGTGGGATAGGATAACATTGTATTAAATCATACATGTGAGGAAAGCCGAGAACCAGAAAAGGAAGGTATAATGGGGGAAAGGCTGTAAAGGAAGAAGTATTGTCCTATAAAGTGCACCACCTAAACAGACAAAAATGAGGAGTTAAGGAAACATCACAAATCTGGCACATGTTGTAATAGTAATGGGAAACTGAGATCACCTGAACTGCTCATCTTCTTTCTCTTTCTGCCTAAAGAAGAGCAGCTAGTATCTTTTTTTTTTTACATTTCTTTTTTTTTTAATATTTTGGGGGGCAGCTAGGTGGCACAGTAGTTAAAGCATCAGCCCTAGATTCAGGGGGACTTGAGTTCAAATCCAGCCTCAGACACTTGACACTTACTAGCTGTGTGACCCTGGGCAAGTCACTTAACCCTCACTGCCCTGCTCCCCCACTCCCAAAGAGTTGTTTTTATTTTAAACTTAAATACAAAATGAGAAAAGGAAAAAAGAAGTTGCCATGTACACACCCGAACGTAGGAGAGGATTCAATATAACACAATAAATTTTCATTTCATGAAAACCTATATACAAAACACTACTCATTGTTTTCAGATTTGCCCAGCTTTTCTTTGCTTCCCTCTTGGTTTTCTTTTGTTCTCTGCTGTGTATTTTTTACTTTATTAGTTTAACTCTTCCTCCCTTCTCCCCACTCCCCCAAAGAAGGCTGCAATTAAGTGTTCAGTTAAGGGGAACTTCTCTTCTGGATCTGGCTCTTATCAACTAGGAGGTTCCCAGGGTAGAAATGTTGAGAACTTTGTGGGGAAGGGATATTTCCATTTTTGAAAATGTGAATGAAAATGGGAAAGCCCTAAATTTGGTTAGGTAGCTTTTATAGAGTTCAGAAAAAGAATAGCTGGGGTCTCAGGGATGAAAATCTTTTTTCCTGGTTTCTTTGAAGTTCCTGACCTTTTGTTCTTCCAAATGAACTTTGTTATTATTTTTTTCTAACTCAGTAAAATAATTTTTAGTCATTTAATTGAGATGACACTGAGTTCATGGATTAATTAGGCAAAATTGTTATTTAAAAATTATATTGAACAATAAATATTATTTCAATTACTTGTATCTGAGTTTATTTGTATAAAAAGTGTTTTATGTGTGTTTTCAAATAGTTCCTTTGTTTTGGCAGGTATACATGGGTATTTTATATCATCTAGTTGTTTTAAATAGTCTAAAACTATTGAATACTATTGCTGACACATAATAGTTTCTCTGTTTTTCTCTTTTGATTAAATCTATTTTAACTTTGACTTTGAGATTATGATTACTATTCCTGCTTTTTTTACATAATAAATTCTATTCCTGCCCTTTATTTTATCTTTGTGTATATCTCTCATTTTTATAATGTTTCTTCATGGCAACATATTGTTGAATTCAATTTTTATTCTGCTTTCTGTTTCCATTTCCATTTTGTGGGTAAATTCATCGCATTTACATTCTAAGCTACAATTACTCATGTATTTTCCTCCTCCTTATTTTTCCTCACTATTCTTCTTACCCTATTTACCCTAACCCTCCTTACTCCTCTGCTTTACTTCTGTCCACTACCTTGCCCACCCCTCTATGAGCCCCTCCTTTATCCTCTCCCCCCTTGATTCCCTTTTAACCCATTCCTGAGAGTTGGGTTCCATCACTCCCCATCTTCTGCCCCACTAGCTTCCTCTCTATCTTCCTTTTGTGTCTCTTTTGTATAGGCTAGTGGTTTTTTGTTTTTGTTTTTTTTTTAATTTTCACTTGTTTTAATCTTTTTTCCTTCAAAAGATAGAGAAACCAAAAAAGGGGAACTTCTTTTCTGGACCTGGCTCTAGAAGATTCCCTGGGGTGAAAATGTTGAGAACTTTGTGGGGAAGTGACAGTTCCTTTTTTAAAAACGTGAATGAGAATGGGAAAGACAGGCATAGTTAGACATGGACCCTAAATTTGGGGAGGTGGATTTTATAGAGTTGGGAAAAAGAATAGCTAGGATCTCAGGGATGAAAATGCTTCAAGAAATGTCAGCCTGAGTGATGGGAAGCTTTTAAATACTGAATCCTAAATACACAAAGAGAAAGAGTTTCAATTAGAACCAAAAAGAGAGCTGTCTCAAGAGACCTTGTAGATTCAGAGGTAATTTATTAACCATCTTAGATGTAAAAAAGATACCTACAGAAGATGGAGGCAATGCCAGGTAATGGTAAAGGAATATAAAAAGGTTTGGTGGCTTTTTTAAGCCAACTTGTTATGACAATTGTTTTATTTCTTTTAAATATTGTTTAAAGGATAACAAGGGTCACTGTTTATTTACGTATTTTATAGTCAACAGCTTATTAGATGGGCTTGGAGTTGTTGAAAAACTATGCATGGTATTATCCTCTCATCTTTATCCTTAAAATTTAATGTTAATGTCAATCTTTGCTCTGATTAGTTGATCACTTGATTGTGCATAGCTAATAATGAAATAGATTCCAGATAGATTTTTAAAAACCTACAGAAAAATAGATCAGTGTGACGGATTAGATAGTAGTCCCATTGTTTGTTAGACCCAAGAATATAAATTACTGGTAGAAGGTCTCCCTATTTGGCAAGAAGTGGTGGTAAAACTGGGAAGCAATTTAGCAGAGATTAGTTCAGACCAACGTTTTATGCCATGTTAAAATAAGTTAAAAATGGATATGTGACTTGAATTTCACTAGTGAAAAATCAGAAGGAAATAAGATGGGGTGTCTTTTTTTTCCAAACAGTTGTATCTAGAGGGAGAATTTTTCAGCATGGCATAGAACGTAGAGGAGGTCACCAAAAGTAAAGTAAATAATATTGACAATTAAATATAAATGCTTTTATACAAATTAAAATAGTGAAGGTAAAAGTAGAAGGGTAATTATGTATAGTAGAAATATTTGCATCAAACTATCACTAAAAATTATCAATCACCAATAAATCCAAAATACATTTGGCAAGAAGAATTAGAGAAAGATGACCGAGAAAGGGAGAGACAGGAAGACACAAACAGGGAGAGTCACAGATCTCTTAAACACAAATGTCTGAAAATATTTTAAAATTATAAATGAATACATGAAAACATGTTTTAAATCACTAATAGTAAGGGAATTAAATTAAAAACAACTGTGAAATTTTAGAATATGCTAATCCTATAAAAATATCAATTTCAATATTCAAATGGGTATTAATTTAGTAGGTGAGAATTTCACAGTTGCAAAGCAAGCAACCTGATATAGTAGAGTCGGGGGACCAAAATTTAAAGCCTGTTTTGTTATATGTGGTCTTGGGCAAGTCACTGACATTCCCTGGGCCTTAATTTCCTCATCTTTAAACTAAAAAAATCGCCTGTGGACTATTCCAAGTCTGAATATGTGATCCTGTAATCCCTTAAACAAAACTTCACATTAAAGAAGAATCCACTTGAGCTGAATGTTAGTCAAGCAGTCAAAGCCCCCTCATTTTTTACATTAATCATTTGTGTTCCAGAGAAGTTAATTGACTTATTGAAGGAAGGTCCCAACACTACTTCAGTGTAGAACTAACTATACCATAAATCATTTTCTTTCTGATGAGTAGATATAACTAAAAATTAATAATTTGAAGGAGTCTCTTGAATGTCTCTAATAGCCCTACTAAATACACACAGAACCCAGATAAAAACAAAACACAGTTAATAGCAAAAATTTAACAAGAAAAGAACTTGTTTAGTGAAGTTGCTACACAGTGATTACAAAATCCAACCCATTATTTGTTACCAGAATCAGAAGTAAAAACAATTAATTTTGTAGCTTTTTAAAAAAAGGTAGTCAATCTCAAGGGTTCATTCCAGCACTGATTCTGTGATACATGCTATGCTAGAGAAAATAAACATAGTATATAATCTGATCGAGTAATGGAAATAAAATTGAAAGCCAATAAATTTCTATGACATTTGTTGTTTGTTCAATTTAGAGCAGTCATATTTTAAGTACTAAGTTTTGTAAATGTATTTCAGTTGAGCCAAGCTAAAATTGACTAAGACTGAACTAGAAGTTGCTCTTGATTGAATTTGCTATAGAAGATTTTTAGCTAAAACTAAATTATGGCACCATATTTGTCAGCGAAGATAAGGTGATAAAATAAAGTGCAATGCTTTGCATGAGGAGTTTTTAGTTACAGAGTATTTGCTTTTTGCTGTGGACCAAATGAGATAATGTATATAAAGTGCCTGGCAAACCATAATGCATTATTTCAAAATACCCCAAATGTTAATGATTTTATTCAGAGGAAACACTTGATACTTAGGCACTTGGGTTTGTGACTAATGTTTCACTAGGCAAAGTCACAGTTGCAAGCAAGAAATAGCCAGCTGCAAAGAAAGAAATTCAAATCAGTTCCCAGACCTCCAGTATCTGCAATTCTTGGGCATAATTATCCTGTAAGGTCATACCTATATTGAAAAGATGTTTTCTTATCCAGCCTTGAAAAGGAACACACTAGTGCTTCTGCCTATGGACCCTCACATTATAGTGCCATCTGTATTTTGGTCTTAAAAACATACTGCATGTTTTATAGTCTCTAATCTGCTACTCAGCTTTACAGGTTTAAGGTTAAAATTTCTAAATGAATTTTAATTCTGCGGTTTTGTTATTTTTAAAATGGTCCTGTATCATTGTTCTCCAGTGTGGAGTATGCATAAAATTGGCATGCAGAAAGAAAACACTTTAATGTTTAATTTTAATCTA
The DNA here is from genome assembly GCF_019393635.1 of Dromiciops gliroides. Lineage (NCBI taxonomy): Eukaryota > Metazoa > Chordata > Mammalia > Microbiotheria > Microbiotheriidae > Dromiciops > Dromiciops gliroides. The sequence goes on along the minus strand of NC_057862.1, from coordinate 240,757,351 downwards.
TTGTACTAAGAAATAAAGCTTTTACTTAATATATAGAGTGACCTTGAGACACTCTCTCTCAATCTGCATGTGTTTGTATGTGATTGTCTTGTGTTAATGTACAATGTGCTGGGTATCCTGAGATGTGAGTCACAGTACTGAAGGTTTGATGCTGGTGCCCTCAATCTTCCATGAACTTCCAGCATCTTGTGAGGTATTGTCACCTGTGAGCAATACTTTCAGTAGTTTTCTAGGCTACTTTATCTTAGGTTCAGCTAAGCTCCCCTACAAAAATTGGCTTAAAAACACCTCCTGCAGTGAAGCCATGGATTGGCTATGGTGCTAATAATGCGAGCAGAAGTGAACAAAAAGAAAATGGTGAGGCTGATGCCCTTCCTGTTCTTTGTATGAGTTCATTATATCAGCCGCATTATGAGGTAAAATCAGTGATGGATTAGTCAGATTTGACAAGAAGTTGACCAAACATTTAAAAAATGACCAAGAAGAATATTTGAAATATGGATGCACATCAACTATCATTAACACTGAACTGCAGCCCAAACATATATTTTGCCTTCAGATAATAACCAATAATAGTATGAAGCCATCATAATTAGTAAGACAAAAACTCAGATTCATGTTCTAGATTAAACATGAAGATGATCCTCTAATTATTTTTTCAACAATGTATGTAAGTCAATCAGTAATGCAATACATATTAAAGTTTGGGGAAAGATAAATGTTTAGAAGAAGCCTTTTTTATGGGTTCTCAATAACAAAACACTTCCCTTTCCTACCATAGTCTTTTTTTAAAGTAGTTTGAAATAATACATGGAAAATAATATGGTAACAAATTAAAATTCAAATATTATGGGAAGATTCTGAGAAAACATTGCTATAAAAATATTAGAAAAATTATAGGGGGCAGCTAGGTGGTACAGTGGATAAAGCACTGGCCCTGGATTCAGGAAGACCTGAGTTCAAATGCGACCTCAGACACTTGACATTTACTAGCTGTGTGACCCTGGGCAAGTTACTTAACCCCCCCCCCCCCCATGCCCTGCAAGAAAACAAACAAACAAAAAGAAAAGAAAAGAAAGAAAAATTATGTAACATGGGAAGTTTGCTTTATAGTTGGATGAAAATGTGTCTCAACTTGTGGCTTTTGCTAGATCTGTTTCAATACTGAATTATACTGAGAATTAATTTTATTATGAGTAACTAAAGGAGAAATGTACCAGAGAAGATAGATTCCTTTTTTTTTTTTTTTTTTTTGCGGGGCAGTTGAGGGTTAAGTGACTTGCCCAGGGTCACAGAGCTAGTAAGTGTCAAGTGTCTGAGGCCAGACTTTAACCCAGGCTCTTCCTGAATCCAGGGCCGGTGCTTTATCCACTTCACCACCTAGCCGCCCCCGAGAAGATAGATTCTTTTTTTTTTTGGTGAGGCAATTGGGGTTAAGTGACTTGGCCAGGGTCACACAGCTAGTAAGTGTCAAGTGTCTGAGGCCAGATTTGAACTTGGGTACTCCTGACTCCAGAGCTGGTGCTCTATCCACTGTGCCATCTAGCTGCCCCAAGATAGATTCTTAATGGTAAATTATTTCTTTATTAAAAACAGTGATTGGGTGGCTGCTTTGATTGGCATTTAAAAAAAAACTACCAACAACAAATGAGTTATAGGTTAGGGTTACAAAGGTAGTAGAGCATCACATAAAATTGATTCACTGCATAGTTCCTAGGCAAAGCACTGCAGCAGAGAAGGATGGAGCAAGAAGTGCCCAGAGCATTACAGGATATCATCATGGTGGCTGATTTTATAAAAACAAGACCTTTAAATAATCAGATATTTACCACACATACCATCCACATGGGCAATGACCATGAAAGTCTTTTGTACTCAACAGATTATCTCATGATTAATTCCTTCAGAGAGTTCTCAAACTTAAAGTTGTCATGCATTTTTTTCTTTTATACAAAGATAAGATAAGTACTTCAAATTTGCTAACCTTTTCTGTCATAAAAGGTGGCTAACAGTGCTATGTTCCTAGCAGAGATTTTAAAAAACATACACACACAAACTAATCTGTTTCTTCATGGTAAAGATGATGTTTTAACATGAAACAAGAAAGTAACCTCTCTGACTCTAGAACCAGTATATACAACCTCATAGAAGGCTCAAAAAGAAATACAGATAATCTGGAACAAGTAAAAATTATTTTTGTAGATGAGGTCAGGTTTACTATTTAAACAATTAGTTTAATTTATCCTTTATCATGGAAAAAACCTTTTTTTAAAAAGTCTAGATGTGATATTATTAGTGTAGGTTGTTTCTTCACAGGGTGCTCCCTTTCAGTGAAGATCAGCCACTCTTCCTTAATGTTTACTTAGTGATTTGCTTAGGGTCACACAGTCAGCACCTGTCAGATACAAGATTTAAATAAAGGTATTTCTTCCTAAGCCTCTCTCCACTATGACATCCTTGAAATTAATTCAGTATTAAGTCCCTACTATGTACAAGGCCTCTGTGAAGGTGTTAAGAATTCAAAAATGAAAAATAACAATTCATGCCTTCAAAGTTACCTGCAGTCTAATAGGATAGAACACTTAAAATATAAGTATAGTACAACATACAATTTGACACGCAAAAGAAAGCTCTAAAAAGATTTCTCTGGAGGGTATTCTAAAAAATTGAGGGAGAGCCCCCACTTTCAACTAGGGGCACTCTTTCAAATGAGAGGGATCAAGGCTTCATTAAGAAGTCATCTGAACTAGACTTAGAATAACCATCCTGATTCTTTTTCAGATAATCATATCCATGAAAAATTGAACTTTCCTGTGTCCATTTCTCAAGGGAGACTTATTACCATTTTGAAATAGTGAGAGACACTGCTCTGTAGTGAATAGAGTAGACTTGCAGTCAGAAAAACCCGAGTTCTAATTTTCTCATACTTATTAACTCTGTGACTGTGGACAAGCCATTTAACTTCCATGAACTTCCTACAGTTAACAATAACCATAGTACCTACATCACAGAGTTGTTAAAATAGGTCATGCTTTGCAAGACTTCGAGCACTTTGTAAATCCATTTTTGGAGTACGTATGCCCCATTGGTGTTGACACAATGTTAAGAATCAAGAAGTCGGAGATTTGGTACCTCTGAGCCATGTGCTTTATGCCAAATCTCCCCATGAAAAGTCCAAGGATTTCTTTCATGGTTTCCCTCCCCCCACTCTTCCTTTCCCTTGTTCCTCAATAAACTACCACCTTATTCTAACTATGTTTTGTGTGCAAGAGGGTGTAATTCTTTAAAGAGGAATTCCTAAGAACCCCAACCCGTACCCCATTTCCCACCATATCAGTGATGACAAGATAAAGAGTATGATCATTTCTGTGGAAAGCATAATTCATGAGAAATGAGTGAGTTGAAGAATTGGGACATAAATGTGTTTGAAGGAATATCAATATGAATGTTGAAGTCCCCTAGTACCTTAGCTTCTTAAACTGTGGGTTGAGATCCCATATGGAGTCATGTAACTGAATGTGGGGTCATGAAAAATTAGGCATCAGTAAAAGGCTATGTACAGGGGGCAGCTAGGTGGCGCAGTGGATGGAGCACTGCCCTGGATTCAGAAGTACCTGAGTTCATATCCGGCCTAAGACACTTAACACTTACTAGCTGTGTGACCCTGGGCAAGTCACTTAACCCCCAATGCCCTGCAAAAAAAAAAAAAGGCTATGTATACCTATTTTATATACTTATATACCCAGGGTCACATGAAAATGTCTTGGGCAAAAAGGGGTCACAAATGGAAAAAGTTTAAGAAGCCCTGCCCTAGTATGAAGGCAGGCATTGGAGGGAAGAAGACTGTGAGCTTATTGATCTCATTGAGGAAAGAAAGGGAGGGTACTGGTAGTCAGCAGACAACAACTACCAGAATGTGATTGGGTGGTAGATATATATTGTCATGGGGCCCAGAGTGTTCTCTGGGGCACATCAAGGAACCTTCTCCTTGAGAAACTAAACCAGAGGACAGATACACCTAGAGAGATAAGCAGAACCAGATCGGATGGAGCTAGCTTTGGGACCTCCACCCTTCATTCTGATCTCCATTACCCTGGGGAGATAAATTTGGGTGTGGCTGCGGCCTTTGTGTCCTGAAGAGAGAGATGGCTTGAGAGATCTGTAGCCACCCAACTCCTCTAGCCACCACCAGTGGGGGATGGTCCTCCCTAACTAAAGGAACTTTCCACAGTCAAATGGTCACCCCTTATCCCCATCAGTCCTCTATAAAAGTACCTACCAGCCTCCTGCTTGAGGAGATTGGTACCTCAAAGCCACATGCTTTGTGCCTTTCTCCCCAAGAGAAGTCCAAGGATTTCTTTTGGTTTCCCTTCCTTTCCCTTCCCCCCACCTTCCCTTCCCTTGCCCCCTAAATAAACTACCATCTTATTCTAAAAAAAAAAAAAAAAGAATCAAGAAGTCTAGAGAAAAGCTCCCAGCCATGTTTGTGGATGACATTTCCGCATCTTCACCTCCTCCTCCCCCGCCCCTCCCAACCCCCAGGAGATTTTTAAAAGTACATAGCTAAGAGTTGTGGAAGTTAGGAAAATGTGAATGGGTGATCCCCTGTCTCATTGGAGAATGAAGTATTTACATGAAATCACATCCATTTAAATATTATTAGTTAAATTTCTCCTTATAAAAATAGAAGTAGAGGGGGCAGCTAGGTGCTGCAGAGGATAAAGCACTGGCCCTTGATTCAGGAGGACCTGAGTTCAGATCTGGCCTTAGATACTTAACACTTACTAGCTGTGTGACTCTGGGCAATTCACTTAACCCTCATTGCCCCCCCCCCCCAAAAAAAAATAGAAGTAGAACTTGGAAGTCACTTTTAGATTCCAACACAAGTTGCGGGAGTATCATAAAAAGTCAAAGCTGTTTCTTCGGCGTTTAAAAAAAAGGGGGGGTTTTGTAAGAATCAAATCAACACATCAAGGAGAAAGAAATTATGACAGGAATGATACAAATTAAAAGCATTTGAATTCTACACATGTCCAAACATGCAGTTCTTACAAGGTTCTTAGTGTGGGAGGACTACCCTTAACTCATCTCAGAAAAGCCTGTTAGGCTGCTGAGTGACCCAGTTTGGAGGTAGCTACAAAGTCAAAAAAGAAGTATGTCCTTGAAACTTATTGGGGCGGGGAAACCAGGGCACTAAAGCCTCAAGGAAAATTTACCTGGCCATGATTTAAAACATCATCTCTAGCTTCATCTTCCTATGCAACAGAATCAGCTGCAGGCTGACTACCCTTTCCTGAAGCCAGAATTAAATATTTTGTTATTCAACCTGTTTAGAACTAAAATCTATAGGGAGCCAGCACTCTTGGGATTATTTCATCAATTAACAAATATTTACTAAAACAGGAACTATGGTAGACACTGGGAATACAAAGCCAAAAAAAAAAAATGAAGTAATATCTTCCTTAAAGGCATTTACACTCTATAGGGGGAAAATATATATACATATGCATGTATGTGAAAGTTTGTCTTCATGTAGGAGGAGCCACTTGATTTTGAAGTAACTAAGAGTTTTATGGGGGAGAGAGACAGAGAATAAATATACCCATACCACCCCTTGTCGGACAACTACAAGATTTCAGTTGTTAATTATAATATTGCTATATATGGCTGAGATAAGGAGGGCCCCCCAACCCCAGTGGTGGGTTGATAATATTCATCATGATGCCTACTGTATCATAACTGATCTGGCAAGTTCTATCTAGACTAGTAACTATCTTTATTGCTTTGGACACGTATCATTTTGTGCCCCTTCGTTTGCATTGTCAAATCACATTCATTTATGCAGTTATTAGGAATCAAAATAAAATACATGTTGGAAAAAATGTTTGGATAATGTTTATTTAAAATATATTTTTTGCTATTTATAATTACATTTTACTTATTTTATTTTATTTTTTTTGGTGGGGCAATGAAGGTTAAGTGACTTGCTCAGGGTCACACAGCTAGTAAGTGTCAAGTGTCTGAGGTCAGATTTGAACTCGGGTCCTCCTGAATCCAGGGCCATTGCTTTATCCACTATGCCACCTAGCTGCCCCCTATTTTAAAGTATATTAAAATATCCAATTTCTTTAAAATTACCAGCCTATCAAGAAAACCAAAGATCAATGATAGGAAAAAAAAACCTACCTAGAATCCATTGTTTCCATAGGTATTCAGGTATTCATTAATGTCCTTTTGTTCTTTTCCTTAGAAAATGAGAGGGTAGGGGCAGCTAGATGGCCCAGTGGATAGAGCACCGGCCCTAGAGTCAGGAGAGGACCTGAGTTCAAATCTGGCCTCAGACACTTGACACGTGTGACCCTGGGCAACTCACTTAACCCCAATTGCCTCACCAAAAAAAAAAAAAGAAGAAGAAGAAGAAAAGAAAAAAAAGAAAATGAGAGGGTATAACTACTTTTTTAAATAATAGAAATCACTATTTTATACCATGGTTTTTGTTTCCGATCTTTGCATTAAAAAGGTACTTGGAGAGATAAATGTAATAAATTTCCTTTACTTCTTCATGGAGTAGTAATTGACAATTCAATTAAACAAGCATGAGGTTATTTGATAAGATGCCTTTATTTAGAAAAACTAAAATCTACATAGAAATCTTGAATAATGTCTTGGACATACTCACATACACATGTACATGTGTGATCCAGAGTGTCAAGCTGGTCTGTCGAAGCTGTTACTACCAAGCATGTTATAGCCACACCAAAATAGGAATCAGTGGCAGAATTGGAGGGCAGCCAAGAAGTTATCCTGAAGAATTCCAGACTAATATGCTCCAAAATACAAAGCAAAACAACTCTGTAGTTTTACCTCCCACCCAACAAATTGAAAAAGATGACAATACAGAAATAATGTTTAAAGGAAGGGCTATGGGAAGATGGCCACACTGATATGTTAGTAGAGCTCTGGGAACAGGTCAAACCATTCTGGAAAGCAGATTGGAATTCTGACTAAAATATCTGTACCTTTTTTATTCAAAGATATCACTAGTTGGTATATACCCTATAGATATCAAAGATAGAAGTCATAGCAATGCTTTTTGTGGTACAAAACTGAAAGCAGTAAGCACTCTTTGATAGGAGAATAACTAAACTGGGATACAAGGGACAATTACTGTGCATTAAGAAAAGCAGATATCAAGAATCCAGAGAAGAATGGGAAGGTTTGAATTGATGCAGAATGATGTAAGCAGAACCAGGAAAAGGAGAGAAAGAGTGAGATTGAGATTACAACAGTGTAAATGGAAAGAACAATAAAAAAAGACCTGAACACTGTACAAACCATAATATTCAAGGTTGGCCTTGGAGAAAAATGGAAAAAATGCAGCTTTCTCCCTCTACTTTGAGGATAGTATACATGCATAGGCATGTGGAATTTTACGCATACTATCAGAAGAAATTGATGTTAGTAGTTTTTGTGAGTTTCTTTATCTCTTTCAATTATAATCTGTGTTACAAGGGAGAGCTCACTGAGTGGGGTGGTTGCATACATTCAGAAATGAAAGTGGTACGAAAAACAAGACATCAGTTTTGAAGAAAAAAAAACACTATGGATAAAAAAATACATTGTTGAGAAATACTTTGTGAATAGTCCAAGAATGAAGTTCCTCAAATCAGAGTTTAACAAGTTCTAAATTAATAAATTCCAAACTCTTAATTCTGTCATTCAAGGTCCTCTATTTTGTTACTCAGTCACTTCAGTTGTATTCGACTGTTTGTGACTACATATGGGGTTTCCTTGGCAAAGATACTGAAGTGGTTTGCCATTTTACTGATAAGGAAACGGAGGCAAACAGGGTTAAGTGACTTGCCCAGGGTCACCCAGATAGTAAGGATTTGAACTCCAGTCTTCTTGACTCCAGGCCCAGCACTAGCTACTGTGCCACCTAACTGTCCCATGGCTCTCCTCTGTTCTCTGCCCCTAATCTGACTTTCCAGTCTTATCACTTTCAACTTCCTTATACATTGTGGGTTCTAGCACAACTGGAGTGCTTGGTGTCCCCATGCCACACACACTGTTTTCCCCACATTGGTTCATGATATTTCCTTTACCTAGGATGTCCCCCAATCATTCCACCCACCCACATGCATTCCTGTTGAATTTCACATATCCTGCGTAGCATAGTAATGCATGTCTGTATTCCTTGCCACTGTGGAAGGCAGAACTTAATGGTCCGTGTCATGGGGAAAATGGGGCAGAGATTTAGGGGTTTGGGGTCCTTAGGAATTCCTCTTTAAAGAATTACACCCTCTCGCACACAAAAGCAATTAGAATAAGATGGTAGTTTGTTTAGGGGCAAGGGAAGGGAAACCATGAAAGAAATCCTTGGACTTCTCATGGGGAAAGAGGCATGTCACAAAGCATGTGGCTCTGAGATACCAGTCTCCCAAGCAGGAGACTGGCGGGTACTTTTATAGAGGAATGATGGGGGTGACCATCTGACTGTGGTAAGTTCCCTTAGTGAGGGAGGACCATCCCCCACTGGTGGTGGCTGGAGGAATTGGGTGAGGGGTGGCTGGCAACTCTCAAGCCATCTCCTCAGAACACAAAGGAAGCAGCCACACCTAATTTTATCGCCCCAGGGTTGAGGGAAACTAGAATGAAGGGTGGGGGTCCTGAAACTAGCTCAGTCTGAACTGGTTCTGCTTATCTCTCTAGGCTTATCTGACTTCTGGTTTAGTTTTTCTAGGAGAAGGTTCTTTGATGTGCCCCAGAGAACTTCTGGGGTGCCCTGGGCCCATAACAGTCTGCCTGGGTTCATAGATTCTTTGCTGCAAGTAGGCTAAAAGCTGTAATGGGGGAAATATGACAAAGCTGATTGGATTTCTGCACAGTCTGCACTAATATGGTGAGTCCCTGGGAACAGCGAGCCGAGCTGTCAAACTACCCAAGGAAGGGCAAAGTATCCCAAACTGGAAAATCAAGACAGGTTAAAATTGAGAGAGATAGACAGACAAACAGACATGAAAACAAAGATCTTCAAGCTGAGCTGAGCTTTTTCTCTGAAACCCTTGCAGATCACTCTTCATTGCCCTTTGTACCTCTCATATGATACTTAAATTATGCTCCCTTATATTTGTGTATTTGTCTCATTACCCCCTACTAGAGTATAATCTTCCTGAAGAATGGTTACTGCTTTAATCAATTTGGGGGAGGCATGGCGGGAGGGGGGGGGGGTTCCTTTCCCACAAACCTTAGAACAGTGCCTTTTACTAGACAGTGCTCAGTAAATGTTTATTGAATGAATGGAATGTTTCCAGAATCTACCAATTTCTCTGTCTTGCAACCTATTTTATTTGTTTGTTTCCTATACATACACAAAGCATCTCACTGACTTAAAATCCTTGCTCCTTGGAAAGGATTCCTTAGTATGCCCCAGTCTGCGTACTTCTAACAGCTTGCCAGTAGCTGTGGTGATCACTTGTCAGAATGTGATAAATTGCACTTGTTTAAGGGAATCCTTCCTTGTGGAAAACTGACCTTGCCACAGGATGATCAATGTTAGAATTGCACCCCTCTGAATAGTTGGTGTCTGTGCCTCATACACTTAAAGTATTCCAAGAACATATAGTGGGATGGGTAGGAGATGAGATTGTTTTCATCCAAGCAGTTTGTTTAAATCTCTTATTGTCGCAGGACCAAGACTGTGTTATCTAGATTTGTTTTGGGTAGTTTCTTTGATTTCTGCCTTGCACATGTGTTTGCGCGCATGTGCACACACACAGACACCCACCATTGAATGTAGCAGAACAGTCACTGGTCTTGCTCTTTGACAGATGTTATTTTAATTGCTAAATGTTAGTAAAGTGTTGTGCTTAATTGAGGGGTAGGGGTAGCTAATCCATCAGTCTTGCTGCTATTCAAGTCTGTTTAGCTTGTGTTATTGTCATTTTTAGACTTGCATTTGAGATATGGACGTCTTGAGTCATGTTAACATCTCTAAGCAATGTCAAATTGGAGAGAAAGGTAGCACATAGAAGCATAATTGAATCTAAAGCATTACAACTCATGTGGGAAAAGATTTTGACATAAAGCACACTGGGAATAGTCATTCCTTGTCCATAAATTTTAATCAGTCAGTATGAAGGTCAGTTTTTAACAAGTAAATTTGTGTGTTTATTGCAAGAGGTTTTGGGGGTAGTGGGCTCAGGTTGTTTCTGATATAGTGGGAAAATGGGGTACGGGTTGGGGTTGGGGTTCTTGGGAATTCCTCTTTAAAGAATTACACCCTCTTGCACACAAAACTTAGTTAGAACAAGGTGATAGTTTATTTAGGAGCAAGGGAAGGGAAGGGTGGGGGGAGGGAAACCATGAAAGAAATCCTTAGACTTTTCATGGGGAGATTTGGCATAAAGCACATGGCTCAGAGGTACCAAATCTCCTCGAACAGGAGACCGGAAGGTACTTTTATAGAGGACTGATGGGGGTGGACCATCTGCCCGTGAAAAGTTCCTTTAATGAAGGTGGACCATCCCCCACTGGTGGTAGCTGGGGGAATTGGGTGAGGAGTGGAGGACCATCCCCCACTAGTAGTGACTAGAGGAATTGGGTGAGGGGTGGCTAAGGATCCCTCTTCAGAACACAAAGGCCGAAGCCACACCCAAACTTATCTCCCCAGGATAAGGGAGACCGGAATGAAGGGTAGGAATCCCAAGCTAGCTCAGTCCAATTTGGTTCCTCTAGGCCTTATCTGTCCTCTGGTTTAGTTTCTCAAGGAGAAGATTCCTCGGTGTGCCCCAGAGAAATTCTGGGGTGCTCTGCGCCCCATGACATTCCCCACTTCTCTATATATAAGGAAAGGGGACGAAGATTCTTCTGAAACTGCTTCATGCTGACCGGGGGTCGAAGAAATCACGGCGCAAGGGAGGGGGAGGGGAGAGAAGTGGAGAAGGCCTGGAATGCTCGGAGTTGTGAGGGGCCCAGAGAGTCCAGAGGCAACACGTAGGCACAGTGTCATGAATCCTTGAGCCTAGATGGAACAGACTTAAACAAAAAAATTAAAACTGACCAGAGCAAAAGGGAAAAGGGACTTTATCAGATCAGGAGTCAAGTGGGACCTTTTTTTGCAGGACAGGGTGTGGCCTGCTTTACAGGAGGGAGTTCAAGCCTAATTCTGTGATAGGCAGTGTCTGTCTACATTAAGGGTCCCTTTTATCCCATCCCTACTTTGTGCCTTGATTGCATGCTAGGACCTGAACCAGAGAGTAAGACAGAGGTCGCCCCAAAACCATTCCTAGGCTTGCCTCCTATGTCCAGCTTGGCCATAGGCCCGACACGATGCTGGTCAGGAGAGCAAGCTGCAGAGCCGATCTCTTGGGTGCTGCCCTGGGGACAAAGAGGTAGGAGAGCTGACCTCACCTTCGTGCGGTGTCCCCCACTTCTGTGTCCCGGTTTACTACAGCTGCCAGAATCTCGGCCAGCCGGAGTTCTGCTGGTAGCAGATGTGGTGATGGCGGCTGCTATTATAGAAGCTTGGTCTATGGAGCGGGCACGAGCCATCTTTTCTCTCTCTTTGGCTACTGCAAGGTCCCTGTTATTAAAAATCTTAAAAGCAATGTCAAGGAGTTGTGAGGATGGGATCTGGGGACTCCAGTCTAACTTCTGGAGCTCTCTCCTAATGTCAGGAGCAGACTGGCTGATAAAATGAATATTGAGAACAGTAATTCCTACATCTCTTTGGGGGTCTAGGTTAGTATATTTCTTCAGAGAGTCTGCTAAGCGGCTCATGAAGACAGCAGGATTTTCATCAGACCCCTGTGTTATCTCCCTCACCTTTTCATAATTGACTTGTTTCTTAACCCCCCTTCTCATTCCCTCAACTAGGCAGGTGACCATGTGATTTCTACGAGCTCTGTCTTCCCTGTTATCATAGTTCCATCTCGGTTCTATGACTGGGACAGCTGTAAAACCAGGGACCCCAATCCAATTTCCAACCTGCGAGTGTTCATCCCCAACTTGTACCGCCAGGTCCCAAATCTGTTTTTTCTCATCAGGGGTACAACAGCTGGCAAGAATAATTTGCAAATCGGTCCAGGAAAGGTCAAACTCCAGTGTCACAGACTTAAAGCCATCTATGAACTTTGTGGGGTTCTCTGAGTAGCTCCCCAATTTCTCTTTAATCTGAGATAACCTGCTTATAGAAAAAGGGGCACGCCTTAATGCTGTGCCCTTCCCAATGGGAAATTCCCTTAATGGAAGCAGGGAAGCAGTGGGAGACACTGGTAAAGACCTGGGTTGAGGAGATAGCTCAGGTGGAGACAGAGGATTGGGCACAGGGCCCAGTGGGGGAGGGGTGACAGCCTTTGGCTGTGGAGTAGATGGGGGAGGGGAAACAGTCTTTGGCTGCAGCATGGGTGGAGATGGGGAAAGGGAGATAGCCGTAGGTAACTGCAGATTAGGTAAAGCAGATGGGGTCGGCTGAATGGAAAAAACAGGAGAAATGGGAACATATTGGAGTTCCCCCCGATTGTAAAAGGGATAGAGCAGGATAGAAGGAGACTGATATCCACTCCCCGTGTGGCACAGGGAATTGGTTCTGAGATCAGCCAGTGGGCAAGGAGAGGTCTCAGTCATAGAGTGATATGACTGTGGTTGACCCATAGGTACGGAAGCAGGCGGAGAAGGAGTGGAATGAGAAACAGGTAGGGAATGAGTTTGAGGAGGAGGGGAGGCTGAGGTCTCAGAGTAGGTGCCCGAAGAGTTAGCGAATTGCTTGGGCTTGTGATTCTCAACCGGCAAGGGGACCTCATCCTTTCCCTTTGACTTCTGGCTCAAACTCATAAAAGCCGATATGTATGGAATCTCTGTCCATCTCCCTTCACGCTTGCAAAACCTGTCCAATTGCAAGATGGTATTATAATTAAGGGTGCCGTGTACAGGCCAATTTCCTTCACTTCCTAGAGGATAATGTGGCCATAAATTGTTACAAAAATGTATCATGCACCTCTTTCTCAGGTTTTTAAGTTCCAATTTAGTCCAACCTCTTAGAATGCACCCCAGAGGTGAATTTTTCGGAACACTCCCTTTCTGTCCCATAACTACTGTCTAAGGAGAATAGTCTGAACCAAGAGCAGAGAGCTGGTAAGGGATAGACACATAAGCATAAATGTTCTTACCCAGAAACGTGTAGTCTGAGGGTCCTAGCGTGGTTCGGACATCTAGGAGTCCCAGGCTGCTCTCTGCTGTCGTACAGACGCCAACCGTCTCTACCTCTCTGTGACTCAAACGGGAGGTTGAGTCCGGTGGGAGAGGGAGAAGAGAAACCCAGAAGGTAGGGTCTTACCTCCAGGTTTTGTGCCAAGCGTGGTCCAGACGTCTTTTTGAGCTTTCAGCGAGGGAGGGAGACTCAGGCTGCCCTCCACTGTCGCGTGCGAAAGCTGACCCTCTCTCTACCTCTCTGTGACTCAAACGGGAGGTTGAGTCAGGCGGGAGAGGGAGAAAGGAAACCCAGAAGGGAGGTTCCCACCCCCCAGTTTTGTGTGCTAAGAGGAAAGAGGATAATCCCACGTCCCTACAACGTTCGGGCGCCAGATGATATAGTGGGAAAATGGGGTACGGGTTGGGGTTGGGGTTCTTGGGAATTCCTCTTTAAAGAATTACACCCTCTTGCACACAAAACTTAGTTAGAACAAGGTGATAGTTTATTTAGGAGCAAGGGAAGGGAAGGGTGGGGGGAGGGAAACCATGAAAGAAATCCTTAGACTTTTCATGGGGAGATTTGGCATAAAGCACATGGCTCAGAGGTACCAAATCTCCTCGAACAGGAGACCGGAAGGTACTTTTATAGAGGACTGATGGGGGTGGACCATCTGCCCGTGAAAAGTTCCTTTAATGAAGGTGGACCATCCCCCACTGGTGGTAGCTGGGGGAATTGGGTGAGGAGTGGAGGACCATCCCCCACTAGTAGTGACTAGAGGAATTGGGTGAGGGGTGGCTAAGGATCCCTCTTCAGAACACAAAGGCCGAAGCCACACCCAAACTTATCTCCCCAGGATAAGGGAGACCGGAATGAAGGGTAGGAATCCCAAGCTAGCTCAGTCCAATTTGGTTCCTCTAGGCCTTATCTGTCCTCTGGTTTAGTTTCTCAAGGAGAAGATTCCTCGGTGTGCCCCAGAGAAATTCTGGGGTGCTCTGCGCCCCATGACATTTCCATTGTAGAGGAGGTATAAATAGAAGGAAAGAGATTGTGTGTATGTAAAGAGTTGGTTGTCTAAGAAAGCTTGTATTTTTCTTAGCACTTCTTTCATGTATAGATAATACTTTTGGGAAAATGAAGAACTGGTATTAACCTTCTTGGACCAACTTTCTCTAAATTTCCAGTCTGTTAGCTTTTTGTTTTCCTTGCAAGAAAATACTTCAGGGTTTGAATTTTTGGGTTTTTTTATGCACTTAAATGAGACCAGCCTAAACACAGTCCTGCAGACTAAGGAATCTGTTAGATTCAGAACTCTTGATAACCATGAATTTTTTCATTGCTGCATTCCTGGTATTACAGAAAAGTGCTAGGATTCATTTCTGCAGACAGAAGTTGGGAAGTCTTAGAGAACATTTGGTATAAGTTACTTTATAAATATTTAGCTATTTCTTGGCCAAATTTTTAAAAATGTAAGGAGGGGGATTTCTGAAATTAATGCTAAAACACTTGAAAAATTCCTTTCTTGCAGTGACTAAAACACTATTAGTAAATGGTTTTTTTTAATATTTCCTTCTATTAGAGGATCTCAGAGCATTCTTTTTTCCATTTTTAAATCTTATTATTATTTTTGTATCTTTTTACATCTTTTTACATTTCTGAATTTGACCTTTATCCATTCCCTTCTAAGTTGATTATCTCTCATAATAAAAAATAAAATTACCAATATATCAACCTTATGTGACAGCATATTCCATATTCTATATCTATAGTACCCCACATCTACAAAAACAGGAGGACCATCTCAACTCTTCTCCATGGCCAAACTTGGTCATTATTGTGATGGGGGGAAATGGGGTACAGGTTGGGTTAGGAGGGTAGGGTTGGGGTTCTTAGGAATTCCTCTTTAAAGAATTACACCCTCTTGCACACAAAAGCAGTTAGAATAAGGTGGTAGTTTATTTAGGGGCAAGGGAAGGGAAGCGGGGAGGGAAGGGAAACCATGAAAGAAATCCTTGGACTTCTCATGGGGAGATAGGCACAAAGCACATGGCTCAGAGGTACCAATCTCCTCGAGCAGGAGACTGGCAGGTACTTTTATAGAGGACTGATGGGGGTGGAACATCTGCCTGTGGAAAGTTCCTTTAGTGAGGGAGGACCATCCCCCTACCGGCAGAGACTAGAGGAATTGGGTGAGGGATGATTATAGATCTCTCTTCAGGACACAAAGGCTGCAGCCACACCCGAATTTATCTCCCCAGGGGTAAGGGAGACCTGAATGAAGGGTGGGAATCAGAAGCTAGCTCAGTCAGATTTGGGCGGATCTATCCTCTGCCTCTCAAGGACAAGATTCCTCGGTGTGCCCCAGAGAACTTCTGGGGTGCTCTGTACCCCATTACATTATAATTAAAAAGTCTTCAGTTTTATTGTTGTTCTTTGCATTTTCAGTCTTATAACCACATGACTATTGGGATTTGAGTCGAGCTTACTTTACTTCGATGTATCCCAGTGTTTTCTGGAAATGCTCCCCTTCCACTTTTTGTCTAGAAATAAAATTCATACTCCTTCCCCTTGTAACAAAGAAAACCATTCAAACAAAAATAACCTTATAAAGTGACCTCATGGCAAGGGGGGGGGGGACTCCTTCTGCCTAGAGGAAGAAAGTATTCTTCTTTATCTGTACTATGGGGCTTCATCTGTCTGTTGATTACTCAGGTTTCAGCTCCCTTTTAATGATCTTTTCATTTACATTGTAAAAATTATTCTTTACATTCTGCTTATTTCATCAGTTTTCTTTCTCCCACAACACACTTCAGTCGTGATTATTCCCATAGCTCTGAAGTGGACAGAATTTGCTGTATGAAAATGATAACCCCCATCCAGAGAGAGAGAGAAACACAGTCTTAATTCCCATTTCTATAGCTTAGCCCTATGAGATTTTTAGTGCAATTGTTATTCCCATTTTATAGATGAGAAGACTGAGAATCAGTAGGCTAAATGACTTACACTTGGTCACATAGCTAGTATCAGAGCTAGGATCTGAATCCAGGTCCTTATGATTCCACTAAACCACCTTATATAAGATAAGCTTGTCTTTGCGCAACTTCTTTCTTTTTTTATTATAAACTTGAAAGAAAAATGGAAAGTAATATTTTATGAAACTGTGAGCTTCTATTATGTAAGGTTTTCCCCACTGTGTACAGATTATTAAAATAATTCAAATTTTAATGGTAGTTCCACTATTTCTTATCTGGTCTTTGTTCACTTTTGAGCTTCCTTCTGTTCTCTTCTGTTTGTTTTTAATGATTTGTGGACATGTTTTTTGGTTTCTTTTCTTACTTCCTTTAGTATCACTGTCAACCCCTTGACCATTCCTACAAAATTCCTCTAACACCAAAAGAAGGGAAAAGCCAGAAACTCTTCTAGTCTGACACTTGGAAGTTGGCCTCATTACTCTGTGCTCTCTATAATACAGAATAAATATTTAGATAATTAGAACATCAATGAGGCTTTGACTTCACAGAGATGAAATGAGCTTCTTTTTCTTGTTCGATGTCTATATCAAGTCATGGAAACAACCTTTGTAATAAGTGTGCCAATTTTCAACCTCTTTCCTTTTTGTTTTTGGGGTGAGGAGAGAGGTGTATCATATAATGGAGCTGATTTTTTTTTTGTAATAAAGTATTTTGTTTTTTTCCCGTTACATGTAAAGATAGTTCTCAACTTTTGTTTATACAAGCTTTCCAATTTCAGATTTTTCTCCCTCCCTCCCCCCTCCCCTAGACAGCGGGTGATATGATATAGGGATATATATATATATTTATTATATTATATTATATATTTATTTTATTATATATTTATTTATATTTATTTATTATATTTATTTATTTATTATTATATTTATATTTATTTATTTATTTATTATATTTATATATATATAAAACATTAAACATATTTCTGCATGTTATTTATAAGAGAAAAATCAGAGCAATGACAAAAAACTAATGGAGCTGATTTTTGATGAAAGTTAAGGTGTTTGGAGGAGTTGAGCAAACCCTAGCTGCCAGTTCCTGAGGTGATTGCAGGAAGTGATGGGTATAGTTGATATACCAATGAAAATTGGCTGCATGCCATCTTTGGTAGACGTGCCACACATTGCTGACACGTGTTCTATCCCTCTAACTCCCTGAACTAAATGCCTGTATTTTTCCATCTCTGAATTTTTTTGGTGTCAAGGTGTCAAAATCAGAACATTTTAAAAAAGATCAGATAGTCAAAAACAGGGGTTAATATTGGAACTTGCTACATACTGCAGATCAGTAAAAATATCTTGATTATATTCTGTTAGTTGCTATTTATGTGTTCTTTGTATACACTGTTAGAAAACAAAGCCACTATTGAGTTTTATGAATGCAGAAGAGGAATGAATGCTGATCATCTAAAAAAATGCTTTTTTTCCTCCCTTTGGGGTAACTCCAATAACCAAGTGGAATTTTCTGAAGCACTTGCCAAATAAAATGAGCTAGAGCCAAAATCTAGCATTAGGTATTTTAGCTGAATGTAGAGGGTTTGAGGTGCTGGGAAGAGAGGGAGGACTCTTTTTTTTTTTTTAACTTAAACATGTGGCAGGTATAACTCTTGGAACACTGCAATAGGATAAGCAGCCTACATTGGCTCCCCTGCTGCCTTCCATATACCTACATTTTAAAAAATGTGCCACTTTATTAATTACCCAAAGAAAGATTGTAATATCTGAATTGTCCAATTGGTTGTTTATATTCAAAACACCCTCAAAATAGTCCAGGTAGTTATGTTTCTCAGTATGGAAGAGCTGCAGTATTCCCACTTGCCACTAGAGAGCACTCAGCCTGCAAACATTTACTATTTCCATCCTCCAGACTGGGCCCTGGAGCTTGATATGGTAGCACTGGCCAGATTATGATTTTAAGCTAGAATAACAATGTGAAATGACTCAAAATTACCAGTATTTTATTAAATCAATGGCTTTTTATTCACCCTAAATTTGGACTCTCTCAGACAAAGGCAGTCAACACAGAGTGGCCAGATGGTTTCTTTAACATTACCGAAATACAAATCCATTTTGGTGCTCTTACCTGGGGTGTCCCAACTCTTTATCTAAATCTGCCTCCCATTTGTTCTTCCGGCTAATCTTTTGAGAAGCTAGAACAACAGTCCTAATGTATGTACTGCCTACTAATCCATAGGAAATACCAAAGAAGGGATTGTATTTCTGAGACCCCACCTTACGTTTGGGATTGTGAGCAAGAGAAAATGGAGAGTACATGGAGATAAATCATTTTTCTCACCCCAACAGTAAAATGTCACCATTTCACCCGAGTATCTTTTATAAAGGGTTGGGTCTGGATCATCTTTGTATTGCTGGCCTCAGGTAGTTTGTGAAACTGGCAGTTAGCATCTCAGAACTGCTCCTCTCTCCTGCATAGCAGACTGGAATTATTTTATTATGGGCAAAGAAAATAAGGAACTCTAGAAACCTGTGCACTCTTACAACTTGTAACTTCCCAGTACCTTGCTAATCTCTTCCTCCCCTTGGAATTTCAGGAGCCCCCTCATCTCCTAAGAGAAGATTCCCAGTTTGCTACTTAAAATCACCTGCTAAGGCTCTTCTAGGTTTTTCCTCATATACCTCCTAGAGTGGTTGGATTAAAAGATTGCTTAAGATTCACTGTTCAACACAGCAGAACACTCCACATTTCTAGTGTTTTTTTCATCTTTTATCTATGAGTACCTATTAATCTAAATGGAAAGTAGCCATAAGGAACTGAGGACATGAGGCTTAATGAGGGAGGGATTCTGGGCTGGCTCCTGACCCTGGCTCCACTATTTCCCATCAACTCTGCCTCCTTTTATCAAGTGCATCTGTCACTCTTATGACAGTAAATAGTTCTGTCTATAGCTGATGTTCTTTCATAAGACTGTTGTAACCTCCTGACCTTTGTCTTTCCAAGTGAAATGCTTTTGTTAAAGGATCTAATTTTCATCAGGCTGTCTCTAGTCTTCTGCTTTTCTATCCAGACAGACAACCAATGGAGCCCTCTTGTTTTTGCCTCTGTGGCTAATTCACAAGATGTTCTAAAGTTGAATTTTCTTCTGTGTGACCATTCTTTCTGCACACTATACATTCAGAAAACATCTTTATTCTCCTCAGTATAATCCCATGTGGTAGACAGGTTCTATACCATTATCCCCATTTTAGAGATGAGGAAACCGACTCAAGTGGAGTAATTTGTGCAAGTTCCAGCAGTGAGAATTTTTTTTGTTTTGGTTTGGTTTGATTTGGTTTTTGCAGGGCAATGAGGGTTAAGTGCCCAGAGTCACACAGCTTGTAAATGTCAAGTGTCTGAGGCCATATTTGAACTCAGGTCCTCCTGAATCTAAGGCTGGTGCTTTATCCACTGTGCCACCTAGCTGCCTGAGAATGTATTTTAAATTGCTTTTTAAATTTTACCTAATTAATGTGTATTTTCACCTTTCAGCCAGGAATTCTTTACCTTTTTATTACATTCAGATTCTTACTCTTTTCCCTTTCTCCTCCAACAAATAATTGTTGACCTCTGCTTTTTTTTTTCACTATGAAAGAAATTCTTCAGTTTCCTATGATGTTTCCCTTCATATCACAGTTCCTGTCTCTAAAACCCCTTGAAGGGAACTAAACTGGGTATTTGTTTTGTAATACATTTGGCTGACTCCAGAAATTTGATTTAAGGTATCAAATACCTTCAATTCAAGAAAATTGTCATCTAAAACAGTATATGCTTTAATTAAAGTCTCTGCTAAGGAAAAGAGAATCAGCCTTGCAGAGTCAATAGAGTGCTGGACTTGTAGTCAGGAAGACCAAGATTCAGGTTCTAATGTTGATATTTTGTAACTTCTAACCACTTAGAGGCAGTTACTTTATTTGGCCTTACTTCTTCATCCATAAAACAAAGGAGTTGCACTAGAATGTCTCTGAGGTGCCATCCAAATTCAAATCTGTCATTTTATTATTCTATGAAAAATAAGTCCAAGGTTTTTACAGATATGTCAAAGTACCATTTTAAAAGGATTTTTTTAACCATAAAAAAGTTGGTATTAATGAAGCCAGTCTTTTTTTCCTTCCAAGAGCAGTAAGTACAGAAGACTTTCCAAAGTTTGAAACCCTCATTCTATAATGCAACACAGATGCATCTTGTTCTATAACGCATCTGTAATCCATCAGAAAAGAAGATATTTCTTCAAATTAATCATTGTTAGCATCAATTATAGTGTTTAATAGAACTTGCTAATGCATAAAGGTCTGGTCTCTGCCCTTGCAACAAAGCCATGCTTTTTGTCTTGAAATTCAGGAAGCAAGTGATGATGAAGACATATTTTAAGTAAATGTTTGTAGAATTATAGCTAAATGCAAATTATTAAAATCCTGACAGGAGTTATAATTTGGGTGTTTTTTTTTGTTGTTGTTGTTGTTGAGTGTTTTGTCATATCCAGCTCTTCGTGATCCCATTTGGGGTTTTCTTGGCAAAGATGCTCAAGTGGTTTGCCATTTCCTTCTCCAGGTCATTTTATAGATGAGGAAACTGAGGCAAATAGGGTTAAGTGACTTTCCCAGGGCCACACAGCTAACAAGCATCTGAGGCTGAATTTGAACTCAAGTTTTCTTGCTTTCAAGCCCAGTGCTCTATTGTGTCACCTAACTGCCCTGTTAAAAGGATTATGTACCTGTTATTGTTGACTTTTTGATGGCTATTTTTCATGTACCAGGCTTATGCATTATAGAAATTGAGTACATAATCCAAATTTTCAGTTAAAAAGATTAGGTGGTAAAGAAGCCCATAGAGACAACAGTGTCATCGGTCAAATTATTCAAGGGAAAGGAATAAGCATTTCTATAACACCTTCTTTGTACCATGCTGAATGCTTTTTTAACAATATTATTTTATTGATCCTTACAACAAGCCTGGGAGGTAGGTGCTATTAGTTTGCCCTTTTTACAATGGAAGAAACTTAGGTAGCCTGAGGTTAAGTGACATGTACAGGTCACAGAGGTATTAAGTGTCTGAGGCTAAATTTGAACTCAGGTTTTCCTGCCTCCAGGCTCAATTGTGGTGAAGAACTGCTTTCAGAACTAATGTGAAAAATTGAGCTTCATTTCATGCTACTTGGGTGCAATACTGTTACATATTTGAAGATTATAAAAGTAATTAACCCAATTTATATCCAAAAAAATTTTAGATATGCTTATATTTTCTTTTTTTTTTTGGTTGGTTGGTTTTTGGTTTTGGGGTTTGTTTTTTTTTTTTTTTGGTTCATTTTCTCCTTAAACTCCCTCTCCCCAAGGCAGCTTTCCAGCTATTTTCCCCAAGGAGGAGATTTATAAGGGAAATTTTCCATTGGCTACTTTCATTTTTCACCATCCCCATGAAAACCCAGTCACTGCTGGGTTGCAGTTCATGCAACATCATACATCATGCATTGCCTTGGGATATTCTCTTTTGAGTTGTTGACTTTATATTTTTGGTTTGCATACACAGGTTGTCTCCTGGTTCTGACATCTATGTGACAGTTTCATCCATTGCTTTAGCAAGATCACAGCAATGTCGTAACTCCCCTAGCAACCTGTCTTCATCTAGTGAGACTGGCTCTGGTGGGGGCACTTACAGACAAAAATCCATGCCTGAAGGGTAGGTATGCTGCTTGCACCATTTTTTTCAATCACCAAACAGTTATAAAGTGCCTACTGTGTGCTAGATGCAGGAGATGCAAATACAAAGAATGAATTAATTCCTACTCTAAAGAAGCTTAAATTCTAATGGGGGAAGACACGTAAAGTATATACAGAATAAACATAAAAGAAAATTAGGGAGCAAAGGCATTAACAATTAGGAGATATCTGGAATAAAAATGTACCAAATGGTGCTTAAGTTGCATCTTGAGGGAAGAGAGGCTTTCTGTGAGACAGAGGCAAGGCTAGAGGGCATTCAAGGCATGGAGAATGACCAGTACAAAGGTACCCAAACTGGAGTTGTGTGTTGGGAACAGAAAGGAGGCCAGTGTGGTTCAGCTGCAGAATTCAGGAGTGCCAGTAATGTACAATGAGGCTAGAAAGATTGTGACCAGGTAGTGAAAGTTTTTAAAAGCTAAACAGACAGTGTATACTTTGGTGAGATAGCAGGGATCCAGCAGAAGGGATTGGCACGGGAAACAAGCATTTATATAACTCCTAACGTGCCAGGCACTGTGCTAAGCTCAAATATTATTTCATTTGGTCCTCACAACAACCTTCTGAGGGAGGTGCTATTATTTTCCCCATTTTACAATTGAGGAAACTGAGACAAGCAGAAGTTGAGTCACTTGCCCAGAGTCACACAGCTAATAAGTGTTTGAGGCTGGATTTCAACTTAAATCCTCCTGTCTCCAGGCTCAAGATTTCATCAGGGTGGGTGCTATTTCCTTCATTACAGGACACAACCCTTCAAAAACTTAATAGACATAAATTATGGCTCAAGAAAATTCATCATGTTGTGGACAACCTTCTGGTGAAAGTTATAAAACATGTAATTCTCTATACCATACTAAAAGTTCTTCCATCTGCTAAGACCTAACCTCACTGTTACATCCTCAGCAATCTAGTATTGCCACTAGATCACAATGAGGCAGTCAGAATAAGACTTTAGCAGTGTGTATGTCTGCATGCATATGTGCGCTCACACAGACATACACATATATGCATGCACACTTTCATACATTAAACACTAAATTAAAAATGTGGTTCATATTCCAGAAAAGAAAATGTTTTGATGTCTACTTAAAGCCTCTTCTTTTTATTTATTTATTTATTTATTTTGGGTGAAGCAATTGGGGTTAAGCCACCTAGCTGCCCCTAGACTATGGTATACTCTTGAAGAGTCTTCTCAAGAAGAGGCCTTGGGGCAGCTAGATAGCGCAGTGGATAGAGCACCAGCCCTGGATTCAGGAGGACCTGAGTTCAAATCCGACCTCAGACACTTAACACTTACTAGCTGTGTGACCCTGGGCAAGTCGCTTAACCCCAACTGCCTCCCCACCCCACCCCCCCAAAAAAAAATTATACCATAGTCTCTGGGAATGCTGAATTATCACATGAGCTAAAGTCCATCCACTTCATTAAATCGGCTAATTTCATGTGCCACATTTCTTCATAGCATTAACTTGTCTAGTGGATTTAGTAGAAACTGCTTTCATTGTTTGCAGTATGCATTATTGTGGAAGTGGGTAAAAGCTACTCACATCCCAGACCATTGGCTTGCTCTTTTCAAATGTTGAAAGTTTTCTGTAACCTTTCCCTGATATTTTTCATCCTTCTTGAAATCACTGAGCCACCTGAAAGCCATTATTTTCCTTTGGGTAAGACTCATAAAGTAAAACACTTAAGCGTGTGGCAATTTCCAAGGATGTGAAAAAAAGAAATAAATTGGAATCTCTGAAGGTGGGAAAGTAATTAGCAGCAGTAACATTACATGACATGCACTAAAGTATCTTTTGCCCAAGGAAACAAGTAAAACATAATTATCAAAGAGTTTTTGCTATGATGATACTACCAAGAACTTAAACTATGTGAAATGTTTATAGAATCTAAAGTTTCTATTCCCCCAAAATTCCTTTCTTACATAGTTTTAACATGTGAATGTGTTTCTTTGATAATTTTGTTGACATTTCACAAGAAGTCACAAACTGAAAATGAGCTAAAGCTCTCATCACTATTTATTTAGAACCATTCTTTATGAAAGCCATGTTAGGTCAATCAAATCATTACAGATTATACCTTTTCCCTTCTTAGACTGCCTGAAATAAATTCGTTTTTTATTAACATGACAGTAAGAAACAAATTTTAGCTCTTTTCATGTTAAGAGATTTCATAGAATTAGTAACAATGAAACAATACAATATACATTACTGAATATTTTCTGTTTTAGTGAGGGGATAGGGACTGGAGCTTTGTTTTTACTGGTCTAGGGAACTTGGAGATGTTGAAACTCCCTCTACCAGGGCAGGTCAGTACCTTCTCTGCATCTTAGAGCTTTGGAGAATTGTCTAGAGCTCTGAGATCTTAAGTGATTTGCCCAGGATTGCTTAGCTAATATATCAGTGTTGCTTCAAGTCTGGCTACCTGGTTACTAACAAGGTGTTCTCTCTGTGCTTTCTTCTGTTTTAATTGTTTGGTTTAAAAGGCCTGGTTAGTCTTTTTAAAAAAAAAAAAAAGCTAATTGCAACCTAATTGTTAAGATGGTGATTACCATAAGTGAATGTGAAAGCAGGGTGCTTTCTGGGAGCTGTGGTAGAGTTCCTCCGAACTATTTTAGATGACAGCCAGCTCTGAAATCTATACCGTGATCCCATCATAATGAAAGGCAGGCAGTATGGCACAGTGACTGGAAGGCTAGACTTGGACTCAGGCATGGGTTCAGGTCCTGCCTTTGACATACTGTTTGTTCTTATCCAAGTCATTTACCTCTCCTTTTCCCAGGATGCTCTCTGGCTATAATTTCTGATACATCAATGGAGGGACCTTCCATACTGGTGAAGTCATAGGAAATCTGTCTTACAAAGTTTGTAAAAAGAATTTAACTATTTGATTCAGCATTTAATCTCTAAACCAACTGTACCGATAACGTCTTTTTTTTCTCCCTTTGAAATAGTATCTTTACGTTTTATTAGCTAATAGACATTAGTTCCCTTGTTGGAACTAGGTAATAGCACCATGGCCCTAAGCTTGAATCCTATTTGAGCCAGATAATTTTATGGGGTTTAGAGGGGGGAAGAGACCTTAGAGATAACTCCTTCCATCTCCCCAGACATGTTCAGTGATTTGCCCAAGGTCAAATAGGTCACAGAATGTGAACAGGAAGGGATCTCAGGGGCCGAATAGTCCTGACAAGTAGTCCCCCAACTGCTAATGAGCTGAAGGACCCACCAATTTCACAGGTTGCCCATTTCACTTTGAGATAGCCCTAATTCTTAGAAAGTTTTCCCTAATATCAAGTCTAACTTTCATCCTTTTCAGATGCTCTCTGTTCTTTTTAGTTATTTTTCCTACAATTTCATAATTGTTAAATTGCTTTCTAGTCTTCAACTGGTGTTATTGGCAGAGGCACCTGTGTCAAAAGAGTAGAGTTTAGAAGAAGAAAGACATACAGAGAAGAAAGGGCAGTGGGAACACTGAACCTGTCTAAATTTATAGGACCCATCACCACTGCTAAACAACCGAAAATACAAATTAGGATCAATATCTGTATATCCATCCAGTGAATATCTAGTACATTAAGAACAAGAAGACTTTTTTTTCTGACTTTGCTGATCCACCTAACAGTCCCCCCCTTTTTTTTAACAGTTCCTTATTTTTAACAGGGATGTTGAAAGTATTCAGAATTATGATTTGTTTAGCTCTTCAAAGAATAATGGTATTAATATAAAATCAAATTCAAACTTGTTTATTGAAACAAACTAGAGGAAACTACTATTACCCTTTGATACTATTTAAAACCTTATAAGGAAGGGTTCTTAACTTGGGGTTCATTAACTCAGTTTAATTGAGTAATTTTGCAATTCTGTGTACAGGTTGTCCCAAAAGTCTAAGACTTTTGTTTTACAAATTTAAAATCATTATTCTGAAAATGCATCCATATGCTTCATCAGACTACCAGAGGGGTTCTTGACACAAAAGAGGTTAAGAACCCATGTAGGAGACAAGAGAATCTATACCTAGATTTAGATTCTTTAAATGTATAACTTTCAGGAACAACCTTTTTTTTGGTAGAATTCATGAAACTTTGTTTAACTCGTTCTTTGGGGGCCAAATTTACATTTTTAACATTGCCTAATCTCAGTATAGTTGACAGTTTCAGAGCTAGATGTGTCTTGTCTGCGGAGGTGGTGGCAAAGCAGTGTATGTGTCCAGTCCTTTGTTGGCATGAATACTTTTCTTATATGTGCAGAAGACTGAATTTTTGGATCAAATGTAAGTTGCCACATCAGAGATAACATTATCATTTGTACTTAGGGTGATATCATGGGACAGTTCAAATCCTTCCTCTGCCATTTACTACCTATATGACCTCAAGGCAAGACACTCAGCTTGTCTGGGCCTCTTTTCATCATTTGTAAAAAGCAGTTAAACTAGGACAGGACTTAACCAGTTATGTAACTTTTATCTCCTAGGTCAAATCAGAAGTCATAATCATAAATGGCTACTGTCTATTGGCCCTGATACCAACTTGTCATATTTTTATGCATACAGAGCAGTAGTCTAACATACATAGCTATATATATATATATATATATATATATATATATATATATATATATAATCATATATACCTATATGATTCTATTTTTGTCACATTCTTGAGTGTCACATCATGACCACCTTCTCTTTATGTATGATGTTAGTGAAATCTTTGCTTTTGTTCTGGGGGATTATCCTAGGTTTGGAATGAGCCGAAGATCCCCAGCCTCCATTGACCGGCAGAACACTCAGACAGACATCAGCGGCAGTGGGAAAGCCACTCCCAGTTGGCAGAGAAGTGAAGAGAGCATTGTCGACCAGATGGGTAGGTCATTCATTTCTACAGAAAGAAAATTGTTTTCACCAAATGTGACTTTGGCATCCAGAAGATGACTTCAAAAAGTGAAATAAATGATCTGTCTTTAAATCTTTGAACAGAAGTCTAATTTATTAATAAAGGTGAGTTAGAATCAGGACCCCCTTAGACTGTCCCAGCCACTCTTCCTGGAAATCAGTGAGTAAACCACAAAGGATTTAAGGACTATCTTGCATGAGATCTGCTTTTAGGATAGACAGATAGACTAGTAAGTCATCAGCACCTTAAGTATCAAGAATAGCCATCTAAACCACTAACATGTATGTGAACCATTTCTCCTCATTTTGTTTTAGTTTTTGCTTAGTTTACTTAACATTTCCTTTAGTATCTTTCCAAATGGTGCCATATATGCATTGGACCTGTAGGTTTTATTTTTATTTTTTAGAAATCCTAGTACAAAATGGAAAAAATACAGTGAAGATTTAAATAAGCAAATAAGCCTGTCACTTGATTAGATACTTTTTCTACCATTGTATACATTTTCATTGCTCTCTACAATTAAGCTGTTGACTAAGGAAATGTGTTAGTAGCATAAAATAGGTGAGCACAACATCTTTGCATTATTAAGCTCTTGTGTGGGATTCTCAGCATATCATTCCTTCTCAATGATGTAGTGACACAAGTTGGTACCAGCAAAATTGTGCCACAAATTTATTTTATTTTATTATTATTTTTCCCCCAGCAACTGTTTCTGTGAAGTTGTTTCACCAGAAATGGCATGGGTCTGGGCAGCTAGATTTTCCTTTCCCGTCTCCATCAACAGTAAATGGCAGAGTCACTATCAATATGGGATGCAATATAAGGAAATTTCAAGGCTAAGAAAAGCTCAACTTTCTAAGCTGAAGACTGTTTTATCATCACTGAAAAAGCAGCTCTTGTTACTATTTTATATTTGATTGCTATCCTCACATAATTATGTTTGCAGATAATGGAGGATGGGACGGGGTGGAAGGATATTTCACAGAGACAGGAGTTTATGAAGTGAAATGTAATTCTCAGGTTCTGAAGATATGCTTTATTCCAGTAACTTCAGAAACTCAGTGTGCTGTGCCTTGTTATTGAAGCCATCTGTCGTTCTTCACTCTCCCCCACCCCCATTTCTACCCCTGTTTAATATGAAAAAAACTTAAGATTGTACAGATCTGTAGCTCTCATTTTGATAGACTAAGTTTAATCACATATGTTTTGATACTGTTGTGATGGCAACGACACATGTAAAACCAATCCCTCGTTCAGTATTATTTTTGCAGCTTGTGGGGAGGGGTGGGGGATCGTTCAGTCTTTGAGGAGAGTCGCCGGCAGACCAGATACTTTTGTGCCACAAAAGCATAGTTCTTATATATACAGAGTGAAAGAGGGTAGGAGTAGGGAGCAAGAGATGAACATGTATCTTGATACTAAGAAGGGTCATGATGAGATTCCTTGTGAACTTAGATTTATTCTTTCACATAAACTTAGATTTTTTTTTTTCCTCACGTCTCTTTTAATTCAGTGTCATAGCTTTACTCAGCACATCAGGCCCTAAAGCTAATGCTGATGAAGGATTCTGGAAATCTTTTCATTCCTTTAGTAAATAGCATTTTCATATACTTTTTAGGAATGCATCATAGTGTTTCTGAGAAGAAGCATTTTTTTACTACAGTCTGAGGGGATACATAAGAGTGGAATCCTCTCTTTATTCCAAAACTCAAGGTTTTCTTTGGGCTTGCAACTTAAAAGAGAGTTGTTGAGAACTCTAAGAGCTATTTTTTTATGGCATATAAGTAGTTAGTTACCTGTTTATACCCAAAGGAAATATAGAGACTTGAATGGTAGAAGTAATAATAGGGAGGGTTCAGAAGTAATAGCTACATAATGAAGTACATGTTTCCCTCATCTGTACTTAGGTATAGTTATAGTCAGTTATGGGCCTAATTTTGCAAGGATGACATTCTCTAACAACCCACGTTTCACTAATTCACAATATCTGGGAAATTTTCCTTCTTGCCTCACCTTTCTCTGTCTGTGAAAATATGCTACTGAGAAAGAAATCAGAGGGCTTTAAGCTTCTCTTGCCAGTCCTCACAGCAGAGAGGTGATCATCCTTGCTTGGCTGGATCAGTCCATAGGGTAGGGGTTTCTTTGGGTAACAGTTTTGAGGCCAATCGTCTTTCAGATATGGTTAAGAAGAGCAGTAAGGAGAATAGATTACAAAATGCCTTAATCCTTCAGGATAAGTTCTGTATTATTTGTACCAGTTTTGGGCAATATTCTATTAAAGAGAATACTGATAAACAATTGATCTTTCACCTTTGGAACCCCACTTTAATACCAACTTGGAGTTCAAAAGGAAGCTAATGTTTGAAGTAAACTAGTTGCTATGTGTCTTTTCTGTTGTGCCTAGCTTACAGTTATAGAGGACCTCAGGATTTCAATTCTTTTGTCCTCGAGCAGCATGAATATACAGGTAAAATATTTCCAAAGTACCATGGTAAGTAATATGTAACTGCATCCATGCCTGTCCAGGTAATGTAGTTCAAGCTAGGTTAGCCAAATGTCACAATTAATTTCATATATTCCAACCCATATGTTCTAAATTTCCCCTCAAATTAAAAGTGGATTACAAACTCTGCCCTGTCGCTCATGGCCTTTTTTTTTTTTGTTTGTTTTTTTCTTTTCTTTTTTGGTTTGGTGGTACTTGGCTATGCTACTGTGTCCGATGTGACACACCGTCACCAGCTGCAAGCTTTATCCATCAACTACGCAGTTTCTGACATGCTGTCTATCATGTCAACTCTCAGTAAGCTTTATTGCTGAAGTTTCAAGTTTGCTGATCAGTGAACTGAGAGATGCAATGCCAAGCCGTCTTCATTTGTTACTCATGTTCTTGCCTTTATCTCGTGCTTGTACCTAATATCATGTGTTATATTCCAGAGCCAACATGCCACCTCCCAACTGTATCAAAGGTATTGCCATCTTTCCGGGAGAGTCCTAGTGGGAGATTAATGCGGCAGGATCCAGTTGTTCATTTGTCACCGAACAAACAAGGGCATGTAAGTTCACTTAAGAAACAACAAAAGACCTTGAAAGGTTTTACTTCCTAGCCAGAGATATCTTTATATAACTCAGAGTTAATACCTTTCAGAAATGTTATTACAGAGTCAGCTCTAGATAGAATTTCTTTGTTGAAATGTAAAAGAAGCATCAAAGCAGGCCTCTTTTACCTTTTCAATATTCTGAAGCCTAAGTGAAGTCTAACAATAAATGTATTCGTGGAAATATATTCCAGCCAGTTAAATAGGTGATTTAGGTTCTGGCATTGAGAATAAACAAAAGATCTGTGGGAATGTTGATTACCCTACAGTTAAACATTCATTATGAATTCTTATATTGAAAATTGTTAATTCCTGAAGTTATAGCTTATGAGATTTACAAAGAGGTCTACTATTTTTAAAAAATTGTTATTGTCCTATTCCTGTAGGTCTTAGGACAAGATACATTTTCATATTTTAGTGGGAACTCAGCTCACATGGCTAGTCATCAACATTTATGAAATACCCAGAATGTTCAAAGTATTTTGGAAAGTTCTTTAAGAAGGACAGTCACTTATTTGAATGTGAGTTCTATCCAAGTAGTTAATCTCTCAAGACCAATTTATGAACTATGTACAGTGGAAAGAACTCTGAATTTAGAGGCAGAAGGCCTATCTACAAATCCTAGCTTTATCATTTACTATCTATATGATCCTTAGGTAATGCACTTGGATGTCAGTTTCATCTTAAAAAATGGCAAGAGTTGGATCCAGGTTACCTCTTTTTTTTTTTTACCCCAGGGCAGTGAGGGTTAAGTGACTTGCCCAGAGTCACACAGCTAGTAAGTATCAAGTGTCTGAGGTCGGATTTGAACTCAGGTCCTCCTGAATCCAGGGCCGGTGCTTTATCCACTGTGCCACGTACCTGCCCCCCAGGTTACCTCTTAAAGCCCCTTCCAGGTCTTTACTATGAACTTTCCTGGTTGTGAGTTCTCTGTTTTCTTCTAAGACCTTAGGAAATATTTTTTTTTAATTAAGAAAAATAAGAAAAATACAATTAAGAAAAATACAATCTCAGAATTAAAATATAATACTTCAAAGATCTTTCTAATTTTTGCACATCTTACTAGGTAGACTTTAAGCATTTTTATGGCCAAAAAGTTTTATCACTTGGTGGCCAATCTAGAGGACCAGCTAGGCTGGTCCTGGAATGATAGATGCATAGCTCTTTACAAGCAGCACATGACATACTTCAAGTGTGCATTTTTTTAAAAGTATTATTATCTATTGTTCCTGTTCATCCATGCCATCCTCACTCCCACAGGCTTATGATTACCATTAATTTCAGTTCAGCAGTCTTTTACTATGTGCAAGGTACTTACTACTATTCTTTGTTACCATGTATAAACAAGAATTGATAATAAATTTGGTCACTTCAGGATTTTAGTTTGGATTTCCTATATTGAACTTTGAGGAGGACAGGGACAAGAGTCATATAGGATGGACAGGCATAGAGGAGTAAGGCTCTCCATTGTTGAAGGGATCTTCTGAAACCAGATCACAGCTCCATTCAGATATTTGAGAAACAAACAAAAATTCACTGTAAGCAACTGCCACTCCACACTGGGTGCTAAAGTGACTGCTGGGGAAAGATTAGGTGGGACCTACTCATAAAGTCTCATGGACTGCAGAGGAGGTCCTCTGTCCAAAACATTCTCCCTCAACTGTTGATATTGCATTTTCACCAAAGGCTTTTCATTCCTTCAATCAAAATGTCAGTTACCAGTTATTTACACTTTAGTCTGAATTAATTTCAGTTCCTTTTCATAAAAACACTTCACCCTGGAGGAAAAATACGTATTAGTGACATATATAGTGATTTAAATCAGCACCAGTTCTCTCCTGCAGATAGATTTATCCCTTAATGAGGATAGTTAAACAAAGTTGAAATGCCTTCCCCATGACGTCAGCCAAATGAAGAATGTATTGAGTCCTCTTTAAATAAATAATATATGCATGCTTCCTTCTCTCCTCAGCCTACTTTTCATCTCCACCAAAAAGCAGAAACCTGTCTTAATTGAAACACTATTTTAATTGCCTATGTGTTTTGAATCTCATTTCTTCTTTCTCCTTTTCTCTAGATAATGAATTAAATGATTTTCTAGGGATTCTAGAACATGCCCCCATTAAACAACATAGGCATTGCCTAGGACATGCTTCTGATTAAAAATCATTAAATGGGAAGGTGTCACTTCCAGGAAAGTGCTTCCTAAATATGAAGGAGTTGGGGGATGACAGAAAGTGAAATTTATTTGGGAGTCAGTCTTACATCTGTTCTGTTCCTCAGGTTACTGTGAGTAATCAGGCCTTCTGGAATAATGAATTCTTCCAAATGACAAGTCCTTTAGAAATGGCATCCCCTTCTATTTTTAAGATTAAATGAGGTGCTTAAGACTTTTTAAAGACATGCTTTCTTTTCATGTGAACTCTGAACAAGTAATGGAAAATGTTCTTAAAAAGATTGCCCCCCCCACACATATTTTGCTGTGGGTTCTTTTAAATAGGCTAGAATTGTGGGGTTCTTTTGAGATGCCATCTGTCCAGCTTTGATGTGCCCCACTGCAAGAACTATTTCGCCTTGATCCATCAAGAACTTATAAAACAGACTTCCAGTAGTGCCTTGTTCCTTTACCTATGTTTTCCTTGTAGACACGAAGTAAAACCTTGACTTTATCTTTTCAGTCTGATAGTCATTACTCAAGCCACTCCAGCAGCAATACTCTGTCCAGCAATGCATCAAGTGCTCACAGTGATGAGAAGTGGTATGAAGGCGACCGCACAGAGTCTGAGCTCAATAGCTACAACTATCTCCAAGGCACCTCTGCGGATAGTGGCATAGACACCACGTCATATGGCCCCAGCCATGGCAGCACCGCATCTCTGGGAGCTGCTACATCATCCCCACGCTCAGGACCTGGAAAGGAGAAGGTGGCACCTCTGTGGCACAGCTCCAGCGAAGTTGTCTCCATGGCAGATAGGACCTTAGAGAAAGAGAGTCATGGAGTAGAT
This sequence comes from Dromiciops gliroides, assembly GCF_019393635.1. NCBI lineage: Eukaryota > Metazoa > Chordata > Mammalia > Microbiotheria > Microbiotheriidae > Dromiciops > Dromiciops gliroides. Next base: position 240,724,428 of record NC_057862.1, on the reverse strand, counting down.
CGGAAGACAGAGTCTTCACTAAGCCTGGATATCCATAGCAAGAGCCAACCCTCCTCTAATCCTTTAACAAGGGAGAATAGTACTTTTAGTATTAATGATGCTGCTTCTCATACAAGGTAATAATCCTCTCCAGATACCACTTCATTCCCAATCCTCTATCTAACATCTCTTTCTTCCATCTCATAGTCTACCAAATAAATATTCAAAAAAGTTGAAGGAAACCACCTATTTATTCAGCTCAGCAGAATCCTAAAAGTATTCAAGGTAGTAAAGAATATTATTATGCATTTAATGCCTTGTCAATCATAAATTTTAAAACTGGAGGATTCTTACACATCTCTCTTTTTAAAAATTGCATATGAATTAGATTTATTTTACTTAATGTGCTCATTATTTCAAGCTATTGGGCACGTTTAAAGAATCATAGAGAAAAGGCAATAATTTTGCCCATCATTTGATAATAGACAATGCAAAATAGGACTGTCTCTTATTTGCAAACTTTTTTTGGGGAAAAACCCCGCCAAGTATTTAGACAGAACAACAAATACTACAAAATGCTTTCATGGTATTTTTTTTAGCCTCATCTCACAAGGATGGGAGGGGGTATCCAGCAGGACAGATTAAGTAATTTAGAGGGAGTGTGTGCCCATGGCATACAGTGTGTGTGTGTGTGTGTGCATGTGCATGTGCACATATATATAAATGTACACACATACACATACATACATGAGGGGCAACATTTTGTACTGGATAGACAACCTCGGCCAAGAAAACTAGGGTTCATATCTCCTCTCAGACACATAATGACTGTGTAGCTCTGGATAACTCACTTAACCCTCTCAATGTTTCCAGGCACTTGAGATTATAAATTCCAAAATCTAAGATTATAAATCTCAGAAGAGGGAGTTTCATCCCTGAGGGTTCCCCACACTAATGAATAATCATAGATCCAGAAAGGGGGGACATATAAAACAACTCAGTATAAATGTCCATACATACACCTCTCAGTGTGATAAAGTCTGCATTCCCTAATAAAATTGTAGAGTGCTCAGCTGGACAAAATGGGTGCTATTTTTCTTTTCTTTTTCTCCCCTGGCTTTCAACCAGAAAGCGAATATTGGGATTAGACCTATTATTATAAGTTATCCATTCTACCAGTCCTTTTGTGAAACTTCCATCTTAGTACTGGTTTCTCTTTTTCACTCTTCACTTTCTTTTTTAAAAAATTGGTTATTTCTGTTTTCATATCACTTATATTTCCCATTTGATAGATAAATTTCCCTCTCTTCATCCTCTCCTAGAGAGTCATCACTTATATAAAGAGGAAGAAAGGAACAAAAATCTCCAAAACTAATATAGCAGAAAATTGATATGCATTATTACACACCCATGGTTCCCTACTTCTTCAGAGAATCAAGGGGGCCATCCTCTACTTTTACTCTATGGTCAAGTCCTTTTCTCACCTCTCATGTCATCTTCTATACTCGTGAGGAGAAAGGGCTTATTAAGTGAGGTTTAGTAATCTTCCGATATTACTTGCAAAACTATCTGTGCCCATCCTTCACTAGTTCACTAGACTCACCAGGTAAGTTTAATCATTTGCTTTTTATTTGAACCAGTATAGAAGCATTTGCTTTTACTATCCACTCAGTAGAATCATAGATTTAGACGTGGAAGGGACCGTAGAGATGGTGTAGTGATAGGTTCCTAAATCTGACTGGAAGGGCCTTCAGAAACCATCTAATCTGATGTGCTCATTTTCCAAATAAGGAAATCTGAGGCCCCGGCAGTAAGTATCAACCACACGTGTAAACCAGATCTTTCTCCTTCCAACTCCTGCAGTCATTCCAAGGTACCTGGTAGAGGGCATGATTAATGGGGGCAAGGTAAAGGTGTCCTAATCCTTTAGGAGGAGAAAAGCAACTAATTGATAGCTTCCCAACTTGAGTATCTGTTTGGCCTTCCCAGCCTTCATACTGACTGCTTCTAAGTTATATATAGTCAGAACATATTTACAAATTACAGTATTTTCTCTGGATTTCAGAAGGTTATCCCTATCCTTTATTCCTTTGGTTTTCCCTTAAATTATTTGTCTCAAAGCACTACACCTTTTTTTTTCTTTCAAGAATTGTGTTACATTTGGAAGATAAGGTTCTGTTCCAAAGTTTCAGGACTTTTTCCTAATTTAATTGCCATAATGTGTGATAAGTTTATAGGCAGAATAGCATAGTGGATAATGATCTGGTCTTGACACCTATAGGCTGTGACCCTGGGCAAGTCATGTAACTTCTCATTGCCCCCAGTAGTTCTCTAAGACCATAAGTTATATAGTAGGTGCCCATCTGCATGGGTAGAAGAAATTCCATATTGGGAACTCCTCAAACTACCAAGATCATAGGTCCAGTCCCATCAGTCAAGATTTGAATGAAATCAGCAATTGATGAGGCTATGTTCAATCACTCCTTTGTACCCAAAACAAAACATCAGGGTTGGGTCAGTCAGTGTTGAATGAACTACTTTTACAAACCTACTCCAGGATAAATCCCACAGAAAACATACTTTGACTTGATTGGATCCCGGCATTGGTGCTAAATTCACCATGTATATTATCTAATGTTCTGTTCTACATTAGCTAGATAGAGATAATTTTAAAAATTTAAAAATACCTTTTAATGCATTAAAAAATGAAAATGTTTTGAAGAATAAGGATTATGTGAGGCTTTAGGGCACAAATAATGAGGGGGAAATGGCAAGGCCTGCTCCCTTCACTCCTGGCCCCCAACCTGATAGAATAACATTAGTTTTAGGACTTTGATAACTCAAATGCTTTGTGATTTGAGTGGGTCTGTATAAGGAAAAAGATCTGTAGAATGAGAGATTTAACAGCTATTCTCTGCTAGAAGAAAAGAACTTGGTAACCAAATGAACGTCGCAGGAAGAGCTAAAATCACTGCAAATTAGAGTGTTTGTGTCCTCAGAAGACAGGAACAATAATTAATGTGGAGATCACTTGACAGTGCGTGAAAGAGCTTGTACCTGGGAATCGGTGACAAAAAGTAAATTATAGTGATTAAATTCTGCTGCAGTATTTCTGGCTGGGCTCTGTTCATTTCCACTATCCCTATTGATGATACTGCAGGCTTCTTGTGGCATCCTATGAGAACTACATTAAAGTAGGTTGGTAATTACATAGTATTTGTTATTTCTGAGTGTCATTAAGAGAAACCATAAGCACTAATAACTTCTCAGAATTATTTTCTTTTTAAGTCAGCCTATTAATTCTTATAAACTTTTTAGCTAGATAAAAGTCATGTTATTTGTGGGTGTTTGGTTTTGCTGAAGCTTTTTTTCAAACCATTTCCAGTGAAATGTAGGAATCTAACAGCCAGTGCCATAACTTCATTGGCTGTCTCAAATTTGGATTTTAATATGAGTTCTTCAAAATGATGACTAGTGGTCAGGATAAAAGATTGGTCTCCAGATGGCTCCTTCCTTTACAATTTGGCATTCCTTGGTTGACTACTCCATCTTTGAGGTCTGACCTTGCCTGCAGCATGCAGTAGGATCTTGGACCCTGTTGGCAATCTGGTGAAGGCTAAAATGAAACCTCAGAATTATGTATTTTTTCATTCATAATTTTTAAAATGCTTAGTGTAATTTTTTTTCTCATCTAAGTTCAGCAGACCCCCTAAAATCTACCCACCATCAATGAACCTCATGTTAAGAATCCCAGGCAGAGGACAAGGTCCAGGACTCAATCTTGAGATATGCACATACAATTAAGGCATGTGACATGGATGATGAGTTAGCCAAAGATACTGAGAAGGAGCAGAAACACATAAAAGAGGACAGAACCAAGAGTAAATAGTTTCTCATATATATTCCCAGAGAGAGGTCAGGAAGGATTAAAGACTTTAAAAGGCTCTCACACTATTTATTTATTTATTTGTTTGTTTGTTTATTTGTCCATCCATTTTTTTTTTTAAGTGAGGCAGGTGGGGTTAAGTGACTTGCCTAGGGTCACACAGCTAACTAGCTAAAAAAAAAGAGAGAGAGAGATCATTGGTAACCTCGTAGAGATCAATTTCCAACTTCAGGTTGGAAGCAAGATTGCACAAGGTTGAGGCGTGTGAGATGAGGAAGTGGAAGCATCAAGCGTCGAGAGCTTTTTCTAGCAGTTTTGGCTAAGGAGTTGATGTCTACAATAGATTCAGTAGTTCACAGGGATTTTCTCAGGCATACAGCCAAACAGCAATGCATGCAACATTTTTGCCTTGCTTAGAATGTTAAATCCTCTTCATCTGTATCAACTTTTTTCTTCTATAAATTTCAATTAAACTACCTTATTTTGATTTTTAAGTATCTAGAAATATAAAACCTTTTTAAAGCTTACAGTCAGACAAGTATATTATTTTAAACTTTTGTTACAACAATTAAAACTTATGCACCTTAAAGTACTTTTGCTTCTCTTTCTTATACACAAGAAACATCTAGGATTTTAGTTATGTTAATATGTATACCAGCTATAGATGATTCAGCCACCAAACCTCTAGTTTCCTCAGCTGTAGAATGGGGATAATAATTGCACCTATTAGGGTTGTTATGAGGATCAAATGAGATTAATTTTTTTAAAGCACTCTATGGGGGCAGCTAGGTGGCACAGTGGATAAAGCACCGACCCTGGATTCAGGAGGACCTGAGTTCAAATCTGGCCTCAGGCACTTGATACACTTGCTAGCTATGTGATCTTGGACAAGTCACTTAACCCTCATGCCCTGTAATAACAACAACAATTATAATAAATAAAGCATTCTATGCCTGGCACATAGTAGGTGCTCAGTAAATCTCCCCCCCCCCCCCCCATCTTCCTTCCCTCCTTCTCTTCAGTTTTGTGGTGGAGTTGGTTGATTGTTTTAGTGGGCCTTCTTATTAATAATGCCTAACCAAGAATAAATATAGTAGAAAACAGAATTCCTGTGGTTAAAATTGCAAGTGAAGATTTTAAAAAATGATCCCTATTCAAATCACAAAATGAATCTCAATTATTTCAGTCATTCAGCAAAAAGTCAACAATTGACTTCTGCCCAATCCAATTAATCCAGCTCTATGACTAACTGCTGAAGGCACCAGATTCTACAAGTGTCATGGAATCAAGAGATGGGAAATAAGAACAGGGGTCACTTAATTCATTAGGTTGGATCAACCTTAAATAATATAAAGATGAGAATTTATCCTAGTAGGTTTTTTTTAAACCTCTAAAAAATGAGACTCCACACCTTCCCTGATAATTAATTTCAGTGTTTAATAACTCATCATCAGGAAATATTCTTCCATTTCTAATCTGTATTACTCCAGAAAGGTTTTAAATGTTTTCCTTTTGTTTGATCTTCATTTGAGAAAGTGGTCATTTTGTCCAGCCATCTGCTTCAAAGCAATCAAATTGCCCAAGGTCCCCCCCCCACCCAGCCACACACACACATACACACACACACACATACACATACACACACACACACACACACACACACAGAGTTTTGTGTTTTTTTCCTTTTTCTTTCTTTTTTTAAAAGACTTCCAGGGAGAAATGTTTATCACCTCCCTTGGCACACAGCCTTTTCCAGTATTTAATCAGTCGGAAATTCAAGAAGTTCTTTCTTATATCTGTGTTAAATCTCTCCTACTGTAATTTGTCCATTTCATTTCATTTAGTTTTCTGAGTAGAGAAATGGCATAAAACTCCCCATCACACAAATCATGAATATATTTGAAGAAAGCAATTACCTTTTAACAAGATATATCAAATTTAGGCTGGCCTCCCACCATTCTTCTGATTTTCCGTTCCTGTAACCCCTCTTTTTTGCTTATGATCTTTGAGTTCTCCAGATCTCTTAAATAATTTGTATAAACCAAATTTGAACATAGTATTTTAATAAGGTTCTTAACTATATCAGCACACTCAGTGTTCCTTCCATATTCCAAGTTCCTATTGGAATATATACCCCAGTGTCATGTTTTAAAATAACAGTTCATTGTTGATTTATGTTTAGCTTGTGTTCCCACAATGATGCCTAGATGTATACTTACTTGGGCTTCTCTCCATTTAGATCTGGGATGTTTTCCCCTAGTTTACTTACTTCTTAAGATTGTACTGTTTTCAGGGTTTTTTTCTCTACTTTGTTTCAATTACCAAAATCTCCATACAAATTCAACACAACAATTCAGCAAAAATTTATTTCAGTCCCTGCTCTGTTTGGTGTACTTTGTTAGCTCCTGGGGTTACAAAGAAGGGCCTGATCTGTGCCCTAAAAGGAGCTTACAGATCTCAGTCATTTTAATGGATCTTTTTTCTCTAACCCTTTAATCTCAGTGACTGTCCTCTGCACAGTCTCTAAGTCTCTCAAATTGTGGCCAAAAGTCTGATTTATGCTAAATGTTTTGGGAATATTACCTCTTTAAGTAGTGTCCTTTATATTCTCTGTCACCTAGAGGAGTATTTGTAAATGCAAGCATAATGAACTATATTAAACCCTAAAGTTAGTTGTATTATTCCAGCATTTAGCCTGTTCCTAGATTTTGCTAAAACTGTTGGGCAGGTGACTAATTGTGAGTCTCCCCTTCTAAGAATAACATAATAATATGCAGTGTGTCTTAAACCTATCCTCCTGCCTAATCAGGAGATGACTCCCAGGTGTTTTCCTGCACTAGCTATTAAGTTGTACTCCCTGCAGCAGTACCCAATAGTGACTGACTAGCTGATTTTCCAGAGAAAGTTGTTTTGACATATTATAGCAGTTCACTAGGCCCTGGTGGATTGGCTTTTAATGTTTTGTTTTAAACACCAGCCTCTCCAGATATGAGTTAATCACACAGCAGTTCTCCATATGCTTTGTGGTGTGGCAAACCCAACAGAAGGTACCTAGGAGCAAACAACCTCATCCCTCTGTTGTACTGGAGGACCCTGTTAGCCAGTGATAAGTGCTGGTATGAGAAGTATTGTAGAAACCCTAGACTATTTTAATACAGAGGTCCTTCATTACTCCATTGCCCCTTTTTTGTAAATAATCATCTATTATAATATGCAGGCAGTGTAATTCTTACCAGAGAAAAAGTTAAATTTTGTTTTGTTTTTTAAGGAATAGTATAATGGGGATCGAAGAATATACCATTTATGGGACATCCAAAATGCCAAAATGTTAATTTTAAAATCATCAAAAGATACTACTGGTGCTTTTAAGTAGAATCTAAGGTCATACTAGCTAATTTATTAGGAACCCCAAACTGTTCTTTTTTTGTGGGGGGGAGGGGGCAATGAGGGTTAAGTGCCTTGCCCAGGGTCACACAGCTAGTTAAGTGTCAAGTGTCTGAGGCTGGACTTGAACTGAAGTCCTCCTGAATCCAGGGCTGGTGCTTTATCCCCTGTACCACCTAGCTGCCCCCATATTTAATACCAGTAGAACCCGTACTGTCCTTTATCAAGAGAAAGCAATTAAAAAAATCGTTAGCCATCTGGTAATATCTCTTTTACTGTTCTTAGTCTACTCATTGTTCTCTTTTTATTGCAGTCCTACCTCATGACATAATTTTCCTGAAGTGATTTAAAACCTTCAAGTAATTGCAAATGAATTGCAATAAAATTGCCACCATGCTGCCAAAGTCCTTTCCTCTCACAAACTCCTCCCATCCCACTGGCCACATTTACAAAGTACCCAGATGAAGAATGGGAAGAAATAAATACCCTTGTTTTCAGACCTTAATAAACAGGAAATGGCATTCAGGGTTTAATTGCTTCATCCTTTTTTTATCTTAACAAAATATTATTTGGATTTTGATGAAGTAAGGACGATATGGTTGGGTTTGATAGTTGAAGGATAGAAGTTTGCCAAAGTATCAGCCAATAATAATGATAGCTAACATTTATAGAGAGCTTACTATGTGTCAAACACTGTTCTAAGTACTTTACAATTATTATCTCATTTGATCCTCATAGCTAATTGGAGGAGGAGGGGTTAGGTGCTTTACAATTATTAATTATCTCATTTGATCCTCACAACCTGAGGGAAGAGGATATAGGTGCTATTATTATTCCCATTTTACAGATGAGGAAACTGAAACAAATCAGTTAAGTGACTTACCCAGGGACACACAGCTAGTAAGTATCTAAGGCTGGATTTGAACTCAGGTCTTCCTGACTCTGAGCCCATTGCTCTATCCACTGCACTTCCAAGTTGCCCCAACATAAAGAGGAAAGAAATATTAGAAGATCGATCTTGGGTTTTGTTTATAATCCTATTTGTAAAGCTTATTGCTCATTTCGATTCAAAGCATGTTTTGTAGTGACCTAGAGGTCAAGGAAGATCTGGGTTCAAGTGTCATCTCTAATGCATATTACTTTGTGTGACACTGGGCAAGTCATTCAACCTCTCGGTGTCCTAGGCTATTCTTGAAGAAGGTGTCATACTCCATTGGTAGAGGTAGTTTTCTCACCTGGGAATGCCATATAACATTGAAATTATATAGGGCAGCTGGGTGACACAGTGGATAAAGCACCAGCCCTGGATTCAGGAGGACCTGAGTTCAAATCTAACCTCAGACACTTGACACTTACTAGCTATATGACCCTGGACAAGTCACTTAACCCTCATTGCCCCACCAAAACAAGAAAAGAAATTATATGTTCAGTTCCCATCCCTATTGTTCATTTAAAAGGTATAGTTTTGATTCTATAGCTATTTATAAAGAGTGTATTAGCATTATATATTTTGCATTCCATACTTTGAGCCAGTTACAGCCAAAAATTTCATGCATTAAAACCTCTATTTATGGATAAATATCTCACTTATATAATTACATTTGATAAAAAACAGCATGAGGAGACCAGTTTGAACAGCATAGATGTGTTCCTTCTTTTCTAGCATGACCTTGAGTGAAACTCTGTCTTCACCTCAGTTTATAAATTAACCTAAATGATGGAAAAATAAAAAGTTCCAGTTCTTTAATATTTTTGTTATTCTTCCATTATTGCAACTATTACTCAATGTTCAGGCCTCATGTAGACATACTTATAATAGTTAATGATTCATTAGTAATTAGTTTAGCAGCAGGTGGCTCAGTTGATAGAGCATTGGACTTGGAGTCAGGAAGACCTGACTTCAGATGTGGCCTCAGACACTTAATAGCTGTGTGACCTTGGGCAAGTCAAGTAACATCTGGTTTCCTCAGTTTCCTCATTTGAAAATGGGAGTAGTAACAGCACCTGCCTCTCAGGGTTGTTGTGAAGATTGAATGAGATAATATTTATAAAAATTGCTTAGCACAGTGGCATTTCCTTTTCCATCCTCTTATTTAGGATTACTGGTTTGGGTCCAAATGTGTGATTTCATTAGTTTAAGGAACTCCCAGTATGAAAACTACTACTAATGGAGATCAGCAATTTATCTGGCAATTTCTAATCTTAATAAGTTGCCTGGGACACTTAGATGACTTAGATGACATGGTCACACATTCTAGTGTGTGTCAGAAGCTGTACTTGAACCCAAGGCTTACTAACTTGTCCATTAAACCCTGTTACTTCAAACTAATACTATGAGTCAAGATTGTTAAAAACTCATTTCTATAGCTTAACACAGGAGTAAAGGAACCCTTTGACTATAGGGTGGATCTGGCTCTCAGTTTAATTTTTTCTGGATCTCAGGGCAAGTATCTATACTTATATATAAAATATGAGTTATAATGCCCCATATAGAATGTAAGCTGATATTGTTGTAGAGGTGTAAAATTACTTGAAAACAGCCCTAGAAGACACAAAATGAAGATTTGCTCCATTAACATATCTCTGTGTGTGTGTGTGTGTGTGTGTGTGTGTGTGTGTCCTCACAAATTCTTCTGTTTCACTGTGTGTTTTTATTATACTTTGTATGTTAGTGTTTTTCTCTCATGGTAACTATGACTCAATATGTATTATTTTTCCTTTGTATAAGTCTGTGTGTCTTCTCAGTCCCTCTTGGTGTCTCTCCCCTGTCTGCCTTTCAGTGTATCTCTTCTGCATGTTGTTTTATGTTTGCATCTTTCTCTGCTTCTTCCATCTTTTGTATTTTGTCTCCCCTGACTTTTTTTTTTACCTTTAACTAGTTCTCACATAGACTTGATTTTTCTAATTGTTTTAATTATTTATTGAACAGAATCTTCATGTTCCCTCTTCTCATTTTAAAAGCAAATCAATGAAGCATAGATATCATCTTGTACAAAAGAGAACTTCTTTCTTTTTTGTTTATGTAGCCCTCAGTTGAATATTTTCTATGTGCTAATAACCCTTGATAAGAAGGGGGAAATGTTTTGTTTTTTTAAAAGAGGATCAGTTTAGGAGGGGGAAACTAGGTTTGGCCAGTTACTTTTGAAGAGACTCTGAAGCTGGCCAAATGACAAGAATGGAAATTCACTTTTCTTTTTTGTTTATCTTGATCTTCATCCAAGTGCTTTATCTTTTGCCAAGTTTTAGCCCAATTACTCCCTTGCAATTACAAGAATGAAGGAAGCTTTGCCATCTTCATAGTCTGCAGATAGCACATGTGTTTTGTTTATTGTAAAGGCTCTTAGTTGTCAAAGTTAATCTAGGTAAAGTTTGAATTAATATGACTAAGCCTCCTTCAAAAAAAATTTCATCTTTGCTAGTTCAATTTCGTCTCCTTAACCTCTCCTGAATCTTGTCCTGTACCATTAGTTGACTTGAGTTTCTCCTCTTCTACCTTAATTCATTTACCATGCTAGTGGAAATAATGATGAACAAGCAATGGGAGATGAGAATAGCAAAGAACATGGACAATTTACATTTGGTTTTTAGCCCCTGAACATCTTGAAAGTTAGAATTAATTTAAGCAGCCTTTGGTTTTGCCTTAAGCTTGTAATGTCAGTAAGATCCTGTATTGTGAATAAAACAGTCCAGAGGGCAAGGTCTTGACAATTAGGATGTTCTCTGCAGCAAAATTCCCTTCAGAATTCTGTATGAAAGTAACCTCCTCCTAGTTACTAAGCATTTATTAAGTGCCTATCATATGCCAGGCTCTGTGCTAAGTGCTAGAGATAGAAAGACAGCAGATAGCCCTTGCCTTCAAAGAGCTCGCACTCTAATGGGGGGGGGGGAACCACAAGCAAATAGGTACAAACTACATACAACAGAGGTGTCAAAGACTCTGTGGTCCCTCAATGCAGAGGCAACACTCTTGAGAGCCTTGAACTAGATTAAATTCTAACTGGGAAGTATTTAACAAAATTAACAAAAATGCAATAGAACATAGATAAGTTTTCCAAGTCAGTAATATACAGCTGACAGGGATGTTTGCATAAGTTTTAGTTGCCCTTATTTCTATTTGAGTTAGGCATCACTGATGTACAGGATAAATAGGAAATAATTAAGGAAGGGAAGACACTAAGAGGGATTGTTAGACTTCTTGTAGAAAGTGGGATCAGTGAATTGGAAGTCTCATTGGCCAGTTTTAAAATATTCTTTAAATCTTGTCTTTTTATTCAAATATCCCATGCCTGAAACCTAGTAGGTATGAATAAAAGGAGGAAGTTTGGTGTGTTTCACCATTCTCTTTGGTTAGTTTATAAGTTCAATGATTTAGAATTATAAAAGCACTTTTAAAGCTCATCTGATTTGACAAATGAGGAAACCGAGGCCCAGAGAGCCCTTTGCCCAAGGTATCATAGGTGGTAAGTGGTAGAGTTGGAATTTAAACTTGAGTCCTCCATCAGAATATCCAGAGCACTTTGAGTCCAGTTTTCCTGGGGTAGATAGATTCTTCAGACAGTAAGAACTAAGAATGAAGAAAAGGAAAATGTTACATGCAGCAAGTTACCCACTTCTTGCAACTGAGCAATGTAATGTTTTAACCTGGAAACAAAAGTATTGATGATAAGCAACCCTTATACGAGAACATAGAGACCTGAACTTAGACCAAAGTTGAAGTCACTGTGTCAGCATAAAAAGGACATAGAGCACCCCCACTCCCTGATATCTTTTCCCTGTTTCATCTCGTTCATGATCATCATAGCTGTGGATAATCATCCCTAAAAACTTCAACCCTCAACAGGCTAGATTATAATGAACTTAAATGAACAGTGATTTTTTTATTTTAAGTTTCTTTGACATTTTCATTTATTTTCTGTTTTAGTCTAAAATGCAGAGGGGGACCCAAGGTACCACGTGTTTCAATAGACATTCAAATGGCCAGTAACTGACCTCATCTAGAAGTGTATAAATTATTCATCTTTTTAGGATTGCAACCCTCAGCCATGGCAGGCTTTAACATTGTGTTCCCAGTGACAGAATGTGGCTTTAGTAAATAATTACACAAGATTCATACATGCAAACTTAAGTCAAGTTTTGTCTTTGTTACGCTTCTCTCCCAGTACCATGAGCTCACGACACTCTGCCAGTCCAGTTGTTTTCACCAGTGCCAGAAGTTCACCCAAAGAAGAGCTTCATTCTGCCACTTCTCCACAACTCGCACCTTCTTTCTCCTCCTCCTCTTCCTCCTCTTCTGGTCCTAGGACTTTCTACCCTCGACAGGGTGCTACTAGCAAGTACCTGATTGGATGGAAAAAACCTGAAGGGACAATAAACTCTGTGGGGTTTATGGATACAAGAAAGTAAGAGCATTTTTTGCTTCTATTGCTTGGTTGTTCGTTTTAAACGTGAAGAGGAGAAAATCCAGAGCTGCTTCTCTAGAGAAAACAACATATAAGGGGGCGGGGGGAGGCAGGGAAGAGTGTACATAGGATTTGTGAGATTTATTTGTGTACATAACCGATTGTGTCATCACTTCACCTATCCTCTTCCTTGAATGAGAAATGGCATAGACATTAGAATCTGAGACTCAGATCTCCAAAGATAAAAAAACACTTCAGAATAATTGGCCAACTGGTGTGCTTATGGCACACTTCAGCCACCGATGTTCTTGCAGATGTTAAGTGCACTGTTCTCAGCCGATAGTAGCAACTGTACAAGCAGCTGGACACAAGAGGGAATACTTCAAAGGGAATCACTGAACATCCATACATATATTTTTATGTATATTTTGGCACTTTTCATACAATAGAAATTGAACAATATCCTGAGTTACTTGTTTTTATTTATGCAGAAAACATTTGGGGGGTAGATAACCAGTGGGTTTTTCCCCCCCCAACAGGTCTGGTGTCATTTTTTTTATTCAACTTTCCCTCGTATATTGACTTATTAAAGCAATTAGTCCTTAGAGTCTAAAGAGTTAATTATTTAAACAGTTTCATTCCTCTAACAGGTACTTATTTAAATAAGATTTGCTTTAAGTAGATAAAATTCGCCTCCCTCCCTCCTCCACAACCTTCTCCCCTAGTTCAGGGTGCTATACTCAGTGTTACTGATTTAGTTTCTCCTATCTCCGTTTCTTTTAAGACGCCACCAGAGTGATGGCAATGAAATAGCCCATGCCAGGTTACGTGCCTCTGCCAGGGACCTCCGGGCCTCCCCAAAGCAAACATCTAAATCAACAATTGAGGAGGATCTAAAAAAACTAATCGACTTTGAAAGCCCAACTCCTGAATCACAGAAAAATTTTAAGGTATGTAAAAGAAGTTTTCTGGAGAAAGATGTAATTTGTCAATCAGCAAGCATTTGTTAAGAACTTAAGACAGTCTCTACCCTCAAAGAACTTAATGGGAAGACATAAATATTATATAAAATAAATACAGGGTAATGGGGGGGTGTTAAGAGAAGGGTACAAGCATGAGGGAAGACCAGGAAAGTCTTCACATACAAGATAGTACTCAAACCCAGTTTTGAAGGAAACAATCAAAAAACATTTATTAAGGACTTATTGTGTGGCAGACACTGTGCCGTGTGCTGGAGGTTTAAAAAAAAAGAGCATAGGCACCACTAGGCTCTCAAGGAGTTCACATTCTAATGGAGCAGACAACATAAATACATATACATGCATATGTATATATGTATGTATACACACGCACATGCACACACACGCAGTATACATACCGTAAATAGATGGAAGGGAATCTCAGAGGGAAAGTACTGGCAGAAGATGGAGCCTGTGAAAGGGGTGGGGCAGGAAAGGCCTCTTGAAAAGATGGCTTTGAGCTAAACCTTAAAGGAAGCCATAGTAGCTAAAAAGTGGAGGTGAAGAGAGGAGGGCACTTCAGGCATGGAGTCAGGAGGCTGTATGTGAGGAGCAGCAAGCAACTCCAATACCTGGATTATAGAGTGCATGAAAAAGGAGGATAGAAACATCAGAAGGGCCTCAGTCGTGATGGGCTTTCAGTGCCAGACAGAAGATTCTATTTGATTTGTGAAGTAATAGGGGGCCACGTACGCTTAGTGAGCAGGGATTATTGAAGGCAGGATTACAAGGGCACACTTGCCCTTTAGGAAAAGGGATGGGTGCCGTCGTGTTACGTCATGAGAGCTTGAACCAGAGTGGTGGCTATGTGAATAGAGAGAGGGTAGACATATATACAAAAGATTTTAATAAAGGGAGAAATGACAAGATTTAACAACAAATTGTATATGTGGGGTGAGTGAGAGTAATGAGGCAGGGATGATACCAAGTTTGTAAGGTAGGTAGCTGGGAGGATGGTGGTACCCTTCAGTAGTAATGGGAAAATTGGGAAGAGGAAAGGATGTGTAGGAAAAGATAATTAATTCTGGTTTTGTCATGTTGAGTTTGAGGTGTTTACAAGATATCTTAGCATAGATGTCCAAAAGGCAACTGGTGATGATGTGGTTCTCAGAAGAGAGAATGGGGTTGCATATATAGATTCCAGGAATCATAAGATGATAATGGAATCCATGGGGGGCTAAGTTCATCAAATGAATGTAGAGGAAGAGGAGAGATGGGCCCAGGACAGAACCTTGGGGGACCACCCCCAGTTAGCAAGTGTGACCTGGGTGAAGATCCAGCGAAGGAGACTGGGGAGAAGCCATCAGACAGGTGGGAGGAGAGCCAGGAGAGAGCAGTCTTGAAAACCTCAAGATGAGCGAGGATGCAGGAGAAACTGGTAATGAGCAGTGTCAGAGATTGCAGGGTGCTCACAGAAGAGGAGGGCTCAGAAGGGGCTGGCAGGCTTGCCAGCTCAGAGGTAATTGTCAGAAGAGAGAAGTTTCATTTAACTGATGAGGTCAGAAGCTGGACTGTTCAGAGGTCAGGGAGAGGAGAGGAAATAGAGATACCTAGTGTAGACACACAATTTCTCTTAGATTTTTTTAGCCAAGAGAGGGAGGACACATATAGGACAAGAGCTTGGCCCACTTTGATGTAGATCAAGAGAGGTTAAAGCTGGCAGAGACATGGATGTGTTTGTAGACTTCAGGGAAGAATTCTAACAGGAAGAAGTGAGGTGAAAGTACACTGGAGGCACCAGAGACAGCCATTGCTAAGGACATGGAAGAGAGAAGATGGAGTGTCTTGTGAAGAACAGCAGGAAGTGCCCTTTGTCTGAACTGTAGAGTGCAAGAAGGGGAATGATGCATTTTCAAATTGGAAAGAAAGGTGGCTTAGTACTAAGTTGTGAAGGGCTTGTGAAGTTTAACCAAGGAATTTGTGGTTTATCCTAAGGGCGATAAGGAATATTGGAGTTTATTGAGTAGGGGAGTGACATGGTCAGACCTGAGCTTTAGAAAAATCCCTTTGCACTTGACACTTACTAGCTGTGTGACCCTGGGCAAGTCACTTAAGCCCCATTGCCGTGCAAAAAAAAAAAAGAAAAGAAAAAGAAAAATCCCTTTGGCAGCTTTGTGGATGATAGGTTGGAGAGACTTGAAGCAGGGGGACAAACCGGGAGGTTATTACACTAGTTCAGGTGAGAGGTGATGAGGGACTGAACTCTAATGGTGGCTGTACATATAAGTAGAGAGAAGGCAAGAGATACAAGAGATGTGGAGACAGAAAGGACAAAACTTGGCAATTAATTGGATATGAGAATGAAATAAAGTGAAGTATTAATTGACAGTTTGTCTGATCTTCATGTCACTGTTTCAAAAGTGCTAAAAGATAGTTTCTTAAATACTAGATCATGTCAATTTTTTTTTATACTTTATCCTCCCAAATCCTGCTTTATAAGATTGGAATAATCTTTGACACCCTTTTCTCCTTGATTTCTCCCAAATCAGATAATCATCAAATCCTTCTTATGTTTTCTGAGATTAAAAAACAATTGTTAAAGAATCATATTATAAAACATAGGTTGGTTTTGGTCAGTTACTTTGGAAGATTCCCCAAAAGTCTGTAATTCTGCTGTTCTGTCGATACTATTGGCTAACAGATTTTTTTTTTTTTTTTGGTGGGGCAATGAGGGTTATGTAGCTATTAAGTGTCAAGTGTTTTGAGCCCGGATTTTTGAACTCAGGTCCTCTTGAATCCAGGGCCAGTGCTTTGAAAGATAGCATTTTGCTCAGATCCCTCCTATGATAACGACAAAAGAAACCTTCATGGTCATACATATTTTCACCCCAATTCTAGCGCAGGCTTTCTACCATGACTGCTCTCCCTCCAATGAGACCTGAGGCTTTATCAACTGGACAGTTGGACGCTGTGTTTTTAGGCTAATAGAAAAGGAGATAAACCTAATTATAATAATTCACATTTATATAACACTTGAAAATTTGAGAAATTACTTTTCCCCCACAAAGCCTATGAAGTAATGCAAATATTATCTCCAATTTACTGATCAATAACTGAAACCTGAGAAGCTTGTAATCACACAGCTAATAAACCTAATGATCACCTACTCTGAAACTTTTGAGTACACTTTATTTCATACTTTCAAGTAGAGCTTCTTAACCTTTGTGGTGTCCTGGACCCCTTTGACAGGGGAAGACTGTGAACCCTTTAAAAGAACTTATAGGTTTGGTTGAAAATGAAAACTATAATATTCCCTCAACTTATCAATGATATACCCAGTCTTGATTAAAACAGAAGGGCAACAGGAGGACCTAAGCTCAAATCTGGCCTCGGGCACTTGACAATTGCTGGCTGTGTGACCCTGGGAAAGTCACTTAACCCTCATTGCCCCACAAAAACAAACAGAAGGGCAGTTTCTGTAGCGGGGTGTATCACAACCACATATATGCTTTTTTTTTTGTTTTGGTTTTTTGGGTTTTTTGGGTTTTTTTGTGTTTTTTTTTGTGGGGCAATGGGGGTTAAGTGACTTGCCCAGGGTCACACAGCCAGCAAGTGTCAAGTGTCTGAGGCCGGATTCGAACTCAGGTACTCCTGAATCCAGGGCGGGCGCTTCACCACTGCGCCACCTAGCTGCCCCCCACATATATGCTTTTTAACCTCTTCATTTTTATTTTATTTTCTTTTTTGTGGGGCAGTGAGGGTTAAGTGACTTGCCCAGGGTCAGACAGCTAGTAAGTGTCAAATGTCTGAGGCTGGATTTGAACTCAGGTCCTTCTGAATCCAGGGCTGGTGCCTTATCCACTGCACCACCTAGCTGCCCCCACATATGCTTTTAATATCTCCCTAATCCTCTTAGGGTTTTTTTTGGTGCCAAAAGGTGAAATTTGCCCCCCTAAACTTCAACATTTACATAGAATAAATGCTGTTGTAAGATTTTACCAGAATCTGTTGTAAGATTTTACCAGAAATGATTTATTATTATAAACATTTACATAATCACTTTTTAGATGTATAGGTTTTTGATTTCCATAATTTCTGTTTTATAAGCCAGCTCTTAACAGTTCAGACTCATCACCCAGGGTACAAATGGTTTCCCTGGCAACCTTTGCAAAAGCAAGTGCTTGCAACTCCTTTCTGTGTTTGTCAGAACCCAAAGAGGCTTATTAAAATTTTTAAATACCATATTTGAAATAACAAACTATTTCATGTCTTGTCCTGAGGTTGAAGGAAAATGAAATTTGTTCTGGCAGGGACATTTACTATGATTTCTGATTTTAAAGTATCAGGGAGATGAGGGGTTTAAAAGTTTTATCAGTGCAGCAACCTTACCTTAAAACAAGTTCCTGGCAGCTGGTAGAGAATTGATGCTATTACAGTGATCAAGCTCTGCTGGCTAGGATGTCTAGTTGTAGACACTAAGAATGGAGGATGGCGGTTATGGCCAGCTTTGTTCAAGGGAGGTGATGTAGCTACAGAGTGCTAAAAAACACTGGGCGGATGGGCGTGGTGTGGGGTGAACAAGCCATCATAGCAGCTGTGGCTTTTCACATCTGCCACATCTGGCCACATCTGTAAACAGACCAAAGGATCAACTTCAAAAGTGGGAAAATATGGCCATGGTATTCACTAAATACAAGTGTAGATGACGTTATATTTGTAATGGCAAGAGCACTGGACTCAGAGCGAGATGACCTGGGCTCTCGTCCCTGTTCTTCCATTTACTGTGGAGCTCCAGGAAAATCACTTAACTTCTGAAGGTCAGTTTCCTTGTGCAAAATGAGAAGATTGACCAATGAAGATTAAGATCTCTGCGCATTCCAATATTCCTCAGTTTCTGTAATTTTTTTTTCAATTAAGTGTAGTTCAAATTTCAATTAGTTCTCTATAGCACTTAAAGTTTCTCTCCTTTGGGCAAGGCTGACCTGCCTGTCCACAGTTAGGTAGGTATTCCTAGCTGCAAATGATCAGTTTCCTCAAAAGATCTATGACAAACACATGAATACGTGAATGGCATGATGGTGATGGTGATGGTGATAGCAAGTTAACATTTGTATAGCGCTTTATGGTTTGCAAAGAGTTACCATTTACCATTTTACCATTTAATCCTCACAACAGCCCTGGAAGGTAGCTTATTATCCCATTTTGCAGGGGAGGAAAGTGAGGAAAGCATTGGCTGGATTTGAACTCTCAGGTCTTCCTGACTTCAGCTCCAGCACATCCTTTCCATTACACCACCTAACTCATGGTGGAAAGAAGGGTAGTGTTGTCCTGCCACCTTTTTTTAGGATCCTTCGTGGAACTTTAGGTGCACTCAGATGTTTCAGGCATGATATTTCCCTTCTAACCTCTTCCTGAAAAGCAGAATGTTTTGCCTTTTTATAAGAATGCTGATGGTAATGTCATAATAGGATACACAGACCAGTGAGGAGGAACCATTAGCTCCCAAGGCAACCCATTCCACTTTGGAATTGCTCTGCCAGGAGGTTTTTTTCCTGACATGAGTCTAAATCTGCTTCTTTACAGCTTCTACACACTGCTGCTAGTTGTGCTTTCTGGGTCCAGTCAGAATAAATCTGGTCCCTACAGCTCCCACAAAACCTTTCAAATACCTGAAGATGGTTAATTATCATGACACCTATGAATCTTTCCTTTCTTCAAACTTTCTTCAAACAGTTTCTTCACCCAAACTCCATAGGACATGATCTTGAGACCTTTCATCATCATGGTCACTCTATGGATACTGACACTTATCTGGGCCCTTCCTAAAATCTGGTCCATGAAGTTGAGTACAGTATTTCTGATGTGCTTTGGCCAGGGCAGAACACAGTGGGACTATCATTTCCCTAAGTCCTGGGTTTATGTCTCTGGTAAGATAGCCCAAGATCACATTACCCATTTTGGCTTCCGTTCTTAAACAAATAGTTCAGACATCACTCAATTTAACACACCGAACTTAAACACAGTTTTGTTTTGTTGGATTTATGCAGTCACTCGTGGATTTGTCTCTTTTACTATTATACCAATTGCCTTTAGTGAATCATAGGATCCTATTGTTACCTCCTACATGACTACCTCCTCCCCATTGGTGCCTCTATTCTTTTATCCTTTTTGACAGGTTGGGTAATCACCTAAGAGAAACTGTTGATCAACATACATATACTGTATTGTATTGCATATTGCTTGGAATAAACAAGCAATTTAGGTGTACTGTTATGTTTCTATTGTTTACCAGTGGATGAGCCTAACAGAAATCTGCTTGCAGAAAATTTTCAGATAATTTCAGATTTGGTCACAAAAAAGCCAAAGGTACCAGCCAGAAAAACACATGCTTTTTAAAAAAGATTTCACCATAACAGTATCCATTTAAACAGCTTGCCTTCTCAGAACATTTTTATGTTTATTTTCTGAACAAAGAAACCCATTTCCATGAGCTCCAAGGAGCAGCTCTCCATGCCTTTAATGTATCTGCTACAAGCCTCTGGATTGATATATTGCACTGTAGAAATTTAATTTAGCAAATACTGATAAGCTAACACTGAACGGCTGTCTTGTTGCCTAGCAAATGCACTATTTTAGGAGGAAGGGATGATTGCCTGACAAGCTTCTATGTTGAGCATTCATACCACCATGTGTCTAAAAACACCTGTAGACAGCAGTGGCCGACGATCATGAAATCCATATGGGATGGCTCTTGAGATCTCAAGCCAGGAAATGTTCATTTGTTTTGAAAATGCAGAAACTTGCGGTCTCTAGTATAATGATCTTACTCTCCTCCCCCACCCCCAATCCCTCAAATTCCATCCCTTTGCATACTCTTCCCTAAATATCAATGGACTCTAGTTCCTGAACAGATGACATTTACTCTTTCATGTTGACATTATTTTGCAGTTCCATGGGCTTTCCTCTCCACAGTCTCCTTTCCCTTCCACTCCTACCACAAGGCGGACCTTGCACAGAACTTTGTCGGATGAAAGTATTTACAGCGGTCAAAGAGAGCACTACTTCACCTCAAGGACTTCAATTCTGGACCAAGCCTTGCCCAATGATGTCCTCTTCAGCAGCACATACCCCTCCCTCCCAAAGTCTCTACCTTTACGGAGGCCATCATACACATTAGGAATGAAGTCATTACATGGTAAGTGGGTCTTCCAGCTGTTACAGTTCTCTCATAATAATGGCTGATATAGCAACAGGTGTCTTGATTTTTAACTCAAACAGATAATTCAGAAAATGAAAAAACAACCCAAAAAAACCACCTTTCCATCTCCTGATGCAATGATGTAACTCCATTTGTGTCTCGATACTAGTCCTTTCCTTGCATGTTGCCAACTAAATTATCCATAATCTGTTTATGAGGAACCAAGGCAACATCTAACAGTGGGACTGAGGTGAGAGAAGGGATTCATCTCTAGCTGATACCATTCTGTTTCTCTTCTGGACAATTATAACTAATGATAAGACTAGTAATAATAATACCACTAATGATGTTAACCATCAATGTAATGTTTCAGCAGTCCTTATGATCATGATGTGGCTCTGTAATTGTGTCCTGGACTATTTTTCTGGTCCATATTACATTTGCTATGGCTGGAAGGAACCCTGTATCATTTGATACTAAATTATGGAAGCATGGGGTAGAAGTAACCTTTTCCTTTCACTTGCCAATAGACCTATTTGCTCTTCTCCCTATCCCCATTTGAATTTAGGGTATTTTTTTTTCTCATAGAGAATTTATAGCAGTAAACATTGATAAAGTCCTTACTAAGTTCATTGGATTGTGGTGGTTTGGGGTGAGTCTATAAAGGTGATTTGAAACAAAATCCTGGGCATTAGTTAACACTGACCCATATACCTAATTCCCTTCCTCTCTTTATTCTTCCATGTGAATTCCACTGGATTTTTTTTAATATCCTTTTGACCTGCTATACTTTCTCATTCTCCCAGATCAATCTTTGTCTTTCCCTTATCTGCTACTTTCTGGTAGCATTGTTTCCTACTCAGATCTCTCTGGGTCCCCCTTCTTTATTTACATTCATCTCCAAAGTCATGTGCTTTATCCCATTCCTCTGTGAAAAACTTGTTTTTCAGTAGATAATCCTAAACTCTTCTGCTACTGCTTTCTTCATGTTTAAACCATTTCTAGTTTTTATGGTGGCTTCTCTGATTCCAGACTTGCCCTTGGGTGCTTCACTTATCTCCCTATACTACCTTTGGAACTATCTGCCTTGACAGTAATCACATTATCATGAATTAAAGGATTTATTAATGTTCATTGTTGTACAAAGGGAGATGATAAACATGGCCCTGTTTTAGGGAAACTTAAAAAGTAGTTGCCTGGTAAACCTTGTTACCCTCCTGTGTATCCACCATTGGACTCTCTGCCATACCATTGGTCTCTAAATGGTCTCCAGTTGCACATGTAGCATGGTGCATCCTTTCCCTCATTCTCAATTCTTCATCTCCTTTGGGAAATGAACTGCAACTTATTTGCTCCTCTAACTTTCAGCTTCTAGAGAATAGACATGCAGCCTGCAGTTGGGGTCAGAAGACCTTGGTTTGAATTCTGGCTTTGTCACAACTAGCCATGTGAACATGGAAAAGTCCTTCAGATTCTCAAGATCCTCATCTGGAAAATAGAAATAGTAATACTTCTACTACCTATCTCTCAGTGCTACTGTGAGGAAAATATTTCATAAGCCTTTTAGGACTATAGAATTGTGAGTTCTTAGCATCTTTTTTCTTTTTCTTTTTTTTTTTAGTGAGGCATTTGGGGTTAAGTGACTTGCCCAGGGTCACACAGCTAGTAAGTGTCAAGTGTCTGAGGCCGAATTTGAACTCAGGTCCTCCTGACTCCAGAGCCGGTGCTCTATCCACTGTGCCATCTAGCTGCCCCCTTCTTAGCATCTTCTTATTCCTTTTTTTCCATCTTCCTCTTCTAGTGTGTGTGTATTGGGGGGGTGGGGGTGGAGATAGTGTATATTTCCCATTTCCTCAGAACATGTATTCCCAGAAGGGAGAAGTGATTTATTGGGTGTGGGCTGTGTGTCATACCTCACACATAGTTTATACTTAATAAATATTAAATCAGTTGGCTTCACAGTAACTTCAGAGTAATAGGCAAGCAGAGCAAATCCAGCGATATTCACATGCTGAGCTATTTCCTCATGATCAGTGTCAAACAGAGAGAGCCTGATGGTAAAACCACAGGGACTGAATCAAGTCTACATCGTTTCTGAAGAGACAAAATGCCCAGAGTCTTTCTGGCTGCCCGTGGTGGTTACTTTTTTTTTTTTCTTCAGGCTGCTAACATTGAGGATTCTGTTGATATTTGATCATCACTTTGAAGGGCTGTTTAAGTCGGGAGCCTAATGAACCAAGTGTGGCTTCTGTGCCTTTTCCTGACCAAAGGGGTAGGGCCATGCTGTCCTGGTTCTTTCCTTTACCCTCTGCTTTTGAATTTTTTCTGAGTGGCAAACATGTGCAGGGTTGGTTATTTTAACTTGATTCAACTAATGTTTGTGAAGCTTCTGTTGTGTGGAAGGCACATAGTGAGTATACAAAAACAAAATACATCTTACCCTCAAAGAGCCTCCTTTCTACCAGGGAAGAAATGCCCTTTTTTGTACCATGGACCCTTGTGGCAGCCTGGTTATTTCTGTGGACCCCTTCTCAGAAAAACGTGTTTAAAGACATAAATTTATTTTATTTATTTATTTATTTTGGTAATAAAGTATTTTATTTTTTATATAAATAGTATGGTTCATTCAGTATCTATACTCCACAGTTCTTTTTTTTTTTTTTTCCTGGATTTGGAGATCCTCTTCTATCATGAGTTCCCTGGAACTCTTCTGTACCATTGCATTGGTGAGAAAAATATAGTCCATCACAGTAGATCAACACACAATGTTGATGATACTGTGTACAGTGTTCTTCTGGTTCTGGTCATCTCACTCATCATCAGCTCACGCAAGACCTACCAGGTTTCTCTGAACTCCTCTTGCTCATCGTTTCTTACAGCACAATAGTATTCCATTACATTCATATACCACAACTTTTCCAGCCATTCCCCAATTGATGGGCATCTCCTCAACTTCCAATTCCTTGCCACCATGTAAAGAGCAGCTATAAATATTTTTGTACATGTGGGTCCCTCTCCCCTTTCCATAATCTCTTTGGGAAAAAGACCCAAGAGTGGTATTGCTGGGTCAAAGGGTATGCACAGTAAAGACTCAGGTCCTCCTGACTCCAGGACAGATGCTTTCTCCGCTACACCACCTAGCTGTCCCAAAATATTTTTTAAAAACAAATTCACTAGGTGGCGCAGTGGATAGAGCACTGGCCCTGGATTCAGGTGGACCTGAGTTCAAATGTGGCCTCAGACACTTGACACTTACTAGCTGTGTGACCTTAGGCAAGTCACTTAACCCCAATTGCCTCACCAAAAACAACAACAAACCAAATTCATATACCTCAAATTTAAGAATCCCTGCCCTGTCCTAGGGAGATACAGCATGTTCACAAGTAAATATATTCAAAGTAACAGAAAAAGAAAATAAGAATTGGGGGTGTGATGGGAGGGGTGGGGAAAGGGATCAGGAAAGGCTTATTTATTCAGGGGGTGGCATCTATGCAGTGCATGTTCCCAAATCAAGTTAGAACTCGACCAACTCTCATGACATAGCCTAAAACTTAGTTGGCTCTGAATATGACTGAAATTTCAGGGTTCGGGGGAGAGGGGGCATGTGTGGAGAGGTTAGCATTTATTTTCTTTTCAGGGGGCACCTGGGGCCCTGGAGATAGTTTTGAGTGGTGCACAGAATTGTTCTACCTACTTGCCCTTGGTGAGAGCCAGTTTAAGTACAACTGAGTATTTAATATCTCCCAGTATTTGTTGATTTCCATTTACTCATAATTCTGCTAATTTTAAGCACATTAATAACTAGCAGCTGTGCTTCAAAGCAGTTCTTTGCATACTTGGGAAAAGAAAACAACTGCTAAATATATTCTGTTATATACCAGCTTATCTTAATTGACAAAATGTTTTAACTCCTTGTAAACAGGTATTTCTAGAGATGCACATGGATTTGCACTAATCATTTTTTCTGCCTTTTGTTTTACTTGTATGATCACACGCTCTAGACTCATCCCCCAGAACTCTCTATCTTGCCCTTGCATCTGCCCTATTTCAGGAACTTGCCCACAGTTTCAGATGACCCTTACTAGGCCTCTTTTTCAGTTTTTTCCATGTTTATAATTTGGTACTGGCCATCATGCCCTGAAATGCAACAAAGTGACCCATTCCATACCTCAAATCTGGAAAATGAGCTCCTCCTTCAAAACCCCCCTAGAAGATGTCACTGTGGAAATGTGTTCATTTGAAGCTTTGTTTGGCTTCCTTCACTGGTGTTGACAATGGTTGAGTATTTATAAAATGATATTGTGTCACTTTGGATTCTGTGTGTATGGCTTCAGATTTAACCCAAGGTAGGTTCAGAGTTATTTACATAACCCTTGAAAGGAAAAATAAAGGCTTGTGGCCTATAGGTTATGGTCAGTTATTTTCCATATGCATACGAAAACTTTTAAAACCTAGCTATCTCCTTTTTGTGACTCGTCCTCTTTTATTTTCTTCTCCTATTAAAGGAAATTCACTAAAGGGGAATGGCCTCTCAGTTTCCCCACCTCCAGTTCCTACTTGCACTGACTTCATATAACATCTCCTGTACATAATGTTGCTCTTTTAGGAGCAAACAAAAGAATGGATCTTTGTTTCTAGCGTTAGGCTGTAGGTCAGAATAGTGTAGAATTTCTTCTGTTGTTTAATGAATTAAAGATTCCTTTCTCATCACTTGGCCAGCAACTCAAGATCAGTGCTGGTGCATAAACAACACCAATCTAAAATATAAACTTGTTTGTAAAATTTTACAAAATGGAAGGTGGTTCAAAATTATGATCACTATGGCTGATAAGCCAAGAATTCTGGTACACATGCCTCCAGTTTGGTGAGAGACATAATCATTGGGAAGACATCTAAGGATGAAAGGAGAAAGTGGACAGCACAGGAAAAGTACAAGAGATCACACATTTATAAGTTTGTCACAAACTCAATATCAACAACAATAGAACCACCACATTTGGATTCTTAACCTCATTTCCTGGTGTAGTAAATAAAGAGGTAGTAATATCACTAAAGAAAACAGATGGAAAGTGCAGCCAGCAGCAAGGTGGTGCAGTGGATAGAGCACTGGTCTTGGAATCAGGAAGACTGGAGTTCATATCCTGCCTCAGACACTTATTAGATATGTGACCCTGGCAAGTCACTTAACTTCTCTCTGCCTCAGTTTCCTCATCTGTAAAATGGGGATAATAATATCACCTAGATTTCTGGGTAATTGAGAGAATCAAATGAGACAATATTTATAAAGTGTTTTGCAAACCTTAAAATGCTATATAAATCCCAGCTCTATACATTACCAACCCATGTCTTCATTTTCATCTCTATGAAATATTTATGAAAACAGTCAACATATCTATCAAGGTCCACCCTGATGAAAGTGAGAAGAAAATCCATCTTTCACAGATTATATTCTCTAGTAGGCTATATGGGGGCAGCTAGATGATACAGTAGATAGAGGACCAGGCCTGGAGTCAGGAAGATCCATCTTCCTGAGTTCAAATCTGGCCTCAGACACTTGTTAGCTTTGGTTTCCTCATATGTAAAATGAACTAGATAAGGAAATGGCAAACCACTCCAGGAAAACCCCAAATGGAGTCATTAAGAGTCAGACACAACTGAAAAAATGACCAAACAAAAGCCATATCTTCACACTCACACAATTGATTGTGTCTGTTGTTTTTTGATGATAGAAGTATTTGATTCAGTAGATCTGGATCACCTCTGTGAGGGGACTCTGCAATACTTTTTTTTTTAATTAATAAAGTATTTTATTTTTTTCCTGTTACATGTAGAGATAGTTCTCAACTTTTGTTTATTATACAGGCTTTCCAATTTCAGATTTTTCTCCCTCCCTCCCCCCTCTCCTAGACAGAAGGTAATCTGATATAGGTGTTTTATATATATATGTATGTATGTGTATATATATATATATGTATATATGTATATGTATATATATATATACACACACATACACATAATAACATTAATCCTATTTCTGCATTAGTCATGTTATAAGAGAAAAATCAGAGCAATGATGAAAAACCTCAAAATAGAAAAAACAACAGCACCAAAAACAAAAGAAATAGTATGGTTCATTCAGCATTTATACTCCACAGTTGTTGTTTTTTTTCTTGGATTTGGAGATCCTCTTCTATCATGAGTCCCCTGGAACTCTTCTGTACCACTGCATTGGTGAGAAGAATATAGTCCATCACTGTAGATCAACACTCAATGTTGATGATACTGTGTACAATGTTCTTCTGGTTCTGCTCATCTCACTCATCATCAGCCCATTCTGCAATACTTTTATGTCCCCAAGCTTCTCCCTCCAACAAAGCATTGATTTTCTTTTAGCGTTAATATTCTTCTAGTGATCGTGTATGGCTCAGTGCTACTTCTCCCAAGAATTAGTGCATGCGGCAGGCATGAGTATGCTGGAACATACAAACATCTAAGAATTGTGCAGTAGAAACAACAGAAAAATATCAGTAAAGAGATGTGTTACTGAAGAAAGAGTTAGGTCAGCCAAGTAACAAAAGGAGAGGATCCCACAGGTGATCCATTGATATCCTTATAATATCAAGAAATGTAATAGAAGTATTCCAGGAGTCATGTGGCCCTCCTCCAAAGGAGTTACAAGGGAGCATAAACAGTTATACAAGATAAAAGTGAGTGGATAGGTTACAATATGTATAAAAACTTTATGAGGAAAGGGACTATGTCCTGCCTAAATTTTGCATCCTCCTCACTTCAGTGCCTGCCTTGTAGGGAGTACTGATGTTCTGATCACAGATTCATCCAACTAAGTATTTTTCTCACCAAAGGATTCTGGCCAGTCGCTCCTAGACAATGCTAGAGCCCCTTGCTGCCTACAAGGAACCAGGAAGATATTGACTGACTGGCCACTGCATAGACACAATTAGATCAATATGGCTTTAGCTTTGGTGCCCTCCTGGAGAAGTCAGATCTAAGGGAACAGAAATAAGGAGATTCAGGAACTTCTGGGATTTTGGTAATGATGCAATTGACATATTCATTCAGTAGAATTTGAATAAAAATGTTCTTAGTGTTATTCTTTCTTAAATATATCTTTCTTTTCCTTTCCCCTCTGATAGAACTCTCCCTGGTGATCACTAAGTACAATTTAAATTTTTTTTTTTTTTTTTTTAGTGAGGCAATTGGGGTTAAGTGACTTGCCCAGGGTCACACAGCTAGTAAGTGTTAAGTGTCTGAGGCCGGATTTGAACTCAGGTACTCCTGACTCCAGGGCCGGTGCTCTATCCACTGTGCCATCTAGCTGCCCCTACAATTTAAAATTAATCAATCAACACATTCCTTCTTTTGGGAAATGTAAGCCTCATGCTTCATCATTCAAGCAAATACTTTAAATACATACTGCAGAGAACTATGGTAGGCACTGAAATGTGGAGGATGCACATGGTCTCTGTCCTCATAAAGTTTTACAGTGTGAGAGGGAAATATGAGAACATAGCTATCATATACGATTTCAATGATGAGTATTACAGTTACACAACAAAATAGTATGTGTGGTCCGAAGAGGAAGGTTATTACCAGTAGGGGCAATTAGGAGAAGAGGTGGCATATAAGATGCTTTGAAAAGATGTCTGGGAATTCAATAAATTGGGGTGGGAAGGTTGACATTCCAGACATAGCAAACAGATGGAGTAAAGGCACTGACATAGAAGGAGGCCACAGTGCTTGACTGGAAGGCAGAGTTTTGGCTCAAGCATAGTTTTGGGGAGGAGAGTAATATCAGAGGCTGGAAAGGGAATGTGAAAGGCCCCAAGTGCATAGGAATTTGAACTTTATCTGGTAGGTAGCACAATGGTGATATGACTAGTTCTAGTTAATAGGATTGTTCTGGCTTCACTGGAAAAGATGGATTTGTGGGAATTATAGAATCTTAGAGTTGGAAGGATTCTTGGAAGTTATCCAGTTCTACCTGGGACTATAGCTTGAATTGCAGAAGGCAAATCTGATATCTGATTGATACTCAGTCTCCTCCTCTCCAAAGAATAAAGAGAAATACAAGCAAGGCAACCCTGGAGTTGGTCAAGAACAAGATAAGAGTATTTTTCATTCATTTCAGAGAAGTCTTAAAGAGTCCAGGACAGAATGAACCCTTTTGCTCCTTTAGAGCATATCAGAAGATCCCCCCTGGTTTGGGCTCTAGGATAAATCAGTGATTGCATGAGATCTTCTGAGTTCTCCAGGATTTTAGGAAACCTGAATCTGTCCCAGGCCAAAGAGTTTGGGCAAGAGATTGCTTCAGTCCTCTGTTTTATATAACATGCCTTGGATCGAAAGTAACTTTTCCACAGTTTATGCCACAGTCAAAAATAAAAAAATTAAAATGTGGTCAGAAATTTAGAGCATTTACTTTGGCCCTCAGTCTATTGAACAGACCATCTGCAGGAGAATTTATGGTAAAACTTAGTTGAAAACTGCACAAACAATAAAGCATGGAGGGGTTGCAATATGAACTTACAGAAAGAATATCCACCTATCTCCTTATCCATAAAAACATCAAATCATATTTCCTTTTAAAAGAAATTCCAAAAAAGACAAAAAGACCTATTTGTACAAAAATACTTATAGCAGCTTTTTTAGTGGTGGCTAAGAATTGGAAATCAAATGCCCATCAATTGGGGAATAGTTGAAGAAGCTGTGGTATATGATGGTGATGGAATATTATTGTGCTATAAGAAATAACAAGCAGGATGATATCAGAAATGCCTGGAAAGACTTGTATGAACTGATGTGTAGTGAAGTGAGCAGAACCAGGAGAATGTTGTGCACAGTGACAGCAATACTGTTTGATGAAGAACTGTGAATGACTTAACTATTCTCAACAATACGATGATCCAAGACAATCCCAAAGAACTAATGATAAAGCATATTATCTACCTCCAAAGAAAGAACTGATATTGATTGAACACACACTGAAGCATGCTAGTTTTCACTTTTTTTTCCTTTTATTCAAGATTTTTATACAAAATTACTAAAAGGCAATGTTATACATAATTGCACATGTATAATCTATATCTGATTGCTTACTGCCTCAGGGAAGAGGGAGGGGAGGGAGAGGAGGGGGATAGAATTTGGAACTCAAAACTTTAAATAGGGGCGGCTAGGTGGCACAGTGGATAGAGCACCGGCCCTGGAGTCAGGAGTACCTGAGTTCAAATCCAGCCTCAGACACTTAACACTTACTAGCTGTGTGACCTTGGGCAAGTCACTTAACCCCAATTGCCTCACTTTAAAAAAAAAAAAAACCTTTAAATAAAAATGTTTATTATTACTAAAAAAAAGAAAGTCCCTGAATGTGGATAAGCAAAGAATAAATTCTCATCCCCAGTGGCTGGCCAATGGTGATTAACAGTGAGCTGTTTTTCTTCTGATTAAAGGTAGTGGACATTGAATGTTTCATTATTTTCTTCTGAATGTCCCTTCTTCCTTCTACTTCCTTGCAGGAGAGTTCTCAGCTTCAGACAGCTCCCTCACTGATATCCAGGAGCCGAGAAGACAGCCTATGCCTGACCCGGGTCTCATGCCCTTGCCAGACTCTGCTTCTGACCTGGATTGGTCAAACCTGGTAGATGCTGCCAAAGCTTTTGAGGGTAAGTATAGTGAACCCTTAAGTTGGAAAGTTCCCTTAGCTATCCTGTTGAAATATACATGACAAAAACACAACGATGTTCCCACTCAGGGCCAACTTGATTGTTTAATCCTAATTCTCAGTGACATAACAAGAACACAGACACTTTCTGGACAGACTCCAGTATAATGAATTGCTTTTCACGAATGTAAATCTATGACAAGGATGTCTGGCTGAGTCTCCCATCTGTCATACTGAAAAAGGAGGGGTGTGGCAGAATCCTAACGGTCATTCCACTGCCAAGAACATAAATCCAGAGATGAACCCTCACCACATTGTGAAGACATTTCCACAACGTGGCTGAAATATATTTCAGGATAATTTGGGAACTCTTTCTTCCCTAGCCTCCAGTCTCTGCCACCAGTGGTCTGAGGCCTCCCATGCCTTCCCCTCTCCTTCCTTTATGCATAGTCAGTTGGATACTTTATATTTTCCTCTTGCCCATTTTAAGACTGACCACGTTACCAGCCCACTGGTCAACTGACTGATTCCCACCACCTTTTTTAATGTTTGCTGAGCTAAAGCAAACCCCAGATTTTGGCCCTTCTTCTTTACACACGTGGGGAAGAGCAGTTTTGTCTTGACTTAGAAGGTTTTGATTTCTCTTGTTGGCTCGTTTTTGTTTGTTTGTTTGTTTTTTTAATGAGGCAATTGGGGTTAAGTGACTTGCCCAGGGTCACACAGCTAGTAAATGTCAAGTGTCTGAGACTGGATTTGAACTCAGGTCCTCCTGACTCCAGGGCCGGTGCTCTATCCACTGCGCCATCTAGCTGCCCCCTGTTGGCTCGTATTTTAAATGTGAATGTTTTGGGCTGAAGAGGGATCAATTTTTAACTGCCATTTGAGTCTTTGATATCAAGACCAGTTTTCTTACGTAGTGATATCAATAAGTCCACAGGAACCCCTAATGGCTAATTAATTCTAGTTTCACTGACTCCAGCTGATTTGAAAGCATTGATTGTATGTTCTTCTTCAGGTTACAACAACCCCTTCCCCACACTGAGCAGATGACCTCTAATGGAAGTTTGAACTAATGCCTGCCATGTGCTCTAGTTCATTAGGCAGAAAAAGAAGAGCCTTTCATGTCTTGTCCCCTTTTTGTTAAAATTTTTGCCACCTCTGGACACAGAAATTCAGTGAAGAGTCTTACTTGTAATAACAGTGTGGATGCACCAGCCTGGGCACTACAACCCATGCCTTTTATTTATTTCACATGTATTTTTCCCCTAAAGGGCATTTGTTGGCTTTTTAGTTTGCATAGGCACCTGGCTTAGTTAGTGTCCTAAGAAGAGAATGAGTGGCTTCTTATTTCCTTTCCAGTCCAGCGAGCCTCGTTCTTTGCTGCTAGTGATGAGAACCACCGACCCCTGAGTGCTGCATCCAACAGTGACCATCTAGAAGACCAAGCCATGGCCCAGATGAAGTCTTACGGAAGGTTGGGCTCCGTGGGTCGTGTGTTTTACTTTGTGTACTCTTTTCTCCTGATGCAATTAAGCTATATGAAAGGATGGGAACATACATGACACCTTGTATAGGTTGAGATTATTCTGCATAAAGCTTTTCTCTATAAGTAAAGCTTAATTACCTACCCAAAAGGACCAAAACCTTTTTGCCTTCAAATTTTAACCACTTTGAATGAAATAGGTCCTAAAATATTTTAGCTACTTTCTTGCCTTTTTAAACAGAACATATAAGATATAATGATACAATGATACTCTCTAGGATTGTTGAGATACAGAACGGTTTGTCCCCACACTTAAATAGTATCACACAGCTATACTTTGGAATTATCTTCTCTGCTTTTTAGACTCATTTTCCCACCCACCTCATTATCAGGCTGTCACTTCTTGATGATGCCTGTGTGCCTGTATCTAGTCTTAACTTCCTTCTTCCCTTAACCCCTCTGATTTCCTGTTTCTAATCTGCCATAGGCTAGGAAACTAGATGTTCCAATTTATTACAGTGATGTCTAATAGAAAAGATAGTGCTCTCTACATCAGGCTCAGAGGGGCTCTTCTTTAAGTACAGTGCACAAACTCTGGTGTGTGGACTTTGTGACAGCTCTTTCTGCTTTTTGGAAGTCTTTTCTGTTTGTTTCCTGGCTCTTGGCTATGGTCTGGATATTTAAGACTGATGACCATGAGCTGTTCCTATAAAAGAGAAGTTCATCAGTCAGTTTTAGCAGACATTCCATGTGTGAGAAGTGCTGTGTAAGGGGGTAAGTGGTTATCACTAGTCCACCTTGTGCCTGAATGAGAATCCCATCCACAGCATACAAAAACAAATGGTCAGCTAGCCTTTCCTTGAAGACTTCTCTTGAGTGGGAACCAAACATCCCATTCAACTTCAGAGTGACCCTAATTGTTAAGGAGCTTTTCCTTCGGATCAAGCCCAAGTCTATTTCCTGACCTTCAGAATTGTATTCCTAATTCTGCCCCATTGGTCAAGCTCAGCAAATATAACCATATTACCCATGATATGCCCTCAATTACTTAAAGACAGTGATCATGTTAAGTATTTCTTCATGTTAAATATTTTTTCACTATCCAAAAAAATAACAACAAAAAAACAAAAACCCACCCCACATCCTCATCCCACATACACTTCTGCCACCATGGTGTTGTGAAAAACTTGACTGCTTGAAGAAAGGTATAATAAAGCATCGTTGGAGCAGCTCAGCATTGAGTAAAACTCAGCTTTTTGGTACTTCAGGAGAGCTTGGGGAGGAGGGAGGACAAAGAATTTTCTAAAGAAGAACTCAAATGTCATCTTTCTTTGGGGAAAGTTGCATGAGGAAATGTTAGGATTATTTTATTTAGAATGGAAAATGACTTGTGACTGTCACGTTGTACCTTCTTCTGTTAATTAGACAAGAGAATTGGAATGAAGCCTTAGTATTTAATTTCCATTCTCCTATTCCATTACAAACCATTCCACTAGCAGTTTAGAAAATACCACATGATGCCATTTTAGTTAACAGAAGTCCATTAATTAATTGCAAGTGGTGGTTTCTTTTCAAAATCATATTCATTTGCTGCTTGTAAATGAACAGGCAACAGTTTTAGCTAATAAGTTTTTACAGAGGACAATGGCAGAGGACCCAGTTTTCCTGGCCCCATGTGAGATGGTTATTATTATTATTATTATTCCTTTAATTTGACAAGCTTGTCACATACTTTATTACTATGGTATTTGCTTTATGGTGCTAGGGATGAACCAAAAGCAGGGATCTGCATAGTTTTCTCTAGGACAGGAATTCTAACTTGCACTTTGACTGACACCTCCTCTCACTTCTCCAAAAAGGCGAATGGGTTAGGCATCTTCTTCCTTCACAGTCTTGGGCTTACAGAGATTACATGACCAAAGGTCACATGAGAAATTTATAGAAAGAGTAGGCACCCTAGCTTGTTCTCCTTGGTTTCACCAAGCAGAATGAGGAGCACTGGGTGGATATTGTTGTAAAGACTAGCTTGGTTATTAGGAAAACTTCCTAATAATGGATGACGGTGGTTAGGGATGCTGTAATGGGATTCTTGGTCAAATACAGATACTTCTACATGGCCCCTGGAGGGGGGGGTCCCTTCCAACTCTGAAATTCTATCACTCTGACAGAACCCAGCTTTCAGAGAGCCCAGTCTCACACTCAGGGCCATGGGAGTGGAACCCAAGCCAAGAAAATGAATCTTTTGTTTTTTCTCACTCCTGCTCTCCTGGCTTTTGTGCCACAAACCTATCAGGAAAAGAGTGTTTAGAATGTTTAAAAAATAAAAAAGGAAAGGAGAATGTGTATCATCTTTTTTGTTCTCTATAATAACATGATGCTAGGAACAACGCTGTGTTAAAATTGGACTTGCCACTTGTGTAACATGTAGGCTGGTTTTTAAGATACTTTAGAAAAGATGTCCTGGTTTTTAAGATGTGGTTAGATAATTGTCTACAGAAAATGATGTTCTTGAGAATGATGTTCTTGAGGCAGCCCCTCCCCTTTGCCTTAAGACAAGCCCATCTTCAACCATCTCCCACAGGTGGGCAGCTGTTCTGTCTTGAGAAAGCACTGAGAAATGCCATAGTTTTCCTAAGAAATTATTTCATTATTTGGCAGTTATCGTTGTCAGAAAGTTCCCCTTTTATATGTTCCCCTGCCCCCTCATATTACCAAAGCATGTTTTTGCTCATTATCCTTTGTTCTTTGGAAACAAAGATATGATATGCTCAGCAAAGGCTGTTATTGACTATCACTAAAACATAGGTACAACTTCTGTTATTGAAGTTGTCCTTCTAGGAAAAAAAAAAGTATATTGACCATACTGAGCAGTTTGACATTGTGAAAACCTGCTTACAAAGGCAGTGCTGCATTGTGAGATGGAAAAATGGATAATTTTGATACAATGTAGCCAAGGTTAGAAGGAAAGCCGAAAATTGGGGGAAACATTTTTATAGATAGTTTCTCTGATAAAGGTCTCATCTCAAATATATAGAGAACTTTGTCAAATTTATAAGAATATGAGTTATTCCCCAACAGGTAAGAGGTCAAAGGATATGCACAGGCAGTTTTTGAATGAAGAAATCAAAGCTGTATTTAATGATATGAAAAAATGCTTTAAATCATTATTGATTAGAGAAATGCAAATTAAAACAACTCTGAGATATCATCTCACACCTATCAGATTGACTAAAATGTGTTAGAAGGGGAAAATGACAAATGTTGGAGGGGATGTGGGAAAATTGGTACCTTAAATATTCTGTTAGTGGAACTGTGAACTGATCCAATCATTTTGGAAAGCAATCTGGAATTATGCCCAAAGAATTGTAAAATTTTGTATACCTTTTTAACCAGCAATACTGCTATTAGGTCTCTTTCTCAAGGTGATCGGGGAAAAAGGAAAACAACCTATGTTCTAAAACATTTATAGTAGCTCTCTTTGTGGTGACAAAGAACTGGAAATTGAGGATATGCCCATTAATTGGGATTGGACGAACAAGTTGTGGTATATGTGATGGGATACTACTGTGCTGTAAGAAACAATAAGCAGGTTATTTTAGAAAAACATGGACAGACTTGCATGAAATAATGAAGAACGAAATGAGCAGAATGAATAGAGTGTTGTATACAGTAACAGCAATATTGTTCAAAGAATAACTGTGAACAATTAAGCTATTCTGAGTATTATAAATATTCAAATCAACCACAAAGGACCAATGAAGGAAGATACTACCCACCTCTAGAGAATGAACTGATAAATAGAAGTATGCGTAATATGGTTTTACATGTATAGAAGTATAGGTAGAAGTAGATATATCTGTGTCAGAAGGTGGCGTTCTCTAGTACGTGGTGGGAAGGGAGAGAGGGAGGGAGGGAGACAGTTTGGAACTTAAAATGTAACAACAACAACAACAAAAGAGTCACAGAGATTCCTGCTAACAGGGATCCTGGTCTTTTTTTTTTTTTCCCAGCAGTAAAGATTCTTCTCCTACACTGGCTTCTAAAGTGGACCAGTTGGAAGGTATGCTGAAGATGCTTCAAGAAGATTTGAAAAAGGTAAACATTTATTCTAAAAGCAAATATCCCAATCTATATCAGGGTCTGAGGATAAAGTAAGCATTGTTCAAGTATGCTCTTGTTGTACAAGGTCATTGCTTTTTTCCAGTTTTAGGTGTAGGCTGAAAGTGCAGCCTAGTGTTCCCAAGTATTAGCTACCCACAGGCAGGTTTAGATGGCTGCTAAGGGCAGGACAGCTGCCTCTTGGTTACGCCAGTCCCTGTCACCTGAGACATAACCAAAACAGGTCTTTGGTGCAATTCACAAAAAGTGATTTTCTTTTCATTAGATAATTTCAAGGCTCAGTCAGGACAAGATAGGAAAACATATATCCACAACATGGAAAAGGGACTTGTTCTCATGTGTATAGGTTCCATGTGCTTCTACATTAGATTTTTTTTCCCCAAGCTGAATTCTAATAATTGTTACCCAGAGAGAATATTACTCAGTAGCATCAAGGTTGAGAATTCCTTATTTCTGAGCACCCTAGGTCATATACCTAAGCTATCTAGTGGATGTAAAAATAAGGCCCCAGGTATGACCCACATCTAGTTTCTCTCTCTTGGGTATATGCCTTTACTTTCCACCTCTTGGGTACTCACTCTCTGAGGGTTTCCTCCCACTCTTTGACCTTTCTCAGGAAAAAGAAGACAAAGCTCATCTTCAGGCTGAAGTCCAGCATCTTCGGGAAGACAACTTGCGTTTACAAGAGGAATCCCAGACTGCATCAGACAAGCTGAAAAAATTCACTGAATGGGTCTTCAACACAATTGATATGAGCTAAAGACTGATAAAACATGCAGGTGGGGGGAGGGACGGTGTGGAAGGGGGACCAAGAGGGAATGTTTCTCCTGAGACTGCTTTAATGCCCTGTAATCATGCTATTGAAAGCATCTTCAGAGCACTTTCCCCACCTTCCTTATAGATATCCCCTTTTTTGCGAGTGCACAAACAGAACAATTGCAGATCAACAATCAATATCTGCCTTTTGTAGAAAAACAAAAACAAAAAAATAATTAAATAAAAAAGTAAAAAGTAAAATAAAAGTTTAACTGCTAAAATGTGAATGTCTTTATTTTTTTGCACAGTATCTTTCTCTGTAATGTATAAAGAAAAAAGATGGGGATGAGACTAGAATGACCTAGTCCACCTGCCTCATTTATTTCCCATCAGCTCTTTCCTTTCTCTTTCAGGTAATCCAAGTTTTTTCTTGCTCTCCTGGCAAATATGATGATTACTAGAAAACGAATACATGTTTATTTTGGATTGTTTATTGGGGGTTAGTGTTAGGGCTACGTTCCTTACCTTCTTTGCTGAGGTGACTAGAGATGAGGAGTTTGTATCTCCCTTGAATGCATGAGTCAATGCTGTTTTACCCTGTGTTACCCAGAACAGCAGAATTAGATGGGAACAGAGGCTGAAGACCATGGATGGGACGTGTTATTCATGATCTTTTCCATGTCCCACATTACTACGTGACTTGTCACCCGTGGTTTCCTGTGGATACGCTTCCATCTACTTTCCACAGGGCAAATATGCTTCTTTAGTGAAATCTTAAGCAATCTCTCCTAATGTAGAATCGACCTCTGATAACCCTCTTGGCTGCAAACATAAAGTTGTTTAAGATTCCCTCACACCACCTGCATTGAGTGGCCCATGCCAAGAACTCCAGTCTCTCCATTTTATGTATGGCTGTTCTTTAGTAGGATAAGAGAAAAGAGACATGAGACCAAAAACTGGCCAACTAATCCTCATTAAAAGTACCCAGAAAAGATTTGGGTGTTAGTCTTTGCTAGGGGACAGTTAGGGAAATGTAGTAATAAGAGTAAATTATAAAATGGTAAAGAGCTGTTGCTTGCCTTTTGAATGCAGTGGACAGGATAAGAACAGTATTCACATGCTTGACTAGATATCTAGAATTGACTTTTCAACCCCATGTGACATCAAAGCATGGGGTTTTCTAAATTGGGACTCTCAAAGCAGTGTCTCTGAAGAAATTATTGATTTGCCATTTAAATTCAAAAAGCCCAAACCGCTTGGGCATGATAGGACAACCATAAGGGGCCCCAATGCTGAACCATGATGCTGCTCTGAACCATGTCTAGCCCTTTGGAGGAAAGCAAAGGAGGAGTCCTCCTTTGGAGGAGTCTTTTCCTCTGAGCCTTCATAATCATCACAAAATTTGTGTTATCATGCCTGTAATTGAGCAATTGACCTGCAACAATTGTTCATCATTTCTACATCTTTCAAATTTTCTCATACTGTTTGAAAATAATTTCTCTCCCCTGAGCCCCAGAGAAGCCATATACATTCATATCCTCTCTCCCTGAAATTTTTAGCTAAAATTTCATTCCATGTTGTGATTTTCCTCCTCCTCTCTTGAAATTATTTTCTAGTAATTCTTGCATTATGGGAAAAGGGAGATTTCCAAGTTATTTTGTAAAGATTGTGACTCTTTCTCTTTGATTTGTATGAAGGAGGTTTGTACAGTGCCTGATATTATTTGTAAATGGGAAATATTGCTAACATCCAAGCATTCTGAAGTCTTGCTTATTCTAAGTTTGGTCTTTATTTTGTTTTAAATTTTGTTTTGGGGCTTGGGGCAGACTATTTATTAGAGTTTTGCAACAGAATTCTTGTATGAAGCCTCTAAAGGCTACTTGTAAAATTCAGACAATAAAACTTACTTGAAAGGCTCTTCTAAACCCCTTTGGCATTATTTTTTGAGGTTTTCTTATTTGAAAAACTACACAAAAATTGATTTTTGCTACTTTTCATTCCTTTTCCACCACATTTCTTTAACGTCATATAATACCAATGTTTTATTATCCATGATTAGATTATGTATCTAAGAGAATGATGCATAATGAACCTTCTATGTTTAACTTAATATTTCTATACCACTTTATATTTTCACAGTGCTTTTATAATGGAGCAAATTCTTGATTATTCATCTGTGAAATTTTCATAGGAAATTTTAATTCCCCGAGACTTGGCATACTGTCCATCCCCAGCATCAGTTGGTATATGCTCAGAGCATGCAAATTCATATTGCTATTAGCCTGTGTCAAATATAATTAGAAAAGTTAATCTACTGCAAAAACAACAACAAAAACCATAATGCATTTCAAAACCATATAGAATTGATTTTTTGGATTATCCACATAACTGTTCTCCTCCAGTGGTGCAGCTAATTGGGAGTTGACTGTATTTTTATATTTTATTCCTCTCAGCAACCATAGGAATTCTAGAATCATAGGGCTACACTGGATCATGAAATAATCATCCCACATGCAATTCTGATGAACAAGCTAGGAAGATTACATAGAGCTGAATACTCTGATATACCAGGTGTCCCCAAAGTCTTAGTTCAGTTTTAAACTATTAAAACTAAGACTTTTGGGATACTCTGAATGCAGCACATTAGAGAGTAGCACTGTAGTTATTGGTGGCATGCCAACTAAAGTGGTAATCCAGAGGAGACATTCGGGGGATGGGGTGGGGTTATGAAATTAATACATCTAACTCATGAAGCCTATGAAAGGCAACTTAGACTCTAGATAGGATTTCAGATAAAATTTAGGCCACCTTCTACCCTCAGAGGGGGGGAGTACAGATCCCAGAGAAGTTTGGACTTCCCTACAGACACTGCTAACTAATAGCTGAACCAGGAGAAGAACTCAGAGCTGCTCTTAGAAGACAGTTTCACGTGGCCTCCCATATGGAGATTGTAGATTCAGACACAAAATAGTCAACTTTGAGACTTAAAGAATCTAAGGTGTATACCCAGGGGGAAAAAAAAAGTCAAGTGTTATCCTGGTCCAAGAACTGAATGAATGGATTGTCGAGGTGTTAAAAAACAAAAAATAAATATCTGTTGTGTGTTTTTCCTCATAAATGAATTAGAATATGATAGACCTATTATGTAATGTATATCTAGAAGGATACTTTGTGTTTTTCTTATAGTGTATGATAGGCAAGAGGTAAGAAATCAAAGGATCACAATTTTCAAGGTGAAAGGGACCATAAAATTCATCTAGTCTAGGCCTCTTATTTAATAAATGAAGAAATAACCAGAAATGCAAAAGCTAGTATCATACAGTAAACAGCATAGTCAGGATTTGAACCTAGGTCTTCTGACTTCAAATCCAGCCCCCTTTCCATTCTAGCACACTTCCATCTTTGACTTTGGCCAAATGCCTGTCATTTAGCCAAAACATTTCTCCACATTTAATAAAGATCTGGAGGAATTAGTTGATCCAGAGAAAAGCAACAATGAGGGTTAAAAGGAAATGATGTGGGGCAGCTACATGGGGCAGTGGATAAAGTACCGGCCCTGGATTCAGGAGGACCTGAGTTCAAATCTGGCCTCAGACTCTTGACACTTGCTAGCTGTGTGACCCTGGGCAAGTCACTTAACCCTCATTGCCCCGCAAAAAAAAAAAAAAAAAATTTATGCAAGAGAACTTCCCAAATATATTTACTAATCAATAAACAATCATTTATATAAAATCTATGGAGATTATTATGACAATGGTGGTTTGTTTGTTTTTCACCTCCACAGAGGACTGACTGGGGAAGACAATATGTATACATATGGGTATGCGTAGGCTGCTAGGGAGCCCTGGCTTTGGGAGGGTAAAGGGCACCAGGAAAGGCTTCATTGAAAAGCTAATACTTGAACCCAGTCTTGAAAGAAACTGGGTATTACAAAAGATGGCAGTGAGGAGGGAGTGCATTCTGGGCCTGGGGATGGCCAGTTCAAAGGCATTGTAGAAAGAAGAAGGAATGTCATGCAGAGGGAGCAGCAAGTAAGCCTAAGCTACAATTCATATAACACGACAGAAGCTTAAAATTGTTTTATTAAGTTATCTTTAGCCTTCTTTTCTCAATATTAAGTAACCCCAGTTCCTATAGCCTACTTTTAAGTTTTATTTGCTAAATAATTTTTCAAATCTCTGGTTCTCTTGTCCCTCTTTTTAAAGACCTTACTCTCTAAACAAATAGATCTCTTTACACCTTATATATCTTAAATCCTTCACCTTTTGAAATTGTTTACTTTTTTCTACTTCTCATTATACATTTTTTGGGAGTGGGGCAATGTAGGTTAAGTGACTTGCCCAAAGTCACAGAGCTAGTAAGTGTCAAGTGTCTGAGGCCAGATTTGAACTCAGGTTCTCCTGAATCCAGGGCCGGTGCTTTATCCACTGTGCCACCTAGCTGTCCCCCATTATATATTTTAATAATAAATTAGGGTGCTCAGTGGTGCAGTGGATAGAGCCCCACCCGTTTAGTCAGGAGGATCTGAGTTAAAATCCAACTTCAGACACTCACTAGCTATGTGAGCCTGGGCAAGTCAGCTAACCCTGCTTGCCTCAGTTCTTCATCTGTAAAATGAGCTGAAGAAGGAGAAATGGCAAACCACTCCAGTATCTTTGCCAAGGAAACCCCAAAAATGGGGTCACAAAAAGTCAGAAACAACTCAACAACAAAATAATCTCTTTACATCATTTCCTTTGTGCATTCCATTACAACCCCTGAGACATCTCATTCTAGTCTTCCCATCCCATTAAGAAACTTCAATGTGAGCATCTTGTCGCACCTTTCTGTTCCAGAATTGATTTATACCCTTTCCCCTAGTGTCTTGTTATAGCCCTCCAGTGTTTATATCTCATTACACCCTTTAAACATGCATATTGCATCTCACATTCCATCTAAACCTCCCACTACTGACTGGAGGTACACACGTTTCATTTCTCCTTTTAAACGGGCTCTTGCCAAGCATCTGTCTCTACCTTTAAACATATGCAGCTCGTTGCCACCTTCCACTTAGACATACTTTGTTTCACATTTTAAACCTGCATGTTCTTTTAGTAGACATTTCACATTCAGTCCTATGTGCCTCACACTCTACCTTTTAAATAGGAGGATTCTCTTAAGCAGCTCATTATATATTCCATTGCTATAGCACTTACCAGAATGGATTACATTCTCATTACACATCCATGTGTGCCTTTCATATTCAGTTCTTTTCAGTTCTATCTGACTCTTCACGACCCCATTTGGGCCTGTGTTGGCAAATGTACTGGAGTGGTTTGCTTTTTCCCTCTCTAGCTCATTTTATAGATGAGGAAACTGAGGCAAGCAAGGTTAAGTGACTTGCCCAGGGTCACACAGCTGGTAAGTGTCTGAGGCCAGATTTTTCAGATGATCTTTCCTGATTCCAGGATGGGCTCTCTATTCACTTTGTGACCATGCCTTTCATTAGTTTTGCCTTTTTAATGTACTCATTTGAAGTATTTCTCATCTTTTATGACAGCCCTCTCCCCACACCCATTTTTCCAGGGTTTTTCTGTTAGGATTTTAGAAATGAGCTCTACCATCCAACCAACCAAAACAAGTCAGTCATTCATCTGCTTTTCTGTGAAAACCCTGAATTCCACTGTAACACCTCTCTAATTCTATTTGGGGGAAACATCAATTTAAGTTACTGAAGACCCTTAATAAGCAAATATATTTAAAGGACTACAGCTTAACTCTCTGATAAGGTGATAGGTAGAAAGGAAGAAAATGGTAACAAAGAGTTAACTCAAAAGGTAGTGCTTAAGGGACTTGCTTTAAGGAATAATTAAGAATGATTTCTAATTAGCCTCTTTCGCTTGTGTGTAAATGCATGCTTTATGAAGTGCCTAAGGGGACTTAAAAATAGTTTGTTCTCTTAAATTTAAGTGTGCTTATACTGTCTCCACACCATAAATTTTCTTACTAAAAGGCATTCTTTATAGATAGATATCAGGGCCCTGTCAAATTAACACAAATTCCAAATTAATGAGTTTTCCTGTGCTAAATATTTCTTTCAAATTAAACTGAGGTTAACATTGCAGATTGGTGTAGGAGCCAGGAATAAATTTATAAGCACAGAAGAAAAGCACATCTCCTCCCAAAATATTTATTAAATGCTTACTATATGCAGAGAAAAAGACTTAGGTATTGGAGGAGACAAAATATTTAAATTAGAAGAGTCCCTGTCTTCATGGAGCTTAAAGTTCAGTGGAAAAATATGATTCATATATGCCATAATATACAATAATATATGGTAAGTCCATTCAGGAAATGTGAAACAAGATCTATATGAGTTACTAGTGGGGTAATTTTTACATTGATCCATTAGAATTGTTTTTTTAATTCATTTTTAAATTTTAAATTTGAAAAACACTTACAAAGATGAGCATTTCCATACACAAAGAAGAATAGAAAAAGATTGGGCATGAAACTAGGGATCTCCATTGTATACAGCTTGAGATTTTCTTCTAAGCATATGATAACATTCAGAAAATGGTTTCAAAGCTGTCCCACGTGTGTGTACCTATGAACTTCCTTCTGTTCTCTTTTTAAAATGCTTCTTCATTAGCGCTCATAATTTTTGTTTTGTTTTGTTTTTTAGTGAGGCAATTGGGGTCAAGTGACTTGCCCAGGGTCACACAGCTAGTAAGTGTTAAGTGTCTGAGGCCGTATTTGAACTCAGGTACTCCTGACTCCAGGGCCAGTGCTCTATCCACTGCGCCATCTAGCTGCCCCGCGCTCATAATTTTAAAAAAAATGTTTTTACATGATCATTATTACTCACCCTCTGAGAAGCAGCCAGAAATAAAGAGTTCAAATACCAAAGAACCATAGTCAGGATCATACAAGATTATGCTATGACCACTATAAAAAAGATAATATTGGAATACAATATTCTAACATTCAAAAGGCAATCAAAAATACCTGGCAGGATAGTATAACGCCCCCCCCCCCCGGGAGAAAATGAACTTTTAACAAAATAGAACCTTTAATAGACAAACAAGCATTCCTGATGAAAAGACCAGAGTTGAGCATAGATAGATGGATAGATAGATAGATGTGGATTTTTTTGTTGTTTGTTTGTCCTTCATTCTCTAAGAGAACTATGATGTTAGGGTGATGTCATGACTTTCATTGAATTGGATTTAAGTGAGGGAGGCATGTGCAAAGTCACCAACCTCAGTCTCTCCTCTAGAGCCATTTGGGTCTAATAGCAAGAATAGACATCAGGGCAAGTGGAGATGGCCCTGGATGTCAGATAGATAGTTAGATAAATAGATGAGAGAGAGAGAGAGAGAGAGAGAGAGAGAGAGAGAGAGAGAGAGAGAGAGAGAGAGAGAGATGTATGTATGCCTAGCTGGTCTGGATTTTGGCTAAGACATTCTGCTTCTAGAGCATCTCAAATATCCCTTCCTCTCCACTAACCACACAACTACCCTAGTTCAGAAGCTCATCATGTCTCACCTGCATTATTGCAATAGTCTTCAAGTCTCTTCCCTATCTAACCTATCCTCTATACAACTCTGAAAGTGATGTTTCTGAATTCAGGTCGGATCTTCACTTAACATCTCTATATCTCAGATTTCTCATCTGTAAAATGGAGATAATAATAGCCCTTATTGGGGCAGCTAGGTGGTGCAGTGGATAAAGAACCATTCCTGGAGTCAGGAGGACCTGAGTTCAAATCTAGTCTCAGACACTTGGCACTTACTAGCTGTGTGACCCTGGGCAAGTCACTTAACCCTGACTACCTAATGATGATGATGATGACAATGACAACATCAACAACCCCTATTTCAAAGGATTGTTAGGATCAAATAAGTTAACATGTAAACCTGAAAGTGCTATATAAATGCTAGCTATTAAATACAAACTGTTTGGCATTTAAAGCCCTTTTCAACCTGGCTCTAGCCTACCAGGCATATTCCATATGACTCCCTTGCAAGCACTTTAAATATCTGCTAAATCTACTTGTTGTTGTTCCTACACAACATTCCATCTTTCATCTTTGTGCTTTCACCCAGACTGACCTCCAGACCTGGAATGACCTCCCTCTTCACCTCAGCCTCTTTCTTAGAACCCTAG
This sequence comes from Dromiciops gliroides, assembly GCF_019393635.1. Lineage (NCBI taxonomy): Eukaryota > Metazoa > Chordata > Mammalia > Microbiotheria > Microbiotheriidae > Dromiciops > Dromiciops gliroides. The sequence continues at coordinate 240,679,438 of NC_057862.1, read as the reverse complement.
TTCCCCTCAAAGCTCAACTCAAGTATGCCTTCCTACTTTCCTGATTCCCTCATCTACTAATGCCTCATTGCCAAAGAATGCCTTGTCTTAACTTTGCATACATTTTTTAAAGTAATAAACATTTTTATTTATAGTTTTGGGTTCCAATTTTTATCCCTCTTTCCCTCCCTCCCCTGCCCCCTCCCTGAGGTGGCAAACAATTAGATATGAGTTATCCATGTATGATTATGTAAAACATTACCATATTTGTCATTTTGTACAAGAAAACTTGATTAAAAGAAAAAATGAAAGTGAAAAATAGCCTGCTTCAGTCTGTTCCATCAATTATCAGTTCTTTCTTTGGAGTTGGATAGTATGTTTCATCATTAGTCCTTTGGGATTGTCTTGGATCATTGTATTGTTGAGAATAGTCAAGTCATTCACAATTCTTCATCAAACAATATTGCTGTCTCTGTGCACAACGTTCTCTTGGTTCTGCTTACTTCACTATACATCATTTCATACTTGTCTTTCCAGGCCTTTCTGAAGTCATCCTGCTTGTAATTTCTTATAGCACAATAAAATTCCATCACAATTATATACCACAGCTTGTTAAGCCATTCCCCAATTGACAGGCATTCCTTTGATTTCCAATTCTTAGCCACCACAAAAGAGCTGCTGTAAATATTTTTGTACAAATGGGTCTTTTTCTCTTTTTGGGAATGTCTTTGGGATATGAACCTAGCAGTCATATTGCTGGATCAAAGGATATGCACAGTTCTATAGCCCTTTGGGCATAGTTCCAAATTGCTCTCCAGAATGGTTGGATCTTTTCACAACCCCACCAATAGTGGATTAGCGTCCCAGCTTTCCCACATCCCCTCCAACATCCAATATTTTCCATTTTTGTCATATTTGCCACTCTGATAGGTGTGAGGTGCTACTTGAGAGTTGTTTTCATTTGCATTTCTCTGATCATTAGCTTTGTACACCCTTTGCATGTTATTTCATAGAATGCAAGATGTTTGAGGAAAAGGAAGCTTTTGTCTTTGTATTCCTGGCCCTGGCAATTCAGTAGGTGTTTAATAAAGGTTTGTTGATTAGCTACTATCCTAAGAATCTCCATGTCAACATATTTAGACTTACCCTGTGTTCTTTGAAGGACTATGAGTCAGTGTTTAAGCCATCTGGGATGGCACCAAAGAGAAATTGTGGTAAGCATGTGGAAGGGCTGCCTGTCTAACCACAACCCCTTGGAAATCAAAGGGTGGTTCTTTACTCTTCTATAGCATGCAGTTCTTTTTTTTTTTTTTTTTTTTTTTTTTTACATTATGAGATAGTTTATTTTTTCCGTTACATGTAAAGATAGTTCTCAACTTTTGTTTATACATGCTTTACAATTTCAGATTTTTCTCCCTCCCTCCCTCCCCTCCCTCCCCCCTCCCCTAGACAGCAGGTAATCTGATATAGGTTATATCTATATATATCTATACATATAGATATATATATACACACACATATATATACACATAATAACATTAATCCTATTTCTGCATTAATCCTGTTACAAGAGAAAGAATCAGAGCAGTGATGCAAAACCTCAAAATAGAAAAAAAAAAAAACAACAGCACCCAAAACAAAAGAAATAATATGGTTCAATCAGCATCTATACTCCACAGTTCTTTCTTTCTTTTTTTTCTTGGATTTGGAGATCCTCTTCTATCATGAGTTCCCTGGAACTCTTCTGTACCATTGCATTGGTGAGAAGAATATAGTCCATCACAGTAGGTCAACACTCAATGTTGATGATACTGTGTACAATGTTCTTCTGGTTCTGCTCATCTCACTCATCATCAGCTCACGTAAGACCCTCCAGGTTTCTCTGAACTCTTCCTGCTCATCTTTTCTTACAGCACAATAGTATTCCATTGTATTCATATACCACAACTTGTCCAGCCATTCCCCAATTGATGGGCACCCCCTCAACTTCCAATTCCTTGCTACCACGTAAAGAGCAGCTATAAATATTTTTGTACATGTGGGTCCCTTTCCCCCTTCCATGATTTCTTTGGGCAAAAGACCTAAAAGTGGGATTGCTGGGTCAAAGGGTATGCACAGCTTTATCGCCCTTTGGGCATAATTCCAAATTGCTCTCCAGAATGGTTGGATCAGCTCACAGCTCCACCAACAATGCATTAGTGTTCCAATTTTCCCACAGCCTCTCCAACATTTATTATCTTCCTTTTTTGTCATTTTAGCCAATCTGATAGGTGTCAGGTGGTACCTCAGAGTTGTTTTAATTTGCATCTCTCTAATCATTAGAGATTTAGAGCATTTTTTCATAAGGGAATAGATAGCTTTGGTTTCTTCATCAGAAAACTGCCTGTTCATATCCTTTGACCATTTCTCAATTGGGGAATGACTTGGATTCTTATAAATTTGATTTAATTCCCTATATATTTTAGAGATGAGGCCTTTATCAGAAGCACTGGCCTCAAAAATTGTTTCCCAGCTTTCTGCCTCCCTTCTAATTTTGGATGCATTGCTTCTGTTTGTACAAAAATTTTTTAATTTAATATAATCAAAATCATCCACTTTGCATTTTATAATATACTCTATCTCATGTTTGGTCAAAAACTGTTCTCCTTTCCAAAGATCTGATAGGTACACTATTCCTTTCTCTCCTAATTTACCTATGGTATCACCTCTTATGTCTAAATCATGTATCCATTTTGACCTTATTTTAGTATAAGGTGTAAGATGTTGGTCTAAGCCTAATTTCTGCCATACTATCTTCCAGTTTTCCCAGCAGTTTTTGTCAAATACTGAGTTCCTATCCCAGAAGCTGGAGTCTTTGGGTTTATCAAACACTACATTACTAGTGTCATTTACTACTGCATTTCCTGAGCCTAGCCTATTCCATTGATCTACCACTCTATTTTTTAGCCAGTACCAGATAGTTTTGATGACTGCCGCTTTATAGTAAAGCTCCAGGTTTGGTACCGCTAACCCACCTTCCTGTGAATTTTTTTTCATTATTTCCCTGGATATTCTTGATTTTTTGTTTTTCCAGATGAATTTTGTTATTATTTTTTCTAGCTGTATAAAATAATTTTTAGGTAGCCTGATTGGTATGGCACTGAATAAGTAAATTAATTTAGGCAGTATTGTCATTTTTACTATATTAGCTCTGCCTATCCATGAGCAATTGATATCTTTCCAATTATTTAGATCTGATTTGATTTGTGTGAAGAGTGTTTGGTAGTTGTGTTCATAGAGTTCCTGGGTTTGTCTTGGCAAGTAGACTCCCAAGTATTTTATATTACCTACCGTTACTTTAAATGGAATTTCTCTTTCTATCTCTTGCTGCTGGACTTTGTTGGTCATGTATAGAAATGCTGATGATTTATGTGGATTTATTTTATATCCTGCTACTTTGCTAAAGTTGTTAATTGTTTCAAGTAATTTTTGACTTGATTCTCGAGGATTCCTTAAGTATACCATCATATCATCTGCAAAGAGTGATAGTTTTGTTTCCTCCTTGCCTATTCTAATTCCTTTAATTCCTTTCTCTTCTCTGATTGCTAAAGCTAACATTTCTAGGACAATATTAAATAATAGGGGTGATAATGGACATCCCTGTTTCACCCCTGATCTTATTGGGAAGGCCTCTAATTTATCTCCATTGCATATAATACTTGCTGATGGCTTTAGGTAGATACTGTTTATTATTCTAAGGAAAGCTCCCCCTATTCCTAAACTCTCTAGTGTTTTTATTAGGAATGGGTGCTGTACTTTGTCAAAAGCTTTCTCTGCATCTATTGAGATAATCATATGATTTTGGTTGGTTTTCTTATTGATGTGGTTGATTATGTTAATAGTTTTCCTAATGTTGAACCAGCCCTGCATTCCTGGTATAAATCCCACCTGGTCATAGTGTATTATCCTGGTGATCACTTGCTGTAATCTCCTTGCTAATATCTTATTTAAGATTTTAGCATCAATATTCATTAGGGAGATTGGTCTATAATTTTCTTTCTCTGTTTTTGCTTTGCCTGGTTTTGGTATCACCACCATATTTGTGTCATAAAACGAATTTGGTAGAACTCCTTCTTCACCTATTTTTCCAAATAATTTGTATAATATTGGAATTAATTGTTCTTTAAATGTTTGGTAAAATTCACCCGTAAACCCATCTGGCCCTGGGGATTTTTTCTTAGGGAGTTCATTAATAGCTTGTTCAATTTCTTTTTCTAATATGGGTTTATTTAAGGATTTTATTTCCTCTTCAGTTAACCTGGGCAGTTTGTATTTTTGTAAATATTCATCCATTTCATTTAGATTGTCAAATTTATTGGCATACAGTTGGGCAAAATATTTCCTAATTATTGCTTTAATTTCCACTTCATTGGTGGTAACATCACCCTTTTCATTTTTGATACTGGTAATTTGGTTTTCTTCTTTCTTTTTTTTAATCAAATTAACCAGTATTTTATCTATTTTATTGGTTTTTTCATAAAACCAGCTCTTAGTTTTATTGATTAGTTCTATAGTTTTTTTGCTTTCAATCTTATTGATTTCTCCTTTAATTTTCAGGATCTCTAATTTAGTGTCTAATTGGGGATTTCTAATTTGTTCTTTTTCTAGCTTTTTAAGTTGCATGCCCAATTCATTAATCTCCTCTTTCTCTTTTTTATTCATGTAAGCATTTAGAGCTATAAATTTTCCCCTAAGCACTGCTTTGGCTGCATCCCATAGATTTTGGTATGTTGTCTCATTATTGTCATTCTCTTGGATAAAGTTATTGATTGTTTCTATGATTTCTTGTTTGGCCCATTCATTCTTTAGAATGAAATTATTTAGTTTCCAATTGATTTTCATTCTACTTTTCCCTGGCTCTTTCTTACATGTAATTTTTATTGCATCATGATCTGAGAAGGATGCATTTACTATTTCTGCCTTTCTACATTTGACTATGATGTTTTTGTGCCCTAATACATGGTCAATTTTTGAAAATGTGCCATGTACTGCTGAGAAAAAGGTATATTCCTTTCTATCCCCATTCAATTTTCTCCAGACATCTATCATGTCTAACTTTTCTAGTAATCTATTCACCTCTTTCACTTCTTTCTTATTTATTTTTTGGCTAGATTTATCTAATTCTGAGAGGGGGAGATTCAGATCCCCCACTAGTATAGTATTACTATCTAATTCCTCTTGTAACTCATTTAACTTCTCCTCTAAGAACTTGGATGCTATACCACTTGGCGCATACATATTCAATATTGATATTACTTCATTATCTATAGTACCTTTAAGTAAGATGTAATTTCCTTCCTTATCTCTTTTAATGAGATCTATTTTTGCCTGCACTTTGTCTGAGATAAGGATTGCTACCCCTGCCTTTTTTACTTTAGCTGAGGCATAATATATTCTGCTCCAGCCTTTTACCTTTACTCTGTGTGTATCTCTCTGTTTCAAATGTGTTTCTTGTAAACAGCATATTGTAGGGTTCTGGTTTTTAATCCACTCTGCAATTCGCTTCCGTTTTATAGCAGAGTTCATCCCATTCACATTTACAGTTATTATTACTGACTGTCTATTCCCCTCCATTCTATTTACCCCCTTTGTACTTTTCCCCCCTTCTTTCACCCTATTCCTCCTTACCGACGTTTTACTTCTTACCCCTGCCTCCCCCAATCTGCCCTCCCTTTTTATCACCCCCCTCTCTTTTCTTTACCCTTTTCTCCCTTGCTTTTGTCCTCCCTTCTCAGTCCCCCCCTTTCCCTTCCCCTTTTGTTTCCCTAAAGAGTGAGTTAAGTTTCTTTATCCCAATGAACGTATATGTTATTCCCTCTTTGAGTCAAATCTAATGAGAATAGGGTTGAAACCATGTTCCCCCCTCCTTTCTTTCCCTCTATTATAATAGGTTTTTTTCCACCTCTTCATATGATATAATTCATCCCATTCCACCTCCCCTTTCCTCTCCTCCCCATAGACTCCCTTTTTATCTCCTTAATTCTTTTGTATCATCACATCAAAGACAATTTATATTTATACCCTCTATATAAAGTCCTTCTCTCTGCCCAAATACATTTACAGTTCTTACGAGTTATGAGTATTATCTTCCTGTGTAGGGATATAAACAGTTTAACCTAATAGGGTAACTTTTTTTTTTTCCCCCTCTGTTTACCTTTTTAAACTTCTCTTGAGTCTTGTATGTTGAGATCAAATTTTCTATTCAGTTCTGGTCTTTTCACCAGGAAAGATTGAAAGTCCCCAATGTCATTAAATGTCCATCTTTTCCCCTGAAAGAAAATGCACATTTTTGCTGGGTAATAGATTCTCGGCTGCAATCCAATCTCCTTTGCCTTCCGGAATATCATATTCCAAGCCTTGCGGTCCTTTAATGTTGAAGCTGCCAGGTCCTGAGCAATCCTGACTGTGGCTCCATGATATTTAAATTGCTTCTTTCTGGCTGCTTGGAGTATTTTCTCCTTCACCTGATAATTCTGGAATTTGGCTACAATATTCCTTGGAGTTTTCCTTTTGGGGTCTCTTTCAGGAGGTGATCGATGGATTCTTTCAATGATGATTTTATCCTCTGATTCTATGATATCAGGGCAGTTCTCCTTAATAATTTCCTGGAATATGGTATCTAGATTCTTTTTCTGGTCATGGCTTTCAGGCAGTCCAATGATTCTCAAATTGTCTCTCCTCGATCTGTTTTCCAGATCAGTTGTCTTTCCAATGAGGTATTTCACATTTTCTTCTATTTTTTCATTTTTTTTATTCTGCTTGACCGATTCTTGGTGTCTCATGGATTCCTTTTCTTCCAACTGTCCCACTTTAATTTTTAAGGCATTGTTTTCTTCAGTGAGATTATGCACCTTTTTTTCCATTTGGCTAAGTGAATTTTTTAAGGTATTGTTTTCTTCAGTGAGATTATGTACCTTTTTTTCCGTTTGGCTAAGTGAATTTTTTAAGGTATTGTTTTCTTCAGTGAGATTATGCAGCTTTTTTTCCATTTGGCCAAATGAATTTTTTAAGGCTTTGTTTTCTTCAACTTCCTTTTCTAAGCTGCTGATTCTTTTTTCATAGTTTTTTTGTGTTGCTTTCATTTCTCTCCCCATTTTTTCTTCTACCTCTTGCAATTGATTTTTAAAATCCTTTTTGAGCTCTTCCAGGAAGGCTTTTTGTTCTTGCGACCAATTCACCTTCCCTTGTGAGGCTTCAGATGTAGACAATTTGAGGCTATTGTCCTCATCTGAGTTTGTGTTGGCTTCTTCCCTATTGATACAGAAGCTCTCAATGGAGAGGGCTCTTTTTTGCTTCTTACTCATTATTGCAGCTTATTTATTTATTCTTTAAGTTGAGGTCTGCTCTGGGGGCACCAGGGTCCCTGTTTTGGGCTTCTTGTGCAGGTGTATAGGTGCTGTGTGACCGGGCTTTTACTCTGAGGCCTTTATGGTGTGTGGAGATCCCCTGTCCTGCACTTCCTGTCTGATTGTGCTCTGCCAGCCAGGCGTCAGACCCCGGCGTCTGATCCCGCCGTTCGTGGCCCTCTCGGCCGGTGCAGGTAAGTTTTTCCACTGTCCTTCTTGGCCACCAGATTTTTGAACCAGGTTCCGGGAGCCTCAGTTGTTCGGCTGTGACCCACAGCTCCTGCTGATTTGCCCCGACCCCCTCGGCGCTGGGTTGCTGCCCTGCGCTGGGCCTCCCTTTTGCCCGAGTCAGACCGACCTTTTCCTGAAGTCTTCTAAATTATCTCTGGTTGGAGGACTGTGTCTCTCTGTCTCTTTGCAGGTTCTGTAGTTTCAGAATCCGTCCAGAGGCTTGATTTAATGTTCGTTTTGAGGGAACAGAAGGAGAGCTCAGGCAGCTTGCTGCTTCCTCTCCGCCATCTTGGCTCCGCCCCCCTCAGCATGCAGTTCTAAAAAGCATCCTATGACTCAGTAGCTCCCTTTACTCTGAATCCAGCCACAATAGTTAAGACATCTTGGTAATGGCCAAAAAGGTAAGAAAGAGTCAAGGACTTGTGGACCCTAAGCTCTCAAAACCCCTAGCTAGAATAAGCCTTTTGAGGGTCCAGGCCATAGCAATGAAGTTGCCATTATTACAGATGCACAGCTAAGTGGTACAGTGGATAGAGCACCAGACCTGGAGTTAGGAAGACATCTTCCTGAGTTCAAATGTGGCTTCAGACACACTCACAGACACAGGGCAAGTCACTTCACCTTATTTGCCTGTTTCCTCATCTGTAAAATGAGCTAAAGAAGGAAATGGCAAACCACTCCAGTATTTGCCAAAGAAAACCCTAAATGGATAAAAAAAAAAGTCAGACATGACTGAAAAATGGCTGAACAACTAGACAGATGGATGGATGCATGCATAGATGCATGGATGCATGATGGAAAGTTGAATACATGGATAGATAACTGATAGAAGGATAAATATACACGCATATATGTATATATGACTGCTCTGTCCATAGAAAGGATCTTAGATGCCATCTAGTCCGACCTTTCAATTTTTTTTTTTTAAGTGAGGCAATTGGGGTTAAGTGACTTGCCCAGGGTCACACAGCTAGTAAGTGTTAAGTGTCTGAGGCCGTATTTGAACTCAGGTACTCCTGACTCCAGAGCTGGTGCTCTATCCACTGCACCATCTAGCTGCCCCACTGACCTTTCAATTTTATGGGGAGGAAGTTGAAGCCCAGAGATGATAAGCTATATGTTCAAGATCACAATAGTAGTAAGTAGCAGAATCAATATTTGAATCCAGGTCCTCTGACTCCAAATACAAATCTCCTTACATTGGGGTGAGGGTTGGGGTGGGGAGGGAGGAAGCTCCATTTTAGTGACTGCAGATAACCTTCCTTTGAATCCAGGTGACCCAGCTGGAGGGCTCTATGTGGAGGAGCATGCAGGTGTCACTCTCCCATTGGTTATTTGGGCTACTGATTGATTGGTTGTTTTTCATTTTTATCAAACAGTAGATGCTAAGTAGGAGCCACTTAAACACTTTTCTCCCAGGGGTTCTTAACCTTTTTTTGGTCTCTTAGACTCCTTTGGCAGCCTGGTGAAATCTATTGACTTCTCAAAATGATGTTTATAAATAATTGAAGCAAAAGTGAAATTTCAGTGAATGAAAATAAAAGGTGGAAGTTTTCCACTTCACATAACAACCCCTCCCCCCAACACACATACATACCGTGAAATCCATCCTTGGGGATGGGGGGGTGGTTCTGTGGGCCCCAAATTAAGAACTTTTATTCTAAACAAATTTCTGACAGTTGGACCTAACACCCAGCCCCATTTAAACCCAGTGAAACAATAGGAATTTTACATTCTGGTTAAACAGATCTCATTATTGAATTCAGTCATTTTAGTCATTTGAAGCTGTAGGGTTCTTCAAAGGCTAGGCTGCAATTAGAAGACAAAGCAAAGCCTCCTGGTGTGTTTAGCTCAAAGCCCATTGGTTAGAAAACTTCTCCTGCATTGGTCTGCAACCATAGATTGAGGGAAACAAAATAGGCACCATTCAAAATGTAAACCACAGCAAATACCCATCTGGCTGATGAGAGCTTCCCAGTGAGCCAGGAGAGGGCCCAGCATGGGCACAGGAGGGCTCTGTGTCAAAGTCTTGTGCCTTTACTCTATCCTGCTCTATCTCAGATTTCCTCTCCTTTTCTTCCTTCCTTCCTTCCTTCACTCCTCCCTGCCGTAGTAGCAGCCTGGTGGGCCTGGGTCCAGTTAGGGATGCTCTGACCCTGAGGGGGACACTATGACCATAGAGAAATATGGTTGATCAGCTTGTTGGGGTCATTTAGAGATCACTCTTTCCTTGGAGAAGCAAAGTACTTGATTAACCAGGTAGTAGTTGGTCAAACAGATAATAAAGCAGCCATCCTGAAAGCTGGGCTCCTTCAATTTACAGCAGGAGCTTAGTTGGGAGCCAGTCATATTTGCTATGTGATTAGAACCAGGGAGTGACAATCATTTCAAGTTAGAACTATGGCATTTTTATTATTCAAAAATCCAGATAGCCAACATCGTTTTCAAACTGCTGTAACTTTTCAGTCTTAGGTCTCTCCCCCCACCCCCTTCTCACCTCTATAAAATTGCCATCTTTTCCTTTGTTCGTGGAGTTGAAGTTAGGCTTCTCCTCCCAGCCAGACCTCTATGACTGTCTTGATTAAGGAACACGCCATAAACCTGTACCTCCCCGGGAGTTGAAGTCTAGGCTTCTTCTCCCTGTCGTGCCTCTGTGTGCCAAATAATAAAAACTTTTACTTCAATTTTGATTGGATTGTGTGGGTGAGTAATTCTTTGAAAGAGGAAGGTTTTCAAGAACCCATCTAGTGGTAACACTCCCTTCCTTCCCTCCTTCCTTCCTTTCTTCCCTCCTCCCTTCCTTCCCTCTCTCCTTCCTTCCTTCCCTCTCTCCTTCCTTCCTTCCCTCTCTCTCTCCTTCCTTCCTTGCTTCCTTCTCTCATTTTCTTTCTTTTCTTTTCTTTTTTCAAAGCATCTTTCAGGAAGGGAAAGAGAGAACAAGGGGAATGCCTTTCCCTCTGTCCTAACCCAGAGTTACCCACTGCTCATCCTTAAGAGAAAACATGTCTAAACTCTGAAGTGAACAGAAAAGAAAAAGCACTTCTTTCGTTCTCCCTCAGAGGGCCAGTGTTTGGAATGTCCAGTAGCTATCAAGATCTGTGTGTCCTTGCGTCAGTCAGTCAATTAGCCAAAAAAATTCATTAATAAAAATTCATTAATGTTTGTTGGGGCAGCTGGTGGTGCAGTGGATAAAACACTGGGCCTGTTCAGGAAGACCTGAATTCAAATCTGGCCTCAGACACTTGCTAGCTGTGGGACCTTGGACAAGTCATTTACTCTTGTTTGCCCTAGTTTCCTCATCTGTAAAATGAGTTGGAGTAGGAAATGGTAAACCATTCCAGTATCTTTAGCAAGGAAACCCTAAATAAAGTCATAAAGAGTTGGAGACGACCGAACAACAACAGAATATTTATTAACAGTGTGAGAGCAGATAGAAGTGAGAGAGCTAGCCAAGAGAGTGAGTGGGTGGACACATCCCATGCCAGGGGTCATGAGCTCTTAACTTTTTTGTGTTATGGACCCCCTGGTGAAGGCTATGTGTCTCTTCTTAGAATAATGTTTTTGAATGCATAAAATAAATATATAGAATTACAAAGAAAACCAGCTATATTGAAATAGTTCTCAAAATGTTTTTTTTTAAAAAGGTTTATGGATCCCTGCTGTACAATTTACCTCATGCAGGTGTGTTATATAGAGAAAACAGTTAGTACATTGCAAAGCATCATATAATTTAGAATTCAGTATTAAAACTCAAGGCCACACTACCAAAGGCATCTCTTCCTACCTCTCTGACTGCTCCTTAGTGTTCTACAGTGGGACTTTTAAAAAAAAGAAGAGGAAGAAGAAGAGGATGGAGAAGGAAAAGAAGGAGGAGGAGGAAAAGAATAAGAGGAAGGAGGAGAAGAAGGGGAGAAGGAAGAGGAGGAAAAGAAGAAGAAAGAGGAGGAAGAGGAAGAGGAGGAGAAACAGAAGAAGGACAAGGAGAAAGAAGAAGAAGGAGAAGTGGAAGGAAAAGGAGAAGATGGAAAAAGTAAGAAAGAAAAAGAAAGGAAAGAAGGAAGGAAGGAGGAAAGAAAGGAAGGAAGGAAGAAAGAAAGAAAGAAAGGAAGAAAGGAGGGAAGGAGGAAAGAAAGAGGGAGGGAAGAAAGAAAGAAAGGAAGGAAGGAAGGAAGGAAGGAAGGAAGGAAGATGATAGATAGATAAACGATAAAAATGTGATTAGGATACATTAGAAAAAGCACAGTTTCCAGACATCTAGAATACAGTGCTTTGTCTAGACACCATTATAAGAAGACTATCAATGAGCTCAACAAAGTCCAAAGGATTGGGTAGCCAGAAAGGTGGAGGGCCTCAGGCCCATGTCATATGAGGACCATTTGAAGGAACAGGGAGTTATTTAGCCTTTAGAAAGGAAGACTTAGGGGAAACCCAATAACTATTTCCAAGTGTTTTAAGGTCTGTCACACAGAAGAGGAATTTGATTTGTTCTGCTAGACCCTGGAGGGCAAAACTTAGAGAAATGGATGGAAATAAGAAAAGTCAATTTTAGACTCGATGTTGGGGTAGGGGAACCCTAATAAATAGAATTATCCAAAAAGGGCATGGTGGGCTTCTCCTCCCTGGAGGTCTTAAAGCCAAGGCCGGATGATTACCAGTCAAGTTTGTTGTAGAGAAAATCCTTCCTCAAGTCCAAGTTGAACTAAATAGCCCCTGAGGTCGCCTCTTACTTTCACAGTGTCATTCTGTGAGGTGTCAGGCAAGATAAGCAGTTGGCTGAGACAGTGACACCCTCTGCCTGCCACAAAGAGGTACTGAGAAGGATTTGCCAACATATTTTGTCTTCTCAGCCAGTTAGTCTTAAGATCCAGGGGGGAACTCTTGTCCTTTGGGAGAGATCCCTGCTTCAAAAGGCTCACAAATCATTGGTAGGGTACCACCCTCTATTGGCTTTGAGCCCCCACTCAGAAATCAGAAATGCTATGTGCTGGGGATAACAGAGGAAGACAAAAGACAGTCTGCTCTCAAGGAAATCAGAATATAATGGAGGAGACAATATATGAACAATTATATAAAACAAGGTATATACAGGATAAATTAGAAATGACAAAAGAAAGATCCTAGCATTAATTAAAGAGGCTTCGGAAAGATGTCTTTTAGAAGGTAAGATTTTATCTGGGGTTTGAAGGAAGCCAGGGAAAACAGAAGATAAAAATGAGGAGAGAGAAGATTTCCAACATGGAAGACAGCCAATGAAAATAGCCAGAGCAGGGAGATACAGGGTCCTGAGTGAGGAGTAGCAGGGAAGACATTGTCATTGGGTTGCAATGGATTGCAGAGAGTAAGGTGCAAGAAGACTATAACAGATGGGAAGGAGGAATATTACCAAGGACTTTGAAGACCAAATGGAGAATTTTCTATCTGGAGGTGATAATAAATAAACTGGAGTTTATTGAATAGAGGGTGTGGGGTGGGGGCAAGGAGTGGAGTACACGTCACTTTGATGGTTGAGTGAAGGATGGATTGTAGCATGGAGAGATTCATGACAGGAAGACCAAGCAGCAGATGACTCCAAGAGGTGCAGGTTTCCAGGAATCATTATTGCCTTTCATTTAGTCTGCTCTGGGCTAAGCCCGGCTCATTGTTCTCCTTGTTCCTTACCATCTGGTCTTGAAGCTTTCCTCCCCTCATGAAACACCCACCCAAATATCTGTGGATACAGCTCAGAATGCACAAAAATGTACAACACCCAGGTCCCATGATGACTGAGTCATCTTATCCTTTATAGGGGTGGTGGGGGAGACTCCTACGAAACCTCTATGGAATTTAGAAAATTTTTTGGTTGAAAAGCAGTTCTTTTGATCACTGGTGCTTCTCTGTCTACCCATCCTCCCTTTTAATTAAAGGTTAGGAAGGTTATGGAATAACACACTTGGAGGCAAGAGAAGAAGGTAGGAGGGTAATGTCTCAGATGTTTAAGAAATGTGAAAAAGCCATTGTTTCTTTTGCCCCCCAACAAGTTAAGTTTCCCACTCAATACTGAATTTGCTAACTATTGGAAGCAGGGACTCAATATTGAGCTTTTGGTTCTTTTTTTGTTTTTTTTAATGGGGCAATGGGGGTTAAGTGACTTGCCCAGGGTCACACAGCTAGTAAGTGTCAAGTGTCTGAGACTGGATTTGAACTCAGGTCTTCCTGAATCCAGGACCGGTGCTTTATCCACTGCACCACCTAGCTGCCCCTCTTTCGGTTCTTTTGAGAGAATACTCTGAGGATTAGTTATCTTCTCATTTGACACTTTTAGGAAATATATAAGTTCAAATCGATTTGGATTGATTCTCTAAATTGTTTTGATAAATTTCAGGTGGCAGTTGTATAAAAACATGAATAATTGGGATTGGTTTGGTTTTTGGAGTTCTGCTAGTTAGTGCAGTTCATTCCAGGTTTAGAAAAACATTGTGGTTACCAGAGACAGAGAAAAGGCTTGACTAAGAGTTAGGAAGACCTAAGGTAAAATTCTACCTCTGACACTTGCTAGCTGTGTGAACACAGGTCAATCTTTTTTTTTTTTTTTTGGTGAGGCAATGGGGGTTAAGTGAGTTGCCCAGGGTCACACAGCTAGTAAGTGTCAAATGCCTGTGGTCAGATTTGAACTCAGGTCCTGCTGACTCCAGGGCCGGTGCTCTATCCACTCTGCCACCTAGCTTGCCTTTCTTTTGCTTAGACAGTAAAAAATCTTAAGTTACTAAATACATGACTTGGGGAGGTGAGGGGATTGGTAGGGGGAGGATAGGACTTGGGACTCATACTTGTTCATCTGAGTAGGGAATTACCTCCAGTGGACATATTTCCCCAAGACAAAAGTCTACAATTTTTCTGTAGCATTCTCCTAACCTTTAATTCTTCTGCAATCTTAAAAGTTGACTGGGGGGCAGCTAGGTGGTGCAGTGAATAAAGCACTGGCCCTGGATTCAGGGAGACTTGAGTTTAAATCTGGCCTCAGACACTTGACACTTACTAGCTGTGTGACCCTGGGAAAGTCACTTAACCCCTCATTGCCCCGACCAAAAAAAAAAGTTGACTGGGGCTCCAGTAACAGTCTAATGGTCCTACTAATAGTATGAGGCAGGAATCAAACCCAGAGTTTCCTGACTGGAAGGCCAATTCTCTATTCATTACTCTCTTTTTGTTGTTCAGTCCTTTCCTGATCTTCATGACCCCTTTTGGGGTTTTCTTGGTGAAGATACTGGAGTAGTTTGTCATTTACTTCTCCAGTTCTTTTTATAGATGAGGAAACTGAGGCAGAGAGGGTTAAGTGACTTGTCCAGGGTCATATAACTAGTAAGTGTCTGAGGTGAGATTTGAACTCAGGAAGATGTGTCTTCCTAAGTCCTGGCCCAGTGCTCTATCTGATGTGCCTCTTAGCTCACTACCCCCATTCCCCTCTACTGCCTCCCAAATAGAAGACCAAAGGGTTGATTATCTGCAATACCAAAAAACTCTGTCACAAGGGGTCTTTTTAAAAAAAAATAAAGTATTTTATTTTTCCCAATTACATGAAAAGACAATTTTTAACAATAATTTTTTTTTTTTTTTTTTTTTTTTTTAGGCAATGGGGGTTAAGTGACTTGCCCATGGTCACATAGCTAGTAAGTGTCAAGTGTCTGAGGCTGGATCTGAACTCAGGTACTCCTGAATCCAGGGCCGGTGCTTTAACCACTGCGCCATCTAGCTGCCCCCAACAATAATTTTTAAAATAAATTTTTGAGTTCCAAATTTTCTTCCTCCCTCTTCTCCCTCTTCCCTAAGATGGGAAGCAATTTGATACCTTATACAGTCACAAGGAGTCTTGAAGAACTGAATTCTTGAGTGCATGTATAAGCTTAAAAAAGAAATAAGGCTGGGGCAGCTAGGTGGTGCAGTGGATAAAGCACCGGCCCTGGATTCAGGAAGACCCAAGTTCAAATGTGACCTCAAACACTTGACACTTACTAGCTGTGTGACCCTGGGCAAGTCACTTAACCCCCATTGCCCCACCAAAAAAAAAAAAAAAAAGAAAGAAAGAAATAAGGCCAAAATGTTGGCTAAGATCATAGTGATTAAGAGCTGAGACTCATCTTGTCCCTACTCCTTCCTTTTACAGGTGAGGAAACTGAGGTTTACAGGAGGGAAGTGACTTGCTTAAAATCATACAAATAGGGGGCACCTCGGTGGCTCAGTGGATAAAGCACCGGCCCTGGATTCAGGAAGACCTGAGTTCAAATCCAGCCTCAGACACTTGACACTTACTAGATGTGTGACCCTGGGCAAGTCACTTAACCCCAATTGCCTCACCAAAAAACCAACAACAAAAACAAACAAAAAATCATACAGATAATAAACATCCAAAATAAGATTTGAACTGGGTCTTTTGACCATAGAGACAATCCTCTTCCCCCTGGGCTGCACTAACTAGAACTAGGCAGAAGAACTGGTGGTATTCAGACCCAGCTCCCTTCTCCTTTCTTCCCATTCTCTATTCACAGAATCCAGGAGAGTAGAGAAGAGAGACATTGGAAGATCCAGAATGATCAGCCAAGTGAAGAGAAATGGGAATTGAAGGCTCATGATATTGTGATGGAAGTCAATAGAATAGCAAGGTTTAACTTCCCTCCCCTCATCTTCCCCCAGCCAACATCACATTGGGGTGGCTATGACTACACCCGGCAACTTGGGCAGTGAATTTAAAGGATTTTCTGATAGCCTAGAAGGTCTCTAAGGTTCCTTCCAGATAAAAATCAATGATCCTATGATTCCTGGGTGAGGAATACATTTCTAGTGAAATTATACTTAATCTGCTTTGCTGTCTGCAAATGCCTTTCAGAGTTTTTTTTTTCTTTTTAAAAATTTTTTGAACATGGGCCAAGGAGTTTGAACAGTGGGTTGCTGGCTCCCTCTAGTGTTTACCTGATGTCTTTGCATGCTTGCTAGTTTAGGGCCATAAGATTTCACAGAAGTAGCAACAAACTCCTGTTATGCTCAGAAAAGAGCAGTCTTTTTTTTTTGTCATTATTACATTTTATTTTATTTTTTTGTTTTTTAAATTTTTGGGTTTTTTTAAACATTTTTTAACATTTTATTTTTTTTAATTATTTTTAATTTATGGAATAAAACAAGCACTTCTATAACATAGCACAATCAAAATGATGATTCCACATGAAACTGCAAATCTACTATGTACAACTTGCCATTCCTTTCTTTCTTTCTTTTTTTCTTTCTTTCTTTCTTTCTTTTTTTTAGTGAGGCAATTGGGGTTAAATGACTTGCCCAGGGTCACACAGCTAGTAAGTATTAAGTGTCTGAGGCCGGATTTGAAGTCAGGTACTCCTGACTCCAGGGCCGGTGCTCTATCCACTTTCAAATATACAACAAAATTATCATGCACATTTTCTTTTCTTCTTGTCTCCTGCCCTGGAGATGACAAGAGAAGTCTTTTTAGGGTAGCAGTTTTCATGCATTTCAAATTTGAAATAATGGGCTGTTCTCTATGACCCAGGACTCCCAACTCTTGTAATATGTTGTAAGCAGGGTTGGGGGACTGGCGATATCAGAGGGGACACATTGCTCACCTCCTAGGCACAATTTCTTTTATGAAGGTTTCAGGGATGCTCAGGGGAGCACGGTGCTTCAAGCCCCCAGTATGAAAGTCACCATTCTGGGCATCAGTGCATATGGGAAGCAGAGTGGATTTTCATGCAGCCAGAATTTTGTCATCTGTTTTTACAAACGGGAAGGCTGGACTACAGCAGGGTTTCTTAGCCTTCCTTGGGCCCATGGATAGATTTCAGGGCATCCATGAACTTGGATGGAAAAACCCCTGCACCTTTATTTTTACTAACTTCTACTGAAAGTTACCATTTCCCTCAGTTACTTAAAAACAGTATTCTGAGATCCATAGGCTTCACTGGTCAGTAAAAGGGGTCCATGACACAAAACCCTTGGGCTAGATCAGGACTTCTTAAAGTTTTTCCACTCATGACCCTTTTTCACCCGAGAAATTTTTGCACGACCCTGGGTATATAGGTATATAAAATAGGTATACATAACCTTTTACTGTTAAGCAATGTTTTTGCAACTCCCACATTCAGTCACTCAACCCCATATGGTTATAACCCAAACTTAAAGAAGCTTTGAATTAGATGACCTTATCAAAGGTCATTTAAGGGCAGCTAGGTGTCACAGTGAGTAGAGTGCCAGGCCTGTAGTCAAGAAGACTCATCATGGGGCAGCTAGGAGTCAGGAGGACCTGAGTTCAAATCCAGCCTCAGACACTTAACACTTACTAGCTGTGTTACCCTGGGCAAGTCACTTAACCCCAACTACCTCACCAAAAAGAAAGAAAGAAATGAAAGAAAGCTCATTGTCCTGAGTTTAAATCTGACCTCAGACACTTACTAACTGTGTGACCCTGGGCAGGTCACTTCAGTTTCAGATGGTCTCTGCCTTTGCCTGTATCCTGGCTTGACTTCCTCCTTCTAAATGGTGTCCACTGAGAGATAATTATGTAAAAGGATAGGTCTTGAGTCCTCTCCCCTTCTGAAGGTAACATGTGGCCCTGTGAAAATGTGTCATGTGAAAATGGGCCTCAGCATTTGTCTTTTTGTTTGTTTGTGGGGCAATGAAGGTTAAGTGACTTGCCCAGGGTCACACAGCTAGTAAGTGTCAAGTGTCTGAGACCAAATTTGAACTCAGGTCCTCCTGAATCCAGGACTGGTGCTTTATCCACTGCACCACCTAGCCGCCCCCTTGTTATTTCATTTTAGGGGGAGGGAAGTCAGAGGTTATGACCTTGTGAGTTTGGAAAGGTCAGACAATAGAGCTATCCTGGTATCTGAAGGATTGGAAGTTAAATCCATGCGCCCAAGAAGGGACCCATGGGCCCCAGCCCAGCAATAACCCAACTAGGATTCATCCATTGGCAATGCTACATTGGGATGAGAACTTGGTAAAACCAATGCTATATAGAAGCTGATAAATATGGAGAAGACTGCTCTCACCAACTCTTCCTCTCACACTGGGTTAGAGCACTGAGTCATCATTCTCCACCAATGAGGATAGTCTTATGCAGATGACCTTTGAGCCCCTGGTTCCATTCATATGGAATGTTCCACCTCCATGGACCCCACTCAATTCTGCAAAGGATCTAATCCCAATGGGAGCTCCCTGAGAGCCAGTGCAGTGGAACTCCAGGGCCCTGCTGCTAAAAAAAAAAAAAAAAAAAAAAAGCAATTTCTGAAAAGGAGTAATATTATGTTTGTTAACTTCTCTAAACTCTTCTTTGGATCTGGCTAAGCTTGGTCTTTGTAATTTTGTAATATTTGTTTTCGATTTTTTTGTGGTGGTTTTATTTGCATTGCTAGTCATTTTGTGGGGCAGAGAGGTGGTACAGTGGATAGAGTGGCAAGCTTGGAGCCAGGAAGATGCATCTCCTTCAGTTCAAATCTGGCCTCAGACACTAGCTGTGTGACCCTGGGAAAGTCACTTAACTTTGCCTCAGTTTCTCTATCTGTAAAATGAGTTGGAGAAGGAAATGGCAAACTGTTCCAGTATCTTTGCCAAGAAAACCCCAAATAGGGTCATGAAGAGTCAGACACAACTGAACACAGAAGTCATTATGTATATTGTTTTCTTGGTGCCACTTACTTTTCTTTGCATCAGTTCATATAAGTAAGCCCTTCCATGATTTTCTCTTTTTTGTCTTTGTCATGACCATCTTTAATGTTATAGGGAGGAATCTTGTTCAGTTTTAGGTTTAGTTAGATTGACTTTTGTGTCCATTTCAGATGAGAGATTCTGGATATTTCTCACCAGGATATGAAGGAGAGAGGAGACAGCTGAAGCAAGTGCTACGGAATGCTTAGAGCTTGGTCATCCATCATCAGCTGTCCTGACTTTTGTCTTGCCACTTGACTTCAATTACTCTGGAAAAGAGAGTGAAGCTGAAGACTTTATGAACTCTGCCTCACTTAATCCAAATCACGCACAACTCAAGACATCACCCCATGATGTCATTGTTTGCCTCTGAAAATGAAGGATGAACAACAACGACGACGACGACGACGACGACGACGACGACGAGAGAAGCTCCTAGGGTAATTGTTGGTGTTAGACTTACTGTGCTCAGCCTCTCTGTGTTCATCTCTGATACACTGGAGAGATGATCACAGCAACCTTCAAGGGAAAAGTGTTCCAGGCCTTAAAGGAAAAATTCTTTGGCTTTCTTTTTTTTTTTTTTTTTAGTGAGGCAATTGGGGTTAAGTGACTTGCCCAGGGTCACACAGCTAGTAAGTGTTAAGTGTCTGAGACCGGATTTGAACCCAGGTACTCCTGACTCCAGGGCCGGTTCTCTATCCACTGCGCCACCTAGCTGCCCCATTTTGGCTTTCTTTCTAAATTATGCTAACCACTAGAATTATCTCTGTAGCAATCCATAGTCCACTGCCTTCCAACCCACAGTTTTGGATTGTGAGCCTACTTTACAGGAGGATAATAAGGTCTCTATTTGGTGTAGTTCTTAATGCATCCTGAGTGTTCAATAAGTGTTGATTCACATGAGTAATCTATATCTGCCTACTCCTTTGGTCAAAGGACAGGGAGCTAGCTTTGGGGAAGTTATGAGGAATCAGAACTCCTTGTAAACCTACTCGGTCACCTTTGTCCTGTGTCTCTCTCCTTTCAGACCTTGACTTGCTTTCAACTATTCCTTTCCAGGTATTTAGCTGATCATATCAAAGATATCCCATCTTCCATGGAGCTTGACATTTATTAAGAGGAATTTTGAGTCAAAAAAGTTTTAAAGGCATTAAAAAATTATCTTGCTCTAAATCAAAGGCTCAAATTTCGTTTTGTGTCATATATTCCTTTGCCAGTTTAGTGAAACCTATGGACCCCTTTTCAGAAAAATTTAAATACATAAATACATATATAAATACATAAATGCCTAGGATTGCAAAGGAAACTAATTATATTGGAAAATAGTTATCAATAGCTTTTCTAAAGTTTATGGGCCCCTATAAATCAAAGGCTATGAACAGGTAGTTTTCTTTTTTTGTTTGTTTTCTTTTTAGTGAGGCAATTGGGGTTAAGTGACTTGCCCAGAGTCACACAGCTAGTAAGTGTTAAGTGTCTGAGGCCGGATTTGAACTCAGGTACTCCTGAATCCAGGGCCGGTGCTCTATCCACTGCGTCACCTAGCTGCCCCATGAACAGGTAATTTTCAAAGGAAGAAATCCAGACTAACAACAACCATATAAAAAAAATGCTCCAAATCACTAATAATTAGAGAAATTCTAATTAAAGCAACTCTAAGCTTCCACTTCACATCCATCAGATTGCCAAAGATGACAAAAATGGAAAATGATACTTGTTAGAGGGGATGTGAGAAGACAGATACACTAATGCATTGTTTTTTTTTTTTCTGCTTTTTTTTTTTTCTAGGGCAATGGGGGTTAAGTGACTTGCCCAGGGTCACACAGCTAGTAAGTGTCAAGTGTCTGAGGCCGGATTTGAACTCAGGTCCTCCTGAATCCAGGGCCGGTGCTTTATCCACTGTGCCACCTAGCTGCCCCACTAATGCATTGTTGATGGAGCTGTGGATTGGTCTAACCATTCCAGAAAGCAATTTGGATTTATGTTCAAAAAAGTCACTAAACTCTGACCCAGGGAAACCACTACTAGGCTTGTGCCCAAATAAGATCAAAGAAGAGAGAAAGGATCTATTCATCTAAAAACATTTATAGAAGTTCTATTTGTTATAGTAAAGAACTAGAAAGTAAGAAGGTGCCCATGAATTGGGGAATAGCTGAATAAATTGAAGTTATGAGTGTAATGGAATATAATTGCACCATTAGAAATGATGAAAAAGGTGGTTTCAGAGAAACTTGGAAAGACTTGAATGAAATGATACAAAGGGGAGGCAGCAGCACCACTTCGATTTTTTTGGCGGGGGAGGGAAAGAAAAGGAGACTCAATAAAGAGAGTTTTATGGAAGCCTTGGGGGGTGGGGGGAGGCTTCCCTAAAAGAAAGGAAAGGAAGCAAAGAGTCACTGAAGCTTTTATTTTTTAGAAGTTTCTTTCTTCTTTTTTATATTAATACATATTTATGGAATGAAACCGGCATTTCCATAACATATTACAATAAAAAAGAATATTATACATAAAACTGCAAATCTACTAAGCATAACTTGCTATTCTTTTCAAATATACAACAAAATTATCATGTAAATTTCTTTTTTTTCTTCTTTTTTTCTCTAACCTTCCCCGACAGCCCAATCCCCTGAGATGGCTACCATTAGACACAAATATATATGTGTATGTGTATGTATATATGCATATATGTGCGTATGGTATAGGTATAGGTATATGTGTAGGAATATATGTAGATATATATTCAGGCAAATACATAGATATATGTGCATGTGTAGGTATATATGTACATATATACATAAGTGTATACATAGGTATACATAGCTGTATAGGTATAGGTATAATTATTCTATACATACTTCTATTTATCAGTTCTTTCTCTGGATGCAGATAGCATCTTCATATGTCCTTTATGGTCAATTAGGTTATTTATAATAGTCAGCATAACTTATTTACTCAAAGTTGTTCTTAAACAATATTGCTGTTGCTATATACACGGTTCTCTTGGTTCTAAAAATGTTATCAGTTCTAAAGCTTTTCTTGAAGCTTTTATTAATTCACAAAAGAGAACAAAGGAAGACCAGAAAGAATCATAGACAAGCAATACAGGTTTGACAGTTACATGTTGAGTTGATCATATATTTTTGTAGAAAAACAAATTGTACATGATAGAGATCCACAATTTTATGTGCAATCCTCCTTTTCATGTTCCAGTGTATATATAGGAAGTACTCTTTTTATTTGGTGTTTAAGTTCAGAATGAGAAAATAAATTTAGATTTAAAAAATGTCATTGGGGGGCAGCTAGATGGCGCAGTGGATAGAGCACTGGCCCTGGAGTCAGGAGTACCTGAGTTCAAATCCGGCCTCAGACACTTAACACTTACTAGCTGTGTGACTCTGGGCAAGTCACTTAACCCCAATTGCCTCACTAAAAAAAAAATGTCATTGGATTTCAAGTTGGAAGAGACCTTAGAGGCTGTTTAATTCAATCTTCTATGCTGTACAGATGTATAAACTGAGGCCCAGGGTTTTTTGATTTGCTTAAGATTATACAGGTATTATTAAGAGAGCCAAGTTTTGAACCCAAGTTCAGATCCAGTGCTCTGCCTCTGTATCTCTGATGCTGAAATTTCAGGTGCTGTGAGTGGGGTGATTTGGAGTGGGGGGAATGGTGTTGTTGAGAGAGATAAAAGAAAAAGGAAGTCCAAACAAAAAGGCTGTAAAAGTACCAGAGGGGCAGCCAAGTGGCACAGTAAATAGAATGAGGGGTCTAGAGTCAGGAAGACTCATCTTATTGAATTGAAATCTGGCCTCAGACACTTAATAGGTAAGTTACTTCACCCTGTTGACCTCAGTTTCCTCATTTGTAAAATGAGCTAGAGAAGGAAATGACAAACTATTCCAGCATCTTTTTTTAAAATTCTTAAAAAAAAAAATTCCAGCATCTTTGCCAAGAAAACTCCAAATGGGGTCACAAAGAGTCAGACAAGACTGAACAACAGTAACAACAAAGGTACCAGAAACAAACTTAGTCCTAATTCATAATTTTGCTCCCTAGCCAGGCCTAATCTACACTGATGGACAGACCAGTGGTTACCATTCTTTTCCCCTCCCCACACCCCACTAAATAATTGTAACTTTCAGTCAGACCATTTTGATCCTCTTCCTGACAGTCCTCTCAACTTTTTTCACTAATCTTTTCTGTTTTTTCATTGTTCTTCTCAGAAAAGCACCTGATGAGTTTGACCTTTTCACCAAGTAATTATTAAGTCCACTGAAATGATTCTAAGGCATGTCAATAAAGTTTCCTTTTTTGTTTCAATTCAAATATTCCCTGCTTCCTGGTCCTATCTATATTGGACCACAGGTACCTACCTGAATACCATAGAGGTCACTCACCACACCACACCCTTCTTCTAGCCTCCAGATCCCATTGCTGTTGGTGAGACTCCAATAAATGTTTTCTTTTCTTTTTAAAAATTTGTTTATTTTAAATCATCTTTTTTTTTCTTTTCAGGGCAATGAGGGTTAAGTGACTTGCCCAGGGTCACACAGCTAGTAAGTGTCAAGTGTCTGAGGCCAGATTTGAACTCAGGTCCCCCTGGATCCAGGGCCAGTGCTTTATTCACTGTGCCACCTAGCTGTCCCCAAGTGTTTTCTTTAATGTAGTATTTAGAAATTATCTTAATTTCTTTTGGTAATTATACCACTGATCTTTCCCCCTCTCTCTCCTCTTTGCTTTATGGGGCAGCTAGATGGCTCAGGGTTTTTTTGTTTTTTGTTTTTTAATAGGCCCAATTCAAATCTGGCCTCAGATATTTACTAACTGCATGACCTTGGGCAAATTATTTAACTCTGTTTGCCTCAGTTTCCTGGGCTATAAAAGGGAGATAATAATAATACCCACCTCTCAGCATTGTTGTGAGGATCAAAGGAAATAATATTTATAAACTTAACACAGTGCCTGGCACAAAGTAGATGCTCTAAAATTAAATATATAGTTTTATATATACATAACTATATATATTATTGATTCTCTCAGCTCAATTTTCACATAATTTTTTTTAAAATTAAATTTTTTTGGGGGGGGCAGGGCAATGGGGGTTAAGTGACTTGCCCAGGGTCACACAGCTAGTAAGTGTCAAGTATCTGAGGCTGGATTTGAACTCAGGTCCTCCTGAATCCAAAGCCAGTGCTTTATCCACTTGTGCCACCTAGTTGCCCCAATTTCCATGTAATTTAAGAAAACAAGATCCCAATTTGAAAAAAAAAATTGCTCTCAAAGTATAACTTTTACAACTTCTTTTGTCCTCTGTTCAGGCCCTTATGTCTTTACCTGGACTACTGTAATGGCTTCTTAATTGGTTTCCTTGCCTCCAAAGTCTTCTCTCTCCAAGCCATTCTTTGCACAACTGCCAATTTAATATTCCTAAAGCACAGACACTCCCCTGAAGGGACCTTTTACCTTTAGGACAAAATATAAACACGTTGGCTTATCATTTGAAGTCCTCCGCAATCTCCATTCCATATATCTTTCTAGGCTGATTGATCCCTACTCCCCTTCAAGTGCTCAATGTTCCAGCTAATTCCCTTGTGCAAGGCATTCCATCTCCTCCCAGAAGCCCTTTGCACAGGTTGTCTGACAGGCCTAGGAAATATGAATTCCTCCCCTCCATCTCTTAGAATCCATCACGGCCCAGTTCAAGTACAACTACCTGCATGATGGCCTTTCTTGACCATTCCTGAAGTTGACAGTCCATCCATCCCATTCTCCAAATCACATGGTGTTTTTTTTTTTTTTTTTTGGTGAGGCAATTGGGGTTAAGTCACTTGCCGAGGGTCACACGGCTAGTAAGTGTTAAGTGTCTGAGGCTGGATTTGAACTCAGGTACTCCTGACTCCAGGGCCAGTGCTCTATCCACTGCGCCACCTAGCTGCCCCACGGTATTATTTTTTTAAAATTTATTTTGTAAATATGCAATGGTCATGATAACAAAACCTGAAATCTAAAATCGTTTTAGAAAGAAATTCATTAGGTCATTTGGTAAAGGAAAGTGAGCCAGAAAGGAAGTATGACTCCCTCTCATTCGGGCTCTGAAAGGTTTATGTTATGTAGGATTTGGACAAAGCTGCCTGCAGAAGAACCGCATGCATGTACATAGTTAAGCAAAGTAGCCAAGAGGGTGACTTGAAAGCAAGGTAGATTGAGATAGATATGAGTAACTGTAAACATGTAACAAAATTCCTAAGTCTGGGTGCGGTAACCCAAAACAAGAATGCTTTGGGTGGATACGGGACTTGGGGGAACCTACAGTTTCTTGTAGCCATTTCCAGCATTTCTAGAGAGTTACTGGGGTCAGGTGACATACTGGGTGCAGAATTTTTTTTTGGTTTTGTTTTTTTAGTGAGGCGATTGGGGTTAAGTGACTTGCCCAGGGTCACACAGCTAGTACATGTCGAGTGTCTGAGGCTGGATTTGAACTCAGGTCCTCTTGACTCCAGGGTCAGTGCTCTTTCCACTGCGCCACCTAGCTGCCCCCTGGTGCAGACAATTTTAATCACATAGGGTTAGAGTTATACAGTATAATAATTTTTCTGAACAATTTAATGAATCATTTTTTCCTACAGTAACCAATAGGTGTCACTGTGGATGGTAGAGTTTGGCTCAAGAGGACTTTCCCTTCTCCTTTCTAGAAAAGAGAGGGTATGATTTCTCTAGCCCATACCTATCTCCTTTCCAAGGGGCTTAGCTTTCTCCTGGTCACCGTCTTCTCGTCCCCTCTCCTTCTGAGGGCAGAGAAGTTTTTTCTTAGCCAGAGTTCAAAAACAACCCAGCTTGCTGAAGACAAAGAGTTTGATTTTAGCTCAGGTGGAATAACCCCAAATCAGGAGGGTTCTGGTAAATGTTTAACAACTGACTTCCTCCCCATCAAAAAAAATGTACATGCGATACATATTTAAGTTAAATCTGCATTATTAACATTTCTTCATCACTTTCTTTTTTCTTTCTTTCTTTTTTTTTTTTTTTGCGGGGCAATGAGGGTTAGGTGACTTGCCCAGGGTCACACAGGTAGTAAGTGTCAAGTGTCTGAGGCCGGATTTGAACTCAGGTCCTCCTGAATCCAGGGCTGGTGCTTTATCCACTGCCCCACCTAGCTGCCCCTCTTCATCACTTTCTTAAAGCCTATAAATCAACAAAACAATAAATCAAGCCCTGATGTGGATTTGCTGATTTCCAGCACTGAAACTTTAACAATTGTCAGTTGTGAACCAGCTCCAGCACAACACTGGCCCAAATCTACCTGGGTTTTTTTCTGTGGAAATTCAGGGATCCTAAAAATATAGATTATTGATTTTTAAAAATCACATACATACAGCATTTAGGCCTCAAACTACAAATCCCAGCAGTTAGCCAGCAACTGAATTTCTGACTGATTCAGATTCAAAGTTCTAGACCTTTCCCTCCAGGGATTTCTACTCCCTATAGTCAAATAAATATTTACATGGAAAAAAAACAACAACGAGGACAGAGCCTATCTTTATCTAGACAAATGTAGATTTAAAGAAATATTAAGGGGGCTAGCTAGGTGGCGCAGTGGACAAAACACAGGCCTTGGATTCGGGAGGACCTGAGTTCAAATCTGACCTCATACACTTGACACTTACTAGCTGTGTGACCCTGGGCAAGTCACTTAATCCTCATTGCCCCACCCCACCCCCAAAAGAAATAATAAAGAAATATTAAAACAATAAAAGTAGGCAGAATTTATGATTTAGATTTCTTTTGGATGGAAAACAGAGAGAAGAGAAAAAATATAAAGGAAAAGGAGGTACTTCCTCCAGCCATCTGAAATTCAGGTCAGTTCACCAATGATTGGGTTTGCCTCAGATTCTGTTCAACAATATCCTGTCTTAGTCAGGTGGCCCAAGATGCTGACTGTTCTGTTAGTGCTCAACACCATTCTTTCCCCTCTCATTGTGCATTTTGGAAGCACAATTCTCCCAAACCCATTCCAGTATATAAAAAAAAGTCCCTTCCCCGTGTTGCCTCTGAGACATTCCCAGAATCAAGTCACCATGCACTTCCCAGCTGTCTCCAAACACCAATGCCTAGACTCCATTTATCTTTCTCCCTCTAGAACTCAGACACCTGCACCTGGGACCCTGGTCTCTGAGTACTTGATAAAAATGCTTTTTCTGTTTTTTTTTTTTTTTTTTTTAGTGAGGCAATTGGGGTTAAGTGACTTGCCCAGGGTCACACAGCTAGTAAGTGTTAAGTGTCTGAGGCCGAATTTGAACTCAGGTCCTCCTGACTCCAGGGCTGGTGCTTTATCCACTGCGCCACCTAGCTGCCCCTAAAAATGCTTTTTCATCCATTCATTCCCAGTAGTCCATGCAGCCACTCTTTGGAGAGTTCCTCTGCCTACAGAGATTTGTTTCCAAGAGGACACTCCATTTATTTTGTATTGATTTATTTTTGTGTAAACTGAGAGTTTACCAGGGCTTATCTACTTGAATCATGAGACTGTGACTGAAAGCTCAGCCCCTCCTTTTCATAAGGATGAGGAGAAGGACAGGAGGTGCCTCATGAGAAATGATGGTGTCAGAAAGTGTGAGAAGATGGGAGATGCCAAGGATGGGGGCCGAGGCCACCTCCTCCTCCTCCTCCTGCTGCTGCCACAGCGGCCCTATATACCTAGGCCATTGCCACTCTCTACTTCACCACTGAGGGTAAAGGCAGAGACAAAAGGAGACTTGCACCAGGCGGCAATTTTACAGGAGATTAAAAGGACTGAGAGACTGAGGCCAAAAGAATCTGGGAAGAAAGTAGAGTTGCCATAAAATTGGGAGCACAGCTGACAAGATGAGACCAGGTTTGGGGGGCCAAGAGTAACGTCTGGGCAGATTCTGGTTCATGGATGTGCCAAAGGGCATATTCAGATCCAAGCCAAATTCTAATCCAAGATTGTGATTACATTTTCCCTCTCATTCCCCAGGAGACCCTGTATCCATTCCAAAGAATATCTCTGTTCTTTAAAATCTATTTTGCATTTCTTTCCAGCTGGTCTTTAACAGCCAGCATTAAGATAAAACTGTGGTTAACCAACACATTACTGGTTTGTATGTATTTCTTTTGCTCAAAGGCAGCTGAGAGAGAGAGAGAGAGGCTTTGGTTGGTTAGATACACTGACAAGGAGACACACACAGAGATGAGACAGAGACAGAAACAGAGAGAGGCAGAGAGACACACAGAGACAGAGAAACAGAAAAAGAAAAAGAAACAGAGAGACAGAGAGAGATATTATCATCTAATCTCTTGGATTAGATGGGTCTCTGGCACAGTGGATGGAGCACCAGGCCTAAAGTCAGGGAGATTCATCTTCCTGAGTTCAAATCTGGCTTCAGATACTTACTAGCTTTGTGACCCTGGACAAGTCACTTCATCCTGTTTGCCTCAGTTCCCTCATCTGTCAAATGAGCTGGAGAAGGAAATGGCAAACCACTCCTGTATCTTTGCCAAGAAAACCCCAAATGGGGTCATGAATTCTTGAACATTTGTTGAACAACAACAAATCTCTGGAACTATTGGCTGGTGGCTTGAAATTTTATTGATGCACAGTATTATAAAGAAGAGTAGACCAAGTGAACTTTGACACAGAATAAGCAAAATAGTTTAGGGACAGCTGGATCTGGTATGGGACATGGTTCCTTAGGCAATTATTTCCTGTTTCCAATTGTTCCATATTCTGACAACTTTAAAGAGGAAGCCTAACCTTCCTAAATATAGGGTTGAGGGTCCTCCCTAAAAAGAAAGTCACAGCCAAAAACTAAGGCTTATAACTATGGACAAAACTCACATCATGGAGGGAGACCAGCCAAGAGGGAATAACTTTTTCTTTGTCTCAGCCAAAATCTTTTTATTCCACACACTGCTGCATAAGTCCATGTTGCTTCTCCTTATAGTAAATAAGTTCCTTATGGGCAGGGACTGATTCATTTTTGTCCTGTATATCCAGTTCCTCCACAGTGTTTTGCACACAGTAGGTACTTATTGGATGTAGAATGAATGCTACAGTTGGCTGGCACTGTCAGTTTGCATTAGAGTCCCTCTTGAGTAATGGTTCCAACATGCCAGTTTGGTTTATTTTTTTTCATGAATTTTAAAATCTAAAGTAATTTTAGAAACCTCAGGACAGATCATCCCTTCCTTTTTGAGAAGGGTCATTAGACTGTAAACTCCATGAGGGCAGGGACTGCTTTTTTGGCCTTTCTTTGTATCCTCAAAGCTTAGCACAGTGACTGGTATATAGTAAGAGCTTAATAAATGTTTGATGAATGCTACCCACCTCCAGATAGAGAGGTGATCAACTCCCAGTGTAGATTGAGACACTTTTTTTTTTTTGTACATAGCTAAGCAGGATTTATTTTGCTTGACTATATATGTTTGAGAGGAGGTGGTGGGAGGCAAAGAATTTTAAAATTGAATTGAAATAAATAAACATTTGTTAACTTCTTTATATCAGCTATTTAAGGTTGTTTTTGTTTGAACTTCATTCTTTTTTTTTAATTAATAAAGTATTTTTTTCCATTACATGTAAAGATAGTTCTCAACTTTTGTTTATACAAGTTTTACAATTTCAGATTTTTCTCCCTCCCTCCCCTCCCTCCCCCTTCCCCTAGACAGCAGGTAATCTGATATAGGTTATATATATATATACACATAATAACATTAAACATATTTCTGCATTAGTCATGTTATAAGAGAAAAAATCAGAGCAATGATGAAAAACCTCAAAATAGAAAAAAACAACAGCATCAAAACCAAAAGAAATAGTATGGTTCATTCAGCATCTATACTCTGCAGTTCTTTTTCTTTTTTTCTTGGATTTGGAGATTCTCTTCCATCACAAGTTCCCTGGAACTCTTCTGTGCCATTGCATTGGTGAGGAGAATATAGTCCATCACAGTAGATCAACACTCAATGTTGATGATACTGTGTACAATTGAACTTCATTCTTGAAGAGGACCATGACATCACCCTGATGTCATGACTTGCACTGAATTGGATTTAAGTGAGGTAGGGCTATGCAAGGTCACCAACCTCACTCTCTCCTCCAGAGCCATCTGGGTCCAGTGGCAAGATATAGATCAGGACGACTGAAGATTGCCTTGAGGCAATTGGGGTTAAGCGACTTGCCCAGGGTCCCACTAGCTTTCTGAGGACCTGAGGTGAGATTTGGCCTCAGGTCCTCTTGACTCCAGTGTTCTATCCACTGTGCCACCTAGTTGCCTCTATTTAAGGTTATATTTCAAGTAGAAATGATTTCTACCCAAGACTAACTCTGGTAAAGGTTCAATTCCAATTCCTGTTTCTTGAAAATGAGTGAAGTTGATTCTTTTGAGCTGTATGGGTTCAAGTTGACTGTTGTTGTTGATGTTGTTGCTGTTGTTTTTCAGTTGAATCCACCTCTTCATGACCCCATTTGAGATTTTCTTGGCAAAGATACTGGAGTGGTTTGCCTTTTCCTTTACCAGCTCATTTTACAGATGAGGAAACTGAGACAAACAGGGTTAAGTGACTTGCCCAGGGTCACACAGCTAGTAAATGTCTGGGTTTGGATTTGAACTCAGGTTTTCCTGACTCTAGGTCTGGCTCTCCATTCCCTGCACAGTCTAGTTGCCCAAGTTGACTAGCATTACCCAATGTGTTCAGAAATTCACCTTCTTCAGTCTTTATACTACAAATTAGAGGGATTGGTCCTGTACATTTTTCCTTTCTGAAGTTCCCATTCTTTGCTCAGCCTGTCACCTTCAGAGATCATGAAGAAAGAAAAAAGGTTTAAAAAAACCAAAACAAACCCTGAAAACAACAAACCCTCAGCGGCACAGAGCAGGCAACTCTTAGTCCATCATTCAGACATCAAGTAGGAATTACATTGTCACTCGTTAAAAAAAAAAAAAAAAAGCTTTAGACAACATGTTAAAATCCGAAAGCACATTTTAGTTTGTTTACTTTCTGCTTGGTGTTGGGTTTTTATTTCTTAAAGCAAACACTGCGGAATTGTTTCACTAATGTGTTTAACTGTCTTTCCTGTAAAGCTGTGGGATTGTGTGGGTATGGGGAACATTCTTCATTTTCCTTTTTCAGGAAGCATCCAGGCCAACCTGGGCATGGGGAGAGAACATCAGGAAGGGGAAAAAAATTGAAAACAGAAAGTCTTGAAGTTTTCCTGTCAAGTCTCCTAGCAACTGATTTCTCATTTGAGGTAGAAACCAAGGTGTGTGGGACACTGGAGCTATTTAGACGGTGTACTGTGGTGGGGAACACAGTGATTTCTGACTTGATTGTTTCTAATTAATATAAACATCTTCTTTAAGCAGGAATCATGAAAACAGAAAGAACCTTTGGAAGAGATGTATTGGTGTTTTGCTCTATTTGAGGGCCTGAGCTGAACCAAGTGGAGAGGTCTTTGGGGTAATTGTCTCTTTTTCAGGATTATCTGCTTGTTTCAGTTCCTTAAAGCTATGGGGTCAGCTATCCTCTACTAGGATATTTGGGGTAGCTAGGTGGCAGAGTGGATAGAGCATTGGCCCTGCTGAGTTCAAGTCTCACCTCAGACACTTATTAGCTTGTGACCCTGGGCAAGTCACTTAACCCCAATTGCCTTAAACATCCAAGGCCATCTCCACTTGTCTTGATATACATACATATACACATACACACATATGTATGTATATATGTGTTTATATATATTATACGCACACACACACATACACACACACATATATGTAGCCACTGGACCTAGAAGGCTCTGGAGGAGAGAGTGAGGTTGGTGACTTTGCACAGCCCTCCCTCACTTAAATCCAATTCACTACAAGTCATGACATCACGCTCTGATGTCTTGGTCCTCTTTGAGGATAAAGGAACAGCAAAGCTAGGATATTTAGTCTTATGGAGACCCAAACACCTCTACAAGAGACAAAAGGAGGTGTATTCAGAAGAGCACAGAGAACAAGTGTGTGTAATGTACTGGCTGTGAGATCCTGACCAAGTCACTTGACCTCTTGTTACCCAAGTGAACTTTCTAAGACTATTATAAAGCTGCAGAATGGAGGTGTTCATCTACACTGATAGGGGTAGATCCCTGACTAGTAGTTCACTATATCAATTAAATTAAATCACAAATCCACCTCTCCTCAATCTTTTCCAACCTCTCACCCCTTTAAAAAAGTAGAGACAGCCTGGGGGTACTGGCTAGAATGTTGGAATGGTATCCTAGGTATTGATCCCCTACTATCAAGCTTGCCCATTACCAGTTACATAATGATAGATGAGCAAGTCATTTGCTTCTCATCTTCAGTTTCCTCTTATCATAAAATGGGGAGACTGTTACCTGTTAATGCCTACCTCACTAATACCTATCCTTACCTTGTTGTGAGGCTCAGATGAGATCATGTTGGTGAAAGCCCCTTTGCAACCTTTATATAGCTGTATAAATGTCAGTTATTATTATCATACGGGTGAGACTGGAAAGACAGAATTGAGGGCTAGGGCAATGGTGTTGTCTGCAAACCAATAGAGATGAATATTTAGTATTATGGGGTCTTTAATCAGCACGTTGATGTGCTTCACAATAACATCAGTTATTATTATAGGCAGGAGATGCAGTTCTCACTTTCCATCCACCACTGTGGTAGAAGCAACATCTACTAGGGTCCCTGGGATGGGCTAGTTTTACTCTATGGGGCAGGGAAGCTGTCTGTGAGACTCAACTGATCCAAGGGCCCAGGAATCCAACCATTGGGATGACTAGTGGGTGTTGTTGTTTTGCCTTTTTTCCTTTCTATTTCCAACTTTTAGCACAGTGCCTGGAACATAGTGGGTACTTAATACATCTTTTTGAGTCACACATAACTGGATTTAAGTGAGGCAGTTGCACCAAGTCATTCCCTTACTCTTCCAGAGTCATTGGAATCCTGTGGCAAGACAAAAGTCAAGATGGCTGGCCATGGCCCAGAATGCAGTGGATGACCTCGGTGACTTTGCTATCTAACCAAGCTCTAAGCTCTACACAGTGCCTGCTTCTTCCACCGACATGGCCCATTGGAACAAATTGTTCACATCTGCCTATTCTGCCAGGGAAGTCTTCACATGCTTGGGGTAAACATCTTCCTAACTCACCAACAGGTTTGAGGCCCGTCAGTTACTTTCAACTTGGTTTAGCCCATCTGCCAAAATGGTTTACAAAGGTGTGGCCACTGCATATGCTACAGCTTCTTAGAGCCACATGTGAGAGTTGGGTGACTGGTGGACACCAAAGGTGGATGAGTAGTCCTGAAAAGGGGTTAGCAAGCCCTCACACCCAAGATACTAGTGTTCCCTTAACACCATGTATGTTCCAGGGTACTTAATAAATACTAATTAACTAAAATAAAAAGGCCAGCCCATGAGGAGGAGTCAGTGTCATTCAGACTTGATGGATGTCCCACTACCTTGCAAGACAACACTTCCTTCTCTATGGAAATGATGGGGCTAGATCTACCTAAACTGGTGCAGATTCCTTGTTGAGTATCCTTTCTGCATTATTGTTAAGTGATCTTATTTCTTTTTAAATGTTTAATGATCTACAACAAATGTCTCACTTTGTTCCAATTCTGAGCCTCAAGGATTAGATTGGCCTGAGTTAGGTCTGGCCCTAGCACCTTAGTGGGGTAGGATGAAGATTGAAACTATTTGAAAACTTGAGAAAGCATCTTCTTATCTTTTACTAATTCTAATGCCAACAGACTTCCAGAGAAGAAGGTCCCCTTCATCTATGGTGCCCTCTTCAGCACAGGAGCTGCCTGGGCAATGTGTACACTGGACTCAGGCCTGGCTTGTTGTATGCACCAAGTTGACTGAAAACAAACAAAACACCCTAAATGCCCATGTTGTCAGATCACCAGGGAGGAGTTTCAAGAGGGGTAAACACACTAATGCTCTCCTTATTCCC
Source organism: Dromiciops gliroides (assembly GCF_019393635.1). NCBI lineage: Eukaryota > Metazoa > Chordata > Mammalia > Microbiotheria > Microbiotheriidae > Dromiciops > Dromiciops gliroides. The sequence goes on along the minus strand of NC_057862.1, from coordinate 240,645,166 downwards.
TAACGATATACAGCAGATGTTTCTCTTTCTTCCACCTCACAGTTTCCCTAGCTGTTGTCTCTATTGGGGACTCTTTTTCATTGCTTAAAACTATTTTAGAGAACAACTAAAAGTATTCTTTTTTGTTTGTTTGTTTTTTGTTCTTTTGGGCAGGGCAATGGGGGTTAAGTGACTTGCCCAGGGTCACACAGCTAGTGTCAAGTGTCTGAGGCCAGATTTGAACTCAGGTCCTCCTGAATCCAGGGCTGGTGCTTCATCCACTGCGCCACCTAGCCACCCCCTAAAAGTATTCTTAAGGAAGGCAGACAATGAGGCTGCTGAGTAGTGAAAATAGGCAGGAAGATCACAGCTTCCACAAAAGAGGATGTTTGAAACCTCCTGGCAGTATAAAGTAGTCAGTCAATAAATATTTATTAAGCACCTACTGTGTACCAGTCAATGTGCTGAGTACTAGGTATAAAAAGAAAGGTAAAAAAAACCCCAGTCCCTGCTGTCAAGGAGGTCACAGTCTAATGGGAAAGCAACAATTAAACAAGCAAGTACAAACAAGCTGTAGACAGACCGACAGATGGATGATAAATAGATAGATAGATAAATAGATAGGAAATAAATAACAGAGGAAAAGCACTAGAATTAAGAAGCGTTGGAAAAAGCTTCCTGTGGGAGGTGGGCTTTTAGTTGGGACTCAAAGGAAGCCAAGGAGGTCAGTGGTCAGAATGGCAAAGGAGCATTCTAGGAATGGGGGACAGTCAAAGAAAATGCCCAGAACCAAGAGATGGAGCGTCTTGTTTGTGGAACAGCCACAGGTCACACTGGATGGAAGATTATCTGGTTGGCAGTAAGACATAAGAAGACTGGAAAGGTAGGAGGGGACTAGGTTTTAAAGGGCTTTGAATGCCAAGCAGAGGACTTTGTGCCTGGAGGCAATAGGGAGGTGTGAACTTCCTTTACTTCAGAATGTTCACACTGGAAGGGTTCTTGGAGATCACCAAGACATAGAATATTGGAGATGCACATTGTCTAATCAAACCCCTTTTGTGACAGTTGAGGAAAATGAGGCACAGAGAAATGAAGTGTCAGAGGTCACACAGCAAGTTTGTAGCAGTGCTGGGAACTGGATCCCAAGGTTTCCTGACTTCCAGTCCGTTACTTTCCTTTGTTATCATGTAAAATCAACAACTGAAAATATTTGTATTTCCCTCATATGTGGGAGGCCAGATGATTTTTAAAAAGTTTTTGTACTTACCCCATCTCCCACCAATCTTTTTCTCCAATAACAATAATAATAGCAACATTAATATAATAATAAACACAACTCTCTTACCAAATAAGCATATTCAAGCATAACAAATCCAAACATTGGCCACACCCCAAAAAAGTATATCTCATCCTGCATATTTTGGCCATCATATCCCTGTGAACAGGTGGGTAGTTTGCTTCATCAGTCCTCTGGTGCTGTGATCAATCACTGCCTGATCAGTGCTTCTAAGTCTTTTTAAGCTGTTTTTCTTGGCCAGGTTGCAATCACTATAGAAACTGATCTCCTGTTTCTGCTCACTTCATTCCACACCAATTCATTCAAATCTTATGATGTTTCCCTCCTCTTTTTTTGTAATTTCTTAAGGCATCATCATATTACATTATATTCATCTACCAATTTGTTCAGGTATCCCCTAATTGATGAGCATCCCTCTTTTCAAGTTCTTTGTTACAACCCAAAGTACTGATATTAATACTTGTGTATGTATTTAGAGAAATTAATTTTAATACTGTACCATTTGATTATTAACAATGTAAGGGGGGCAGCTAGGTGGTGCAGTGGATAGAGCACTGACCCTGGATTCAGGAGGACCTGAGTTCAAATCCAGCCTCAGACACTTAACACTTACTAGCTGCGTGACCCTGGGCAAGTCACTTAACCCCAATTGCCTCACTAAAAAAAAAAAAGGAAAACAATGTAAGGGGCTAAAATTCTAGCTAGCCTATCTAAAATCTAAGGAGTGGTCACCAATAAATTATAAGCTTTAGCAAGAGTCAGACTTTTAAGCATTTATTAAGGAGAATAAGAATTTGGTGAAGAGAAAGAGAAAGGCCTAGATTCAGCTATCTCAGCGAGCTACAGTTCTCCTCCTCTGCTCTCCATGAGAGTCCCAGCAAAAGAGAGCGAGAGAGCCAGCCTCACTCCCTCTTCCTCCCACAAGCAAACATCATTTTCTGATGCCAAAGAAAAGCTGCATGGCCTGCCCTCAGATGCCTTCTCCTCATGGCAGAGCTTTCCTACAGTAAGTCTCCAGCAGGTGGCGTCATTCCAATCATTACAACAATAATATATAATATTCCCTTTTCTGTCAAAAGGTTAGCTTATGGGGGCAGCTAGGTGGCGCAGTGGATAAAGCACCAGCCCTGGATTCAGAAGGACCTGGGTTCAAATCCGGCCTCAGACACTTGACACTTGCTGTGTGACCGTGGGCAAGTCACTTAACCCCCATTGCGCCGCAAAAAAAAAAAAAAAAAAAAAAAAAAAAGGTTAGCTTTAAGAGGGACCCCTGTCCAGATAAAACATCTAATAAGTATTTCAGCTCTTTTTAAGGCATCTGGGCTGGGCCCAACCAGCTGGGAACCTGATTTCTGTTTAGAGCATAAACAGAGTCTAGTTTGAGTCAGGTCTTTCCATGGGAGGAAAGAGTTTCTGTCCTTGCTCCCCTTCATTAGAGTTTAGGATGACCTAGTTCATAAAGGAGAAACAAACCAGAGAGAACCTGATCAGAGTGCCCAGGTTGCTGATTGGAGCTCCTACCTCATGACCAGTCCATATTCTCAACTGATCTTTCCTGTGTCCACAATGAAGCGTTTGAGAGGGTTTGAGGGCTCTTAGCCTACCTCCACATTAAATATTCACCAATCAGAATTAAGTTTCATTTGTCAGGGGAATTCCCTGTCAGAAGGAACACATCTGATTTAAGGGCCCCCCTTGGCATCTTTGGTTACCAAGACAAACAACTAAACCTCAATTTATTGATTGTTGTCTGGGCCAGTTAATATATTGATTTTTAATACCTGGAAACTTTGTCTCTGGGAATTTACTCATGACAATATTAACCTTTGTCCTTGGTATCTTTGGGGTATAACTCTAGTAGTGGCATAGCTGGGCCAAAGGGAATTTTTGAGTATTATTCTAAATTGTTTTCCAGAACAACTGGACTGTTTCACAGCTCCATCACCAGTGCATTAATATTCCTGTCTTTCCATAGCCCCTTCAATATTGTCATTCTCCATTTTTGTCATCTTTTACGATCTGAAAGGTATAGCATTGGTTTGATTTGCATTTATCTTATTGTTAGTTATTTAGAGCATTGTCTCATAGCTTGCATTTTTTCATTTAAGAACTGTCTGTTCATATCCTTTGATTATTTATCTTTTGGGAAATGGTTCTTATTCTTATATATTTGAATTTGTTTTCTATATTTATTGGATATCAGTCCTTTATCAGAGAAACTTGCTGCAAAGATTTTTCCCATTTACCTATTTCCCTTCCAATTTTACCTGCATTGATTTCATTTATGCAGAAGTTTTTAAATTTTATGTAAAAAACAACCCCAAAACTTCAACTTCAACTTCATCTTCTGCGATCTTAACCCCTCATTTGGTTAAAAATCTTTCCCCTATCCACAGTTGTGAAAAATATCCCCTTCGTTGGTTTTCCAATTTGTTTATGATATGATCTTTTATACATAGATCATGTATCCATTTGGAATTTATTGTAGTATATGGTAAATTGGTCTAAATCTCACTCCAGACCAGGCCATTATGAGAGGAAAGTAAATACAATCTTAGTCATTGTAAACACAAGCAGGGCTTTCAGACTCACTCCTAGTGTCAAGAAAAGTACCCAAGTACTCATCCCTTCCAATTAAAGAGGGACTTACCTTCCAGAGGTGTTTGACCCCTTTTGTTTCATGTCTCAGGAGGAAGGAATTTGAGACCTAGCATTAGTCACAGGAAAAAAAGCATTGAGTATCTTTTGATCTTTAACTGAAAGCTTCCTGTGGTTTGAATATTAGGTCAAATCTTAAGACTTCAGGGATATACTAGTATCTGTTTCTGTCAATGATTGTGGTGAGAGCAGTTTCTTAGTCCTTTTCTCCTACCCCAAAAGTTAAGATAGTTTTTCTTTTAAGTCTCAGACCACTGAAATAGTTTCTAGTCATCTGTGTATAAAATAATCAGAACACAAGGGGCTGTTGTCTCTCTATGAGGAGCAGCATGAGCAACTTGGTGCTCAATGCTTTATCCCTTCTGAGCTTTGAATAGCCTTGTCCTGCTATAGCTAAGGAAATATCCTTTTGCTGACTATTGTGTGTGGGGAAGTAGGTGGCACAGTGGATAGAACACCAGCCTTGGAATTAGGAAGACCCGAGTTCAAATTCTGCCTCAGACACTTACTAGCTGTGTAACTCTGGGCAAATTATAACCCCAATGGTCTCCAAAAGAAAGAACATTATTCTCCTTGCATGGTACTAGTCATGAGAGATTTCATTCTAATTTGTGGCCTGACTTATTACAAGATGAATGAAAATATTTAATGAAATAGAGAATAAATTGTTTTTGGCATTAATAATGGGTATATTTATTAAATAATATTAAACAATGTTACTCATTGCATAAGTTTCCCTTTGTGTTGCATCCTAGGCAGTATTTACTTTACCTCACCTCTTCCTCTGTTTTGGGCTCTGAGTCCTTTTCCTTCATTAACTGTAAAAAACAGTATGGCAGAAACAGACCAATATCTCACACCATAAACTAAAATGGGGTCAAAATGGATACACAATTTACACATAAAGGGTGATACCATAAGCAAATGAAGAGAGCATGGAATAGTTTATCTGTTAGATTTATGGATGGGGGAAGAATTTAGGACCAAAGAAGATATAAAGAGCATTACAAAATATAAAACAGATAATTTTGATTATATAAAATTAAAAAGCTTTTGTACAAAAAAGCCAATTTAACCAAAATTATAAGGAAAGAAGAAAACTGGGAAAGAATTTTTGTAATAAGTATCTCTGATAAAGGCCTCATTTCTCAAATATATAAAGAACTGCATTGAATTTTTAAAAATACAAGTCATTCCCCAATTGATAAATGGTCAAAGGGTATGAGCAGGCAGTTTTCAGACAAAGAAATCAAAGCTATCTATAGACATCTGAAAAAATGCTATAGATCACTATTGATCAGAGAAATGCAAATTAAAACAACTCTGAGGTACCACCTGACACTTATCAAAGTGGCTAATAAAACAAAAAGGAAAATATTGGATGTTGGAGGGGATATGAGAAAACGGGGATGCTATTCCACTACTGGTAGAGTTGGGAACTGATCCAACCTATTGAGTTTTCATTGGATCTGAAAATATCAGAATTTCCCTCCAGTCTTACAGAGGACTGATCAGGAGCCTTCCCTCCATCACTTCCTGAACCCTCATCTCCCTAAGGATAGATATGAGCCATCAGGATGCTGAGAGACAGACCGATAATTGTAATTGTATGTGTGAGGTAACGTACCTGAGGTTTTAAAGTTGGTGCATTTAGGAAGGGACTCCCCAAAAGTCTTTGACATTTTAAGCCCTTTCATATCAGCAGTGAGAGTCTGATTACCCCCTCCCCCAAATTCTATTCTTCTTTACCTCTCCAGGCTCATCTCTCTAACTTTGTGTCCAAAGATCTTTTGGGGAATAGCTAGGGGTGTGCTGGTGAGTATATAATAACTGGGCTCTCCAAAAAGAGTGTGAAGACACTTTTAACATTAATGTGCATTAGTAATACTTTCTTAAGTCTAGACAATCACCAGAACTATAAATCGAGCTCTAATTTGTAATTATTTCGGATTTCTGGGGTATAAATGTTCATACTGAACATTTAACAATGGACCCTCACAAACTGATTAGAGCTGGCTTCAGCACACCCTTGGGAATAGCCCATATCACAACTCTACACTGATTTGCATAGTAAATGCTTGATATTTGTCGACTTGAAGAGAGGGGAAGATGACTAAAAGGTCTCAGGAAATGTAAAGTCCTCAGAACAGAAAGCTCCTTTTCAGCAGCATGGAAACAAACAAAACAACAGCTTTGAAAGACTTCAGAATTCTGATCAATGCCATTATAAGCCAAAAGTCCAAAAGAATGAAAATAAAAGAGGACCTCATCCCCACCCCCCCTCCCCCCAACAGAGGGGTGATGAACTTAAAAATGCAGAAAGAGACACATTTTTGGATATAGTTAATGGACTTAAGGGATTTTGTTTTCTCTTTTTCTCTGTATTAAGGGAGTTAAATTTTCCCCCCTCAGTTGGTTGGAGGGAGGAGAGGGAGTGGGAGGAACAAATAAAGAGAAATAACACTTGAAAAACAAATAGTTTTTTAAAAAGACAACATCAGTTGTGTGGGGAAGCTGGGCCAGGGACCTCATTCTGGGAGTGGGACCAAATGCAGGCAAAGGCTTTGTAGTTCTCGCTTAATGTCATGATGTCAAATATATTAATCCCATGTGAAGCAAAATGATGCTAAGCAGAAGTCCTCCAGCTTTTTGGTCACAGGACCCCTTTATACTCTTAAAATTTATTAAGCTCTTCTTCCCACTTTTCCCTGCATACCCCATATAAAACATTTGTTTATGTGGGTTATATCTCTGATTATTTACTTTATTCAAATTAAAACATCTTGTTAGTATTATGAAAATTGTTCTGACCTTGAAGACCTCTTGAAATGGTCTTGGGGATCCTGCCCTGGCCTATACTTTGAGGAACCCCTGGTGTAGAGGATAGAGAGCTGACCTTGAAGCCAAGATCTGGGTTCAAGTTGTGACTATGACATATACTGGCTATGTGACCTTGGGCACTTCTCAGTGCTCTAGGCAACTCTAAGTGGCAGAGAAGGCCCTTACCTGTATAAGTAGCCTTGCCTTGGACTTCACTATATCAACGAAATCATAGGTCTAGTTCCTATCCATCCCACTACCAAACCACCCAACTGCAACATCAACTGTGAGAGGAGACGTCCTTTTTACCAATCAATCATTCTCAATGTGGCTATTTTTTGGTGCATTATGGACTGAAGGGATACCATAATTTGGTAACTAATAGTGTCTAACCACATAGAAACTCAAATCTACTGAGGTCAGCTATAGGCTAACCCAAGACTGTCTATTCCCTCTCCAAATGTTTCCATTGCCATCATTCCCATCCTATTTCCTCTTCTTCTTCATTTAAAATAAGTGAATGTGGGGCAGCTAGGTGGTGCAGTGCATAGAGCACTGGCCCTGGATTCAGGAGGACCTGAGTTCAAATCTGACCTCAGACACTTAACAATTACTAGCTGTGTGACCCTAGGCAAGTCACTTAACCCCAATTGCCTCACCAAAAAACAAAAACAAATAAAATAAGTGAATGTGGGGGCAGCTAGGTGGTACAGTGGATAAAGCACTGGCCCTGGATTCAGGAGGACCTGAATTCAAATCTGGTCTCAGATACTTGACACTTACTAGCTGTGTGACCCTGGGCAAGTCACTTAACCCTCACTGCCCCGCAAAAAACAAAACCAAACAAACAAAAAAGGATAAATAATCCTTCAAATATTGGATAAAATAAGTGAATGTGCAGCATTCAGAACAAGTGAATGACAACTCTGGACTCTTTCGCTGTCTATCTCAAGTGACTTTCCTAATAGTCTCCAGAGGAACATCAGTACTGTCCAGGAAGTTTCCTCTCCTCATCTTTCTTGACCCTGTCAATGGCACATGGCTTTTATCAGCTCCAGAGACTTTCTGGGAGAATTTCTGTTGTACCAAACTCTTCTTTTTCATCATAAACTGTTCTGTGCCATAAGTTGTGGGTGAGGAATAGGGAGGAGAAAGATACCACCTCTCCAACATGGGATTTTTCCAGTTGTCAAATGAGGATACTAAGAATAAAATCACTAAGATGAATAGTATTTCATGCATAAGTATAGGTATAAGCATACATATAGGTATGTACATATATACACACATATAATACTATATATATATTATACAATAAAACACACACACACACACACATGCAAGGTGGAAAGATGGTACCTTTCTCCTCCCTATTCCCCACCCACAACCTGTCATAGAACAGTTTATGATGTTGATATAGAAATCTAGAGTTAGATATAGTGACATAGAGATAGAGCTTGCTAGAGAGATATAGACCTCTCTCTCTTCTCTCTTCTCTTTCTCTCATCTTTCATTATTTCTTTCTATCTTTCTCTCTTCCTTTCTTCCTTCCTTCTTCCTTTTCTTTCTTTCTATCATCTATCTATCATCTGTCTGTCTGTCTATCATCTATCTATTTCTATTTATCTACCTATCTACCTGTCTTTGTATCTATCTATCTATCTATTCCTGAGGTTCTAAGTCTTCTCCTGCTTCCTTCCAATCAGAATTTGCCTATCTGTTGTCTCCTGTCATGAGGAGAACTCAGATAAATTAGTCCTTGTTGATGGGCTAACACATTCATTAGCCAGGTGTTTTCTCTACCTAAGAAAAGAAAGATTTTAATGCATTTAGAAAGTTCAAGTTATCAGAAGCACTCTTAGCAGGCTGGTAGGAAAGATGCTTTTGGTCAGACATGCCTCTTAAGTTTTCATTTGTAGAGCTTTACAAAGTCTTTTCATGTACATTATCTCATTCAATCCTCACAACAATCCTGTGAGTGCAGATGTTCTTATCTCTGTAGCATGCACACTCTGACTCATGTTCCCACAGCCAAGCAGGCTGTATCTGCTCCTCAGGGTTCTAGAGTAATCTGAGGGGTTGAAGTATTTAAGTCTCTACTACCATCTTCAGACATCCCCTGGCTGTGTTTCTCTATCTGTTAGGTTCCACTAACTGTACCCAAGTTTCATTTAACCATTTAACATCAACAATCTGTTGCAAAGGAATATTTACTATAAAAAACAAAGCATGAACATTTCTCCCAGTGCCTCAGTGGTACCTCTCTGCCATTTTGATCTTTACGGGCAGTAGACTAATTTTCATTCAGTTTTTTTGTGGTCTCGGTTCTACCAAATTCACTTCTAAAAGCAACATCAATGCTAGATGAGTCATTTTCTCAGCCGATCCAGGGTTGGGTCATCCCAAACCTCACTCCTTGTTTCTTGGGGTATGGATGCTGGGATTAAAAATCCCAGCCTGGGATAATAGGATCCTGGAGCATCTTCCTGACCTTTCAGAATTTAGAAGGGTAAAGGCTCTAATGCCTTTTCCCAAGAGAGAAAAGAACAAATGTAGAGACCAAAGACCAAAATCCACTGCTCAAGGTCACATGACCTCAAGGAGATGTGATGTTTGAAATCTGTGTTATCTAAAAAATCTAATATGTGATTGCCTTAAATTAGAAGCTTTAGCACCAGTCTTTGGGCATTAAGCATTTATTAAAACATAATAGGTATTAGAAAAAAGAGAACATGTGGAGTTAAGAAAAGGCCTATCTAGGGGCAGCTAGGTGGCGCAGTGGATAGAGCACCGGCCCTGGAGTCAGGAGTACTTGGGTTCAAATCCGGCCTCAGACACTTAACACTTACTAGCTGTGTGACCCTGGGCAAGTCACTTAACCCCAATTGCCTCACTAAAAAAAAAAAAAAAAAAAAAAAAAGGCCCATCTAGCCTAGAGTTCCAGCCTGGTCTGGTTCTTCCTCAAGTCCTCTGACACAAGCCTGCTTCAACGATGAACTACTCTCAAACTGAGTGTGGAAGCTTTTTATAGGTCTGGAACAGAGGCGGTCCTTGCACACTGCTTCAAGCTGATTGGTTCACTGGACTTGAAGGTGGTCTCCAGTTGAGTTCAAAGTCCTTAGCTTCTGAGAACAATACCTCCTTAAGGGCCATCCAGGTGTGGTTACAATCTAATTAACATGAAGTAGGCTAATTAGCAAAGTCAATCACTCTCACTTAATTCAATCAGTTTAGATTAATCTCCAGGTGAGCCTTTGAGTATCTGACAAATCCCATTATTTTCTCACAGAGAGATGGCTCCCCCAGGGAATCTCCTCTCATAGCATATTCTCTTACTGGAAACTGTGGGCATAAGAGTCCAACAATGAACCAAGCAGCTGAAAGAACAGAGTCCAGCGAGGCATTACAGGAAGATCCCCAAAGCCTTTTGAATGCCTCCATGGCCAAAGAATTTCACATTCTGCCTCCACATGGTTGGCAGACCAGAATTTGTAGCAGAATGCCTACACATGTTCCTCAATCTCTCCAAAGCACTTCATAGGTCAACACAAGTCTGCTAGAAGCAGACATGGAGAGACATCCTCTGAAATACTCTGTACTTGAAAAATATTTATAGCTGTTCTTTACGTGGTAGCAAGGAATTGGAAGTTGAGGGGGTGCCCATCAATTGGGGAATGGCTGGACAAGTTGTGGTATATGAATACAATGGAATACTATTGTGCTGTAAGAAATGATGAGCAGGAGGAGTTCAGAGAAACCTGGAGGGTCCTACATGAGCTGATGATGAGTGAGATGAGCAGAACCAGAAGAACATTGTACACGGTATCATCAACATTGAGTGTTGACCTACTGTGATGGACTATATTCTTCTCACCAATGCAATGGTACAGAAGAGTTCCAGGGAACTCATGATAGAAGAGGATCTCCAAACCCAAGAAAAAAAAAAAAGAACTGTGGAGTATAGATGCTGATTGAACCATACTATTTCTTTTGTTTTGGGTGCTGTTGTTGTTTTTTTCTATTTTGAGGTTTTGCATCACTGCTCTGATTTTTTCTCTTGTAACAGGATTAATGCAGAAATAGGATTAATGTTATTATGTGTATATGTATGTGTGTGTATATATATATATATCTATATGTATATGTATATAGATATAACCTATATCAGATTACCTGCTGTCTAGGGGAGGGGGGAGGGAGGAGAGGGGGAGAGAAAAACCTGAAATTGTAAAGCTTGTATAAACAAAAGTTGAGAACTATCTTTACATGTAACGGAAAAAATAAAATACCTTATATGTAAAAAAAAAAAAGAAATACTCTGTACTTGGCTCTCATCACATGTCCATTTTTACATATGAGGAATTGAAGGCTTAAAAGAACTGAGTAATTTAGGAAGAAAATTGGAAGAGATGTCAGAGGTCATCTATGCTAATTGTCCTTCCCTTATTTTACAGATGAGGAAATAGAAATTAAGTAACTTGCTCAGAGTCTCATGGATAATTAAGCAATAAAGACTGGATTCATACTCAGCTCCTGGGTTGTGCTGGAGGCAGGTCAAACTTACCCAAGAAAGGTGATTGTTATATTTTCAGTGTGAGCATTTATACCTTAGAAACTGGCAAATGCTACAAATCAGAGTATGATTTATTGTTTTATTTCTTGTACAGACTTAGGAAAGTGATGGAGGATAATGCAACTTAAACTTAAAAGTATGTCATGTGTACATTTTTTGCCTTAGAGAGCTGATTATTAAACATTTATCAGCACGTCACTGATTCTAGACTTTTTTCCAATCAAAATTTATCTATCCTCTGTCTCATTCTAACACTCCATTCCTCCTTACTAGGTGGTAGTGAATAGTAATAGGGACCTGAAAAATACTTGTCTGCTACTCTTATCCATGAATAATAATGATGATTGTAGTAATGATAATAATAATATTTATCTAGTGCTTTTGGGCTTGCTAAACACTTTACACATATTATCTCAGTTTATTCTCACAAATCCTGGAAGGTAGGTGCTATTATTATTTCCATTTTACAGTTGAAGACACTGAGGCAATCAGAGGTTAGGTGACATACCTAGAGTAGCATAGCTAGGAAGTGCCTAAAACAGGACTTGAATACAAGTCTTTCTGACTCCAAGTCCAGCAGGCTATCTACCTAGAAACCTCATTCTATCTTGTTCTGCATTCCAATTCAAAGTAGGAGAAAAGTAACCTCTGTTCTGCATGAAGCACTTTAAATGATTGGAGACAGTTGTCATGTATTCCACCCCCTCCCCAACCCCCCAGTCTTCTCTCTTCAAGGCTGCCATGAAGTTTTTTGTACTTGATCTCAAAATGCCAGCCATGTCTCTGCTGGTAGGCAGCTGTGAGAAGCAAGCAAACGTTAATGACCCTGGCATTTTACCCAATTTGTATTCAGTTATGCAAAAGGCCCTCTGTTCTAACTGCATCTTTGTGGTACCTCACCTAGACTCATGCCCACCAGGGGGCTGAGTCATCCAGCTCCAGTAGGGGGGGCTGGCAATGATAATCAGTAATAGACTCAAGTAGGGAATAAGAAGCTGTTCTATACCTTATCACACTGTGATCATGGTTTTCTCTGCATAATTGGAATCTTAAATCACCTGCTCTTTTTTCTCAATTCTGCTTTAACATCTTTTGGCTTACATTCAGGATGATTTCTTAACTGTACTCATGAATTTTCACAGTATAATTTGGCATGGGCAGTGAGTGCCTGGGTGGTCCTCCTGTGTAAAGAGGAAGGCAGAGAAAGGGAGAAAGAGGGAAGAGAACAAAAGAGTAGTGTACTAGAAGTGAGGAGACCTGGGTTCTAATCCTGGCTGTGTGATCATCAACCAATTCCTCAACCTCTCTGGGCCTCAGTTTTCTCTTTTGTAAGATGGGGATGGAGGGTAGGTAGATGATTTGTAACAGAGCTTCTTAACCTTTGGTTATATGAACACACACATAGCTGATGATTTCACGATGAACACACACATAGCAGATATTAAAGAAACACATTTATCCAAGTTAATAGCAAAACAGAAATGAGAGAAAGTATACATAGGACAATATATACTAGACAATACAGAATGAAGGAACTCTCTCATTGGGAGAGAAGTAACTCAGCTCTACAAAGAGAGAGTCCCAGATCACTCAAGGACTCTTGTGTAGTAAGATGGGGATAGTGACATGATGGAGATAGCCATCTCCATTCATGATGGCTTCTTCCTAGAGTCTGATTCTTCCTTCAGTAAGTTGAAGTAGGATTGGCATCATCTATCTTCTCTCTCAAAGCTAGAAGCCAGGAGTGCCCTAAGCAGCTGCAGAGCCAGAAGACACTCAAGAGAATTCAAGATTCTTCAAAATCTGAATAGACTCTCCTCTCCCTTCTCTCTAGACCCACTCTGCTCCTCACACAGGTGCAGGGCATTCATCTCCACTAGTGAGGAGAGAGTCCCATACACCAATGAGCTTTGGGACTTGGTAACACACATAAAAGGGAAGTGAAATGTGGAGAAAGGGAATAAGAAAGAGTCACAAGTGGAAAAAGTTTAAGAAGTCCTGCTTGAGACTAACACTATTTAAGGGATCAGATATATATAATTCTATCTCTGTACCCCTGCCCTCTGAGGATAGCAGAGTAGCCAAGCTTCTAGTCCCAATCTCCTGCTTGTCTTCCTGGCAGAAAATAAAATCTCCTTTGGAGAAGAGTGGTGGAAGAAGAGGACTTTCTGTCTATGTATATTTTCACTGGCTGTCCCCCATGCCTAGAATTCTCTCCCTCCTCATCTCCATCTTTTGACTTCCCTGACTTCTTTCAAATCCCAGTTAAAATTCTACCTTCTACAAAAAGTCTTCCCTGATACCTCTCGATGCTAAATGCTTTCCTCTTTTGGTTGCCTCTAATTTGTCTCCAATATATTTCATTCATACATAGTATTTTGCCCATTGTCTTCCCCTTAGACTGTGAACTTCTTTTTAAAAAAATTAATTTTTTTGTTTACATTTAATTATCTCCCTCAAGCATTAGAAAAGGCCCCCATTTGACACAGATACATACATACATGTGTGCATATATGTTGAGAGAAATAAGGGAAATGTTCTCTCCTCATGTAAGCAGGTCATGCTGCTCAAGCCTCTAGGGCCCCCTCCCTTTTCCCTTGTCTGCTGAGCTGGCAGTTACAGTTGCCCAGGGCAGATAACAAGAAGTCCAGAGATTCTGAGCCAAGATGACCAAGTGAGGAAGCAACCCACTACAGTTCTCCCAGATGTCCCCTCTAAACCAACTCAAAACTGCCTCTGGACTCTCTGAGGAGCAGGGAAGCAATCTACCAGCCCAGCAAGAAAGGTCTGTCTTACCTGGGTAGGAGGGAGGAGAGGTCCAGGAGCAGCAGCAACAGCATTGCTTCTGGGCTCACAGCAGGGGCTTAGAGCAGACCTCTGAGCCTGCTGAACAATAATGAAGCCTGGCCTAAGCAGGTCAACAACAGATTCCCACCCCTGTGACCTCCCAGCAGAGAGACTATTTCCAGAGCAAACCAGCCCCAGGGATTCAGCAGATTGCAACTAAATTATCATTCAGGGGGTCTGCTACCAGAGTGACTGATTACCATAACAACCCAGCAGCAAGATACCAGGCCTGGGCCTGAGGATCAAAGGGATCATTTCTCTAGGGCTAACTGTCAAGTTTAGCAACTCAGTAAGCGACTGACACAAAAATGAGTAAAAAAACAATGAGAAAAAAAAACAACAAAAAAAGTTTGACTATTGACAGCTACTTCAATAATAGGAAATATCAAGCCACAAACATAGAGGAGGATAGTAGCAAATTGACTACAGGTGAACCTTCAAAGAGAAGTACAAATTGGTCTCAGGCCCCAAATAAATTCCTGGAAGAGCTTAAAAAAGACTTTGAAAATTGAATTAGAGGGGCAGCTAGATGGCACAGTGGATAAAGCACTGGCCCTGGATTCAGGAGTACCTGAGTTACTTACTAGCTGTATGACCCTGGGCAAGTCACTTAACCCCAATTGCCTCACTAAAAAAAAAAAAAGAAGAAAATTAAATTAGAGAGGTTGAGAAAAGATTGGAAAATCATGAGAAAGAAGTACAAAATAATAATATCATAATACAAAAAATTACTGAGGAAAATATCTCCCTAATAACAGATTTAGCCAAATTGAAAATGAATTACAAAAAGTGAAGAAAATAATTTTTTAAAAATCAAAATGGATCAAATGGAAACTATTGACTCTATAAGATACCAAGATGCAGTAAAACAAAATCAGAAAAGCAAAAAAGGGAAGAAAATGTAAAATTTCTCATTGAAAAAACAACTGACTTGGAGAATAGATCCAGGAGAGATAATATAAGAATTGTTGGACTTCCTGAAAGCTATGACCAAAAAAAAAAAAAGCCTGGATAATATTTTTCAAGAAATTACCAAGGAAAATTGCCCTGAAACATTAGAATCAGAGGGCAAAATAGTTATTGAAAGAATACACCAATCACCGTCTGAAAGAGATCCCAAAACAAAAACTCCCCAGAACATCATAGCCAAATTTCAAAACTCACAGATCAAAGAAAAGGTACTACAAGCAACCAAAAAGAAACAATTCATATACCATGGAGCTACAGTTAGAATTACATAGGATTTGGTGGCTTCCACATTAAAGAATCACAAGGCTTGGAATATGATATATCAGAAGGCAAAAGAGTTAGGTTTACAATCAAGAATTACATACCCAGCAAAATTAAGTATAATCTTTTAGGGAAAAATGGACACTTAATGAAATAGAGGAATTTCAAGTGTTTTTTATTAAAAGGACAGAGTTGAATGGGAAATCTGACTTCCAAAAACAAGGTTCAAGTGAAACATAAAACATAAAAAAGGTAAAAAAGAAACAAGAATGAAAAACTGTAAGAAATTTAATAATTTAATAAGGTTAAACTTTCTAGTTCTGTATAAGATAATATTCATAATTCTCAATAACTTTATTATAAAAGTAATTATTAGTGCAATTAGGAGTATATGTAAAGAGCTTGTGTTTATAAGGTAATATTTAAGATATAATAATATTTGTAAGTTTATTTGCATTTGTAAGTCTAAAAATTGTCATATAAAATGATTAGAAAAAGTATATGTAGACAGAAGGTGTGATCATAAGGTGACATTGATGATACAACACCATAGAAAACAGAATAAAGGGCTTAAAAGAAATTGCATGGAAGGAGTAGGAGGAAAGAAACTGAATAGGGTGAAAACACACACATACACAAAAAGGCATTAAAAAAACTATTATAATAGAGGGAAAATGGGGGACATTGACAAAGATTAAACCTTACTCTTATCAAAGTTGGCTCAAAGAGAGAACAAAAAACAACACTCAGTTTGATATAGAAACCTATCTTACCCTATAAGGAAATTAAAAAAGGGACAGTAGCTGACCTACTGTAATGGACTATATTCTTCTCACCAATGCAATGGTACAGAAGAGTTCCAGGGAACTCATGATAGAAGAGGATCTCCAAATCCAAGGAAAAAAACAAAAAACTGTGGAGTATAGATGCTGATTGAACCATACTATTTCTTTTGTTTTGGGTGCTGTTGGTTTTTTTTTTCTATTTTGAGGTTTTGCATCACTGCTCTGATTTTTTCTCTTATAACAGGATTAATGCAGAAATAGGATTAATGTTATTATATGTATATATATGTGTGTGTATAGATATATATATCTATATGTATATGTATATAGATATATAGATATAAAGATATCAGATTACCTGCTGTCTAGGAGAGGGGGGAAGGGAGGGGAGGGAGGGAGAAAAATCTGAAATTGTAAAGCTTGTACAAACAAAAGTTGAGAACTATCTTTACATGTAACGGAAAAAATAAAATACCTTATATGCAAAAAAAAAAAAAGGGACAGTAATAGTAGAAGGGGGTGGAGGGGATTTTTGGGGAAGGTGGTGTTTACAAGTAAAACAGTTGTGGGAAAGGAGAGGGTGGGGGGGTAGAGTGGAAAGGATTAACAGGTGAAAAATAGCATGGAGAGAAATAAACAGTTATCATAACTATAAATGTGAATGGGATGAACTCATCCATCAAATGGAAGCAGATAGCAGAATGGATTAAAAACCAAAATTCTACAATATGCTGTTTACAAGAAACACATTTATAGCAGAGTGATACAGGGTAAATGTAAAGGGCGGGAACAAAATCTATTATTCTTCATTTGAAGCAAAGAAATCAGGGGTAGCAATTATGATTTCAGACAAAGCAAAAGCAAAAATAGATCTAGTTAAAAGAAAGAAGGAAACTGTATTTTGCTGGAAGGTACCATAGACAACAAAGTAATATCAGTACTTAACATATATGCACCAAATAGTTTAGCATCTAAATTTTTGAAGGAGAAGTTGAATGAGTTACAGGAGGAAATAGATAATAAAACTATTCTAGTGGGGGAACCTTAACATTCCCCTCTCAGAAATGGATAAATCTAACCGAAAAATAAATAAGAAAGAAGTTAAGGAAATGAATAAAATTCTTGAAACATTAGATATAATAGATCTCTGGAGAAAACTGAGTTGGAATAGAAAGGAATGTACCTTCTTCTCAGCAGTACATGGGACTTACACAAAAATTGACCATATATTAGGGCATAAAAATTTAAAAACCAGATGCAGAAAAGCAGAAATAATAAACACATCCTTTTCATATAATGCAATAAAAATTACATTAAATAATGTACAATTGAAAAGGAGATTAAAAACCAAATGGAAATTAAATAATCTGATCCTAAAAAATAAGTGTGTCAAAGAACAAATCATAGAAATAGTTGATGATGTCATTAAAGAAAATGACAATGATGAGACAACATATCAAAATTTATGGGATGCAGCAAAAGCAGTTTTTAGGGGGAAATTTACATCCTTAACTACTTACATCAATAGAATAGAGAAGAGGCAGATCAATGATTTGGGCATACAACTAAAAAAACTAGAAAATGAACAAATTAAAAATCTCCAACTAAACACCAAATTGGAAATCCTGAAAATCAAAGGATTAATAAAATTGAAAGTAAGAAAACCATTGAATTAATAAATAAAACTAGAAGCTGGTTTTATGAAAAAACCAATAAGATAGATAAACCATTGATTAATTTGATCAAAAAAAGAAAAGAAAAAAACCAAATTACTATTAAAAATGAAAGGGGTGAAATCACCACCAATGAAGAGGAAATTAAGACAATTATTAGGAATTATTTTTTCAAATTATATGCCAATAAATATGACAATGTAAATGAAATGAATATCTACAAAAATACTAATTACCCAGACTAGCAGAAGAAGAAATAAAATATTTAAATAACCCAATTTTAGACAAAGAAATCAATCAAGTCATCAATTAACTTCCTAAAAAAATTCTCCAGGACCAGATGGATTCACAAGTGAATTCTTTTTTTTTTTGGCTAGGCAATTGGGGTTAAGTGACTTGCCCAGGGTCACACAGCTAGTAAGTGTTAAGTGTCTGAGGCCAGATTTGAACTCAGGCCCTCCTGACTCCAGGGCCGGTACTCTATCCACTGCGTCACCTAGCTGCCCCCACAAGTGAATTCTACCAAACATTTAAAGAATAATTAATCCAAATACTATATAAATTATTTGAAAAAATATGTGAAGAAGGAGTCCTACCAAACTCCTTTTATGAGACAAATATGGTGCTGATACCCAAACCAGGAAAAACTAAAACAGATAAAGAAAATTATAGACCAATTTAGCTAATGAATATTGATGCAAAAATTTTAAATAAAATATTAGCAAATAGATTACAAAAATATATCACAAAGATCATATACCATGACCAGGTGGGATTTATGCCAGGAATGTAGGACTGGTTCAATATTAGGAAAGCTATCAGCATAATTTATCATATCAATAACAAAAGCAACAGAAATCATATGATTATCTCAATAGATGCAAGAAAAGGCCTTTGACAAAGTACAGCATCCATTCCTATTAAAAACACTAGAGAACATAGGAATAAAAGGAGTGTACCTTAAAATGTTAAATACTATTTATCTAAGACCATCAGCAAGTGTTATCTGTAATGGGGATAACCTAGAAGTCTTTCCAATACAATCAGGGGTGAATCAAGGATGCCCATTATCACCTCTATTATTTAATATTGTATTAGAAATGTTAGCTATAGCAATAAGAGAAAAAAGAAATTAGAATAGGTAATGAGGAAACAAAGCTGTCACTCTTTGCAGATGATATGATGTTACACTTAGAAAATCCTAGAGAATCAACTAAAAAGCTATTTGAAATTATTAACAACTTTAACAGAGTTGCAGGATTCAAAATAAATCCACATAAATCATCAGCATTTATATATATATATATAACTAATAAAACCCAGCAACAACAAATAGAAAGAGAAATTCCATTAAAAATAACTATGGTCAATATAAAATACTTGGGAGTCTACTTCCCAAGACAAATACAGCAACTATATGACCAGAACTACAAAACACTTTTCACAAAAATAAAACCAGATCTAAATAATTGGAAAAATATCAATTGCTTATGAGTAGGCAGAGTCAATATAATAAAATAACAATCCTACCTAAGTTAATTTATTTATTTAGCACTATACCAATCAAACTATCAAAAATATTTTATAGAGCTAGAAAAAATAATAACAAAATTCATCTGGAAAAACAAAAGTTCAAGGATATCATGTGAATAAATGAACAAAAAATACAAAAGAAGGTGGTCTTGCAGTACCAGATCTCAAACTGTACTATAAAGTGGTAATTATCAAAACAATCTGGTACTGGCAAAGAAATAGAGAGGTAGATCGGTGGAATAGAATAGATAGAAAAAACACTATAGTAAATGACTAGAAGTAATATAGTATATGATAAATCCAAAGGTCCAAGATTTTGGAGCAAAAACTCATTATTTAACAAAAACTTCTGGGAAAACTGGAAAACAGCATGGCAGAAATTAGGTATAGACCAACATCTCACACCATTTACTAAAATAAGTTCAAAATAGGTACATGATTTACAAATAAAGCATGATACCACAAGAAAATTAAAGGAGTATGGAATTGTCTACCTGTCAGATTTATGTACAGGGGAAGAATTTAGGACCAAAGAGAATAAAATTAAATGTGAAATAGATAATTTTGATTATATAAAATTTAAAAGCTTTTGCAAAAGAAAAACTAATGTAACCAAGATTATAGGGCAAGAAGAAAACTGGGAAAGATTTTTTTAAACAAATATCTCTGATAAAGGTCTCATTTCTCAAATATATAAAGGACTGCATCAAATTTTTAAAAATACAAGTCATTCCCCAATTGATAAATGGTCAAAGGATTTGAACAGGCAGTTTTCAGACAAAGAAATCAAAGTTATCAATAATAATATGAAAAAATGTTCTAGATCACTATTGATCAGAGAAATCCAAATTAAAACAACTCTGAGATATCCCCTTATACCTATTAGCATGGCAAATACAACAAGAATGGAAAATAATGGTTGTTAAAGGGATTTTGGGAAAACTGGGGTACTAATCCACTGTTGGTGAAGTTGTGAAAAGATCCAACCATTCTGGAGAGCAATTGGGAACTATGCCCAAAGGTATATAGAATTGTGCATACCCTTTGATCCAGCAATACCACTACTTGGTTTATATCACAAAGACATCCCCCAAAAGAGAAAAAGACCTAGTTGTGCAAAAATATTTATAGCAGCTCTTTTTGTGGTAGCTAAGAATTGGAAATCAAAGGGATGCCCATCAATCGGGGAATGGCTAAACAAACTGTGATATATGATGGTGATGGAATATTATTGTGGTATAAGAAATGACAAAGAGGATGGCTTCAGAAAAGCTTGGAAAGACATGTATGAAATGATCTTTTGAGAAGTAAGCAGAACTGGGAGAACATTGTACATAGAGACAGCAATACTGTTTGATGAAGAACTGTGTATAACTTGACTAAACTCAACAATGCAATAATATAAGACAATCCCAAAGGACTATCTATGAAACATACTGTCCACCTCCAAAAAAAGAACTGATATTGATGGAACAGACTGAAGCAGGCTATTTTTCACTTTCTTTCATTAAGTGACAAATATGATGATGTTTTGCATGATCATATATGTATAACCCATGTCGGATTGTTTGCTGCCTCGGGAAGCGGGGAAGTGTGACAGGTAAAACTAAATGTGTGTGGTCACCTGTCCCCAGTGTGAGGAAAGCTAACTAGGACAACAGTTTGACAGTTTAGGTATTAAATATTTATTAAAATATATTAGAGGTTAACAAAGAGAGAACATGTGTCTCTGAAAGAATAGGAAAACCCTCACTGCCCTCCAGGAGTGATCAGAGCTCAACCTCTCACCAGGTTCCAACCACCAACTGACAAAATCAACTGCCTTACACACTGCTTCAAGCTAATTGGTTGAGAGTGATCTCATGTTGCTGTGAGGTAACTTCAGGACAATGAACCTTAGAAAGGTCAACCCATGCTCCCCCAGCAGGGGGCCCCTGGTAATAATATTCTCACAGAGGGAAGGAGGGATAGAGATTGGAACAGAAAAATATAAATATAAATGTTTAACCTGAAAACAAAAAGGCCACAAAATCCCTGTCCAATCAGAAGTTATCCCACAAGGATGATTTCTCCCCAGAATCAGGGAGATTAGGATACTAGTCCAAACTGGTTCCTCTGTGTTCTCTAGTTAATCCCCAATTGTAGTTCACTTGCTTAATAAGCCTCATACATAGTATCTAACACACCCCTGGGTGGAGATTTAACATTATAATTAGACATGCATCGTATGATAAGCGTTGGGGTACAGTTTAGGAGTTAATATTCTGCGCGTCTGGAGAAGCCAGCCAATGGGTGAAACGAGAGAAGGACTTTGCATTAGGTTTAGGGATAAAAAGGGAAGTTTTCTGTGGCAAAGGGCACCGCTTTTCTATAGTGTGTGCCCATTCTTGCAAGAATGTAATAAAGCCTTCATATATTCATCAAAAGGGAAAG
Organism: Dromiciops gliroides; assembly: GCF_019393635.1. Lineage (NCBI taxonomy): Eukaryota > Metazoa > Chordata > Mammalia > Microbiotheria > Microbiotheriidae > Dromiciops > Dromiciops gliroides. The sequence goes on along the minus strand of NC_057862.1, from coordinate 240,623,338 downwards.
TCCTGTATTTTTATTTCTGACATACATGTATATATATGTGTGTGTGTGTATATCTTTATATCTATCTCTTTCTTTCTTTCTTTCTTTTTTGGTGAGGCAATTGGTGTTAAGTGACTTGCCCAGGGTCACACAGGTAGTAAGTGTCATGTCTGAGGCTAGATTTGAACTCGGGTCCTCCTGAATCCAGGGCCAGTGCTCTATCCACTGTGTTACCTAACTACCGCCCCCCCCCCCTTCTTAAACCAGACTTCCTGTTTATCAGTTCTTTCTCTAGAGGTGGATAGCATCTTCCTTCATAGGTCCTTTGTAGTTGATTTGGATATTTAGAATACTTGGAAGAACTTAGTTGTTCACAGTTATTTCTGAAAAATATATTGCTGTTACTGTATACAATGTTCTCTTGGTTCTGCTCATTTCACTCTTATGTCATGCAAGTGATTGTGAGCTTCTTGAGAACAGGGACAACATTTTGCCTTTCTTTGGCTCCCCAGAACTTAGCATAGTGCCTGGTACACAGTAGGTGCTTGATGAATGCTTATTGCTTGATGTGGCATTATTGTTCAAAAGATGAATGTTTGCAGTCCAGAGCAGCCTGACATCTTTGATAGCACAGAGCAAGCTCCCATATGTGATGTAGCCAGCCCTCTTCTTCCTATTGAATTCTGGGCATAGCTCATAGTCTATCTGTAGTACCTGGCCAAGATGGATGAGCTCAATAGTCTGATCACTCAACAGCAGATCATAACCTACACAATATGATGTTTGGATTATTGGGCCAAACTCCTTTTAGTGACTTTGGGTTGAGACGCTTCTCATTTTAGTGCCCTGAGCCATGATGTAATCAGAACAGTATAATCTACAAATAGGAACATCTGGAAAATTTCTTCAAGATTCTCCCAGGGATGCCATGTGGCTATCAATTATACACCATCATTCTTTCCAAAGAGTGAAAATTGCAGGTGGCCCAAAAGGCCACCAAGGATATACTCAGGATGGCATAGATGATCAACAATGGCTTACACATCAGAGATGGTGCCAAAGACATACACAAAGATGTGTCTCAATGGAAAATGAAGAGAGTTGGCTGTTGGCAGTAAGGGTAACCAACAAAAGGTTAGCCTAAAAATGTTGCTCTGGTATCCACAAAAAATAATCCGACCTTCTATGGAAGGGTTATGTAAGGTAACTGACTATATATATATATGTGTGTGTATGTATATATAAATATATAATATATTTATATGTAAATATATAATATATATTTATATGTATATATTAATATATAATATAAATTATATATATTTATAAATATATATATATCATATAACTACACATGTGTTTTTGTCATGACCTCATCCTGTGGTATATATAAATTTCTTAATTCCTCTCTATGCATGTATATACATATGTACATATCTATCTATCTATCTATCTATCTATCTATCTATCTATCTATCTATCTATCTATCTATCATAGGATGAAAGAGAGAGCATTAATGGATTTCTCCTTACCAGTGGAGGAAATGCCCACATTAATAAGATAAAAGATTCATAGAAGTATTATGAATCCTTGTGCTCTGTTGGTCACCAACCTTACTCTTTCCTCCAGAGCCTTCTGGGTCCAGTGGCAATGAATATTTAATAGCAATTGGGGTTAAGTGACTTGCTCAGGGTCACACAGCTATTAAGTATCTGAAGTAAGATTTGAACTCAGGTTTTCTTCACTCCAAGGCCAGTGCTCTATCCACTGTACCACCTAGCTGCCCCAATTATGTGCTATTGAACAGATAAGTCATAATGTGGGAATGCAGTGGGACCCTGTGAGGGAAAGCAATCCTTCTCAATAATTCTCAGGAACTCAGCAGCAATGTGACAAAGGCTCTTTTATTTCCTTTTCGTGAGAAAGAGGCACCCTAGTGTGCAGCTATTGGGTGCAAAGAAAGGGGGCTCACAGGCCGTTTTAAACCCTAGTCCCTAACGCGAATGGACCCTCCCCTTTTTCATGGTCCAATTACTCAGGAATTCAATCTACTTGAAAAAACTAGTTAATTGGAACACAGTATTCCCATCCCTAATCAGTTCTTCCTTATATAGGCATAACTCAGGAGTGGACATTACTCACACAACTCCAGAGCAGACCTTATTGAGACCAGGGCTCCTTGAACTATGTGATTTTGTTAGCCAGAGTGGGAGGAGGGGATCTGACCTTTGTCCTAAAAACAGGTCAAGAGGAGTATGATTGACTTATATCTTCATTGAGAGGAGACAACTACCCATTTTCTCACAGACCCCAAGAAACCTAAAGATTCCAACCCTCAAGGAATCCTTAAAACTTTCCCAAGGGCAAAGCAGCTTTATTTCCCACCTCAGGAATGGGTGTTGTTGAGCATGACCTTGGTACACTGATAAGCAATACCAAGGTCTGCAAGATGATAATGCAGGATATGGATGGGTGCTGCATACCTTACTGATTTGTAATTCCCTCCCCTTTGTTTTATAAACCTCCAAAAGACCAGGTTTTCTTACTGCAGGGGGACAGCTTTCCATAGAGATCTGTCTCCAGGCTAGCCACCCCCCCTCCCCAATCCAAGTCCACCCAACAATAATTTTCCTAAGACTCAATTTTCTCAACTAAAACAAATGGGGCTAATGCCATCCTTTTTCTTTCTTTCTTTCTTTTTTTTTTTTTTTTGCTGGGCAATGAGGGTTAAGTGACTTGCCCAGGGTCACACAGCTAGTAAGTGTCAAGTGTCTGAGGCTGGATTTGAACTCAGGTCCTCCTGAATCCAAGGCCAGTGCTTTATCCACTGCGCCACCTAGCTGTCCCTGCCATCCTTTTTCTATGTTTCTCACAAGGTTATTGTGAGAGGTGAATGAGACTGTTTGAAAGTGCTTTGTAAACTCTAATAGTCTATGCAACTATAATGTAATATTCTTATTGATCAGGGTGCTTGGCCTGGGTGACTTGCAGCATTATAAAGGTCTTTGTTCTGGTGGAGCTCCATTATCTTGGGAGAAATACAGAGATGATGCAGAGAGAGAGAGCAGTTGATTATCAATGACTTTTTTTTAAAGGCAGAAAAATAAACTGATTTGCTCAAAGCACTATTTATTAATGAGACTGCACTTAGCAACAACTGTGAGTAATTTACTTTTTGATGTTGTAAATACAACTAAACAACCCAGAGGAGAGCCATGAACTGAACAAATGACTTACCCACAAATTGATTCCTGCATGTGTAATGTTGGCTTGTGAAGTTAAAATCCCTTGGGAATTTTTGACTTACATAGGAGTTGATTTACTCGTAAAGTAACACATTTTTTGAAAACATTCATTACTAATTGCCAAAAAAGAAAAAGCAATCCTGAACTGTGGAATCACAGATAGTTTGGACAAACACTACATACATATTATGGGGCAGCTAAGTTGGTACATGGCCCTGGAGTGAGGAATAGTCATCTCCTTGAGTTCAAATCCAGCCTCAGACACTTACTAGCTGTGTGACCTTGGGCAAGTCACTTCACCCTGTTTGCCTCCATTTCTTCATCGTAAAATGAGCTAGAGAAGAAAATGCCCAAAAAACTCCTCCTCAAATGGAGTATGTGACTAAAACAACTCAATAACAACAACAATAAATGTTAATTGACTGACTTACTGGTACCTGACCTTTTAAGAAAAAGTTACTCTTGTTATTTCCTACCTTGACCTCTTTCCTACTCACCACAGATAATAATATTTCTCAAATGGAGACACTGGTGGAAAGGTATTCTCAGGACACTGATGCTATATGGCAAACCACTCCAGTATCTTTGACAAGAAAATCCCAAATTGGGTCACAAAGAGTCATCAGACAGGACTGAACAACAACAGTGATACACAGAATCATAGAAATAGAGTTGTAAGGGACCTAAGAAGCCATCAAATTCAAAACCCCTCATTTTACAGATGAAAAAACTGAGGCCTTGAGAGGGTATGTTACTTGTTCAGAATCACACAGCTAGTAAGTATATATAGAAGGATTTGAACCCAGATCTTCAGACTCCACGCCCAGTAATCTATCTCCTACTCCAAACATCCATTTTCTTGTTCTTCAATAATTAGGAAAGAGAGAGGACAAGGAGCAAGAAATATCACAGAGTACAAATTTGGAGGCAAAGATACCCAAGGCTTTACATAAGTATTTTTTGGTGTTTAATTTTTAAAGCTATAAATATATTGCTTTTGTTCAGTTGTTTCAGTCATGTGACCCCATTTTGGGTTTTCTTGGCAAAGATACTGGAGTGGTTGCCATTTACTTCTCTATGACCATGGCCACAGATGTTCTGGGCCCATTTGGAGAAGGGGATCCTCTTTGGCTAGGAGGCAGAACCCTCAAACCCTCAGGAGTACTTCCTAGAACCTTGATGGGGAGATGTAGATGGTACCATTCTGGGAGAGTGAGGGCAAAGTGCACTATACACATGTGTAAACCTTATAGCTTTTTTTTTTTTTTTTTTTTGCAGGTCAATGAGGGTTAAGTGACTTGCCCAGGGTCACACAGCTAGTAAGTGTTAAGTGTCTGAGGCTGAATTTGAACTTAGGTCCTCCTGAATCCAGGGCCAGTGCTTTATCCACTGTGCCACCTAGCTGCCCCCGAGGACCTCACATTCTAATGAGGGAAACAGCACATAAACAGCTATGTGCAGTACATATGAGATGTATACAGGGTAGTCTGGAGATAAACTCAGAGGGAAGATACTAGCATTTGGTGGGGGGTTGAGGCAAATCAGGAAAAGACTTTTGGAAAAGGAAGAATTAAAATGAGTCTTCCAAGAAGCGAGGGAAACCAGGAGGCAGAGCTAAGGAGGGAAAGCATTCTATACATGAGGGTGGCCAGTGCAAAGGCACAGATTTCATGTATTACACGGGTGATAGGCATTTATTCAACGCCTACTACTATGTATCAGGCACTGTGTTAAGTGCTAGGGATACAAATAAAGGCAAAAGACAGTCCCTGATCTCAAGGAGGAACAGCAAGAAGGCCAGGGGTCACTGGAGGAGAATGAAGTTTAAGAATACTGGAAACAGAAGAAGGTGCTGTGTTGTAAAGGGCTTTGAAAACCAGAGGATTTTTTTGTTTGATCCTGGAGGTAATAGGGAACCATTGGAGTTTCTTGGTGTAACAATTGGAATGATGCCACCTGCTGGGGACTTACTGTAGGAAAGCTCCACCATGAGGAGAAGGTCTCTGAGGGCAAGACCGTGAGTCTTTTCTTTGGCATCAGGAAGTGATGTTTGCTTGTGGGAGGAAGAAGGGGGAGGCTGGCTCTCTGACTCATTCTCTTTCATGTGGACTCTGGCAGAGAGTGGAGCTAGAAACGCACTCTCCCTTTGATAGATAGATGAATCTAGGCCTTTCTCTTTCTCTTCACCAAATTCTTATTCTCCTTAATAAATGCTTAAAAGTCTAACTCTTGCTAAAGCTTATAATTTATTGGCGGCCACTCATTAGATATTTTAGACAGACTAGCTAGAATTTTAGTCCCCTTACATTGGGTAACATGTCCTTCAGGAAGATCACTTTGGCTGCTGAATGGAGGATAGCTTGGAGTTGGGAGAGACTCGAGGCAAAGAGTTATTGCAATAGTCTAGGTGTGAGGGTTTGCACCAGGCTGGCAGCTGGGTGAGTGAAAGGAAACATACGTGAGATATTGTTAAGGTAGAAATAACAACATTTGGTGATAGATTGGATATATGGGATGAGTGTAAGAATTAGGAAAGATTCTAAGATCATAAAGCTAGGTGACTGGGAAGAGGCTGGTGCCCTTGACTGCAATGGGAAAGTTGGGAAGAAAGGTAATTAGTTGTTTTGGAAATGTTGAGTTTGAGATGCCTGTGGGACATCTGGTTTATGATTAGAGGGCAGGAGAGAGGATAATGCTGGATAAATAGATATGAAAATCTTCTACATGGAAATGACAGTTAAATCCATAGGTGCTGGTGAGAACACCAAGCAAGACAGCATAGATGGAGAAGATAAGAAGGTCAAGGATAGAGTCTTGGAGAGCACCTGCTCTTACATAGTGGGTATGACCTGGTTGAAGGTATGGCAAAGGAGGAGCAGTCATACAGGTAGGAGGAGAAGTAAGAGAAAGCAATAGCATGGACACCTAGAGAGGAAAGAATAAGAGAAAAGAGTCCGGACAGTGCCCAAGGCCACTGAATGATCCAGAAGGATAACGATTTAGAAAAGAGTATTAGAAGCAGTACTTTTTATCACATTGCATCATACATGTCCATTTTTACAAATCTAAATTTATAGAATCTGTCGGTTTTCAATGAGGTTTAATTTAGGCAAGACCCCAAGCCTGGCGAGTTCCCAGGCCATTGAAGCATGCTTATCTCCATATCTTGGCTACATTTGATGTGAGGTATACTGCAAGGTCATGTTGCAGTATTCCTTGTCCATTTGGGAATTCCTTTCATATATATCTATAAAGATATATATCTCTATATATGTATATACACACACACACACATATATATATATATCTTTCACACACATATATCAGAGTTCATCATCAGAGTACACATGCATGCATGCATGCAAACACAGGCACACATACATACATACATATGTCAGAGTTCATCATTATCTCAGTGGGAATGAGACTTTTGATTCCACTGAAAATAAACAATACCCAAACCATCTTTGGGTAATGCATTTTTTAATAGTTTTAACAAACACGCCCATATCTAGGTTCACCTTGACTTCCAAGAATGACTTTGATCTATATTATTGAATGGAAGAGTTTCATTAGTAAAAATTATCCTTTTCCAATCTTTAAAACTCCAGTCTTTCTATTATCTTTTCAATGAGGCAGAGGTTGAGTGACTTTTCCAGGGTGATGCAGTGTCTGAGGTCATATTTGAACTTAAGTCTTCTTGACTCTTTGGCTAGGCACTCTATCCACTGTGTCACATATATGTGTATATGTGCATGCACATGTATATGCACATGTGCATGAGTGTGCATATGTATGCAATGCAGGCGTATGCATATGTATGTATATATGCATATCTCTATATATTTATGTTTACACATATGCATATATCTGTGGCTAGTAGGTAGGGCAGGACATGTAGCCATTCCAGCACAATATAAAACTGGTTGCTCTCAGCTTAGTCCTCTGACATATTGTCATTGACCAAGGAAGGCCACCAACCCATGACCTAACAGGGATATTGGCACAGGAGGGAGCCCTGCTGTTATCATACCTTTAGATGCCAAAGGCCCTATAACCAGAAGGCATGGGAACACCATAGCTAATTAAAATCTCTTTAAACAGGATTGTGAAAGACAACATTTAACTTGTAAAAAAAAAATCTCTGTTCAGTTTGTTCCTGAGTACAGAGACATTTCTCATTGGTATAGACTGACATCCTAAAAGCTATTCTTTAGGAGAACATAAAGGCTTTACTATGGGTAAAATAAAATAAAAGCAAAAGTTGCTCCTATAATCAATTTATTTACTTGACAGGGCCAATGATAGGTTCACTTTCAGATGGCATCGTTTGACAATTTCAGTGGATGAAGTTCACTACTTGGCTGGATAAAGATCCATAATGATTTGCAAACATCTCTCTGCTTTTTTTGATTTTCATTTTAGAGAAAAAGAACATAATGAATCATGGAAATTCAGAGGAATTGTGGCATAAAGAATTTTGTTTAAGCCTGCAATAAATACTATGCCAATTGCTGCCTTCCATTTTTCTGTTTTCTAGCCTCACCAGGAGAATAAACAATAGATCTTGCTTTTAAAGATGTGAACTTTTCCACTAAGCTCATGCACTTTCACAAAGAGGATCTCATTTGATCCTTACCACAACCATGTGACATTAGCAGAACAAGTGGTATTAGCACTCATTTTATATAAGTACCAAGGTACAGAGAAGGTAAAACTGGCTTGCCTAAGGTCTTGGGGCAGCTAGGGGGTGCAGTGGATAGAGATCCAGGCCTGGAGTCAATAAGACTAATCTTCCTGAGTTCAAATTTGGCCTCAGACACTTACAAGCTGTATGACCCTGAACAAGTCACTTAACCCCATTTGCCTCAGTTTCCTCATCTGTAAAATGAGCTGGAGAAGAAAATGGCAAACCACCCCCATATCTTTGTTAAGAAAACCCCCCAAATGGGGTCATGGAGAGTTGGGCATGACTGAAACAACTCAACAATAACAACAATAAAAATGTTTGCAAAGAGCTTAACATATGTTTTCTGCTTTATAGGCTTCTTTTTTAAACATTTGAGCTGCATGACAATCCTATGACATAGGACCTACACTGCAACTATTATTATTTTCATTTTTACAACTGAGGGTCAGAGAAGTCAAGTGACTTGTCTTTGGTCACATTAGTAGCAGAAGCAGGATCTGAAACCAGCTCTTCCTGATTCCAAGTCTAGAACCCTATTCACTATGCCATGTTACCCCTCCCCCCTTTCTTCCCCTCCCTTGAGGTCCCTATGTCCAATGTATCCCATGATTATTTCTGAGTCTTATTAGCATCTTATTGTGACAGGGGTTTCTGCTTCTCTGTGCTCCACAGCCACAGGCTATAACTGGACAGCCTTTTTGAAAATGTCTATTGGTCACAAAGGGGGCTGGATGAAAAAAAAAATTAACAGATCCCATAGAAATCCAGCACTTCAACTGGGTGGGTGAGGAGGTGGTGGGGGGCGGGGGAGGGCTTGTAAATGAAATGACTAGGAGTCGGGGGGGGGGGGAGGGGGGGAGGTTGACAACAAGAATACAAATAATTTCCTTTCTGGTTGTGTTGAGGCTGAAGAATTATCTTATTGGGCAATTTGGATATTGTCTCTCTTTGCTCTTCTAGGAGAGACAAAATCAGCTGGAAAGCAAAGCCCCTTTTCCTGCTGAGATAAAATGAGCCTTATAAGCCACCAGCTGAATGAGCATCTGTGGTTCTCAGTTTGGTCACATATCCTGGGGTCACATAGAAAGCCACCTTTGTTGAATAACACGGACAAGGCCTGTGAAGGCATTCAAAGATAGCTCAGAATTTTCCAAGGTCATGGGCAGTCTCCGAGGAGAAAGAAAACTAGTAAAAAGAAGCTACAGACACTGTAGGCAGAGGGAGTTAATCAATTGCAATTTTACATTTGCCTTTTTTTTTTTGGTGAGGCAATTGGGGTTAAGTGACTTGCCCAGGGTCACATATCTAATAAGCGTCCAGTGGTCATGTCTTTTGTTATGTCCATGCTAGTATGGAGACAACTGAGGCTCAGTAGTACTTCAAGGATCATTATGGAAACTCCATCCTCTCTACCCCCTCCACTAAAAAAAAAAAGAATGGTTGGAAGCTCTTATTATCAATCAGTTAATAAGCATTTATCAGGCACCTAGTCTGTACCAGGAAGGCACCGGCACAAAGAACCTTACCACATCCTTGAAGGGAACCACACTGAACATTTGACAGAGTAGTTTTAGCAGGTTTCCCTACTGCCTAAAATGCCACCATTACTAATTTCTTCTCAAAGGGTCAGATATTTAGAGATGAAAGGGATCTCTGGTCATTTAATGCAGCCCACTCTTTTTACAGTTGAGACAAAAGAGGCAGAAGGAGGAGAAGAAACTTACCTCACACCAGCCAGGTAAAAACTTTTTCATTCATTCATTTAAAAATAACGACAACCTCATTGTATGTTAATATAAATATTTCTTATGAAAAATACTACATTTTAAAAAATTTAGTGAGAAGAGTGGTGGTGTTTTTATATATCCTTGCAAATCTCTTTAATATCTAACTTAATAGAAGACAGCTAGATTCTCAGAGACAGGATTTGAACCCAAGCAATGCTTTTTCCATTGTACCTTTTTTTTTCGGGGGGGGAGGTGTCTTCAAGAATCCTTTATTAGCATGTTAAGTGTCATTTTTAGGAGCCACAGTTTAAACTGTTATCAGTTAATTCTCTAGCTTTTAGGGAATAGAACGCAGGGTGGGTTTCTGAGATGGGTTAGGAAGCAAGAGCTAAAGAAAAGGAAGTCGAACATGAGACATAAACGTTGCCAACATCACATCACAACTTTTCCTAGGACCAATTCTCTATACAGTGTTCTATCGATGAGGACTGCCTTTATCTACCAGATAGCTAATGCCCACTTTTCTCCACCAAGCCATCACTAGCCAGTAGAACTCTTAGGATTTAAGATTTTTCCTTCCTGGATTGGCTGATTTGGAAACCAAATTGATTGAATGGACCAGATATTTTGAAAGCATGTGGACACAGCTGGAATTGAAAGCTTCAAGTACTGTGGATTGGTAGTAGGAGAATTGGTCTTGAGCTTAAACATCTGAGTTTGGATCCCAATTCTGGCACTGACTTGGTTGTATGGCCTAAAGCAAATCACTTCATTTTTAGGCTTCAGTTTCTTTATATGAAAAGGAGGGGATTGGGCTAGATGCAAGGGTCTCTCAAACTTCTTGGTCTTGGGACTCTTTTGCTTTAAAAAAAGTTATTGAAGATTTCTAAAAAGCTTTTGTTTATGTGGGCCATATCTATTGATATTTACCATGTTAGAAATGAAAACAGATAAATTTTAAAAAATCCATTTAACTTATTAATAATTTATTATCAACCACTAACTAGTATAAATCATTAACAAATTATAATTGACATTAAATGATCAATGAATAATTATTTGTTATTTATTAATAAAATTTATTTATTTAATAATATTTTGAAATTTATTCATTCAAGAGGCAGCTGGCTCTGGAGTCAAGAGGACCCGAGTTCAAATGTGGCCTCAGCCATGCTCTACTTGTGTAACCCTGGGCAAGACACTTAACCCTGATTGCCTTCCCCCCTTTTCCCACCCCCAGAAATAAGAAAGAAAAAAAAATTCATTCATTCATTTAAAAATAACGACAACCTCATTGTATGTTAATATAAATATTTCTTATGAAAAATACTACATTTTAAAAAATTTAGTGAGAAGAGTGGTGTTTTTATATATCCTTGCAAATCTCTTTAATATCTAACTTAATAGAAGACAGCTAGATTCTCATATCTACTTCTGCATTCAGTCTCTTGTGCTAGGGTTCATCTTTGGTTGAGGTATATGAAGTATTTTCTGTTTATATTAGGTATATTTTGGTTGAGGTACATATCTGGCCTCACATAGGTATATAGTTGGAAAAGGGAAGAATATTTTAATGGGCAAAATAATGTCTTAGTATTATTTGAAAAATCATTTTGACTTTGCTGACCCCTTGAAAGGGTCTTAGAAATCCCCAGGGATCCATAGAACACACTTTGAGAACCATTAGTCTAGATTGTCTTGAAAGTCCCTTCCAACTTTCAGGCCCTTTTATCTCTAACATTCTATAGTTTTGTGATTTTATCACTTGATTTCTTATTACTGTTGTCCAGTCATATTTGACTCTTTGTGACCCTATTTGAGGTTTTTTTGGCAAAGATACTAGAATGGTTTTCCATTTCCTTCTCCAGCTAATTTTACAATTGAGGAAACTGAAGCAAACAGAATAAACTGATTTTCCCCGAGTCGTCCAGCTACATTTGAATCCATGAAGATTATCTTTCCTGAGTTCAGGCCCAGTGCTCTATCAGCTATCCCACCTAGCTGATTTTCTTGAAGGCCTAGCAATTGTCGAGTTGAAATGAATGAAAATGTACAAGCTTCAGGTCTCTAGATTTTAGCTTCTTGAGCTTGAGTAGAGTTTGACTTTTGTCTGGTGGATGTCTATTCCCCTTTTGGATATTGCACATTATACTGGCGGAGTTTGGAAAAGGACACATTTTCACAAGTCTTAAAAATAAACCAATAGTAGGATGTAATTGAAAGCCATGAACGAAAATAGAGTTCTGAAAAGCAGCCTAAGATGACTATTATCAAGGTGATACATAGTCTTCTTGAGCAATAGTTTAAGTGCAGGATTTCAGCTCTCCTAGGAAATATCCCTATTGAAAGGAGCAATTTTAGATCTGGAAGAGACCTTAGAGGTTATAGAATCAGATTTATTTTTGGATTTTACATATATATATATGCATATATGCATATATAGTTGGAATATTTATAAATAACATTTACAGGTTATTAAGTTCAAAACCCTCATGTTACAGATGAAGAAATGGAGGCCAATGGGAATTGGGTGACTAGCTGTCAATGGCCAGAGTCAAGATCCCAAATTGGGCCCACCTCCTCCATTTTATTTACTTAAAATATCAAAAGATAACAGGTGACTGCTGCCCAGATATTATAAATTGACTATCTCACTTTATAGTGGTGCTATGCTTATGTTGTTCACACTTTGTCAAGCCACACCACACTCATGCAGCAACTTTGCAGAATATCTAATTTATCTCATTGAATTGACAGGGGAGCATGTCCAGAAAGGGGAAAAAACTTGGCCTGGGGTTACACAGCAACTTGGTAGCAGAGCTGAGAGAAAAATGTAGGTCTCCTGACTCCTGACCCCTAGTTGAATATTCTTTCCCCTTACAAACCACTTGTTATTGTTGTTCAGTCATTTTTAGCTGTCTTCCGCTCTATAAAAAACTCATTTGGGGTTTTCTTGGGAGAGATACTGGACTGGTTTGTCATTTCCTTCTTCAGCTCATTTTATAGATGAAGAAACTGAGGCAAACTGGGTTAAATGACTTGCCCAGGTACCACACAGCTAGGACTGTCTGAGGTAAGATTTAAACTCAGGATAAATCTTTCAGGCCTAGCACTATATCTGCTGCTTCTGAAACAAACAAATTTTAGTGTTACTATCAAAAGTGTTGATATAACCATAAAAACAACGAGTCTGTTGTTATTTTTAATAACCACAAAACAATGTCAATGGAAATATGAATGCACTTGTTTATTTTTATCACATCATCCTTTGATACTTGGATGTATCCATGAATTAATCAGCTGCCTCTATTGACCTCCACTGTTGCAGACCACAGTCCCTCCATGTCTTCTCACTCTGTGTGAGGCTTATGAATGTCTTTGCAAAGAAGACCTCCCCAGAGCACCATAGGTATTCCTCTGGTTCCTTTACTAAACTGGGGGAAGCAATGAAGCACTCGAGCTAAGCGTTGTCCCTCACATTTTCTTCAAAGCTGGTTCCATTCTAACCTAGAAACATAACTTTGGCTTTTCTGGCTTCTTTCGGATCCCAGCTAAAATCCAACCTTTTATGAGACGTCTTTCCCAATCTCTTTTAATTCTAGTGCCTTCCCTCTGTTAATTATTTTTGTAGAAAGCTTGTTTGTACATTGTTGGTGAGTTGTCTCTGTCCTTAGACTGTATCTTGCCTTTCTTTGTATCCCAAGGGCTTATCACATGTGCCTGGCATACAATAAGCACTTAATTACTGCTTATTAACTGATCGATTGGGCTATGGTTGGATAGGAGCCTCAGAGGTCATTTCATATATTCCATTATCTATGGAAGGCTTTGTCCCATAAACATCTATTCACACAAATCTCTGGGGCAAGATTCCATAACCTTACTGGGAAACCATGAAGATACTAGTCTTATGTCTATCTCATAATCCTTTGGCTACAAGTTCCTTTTGTCTTGTCCTAGTCTCAGTCAAGATGAAATGCAAGCTGACACTATCCTCCCAAAAACAGACCTTCCTTAATTCAAGCCATGATTCTGTATTGGGTATCCTGTTATTCAAGTGAAAGGGACTTAAGCAGATGTAAATGGAATTCCACACCAAATTTTCTCAATAGTCAGAGTATTACTTCTCTGATTGGCAATGTGACAGTGGAAAGAACACAGACTTTTGAGTCAGAGTCCTGGGTTCAAATTGATGAAGTTACTCCCTAGGAGGCCTCAATTTCCTCACATGTAAAATGAAGGGGTTGGACTAGATGTCTTCCAAGGTCCTTTCCAGCTCTAGACCTACAGACTAATGATGTATATGTATGTGCTTTCATTTAATAGTCTTGAAGAACCAAAAACAGGCATGATGCTGGACTTGGGAAGAAGCTTATTATGGTCCATGCTTACTTTCTGAAAGAATCATGCATGACAATTAAGATACAAGAGGAAAGCAAATATCAAAGAAAGATGACAATTCCCCAACTGATGGTGGTTCCAAATATGGATAATTCTATCCCATCCCCAAATTATTATTGACCATCTTCTATACACAAAAGATGAGGTGTGTGTAGATAAGACACTGGTAAACTCTAAGAAGGGTAGGCAGAATAGAACGGGCATTCGAATACCCAAAGAGAATCACTGAAACTTGAGCTGACATCTATATAATGCTTAAAGGGAATTGCCGTAATAATAAGTGACATCAATATAGTAACCTTAAGACAAGTATTTCACTATCGGCTTAAAACATAGGTATTCTTGGGGCAGCTAGGTGGTACAGTGGATAGAGCACTGGCCCTGGAGTCAGGAGTACCTGAGTTCAAATCCAGCCTCAGACATTTAACGCTTACTAGCTGTGTGACCCTGGGCAAGTCACTTAACCCCAATTGCCTCACTAAAAACAAAACAAACAAAAAAAACCCCATAGGTATTCTTAGCCCTATTTTACAGATGAGAGAACCGAACCTCAGAGAGATTAAATAACTTGCTTAGGGTCACACAGCTGGTGTTGGATGCTAAATCCAGGTCTTCCTAATTCAAGGATTTATTTTCTGCTAGGGGGGGGGGAGGGCAGCTAGGTGGTACAGTAGATAAAGCACCAGCCCTGGATTCAGGAGGACTTGAGTTCAAATCTAACTTCCGACACTTGACACTTACTAGCTGTGTGACCCTGGACAAGTCACTTAACTCTCATTGTCCCGTAACCCCCTCCAAAACAAAACAAAAAACCCAAAACCAATCAATATCCTGCTATGCCACATTTATCATGATATCTCTTGGTATGCCTTTTACCATGATACACAGTTAGTACACATTTCTATTGCACAGGTTCAGATTGGGCTATGTTGGGTACTAATAGCTATGCAAATTCAGCTTTAGCAGTCACCCTCATTATTCTCTACAGGTTAATAACCAAAAATCAAATAGTAAATCTTTTAATTAGGACAGAATAGCAAAGTAAGAAGGGAAAAGAGAAAATCCACATACCCTTACCATACCCAAAGACATATAATTTCTCATGGATTTCCATATCCCTAGTGGAAGAGACAATTCATAGTTTGGGGTAGGTGGTATCTCAGCTGGACCATCTCTCCCAGTTCCATCTCCCACCAACTGTCTGTATCCAGTGCTGCTCTGCTCTGCCTCCACACCTGCCATTCCTTTCCATCTCCAAAGCTTTCACTTGCTTCTTCTGTTGGAATGCTTCCTTGATGAGCTACTGCTGACAGCTATTTCTGGGCTTCTCCTTCCTTGATGAATTGCCACCATCTGCTGGAGTTGCCTTTCACTGGTTGGGCTTCATCTTTCTCAAAAGGAGTATTGCTATTTTTATGAGACTGAAATTGCCGAAGGCTAATCAACATATTTCAGCTCTTTTGTTAGTCAGACCCACAGCCACACCTAGGCAGAAAAGAACCCTTTGGGTTAAACTTTCTTTTTTGCCTCAGGGAAGCTTAAGGTTATTTATACATATTCATATAGATATATTTTTTCTAAGAGCTTTTACATTTGTTTTCTCATTTGTTCCTAACAATAATTCTTCCAGGAAGAAGGTGGTTATTCTTTTCCCTATATTACAGAGAGGGGAACTAGAGAAATGAAAGAACTTGCTCAGAGTCATACATCTAGTAAGTGCTAGAGCCAAGTCTAGAACCTAAGTCCTTATAAGTTTCCTAGTCCAGTGATCTTGCAACAACCATTAGATGGTGAGCTCCTTGAGAGAAAGGGCTATTTTTTTTGCTTTTCTTTGTATTTCTGGGGCTAGCACATAGCAGGTGCTTAATAAATGCTAGTTGATTGACTAACTACCCATGCTGCTTTGTCATTTTTCATGAAAGCAGGCCACAAAGCAATATTTCCAGTAGTGACAGGCCATTAAACTCTCTCTTGTCTCTCCGCCATAAAAGGATGTGTTCCAAGTCAAAGTTATTTTACAGTTTCCTGGAAAAATATCAGGTTTTTCTCCTTAGGCGAATCTGACCCTGCTGATGTGATTGGTTCTTGAGCCCTGGCACCTAATCTTACTCTGGAAATGCCCTTTATTTGAAGACTTTGCATACACAGAACCAAAACAACTCATAACAAAGTTTAAAAAAATTCAATCAAACCTTTTTAGTGGTGTTCTACAGGCAGGAAAGTCAGCTGTTTGATCTCAATGTTTTTCCCCCCCCAAAAAAGGCAAGTACTTCATGCCCTCAGCTACCAAAATAATTTACTTTGGCTCCCCTGAGTCACTTTGATTGGGTGCCACAGAAAGAGTTTTGGATTTAGCAGTAGGAGAGACATGCCTTTGAATCCCTACTTTTTGCTTATAAAATGGGCATGGGGATGAGGATTGGACTTGTGATTTCATTGGTTGTAGGAATTCCCAGGTGAGGAAATTCTCTTTACCATTGCTGATTGGCATCCTCTCTGCAACTTATATTCTTGGAGATTTGTCTGGAACATAGAGAAGTTAAAGGCTCACACATGTAAAAAATTAATTATTTATAACTATAACTAACCTGGAAAAATTATATATAATTGGATTTATGAAAAATTATGATTATATGAAAAATGATAAGTTTAGAAAAATTATCATTGGGCCGTAAGTCCCTTCGTGGTCGCCATTCAAATGTTAGAATATTTTTGAACTGACTAGCCTAATTTTGGGGGCTAAAGCTGACTGGAGGACTAAACTGGGGACTGTTGACCATTTGGCTATCTGACTTCGTTAATTTAATGTGGGCCGTTGATAAAGTTCCACCACATTGCTCCCAAACTGATAGACTAAAGATTAAGAAGCCTCTAACTAAATAATCAAAGCAGAGTTTATTTATGAGATACTATTTCAAATTAGGAAGACAGGGAAATAAAGTGTACAACCTGACTGCTTTCCTGTGGTCTCTTTCCACTGCGTCTCTTTCGTCTCTCTTTCGCACCTGCTGCTCTTTGAACTTTTTGAATACAATAAGGGCCTTAGCCGCCTCCGGCCTCAGGGCACGTTACACTTTCCCTGGTTTGTATTAAGGCCTGTAACCTTGTCAGACCCAGCTCTCCTTTTCTGAACTGAACTCTCCTCTGTCTGTGTCCGGGCTCCCTTCTAGTCAGCCTCTCTCCTAGTCCTTCCTCGAGTCTCCTTCCTCTAGTCCGTCTCCTTCCTAGCTCTAGTCAGCCGTTCTCTCCTTAATCTTGTCTCTCTATCTAGTCTGTCCCCCGTAGTCAGCTTCCTCCTCTAGTCAGCCGACCTCGGCAGCCCCCCTGCTCCTTTTTTTAAGTCAGTCTCCCAGGTCTATATTTACCTTTTCTTCTCTCCACTCAAATCTCGGGGCTTCCTTCGCCCCCACAGACCAAGCTAATCTGCCAGCCAGAGCTGCGGCTGGGGGGGGGGGGGGTGCGCTCCAAGTTTCACGTGCCTCAGCACAGGCTATCCGGGATCCGCTCAGGTCAGAGGGAGCTGGGGGCTTTTTTCCCCTCCCCCCCCCAGCTGTCTGACCTGGCTTCTTGTATAGCCCATGGGGCTTTTTCACTCAGCTGAAGCTGAGGAGGAGCGGGGAGACCCTGAGGGCCTAAGGTTTTCTAATCTCAGCCTAAAGGTAGGGTCCCCAAATCAAAATAAATTTCCACACACAAATCCAGGTCTCCCTTGTCCATCCTAACACCAATACTTTATCCATCATGACACACTGCTTCCCTCAATGGGGATAATACTTGTAGTATCTTCCTCACCGAGCTGTAGTGAGGAAAATGCTTTGTCAACTTAAAGGGTTATGGAAATTCGAGATATCATTTCCTCCTTTCCACTTCTCCCCCCTCTTTTTTTTTTTTTTTTTTGCTCATTGGGCAAACCCTCCCTCCTTAAACAACTTTCAATCTCCCTGCCAGCTGCTTCACACAAACATAATTGTCCTTGCAGGTTGCTTCCCTGTTTCCAATCTCCCTTGAAATAATTGGGTTATTGCACTAAAAGTGTTTCTGGCAATGAGAGACTTGAAAGCTAATAGAGATATGTAATACAAAAGACTGAGCATTCCCTTAGGAAATTATTGTGGAATATCGTTGAAGGAGAAAGATATTAAAACTAGGATAATGCTAAATGAGATTGAAAAGGAAACACTCTAATTGGTGAGGAGTAGAAAGAAAGATTGAAGAGATTTCTTTACTTCTTTATACCTCTTCTATTAAAGGGATATTTCTGACTTGGAATAGGGCTCCCACTTAGCTTGTGATTGAAGAGGCAGAGGCAATGGGAAAATTTCAAAACTCAGAATGAGCACAAATACTGATTTTTGATGGCAAATTCCAAGCAGAGGCAGTTTTGGTTTTGAAAAGGAAAACCAGCATGAAATGTTTCCATTCAGGGCATGAAACAAACCGACCAAGCCTAATTTGGCTGCAAACAAACTTTAGCCTTATCTCACACCATTCCCAGACAAGTACCTTCAATTTGCTGACCAAATGGCTATCCCCAGTGAACTTTCCCATGCCTTCTCAACTTTGTTTACACAATTGCCTTTGCTTATGCCTGACAATTGCTTCCATCCATCTCCACCTTTTGAAATCCTTCTTATTCAAGAAGAGATGCCACCTTCATGAAGCACTAATTCTAACATTCCACCAAAAAAAAATTGTAAAGGATCCCCCTTTCCTTCTATCTTTCCTAATACTTTGTCATTCCTTAATATATTTATTGTTTTAAAATTTTTATTATAGTTAAATGTGGATATATCATGTCCCCAAGTAGGTTGTAAATTTAATGAGCAGAACTATGTTTAATTTACATAAAACATAGCCCAGTCCCCCATACCTTGAGCTTGCATGTACTGGGTTCAATGGAGTAGGGGAACCTTAAAATCATAAGTCTTTGGCTATTTTTGCTCCTACCCAAGGGTATGCTGTTAAATGTTTAAAAACCAGCTCTCTAAAAGAAAAATGGACTTGTGACACACTTTTTTGGGGGGATAAGAAAACAGTTGGGGTTAAGTGACTCATCCAGGGTCATGCAGCTAGCAAGTGTCAGAGGGCAGATTTGAATTCAGGTCGTCCAGACTCCAGGGCTGGTGCTCTAACCACCACACCACCTAGCTGCCCCATCTCATGTCATGTTTTAAAGTTTAATTTGCATTAGTGACACTTTCTCCATCACTTTCTCAAGTCTAGATACTCAACAAAACAATAAATCAAAGCCATGATTTATAGCATTTTCCAAGGCATAAATACACTGAAAATTAACAACTGGTTCTCTTGGGCCCATTTGAGCTAATTCTCACTCCTGCCTAAATCTTTCTCTAGGAACATCAAACCAAATATAACTCACATCTCAGACTCGACAGACGTGGATGAGAGTCCTCAGGTCCTGAACTCAAGATAACTATATAATAGCCAACAGATAGCCTTAATTTTATCCCATAGAAAATACATTTAAGGACCTACAGCAGTCTATAAACAATCAATTACTTCTGCCTTTCTAGTAATTACCTACTTCCTCCCATGGCCTGATATAATCTCCTAGACAAGGGCTTCTTAAACTTTTTCCACTTGTGACCCCTTTTCACCCAAGAAATGTTTATGTGACCCTGGGTATATAGGTATATAAAATAGATATACAGTTAGTGTTGCCACATTTTTTTTTAATTAAAATTTTTTTTTTTGCAAGGCAATGGGGGTTAAGTGACTTGCCCAGGGTCACACAGCTAGTAAGTGTCAAATGTCTGAGGCCGGATCCGAACCCATGTACTCCTGAATCCAGGGCCGGTGCTTTAACCACTGCGCCATCTAGCTGCCCCATGTTGCCACATTTTTTACAACCCCCACATTCAGTTGTGTGATCCCATATGGGGTCATGACCCACAGTGGAAGAAGCTTTGCTCCAGATCTATCATGGCCATCTTGTGGCTTGGACTCTCTTTTCCAAAGGGAAATGAACTTGGGATTGCTAGGAAGTCAACCCTTAAAATCTGGTCATTCCTACTTTTGCCACAAGCTTACATTCTGTCCCCCAACCCTATGGCGCTACTCTTTGGGCTTGCATTCAAGAAAAACAAACTTGGGATTCCTAGAGAAGTAGCTCCCTTTCCATTGGACTGTTATGAATGATTCACAATAGGAGCAGAGGGTAAAGTCCAGTTCTTTTACTCTTCCTTCTCTTAATTCAGTCCCTTGATATCCTTCCAGCTTCAGGTACTTCAAATACCTGCTCCTCTTCTGCCCAAAGACTGGGCATGCATGCCAAACTCTTCAATAACTTAACTCTGGCCAGGAAATTTCCAGGCCTGCTAGCAAGGGTTCACATCCTAATGGGGAGAAACAACACAAAACTAACTATGCATGTACAATATACATACTGTGAAAATGGAAATTAACATCAGAGGGAAGGAACTGGGAAAAGCCTCCTGCAGAAAGTAAGATTTGACTAGCATCTTGAAAGAAGCTAGGGGAGCCTAGTTGGAGGTGGGGTGGACATGGTGGGGGGGGACAGCCAGTGCTAATAGATGCAGATGGAAGGTGGAAGTGTCACATATGAGAAAATGCAAGTAGGCCAGATTTCAGGGGGATTATAAAGTGTATAGAATGCAGTGTAACAAGACTGGAAAGGTAGGAATGAGCGAATTTATGAAGGATTTTAAATGCTAAGCAGAGGATTTTACATTTGATCCTGAAGGTAATAGGGAGCTATTGATTGGGGTTGGGGGGAGGTGGTGTGGCCAGGCCTGCATTTTAGGAATATCACTTTGGTAGCTGAGTGGAGAATGGATTGGAGTGAAGAGAAAGGAAAATTCCTGAGACATTTTGGCTGCCATCCTGGGAGAAATGACTGCTTGGACTTTGGTTTCAGTGTCTGTAGAAGAGTCAGCGATTGTAGTCAATATTTAAAGGTGACTGGCTGTCTCTTTTCTTACAGCTAATATGTATTGTGTTTATATGCATATATAGCTAATATATGGATATATACAAGCATATATAGATGTACATATATGTAACTTATCAACAGGAACAGATAATGCAAATTTATACATATTGATGTATATAAACCCCTTTATATAATACACACATATTTAGATGTGCATATATATCCATATATATACACATAGCTCTGCATCATATGTATACAGTATACATATCCATATATATACATATTCATATTATCTGTATTATCTTATTAATTTATTTAGCTGGGGACTTTGATGTTTGTCCTTAAGCCTATGAGATCAGAGTTTTATACTGAAAGAGTTAAGTTTATAGGAAAATTTTCCAGTTTTTATAAACTAGTATGGGGGCTCAAGATTAATTAAGAAATGATCTAGTTTTTGCATTTGTGGTCATGAATGAGGCAATATCAGAACATACCCCTTCATTATCTTTGAACTCAATGTGAAATAATTCATGAAATAATGAGTCAGGTAGCAGGCTGAAGGGTGAAGGTGAAGGGTTGGTGCTCTCATCTCTTAACACATACTATGTGCTTGTCTATGGGATTGATACAAGTGAGTGAGCAAAAAGCCTGCTACACAAATCACCACTACCACCAAAAAAAGGTTCCAATTTTTGTTATTTCATTAAATTGATTAGGGAACTCCCCTGATCAACCTTCTTAATTTATTTTTGTTATCTCCTTCAGTATCTAACACAATGTTCTGCACATAGTAGGTACTTAATAAATGTTAAATTGAATTCTCCTACTGTCAAACAATATTTCCCCCTAAACTCTATTTAATGTTTTAAAAAATTGGAGGTGTAAGCTCTCCTTAATGGGTTTGGCAATTTTATTTCCTTTGTAATTCCCTCAAATAGTGGAGATGAAAGCCCACTTACTAGGGCAGACCCAGAAGGACAGTGTATTTAAAACAGAATTTATCTTACATCCCAATATCTCCCTTGGCTCTAGTTGTTCTTCAGTGGCAGTATAGCCTCTTGGAAATGCCACTGACCTGAAATTCCAGAGACCTGTATTCATGCCACATTTCTATTATTTATGAGCTTAGGAGGGCAAGTCACTTCTCCTTTTTTGAGGCTTAGTTACCCCATATGTTAAGCAGAGATAATAATACTTCCCTACTTAGTTTGTAGGGAAAGCCCTTTGTAAGTTTTAAAGCTCTACACAAATATGTAGTAATTGCTTGAAAGTCAACTGCAATGTAGGAAAAAAAAAAATGACTGCTTGCCAGAACTCTGATCGGTAGGCTCTTAGGCAGGGGATCATGGGGTTAGGAGAGTTAATTATGGGAATAATAGCATTCAGAACTAGAAAGACCTTAGAGATCATCTAGTCCAACTACCTTATTCTACAGATGAGGTAATTGAGGTCTAGAGACTTGAATTGACTTGTCCAATGTCACACAGTTAGTTAATAGCCCAATTTGGATTTGGACTCTTGTGCTATTGAATCTTTAGAGATATGCTATATATGCTATGTTCTTGAGCCCCTGACAGTATATTCTAGCCATAAAGAAATTGAAATTGGGGGCAGCTAGGCAGCTAGGCAGCTCAGTGGATAAAGCACTGGCCGTGGATTCAGGAGGGTTCAAATCTGGCCTCAGATACTTGACACTTACTAGTTGTATGACCCTGGGCAAGTCACTTAACCCTCATTGCCCTGCAAAAAACAAATAAACAAACAAACAAATTTTTAAAAATTTAAAAAAGAAATTGAAACATGTCATCTATTCTTTTCTTCTTTGTTCATCTCCTATCTTCCTCTGCCTTTTCTTCTCTGCTCCTCTGTTCTCTCCTCCTCTCCTATGTTCTTCCTTCTAGTCTTTTTGCCTAGAGACAAGTTTATTGAGCAGCTGTCATCAACCTCTTAAATAATGGTGGAAATGAGGAGCACTCACCCTGAATCCTGAGCAGCTTTGAGAAGTTAAATTTTGCCATTTTAATTAGGAAGGATATGCCTCTGCAAGTGAAACACAAAAACACGATTCTCAAGGGCATTCCTTGGATTACATTTTCATCTAGGTCTCACTGCTGACAGTGAGAGAGAGAAAAAAGAAACAAAAGTAGAAGAACTAATAAATTCTTTTTTGTTATTGTTCAGTCATTTCAGTTCTGTCCAACTCTCTCTATAACTTCTCTTGGTTTTCACTTGATGGAGATCCTGGAATGATTCAAATTTCCTTCTCCAACCCATTTTATAGGTGAGGAAATTGAGGTAAACAGGGTTTAACTGACTTTTCCAGGGTCACACAACTTGTATGTGTCTGAGGTCATATTTGAACTCAGGAAGATGTCTTCCTGATTCCAAGCCCAGAGCTCTATCCAAATTCTTGGCTTGCCAAAATGATACTTTTATTTTTCAACAGGTAGAAGAAGGAACAAGAGGAACAGCTATTCTGGATCAGCATCTTGTCCAAAAGAAGGAACTGGTTACAGTAGTAGAAAGGATGGGGATTTTGAGGAAAATCAACTACTCTACAAGGAGGCAGTTTGTTGTAGCAGAAAGAGAGCTACATTTGGAGTCATGGGATTGGGGTTCAGATTCTGGCTTTGTTACTTACTTCTTGTGTGACCATTAGCAAGTTGCTTCACTTCTCTTGGCCTCAGATTCCTTCTATGTATTAAGATTGTTAAGGTCTCATCTAATTAAATCTGTGATCTTAGTGTGGCCATAATCTGGAGATACTCCTGCCCTGACTCACACTTAAAGGTTGGGCCTCTTAGGGGACTACTCCACTAGGTTCCAAGTACTCTATGAGTTCATATTCCTAAAACAATAGCTTTTGTGCCCCTACCAATGCATCAACCTTTAACAGTCATCCAGTTGACACAAATAGCTCAAAGGTAAGGCATTTATTGAAATAGCCTTGCGTTAATAGTAACAACAAACGATTTCCCCTGTAAAATTGGGTTGTGCTTTCCTACAAATATGCACAGAATCAGTGGAAAGAATGGGCACATACAGAATATTTTAGTAGAGAAGCCCACATACTTAGAGGATGCATGTGGTAAACGCAACTCATATCTCTCATGTTTTGTTTTGTTTTTTTTCTGCTCATGGGGCCCCAGCTCTTTCCCCTTGATGCAGCATCTCTACTAGACATGTTATTCTTCTGGACTACCTATGCCTGTTCCTCTGGAGCTCAATTGAGGTCTGGATAGGGATTCTCTGGGCTTTCTTGCTAGGCACTGTGTCTCCTATTAGGGGAGTTGCTCTGCTGTAAGCTACCATTATCAATGAGGAGGAAAGGGAGGAGAGTTATCCCTTACCTCCCAATGTACCCTGAAAGAGAAGAAAGGGAAAAAGACAGAAGGTGATTACTTCTTAACATTTGGGTTCTTTTACCATAGCAGTCTTCCTCCTAGCATTCCAGATATGAATGATTTCAAAATTTCTCTTGTTATCTTTATTAAAGTCCACCAAGGGTAACTAATCCATTAGTCAACTAACTGATAGCTACTCTATAATTCTATCAGTTTGATTAAGGAACCTCATCATATCTCTTAAATGAATAAAAGAGATCTATAACAAAGGGAAACACCATTTACAAGATGTAAATGGGCTACTTCAATGTCAGAAAGAAGTATTCTTTTACGCTTCATTATTTCTGTTACTTGCTCCTCATTCTGTAGATGGGAATACTCAAAATCTATAAGGGGAAAAACCTTATACCTCATTATCTGTTATCTGCCCTTTATATCTAATAATTTCACCATGTCAGTTGGAGGTGACTTTAACTGATCAAGGAACTCCTGATAAATTCCCTACTGTATTAGAATTTGTGATAGAAAAGGATAAAATATCTGGGTATGGTCTGACATGCACCTGAGATTTTTTGGTGTGTGGATTTCAAAGGGCTCTGACAAAGGAAAGGTAGGATATAAATGGACAAGGAATTCATCAACCAAATTAGATTTTTGAAAGACATGTACTGGAGATGGAAGACAGAATAATGAATGGAGAATCAATACCAAAGTGCGGCACTGTCTTAGGAATAGTGTCAGATGTACTCAAATTCAGAATGAGTTGAGGCTGGCAAGGAAAGCTAAGGACAAAGAAAAAGTTTTAAAAAATCATGTTGGGGAAAAGAGTAGGATCAAGGAAAGGGTAGGGCCACTGTGTGGGAGTAGAGTTAATGAGAACAGTGAATGATGGAAAACATAACTGCTCAACTCTTATTTTGTTTCTATTTGTTCTGTTAAGGAAAAGAAAATTTAGTGAAAAGTATAGAACATTCCATCCAGGCAAATCATTTCAGGTTTTAAAATTTTTTATTTATTTATGTATTTATTCATCCATTTATCTATCCATCTATTTATCCATCCATCCATCCATCTATCCATCCATCCATCCATCCATCTATCCATCCATCCATTCATCTATCTATCCATCTATCTATC
This sequence comes from Dromiciops gliroides, assembly GCF_019393635.1. Lineage (NCBI taxonomy): Eukaryota > Metazoa > Chordata > Mammalia > Microbiotheria > Microbiotheriidae > Dromiciops > Dromiciops gliroides. Next base: position 240,597,898 of record NC_057862.1, on the reverse strand, counting down.
TATCTATCTATCTATCTATCTATCTATCTATCTATCTATCTATCTATCTATCTATCTATCTATCTATCTACCTATCTATCTATCTATTGCCAGATATCTTATCATTTGCCCTGATGGTGCACCTATGGCCCTACACAGAGGAGCCAGTCTCTAGAACTGACCTATAGAGATCATGTTCACCTACCCACCTACCTCCTTGGAGGACTTAATCTTTGGAACTCTGCCCTAGGAATGAACTGTCCATTTTGGTGAGTGAGTAGAAATTCATCTGTTTATTGCATTCAGCCCACCCCAGACCATGTTTTATATCCTATCTAGCCAAAGGAACCTAGGGTCAACCTGGGTAGTTTGCCATCTTCCTGGCTGTACATTCATGGCACCATGAATGTACATTCATACATACAATGCATGACTCCCTCTTGCTCTGGAAACAATAATTGGGTAATTCAACTATTGCTATTGGAAAGAGTGGAACAATCAACTTGTGACTTCCAGATCAAAACTACCTTCCCTGGTCAACAGTCCTCTCCCCCTGTTAAAATATGTTTCTTAGGGGCAGCTAGATGGCGCAGTGGATAGAGTACTGGCCCTGGAGTCAGGAGTACCTGAGTTCAAATCCAGCCTCAGATACTTAACACTTACTAGCTGTGTGACCCTGGGCAAGTCACTTAACCCCAATTTCCTCACTAAAAAAAATAAATAAAATTAAAAAAATATATGTTTCTTAACAGCAGAAACTGTCTCACTTTTAAATTCCTATGTCTTTGGGCATAGTTCCAAATTACTCTCCAGAATTGTTGGATCCATTCACAACTCCACCAACGGTGGATTAGTATCCCAGTTTTCCCACATCCCCTCCAACATCCAATATTTTCCTTTTTTGTTATATTTACCACTCTGATAGGTGTGAGGTGATACCTCAGAATTGTTTTAATTTGCATTTCTCTGATCAATAGTGATTTAGAGCATGTTTTCATATGACTATATATAGCTTTGAATTCTTTGTCTGAAAACTGCCTGTTCATATCCTTTGACCATTTATCACCCTAATTACATTTTAAAACAGCTTTTAAACATTTGTTTTTTTTTTTTGTGGGGCAATAAGGGTTAAGTGACTTGCCCAGGGTCACACAGCTAGTAAGTGTCAAGTGTCTGAGGCCATCTTTGAACTTAGGTCCTCCTGAATCTAGGGCCAGTGCTTTAGCCACTGAGCCACCTTGCTGCCCCCAACATTTTTTAAGGTTTTGAGTTCCAAATTTTATTCCTCTCTCCCCCCTCACCCTGAGATAGTTATAAATGTGAAATCATATACAATATTTCCATATTAGTCATTTTGCACAAGAAGACTCAAAAGAAAAAGAAAGTGAAAAGTAGCATGCTTTAATCTACATTCAAACAATATCAATTCTTTCTCTGGAGGTGGATAGTATGCTTCATCATTAGTCCTTTGGAATTGTTTTAGATCTTTGTATTACTGAGAACAGCTAAGTCCTTCACAATTCTTCATCATGCGATATTGCTGTTATTATGTATAATCTTGTTCTGGTTCTATTTACTTCACTTTGCATCAATTCATACAAGTTTTTCTTAGATATTCTAGATCCTAGAATATGTTAATAGACTAGACACAAGGCCAAATCTAATAAGATTAAATTTTGGAGATGATGATGATGGTGGTGGTAGTGGTGGTGGTAACAATAAACTTTAGAGTTTGCAAAGTGCTTTAGATGTTAACTCATTTGATCCTCACAACAACCCTGTGAGGTGGGTATTATTATTACTCCCATTTTACAGAAGAAGAAACTGAGGCTGAGCAAGGTTAAATAACTTATTCAGGGTCACATAGCTAATAAATCTCTGAGGAAGGATTTGAATTCAAGTATTCCTGACTCCAACTATAAAGCTTTATATTTAGTAAAAAAAAAAATCCCCCCAAACTTCACAAGTATAAGTTTCATGTGAAAAAGGTTGAAGGTATTCGGTGGGCTACAAGTTTGATAAGAGACAATGACAGTAGGGAAAAACAATGTGACTTCAGGCTACACTAAGAGGCATAATGTCCAGAATTAGGGAGGTAAGAGTCCCACTGTACATTGCCCTCATCGAACAATATTTGGAGCCTTGTGTTCAGTGGTTAGTAATACATTTTAGGAAAGCCATTGACAAGCTGGAGAGCCGTTCAACTAATTACAGAATCACCTAACTATATTATTATCTATTACTAATTGAGGGAACTGGGGATAGTCAGTCTGGAGAAGAGAAGATTCTGGGGGACATGATAGCTGGATTAAAATATTTAAGAATGATCATGTGGATGAGAGATTAAATTTGTTGTGCTTGGCTCCAGAAGGGAATATTTGGAACAATGGGTGAAATGTTGTCAAGGCAGATTTTGACTTGCTTTGGAAAGCATTGCCCAATAATTGGAGTTATTCTAAAGTGGAATAGATTTCCTTAAGAAGGTTCTTCATCCCCAACCCCTCCCCGCTTTAGGTATTCAAACCAAGGTACAGAGTAAATTCTTATTGAAGTATGCATTAGGCTTCTGAGGCCCCTTCCAACTTTTAGATTTTGTGCAAATGCATTTTTCCCTTTCTGTATTTCACACTGTCATCTATGATTTTATGAATGACAGAAAATTTTCAATGTAATTCACTTATGTCTGAGATCTCATTGACATGGCTATTTTTTCCAATGATGTAGAATTCAAGTAATACAGACCTTTGTATCTTGTGTCCATCTCCTCCCATATGCCTTCCAAAGGAGGTCCCATCCCACATGCTGGTGACTTTCCTGGACTTCTGACATAGTGAGGATACCACTGGAGTACTTGGACCATCCATCAGTCATCTATGGTTTTTGATATATGACCAATTCATTATCTTCCCCTCCATGGATTAGAATAGAATTTTAATTTTTCTTTCAATTACATCTGAATTCAATAAAAACCCAAGTTTCTACACACACTCCTCAAAAAAAAATCATGCTTCACTTGAGATCAATTATAAAGAAAAATCATAATGCATAAATGAACTGGTATCATTTGTGCCTTTCTCTTTTAACTAGAAAGACTAGAATTTAGAATATCTCAAAGGATCAAGAAAAAGGATGAAAATTTCAAAATAAAATTATAATTAATTTTTTTATACCTGCCTGGTCTTTCTGGTGTTCAAGCCTCCATTTTCCTGATGACATCCTTTACTTCTGTTTATTCAGTTTGTTCATTGATGTAGCCTTTTTTCCATATATTATGTGCTTCTTGCTGCAAAGGCAGCTATGTAGTACAGTAGCTAGGGATATGTGAATAGCAGATATGCCCAGTGGGGCATAGAGTCAAAAAGACCTGAGTTATAATGTGGTCTTGGATGCTTACTAGCAGTATGACCATGGCCAAGTCACTTCCTCAATTCCAAAATGGGCTTAATAATAATAGCATTTCCTTCCTGGGGTAGTTGTGAGGACTAAATGAGATAATATTTGTAAAACAGCACAGTGCCTGCCCATAAGAGGTGCTTAAAAATGTTTGTTTCCTTCTTCCTTTCCTTCCTCTTCATTGCCCTCTGTGTGATGGTCATTTTGATTCTTTGGAGGCAGTAATGTTCCATGTCTTGTAACCATATACTGATACCAGTAGTTCATTGGCATTAAAAGATGGGTCTCTATTTCTTTTTGTGTGTGTGAGGAGGCAATGAGGGTTAAATGACTTGCCCAGGGTTACACAGCTAGTAAATGTCATGTATCTGAGGCCAGATTTGAACTCAGGTCCTCCTGAATCCAGGGCTGGTGCTTTATTCACTGTGCCACCCAGATGCCCCTGGATCTCTATTTCAAGAAGAAGTCTAGGGGTATTAAAGGAGATTTGAAATATCCTGAAGATAATCCAGATCACTCTACTCTTCCTCCTCTTATTCTGAATGCAACTCATTGTCCATTTGTACTATCTGTCCTAGACAGAGATAAACTCTAGTTGTACTTTCAACTTCATGTCATAACCTTGACAATTCATAACTTTTATGCATTTGTGATGAATGAAAGGTTTGAGAGATATAATTTCTGAGTAATGGATCATTTTATTAATTATGGTTAGCAAATAATAAAAGGATGGTCATTTGGCCTTCTCTTGTAAATCAAAGACTCCTCCTGGAGGCCTCTTGACCTTTATATACCTTTGGACGAGTGGGTGTTCCTGAGAGGTAGCAATCAATTCTGATTGGTTAACAATTAATAAAAGAATGAATATTATAAAGAGAGGGGGACCTATTTTAATGAGGGGTGAGGGTATGTGACTCTGATCATTCAATTTTGGACAAAGATGATTTATCTCTACCCAGACGACCTCCACCAAGGACAATCTAGACAAAGGAGGTCCACCTCCACTCAGACCTGTAAACACGATGGACCCAAATTCAGTTATACTAGAATCTCTTTTCCTTTTGACCAAATCTAAGATTTCTCAGCTGGGTAAGTCTCACCTGAGATTTCATTTCATCATCAGCCCAGTCCTTCAGAGCTTTGACCTAATCTTCAAATGAGGAAATAGGAAGGGAAAAAAATCCTGGATTTCCTCAATATTAACAATTGGTTATTTAATAGTCATTTCTTTCATACTTGATTTTTTTCTTCATGAATAGCTAGGCCAAACTCTTTTGAGTGGGTTACAGACCTCTTCCAGATGACTCTTCAAAACTCTGGAGTTTATAAAATCAGCATGCTGTCATCAGTAAACAGGAGTGACCAGAAGACCTCATCATCCATAGGAACTCTCTTTCCAACTTGGAACTCCCTGTTTTGAGCTTCATCTTATGTTTATGATTAAATGTTTGTGGACCAATGTTATCTTTATTTGATCTTTCATGAAACCTTGAGAGTGTTCTAACATAACTATAGTATATATTTTGTTGTAAGAGAGTCTTAAAGGTTACATTTTTCTCTATTGAATCATATGCCCCAAAGTGGCTTGAATAATATACATCTTTCAGTCAATCATGTGATGGAAAAGATAAGGTCTACTGTGGAATGTCACTTGTGAAAGCCATCCTGTTCCCTAAGAAGACTCTCACTGATGAATTAATGAATGTATAGATATGTTTTTTTTTTAACATATAGGCCAAGGACAGCTAAGAGATCTATGGATAGATTTCAGGAGGGGTCTGCAAATTTGGATGGTAAAATCAAAATCACATCTTTATTTTCACCAGTGTCCATATTTCCTTTGACTATTTAAGAACATTATTTTGTGAAGGAATCCATAGGCTTTCCCAGACTGCTAATGGGGTCCATGACACAAAAAAGGTTAAGAACTCCTAGTTGCAGATGATGTTCATGAAAATTATAGAGGGGAAAGTAGGCGTATAGCTTAAGAGTTGGTGATATTCTCTGTTTCCCCTTTTTCATAATAAAAGGGCTGAATTTTTTCCTCTCACACCTTTCATATCTTCTCCTCCTTCAGATACTCTATGGAATGATCCCTCAGTGCCCTAATCCTGCCTCAGTCATTGACTACTTGTGATTTGGGAAAGTCATTTAACTTTTCAGGGATAAACTAGATGGCCCTGAAGCCCCTTATAACTCTAAATCTATGATCACAATTATTTATATCTGGAACTGTAATGTTAGAATATAAGGTTATATTTCTAATATCCTTGATGAAAGAATATGTCACAAAAATCTTGTCATATTCCCCACTCCACCCCCATTCTTCTTTAGTCTACTTCCCTACTTCCATTTCCTTTTTTAAATGCCCTCATAGTGCTTAATTAGATCTTTCACCAAACTTTCTTTAAATCAGGAGTCATTAATCTGAGGTCTTTGAACTGCTCTTAAAAAGTATATTGATAACGCTAGTCATTCCCCTATTGAGAAATGATCAAATGATATGAACAGGCAGTTTCAGATGAAGATATCAAAGCTATTGCCATATGAAAAAATATTCTAAATCACTATTGATTAGAATAATGCAGATTAATACAACTGTGAGGTACCACCTCATACCTATCAACTTGGCTAATATGACAAAAAAGGAAAATAATAAATGTTGGAGAAGCTGTGGGAAAATTGGAACACTAATGCATTGTTGGTGGAGCTGTGAACTGATCCAACCATTCTGGAGAACAATTTGGAACTATGCATAAAGGGCTCTAAAACTGTGCATACCCTTTGACCCAGCAATACCACTACTAGGTGTGTATCTCAAAGAGATCATAAGAAAGGGAAAAGGACCCACATATATAAAAATAATTTATAGCTGCTCTTTTTGTGGTGGTAAAGAATTGGAAATTGAGGGGATTCCCATCAATTGGGGAATGGCTGAACAAGTTGTGGTATATGAATTTAATGGAATACTATTGTGCAGGAGAATTTCAGAGAAACCTGGAAGGATTTACATGAACTGATGCTGAGTGAGAAGAGCAGAACCAGGAGAACGTGGTACACAGTATCAACAACATTGTGTAATCAACTGTGATAGACTTAACTCTTCTCAGCAATACAATGATCCAAGGTAATTCCAAAGGACTCATGATGGAAAATGCTCTCCACATCCAGAAAAAAGAACTGTGGAATCTGAATGCAGATTGAACCATACTGTTTCTACTTTTTTTTTTTTTCTTTCTCTTTTGAGATTTTCCCCTTTTGTTCTAATTCTTCTTTCACAACTTGACTAATGCAGAAATATGCTTAATGTGATTGTACATATAAAACGTATATCAGATTGCTTTCTGTCTTGTGGAGGGGGGAGGGAAGGGAAGGAGGGAGAAAAATTTGGAACTAGAAATCTTATAAAAACAAATGTTGAAAACTATCTTTACATGTAACTGGAAAATAATAAAATACGTTTATGATTTTAAAAAGCTTCCCCCCAAAGAAAGTATTTTGATAACTATGTTTCACTATAATTGGTTTCCTTTATAATCTTCTATATTTTATTTCATGCATTTAAAACAATTCTGAAAAGAGTGTTACCAGGCCATCAAAGGGGTACATGACACAAGAGAGGTTAAGAAGCCCTGCTTTAAAGTGATTTTTCTGGTCTTCTGCATTTTTTCCCTTCACTTTATGTGTGATTGGCAATGATTATTCCATCATTCTTCCCTCTTCTCCATAAGATTGACGTCTAGAATATAGGAATCTCTAAATAAAAGCTTATTGATAAGATTTTTTAAAAATTAGCTTATATTCTAAGCTAGTGTTGTCAAATTCAGATAGAAACTAGAAACAGATCCCTGTATCCACATATTGACTTAGAAAACCACAACTTAACATGATCTATATTGTATTATATTTTTATTTATTTTGTTAATTATTTCCCAATTGCATTTTAATTTGGTTTGGACCCACTTGGGAGTGTTGTGGGCCACAAGAGGCTGCTAAGTCACTGTTGCCTTTGGCTAGCATCTCTCTGACTTCTTGGCAAATAAGTTGTGTTTGCTGACTAAGGTGCTTTTCAGGCCCTTTTGGTCTCCTTGTGGTGGCGATTGATTTTCACTGGCTGTGCTTCCATATGAGCTTATAATAATTGGTGCCAGTGTCCTTTCTGTTGTAATTTGGTTGATAAAAATAGCACCTGAAGATTATTCTGATCAATATGAAGGAAGTTAAGAAAAGTGCTCAGGTCTTATCAGACGGAGAGATGCTCCTTCCATTTACACTTATTTTAGCAATCTAACCCCAAACTTCTTAAACTGTGGGCATGATCCCATATGGGGTCACATAACTGAATGTGGGGGTTGTGAAAAATCTGGTGGTGAATGTTTGATTTGGATACCTGTTATATATATCTATGTATACATATACACAGATTATATGTATAACCTATATACCCAGAGTCATGTAAAAATTTCCCAGGTGAAAAGAGGTTGTGAAAGGAAAAAGTTTAAGAAGCCCTGATCTAATTAATAATAGCAATATTGTAAAGATAATCTGGACATCTAGGTGGCACAGTCAAGAAGACTCATCTTTATGAATTCAAATCTGGCCTCAGACACTGACTAGCTATGTGACCCTGGGCAAGTCACTTACCCTGTTTGCCTCAGTTAATTCATTTGCCTCTGTCAAATGAATGAGAGAGGGAAATGGCAAACCACTCCAGTATTTTTGTCAAGAAAACCCCAATTGTGGTCATGAAGAGAGGGACACAACTGAAAAATGACTAAACAGCAAAGATAACCAACTGTGAAAAACTTAGTAACTCTGATCAATAAAATGATCCACCACAACTCCAAAAGACTCATGATATAAAAAACTATCCACCTTCAGAGAGAGAACTGTTGGACTCAGAGTATGGATTAAAGATTTTTTTCTTTATTTTTCTTTCTTTATTTCTCAGAACATAGTTAATACATAAATATGTTTTGCATGATTATATATGAATAATGGTTTTGTATTTCTAACCCTTTCAATGTATGGGAAGAGACTGGAGGGAGGTAGAGAATTTGCAACTGAAAATAAAAATAAAACGAGACTTATTTCAGGTCTCGTCTTGGCTGTGTCTATCCACCCTAAGAACCAGTTTGTGTTATGTCCAGAAAGGACCAATCCTTTTAGAGATTTCTTTTTTGATATGTCAGGGAATGACAAGGGAATGGAATTAATGTCAATGATAAGCTTAACAATCTGTTTTATTGGAAAGAAGCCCCTAAACACTGAAATCACTGCAAGAAGCTATCCTGAAAGAGAATGAAAACCTGGAAGAGGCAGGATAATTTTGAGTAAAGCTTATCTGATCAGTTGTTCAGAGAACTTTCTCCCTCTCTTTCCCCTTCTATAGAAGTTTACATTTGGATAGGAAGAAGAAAGGCAGAAGTATGTGTGTATGATTGTTTGCTACTTGGAAAAGTCAGTGGTACATACAATGCCCATTAGGAAGTAGTTCCACATTCACTGAGGGCAGCTAGGTGATGCAGTGGATAGAATGCCAGGCCTGGTCCTGAGTTCAAATTTGACCTCAGACACTGTGTGACCCTAGGCAAGTTACTTAACCCTGTTTGCCTCAGTTTCCCCATCTGTCAAATGAGCTGAAGAAAGAAATGGCAAACCACTCCAGTATCTTTGCCAAGAAAACCCCAAATGGGGTCACGAAGAGTCAAAAACAACTGAAATAACTAAACAACAAAGCAGTGTCCCAGCTTCTGAAAAGAATCATGGCCAAGGACATTCTTTCTAACCCCATGCTTTGATCCTGATATAGATGTGATTGCATGGTCCCACTGAATTTCTGGTTGTTTTTTTCCTTTTGTTATATTATACAGAAGTTTTCACTGTGAATGTCACCATTATCATAATTCACACTTACACAGTATAGTTCACAAAGCACTTTCCCATATATTATCTCATTTAATCCTCACAACAAACCTGTGAGGTAGGTATTATTATTACCTTCATTTTACAGATGAAGACACTGAGGCACAGAGAAATTAAATGATTTGTCCAAGGTCACATAGTATCTGAGGTAGGATTCTAACACAGGTTTCACTGACCCTAAGGCCAGCACTATATCCACTCTATTGCAATGCCTAGCAAAAAGAATTGACATTTGTATAAAGCTTCGAAATGTGCAAAGCACTTTATTTCTTTTGAACTTCACAACAACTCCTTGAAGTATACAGTTATTATTCCCATTTTAGAAAGGGGGAAATAAGATCAAAGGGGTTCAGTGTCACACAGTTAGTAAGTATCAGAAGTAAGATTTGACTCCAGATCTTTTTTGGGGGGGCAGGGCAATGAGGGTTAAGTGACTTGCCCAAGGTCACAAAGCTAGTAAGTGTCAAGTGTCTGAGTTCAGATTTGAACTCAGGTCCTCCTGAATCCAGGGCTGGTACTTTATCCACTGTGCCACCTAGCTGCCCCCTCCAGATCTTCTTGATCCCAAGTCCTGCCTTCTCACCTGTCTGGGTTGGATCCATTATGATCTTAGGATCATTAGTATAGATAGATTTTGTCCTTGTTGTTCAGCTGTTTTTTTCAGTCCTGTCTGACTCTGTGACCCCATTTGGGGTTTTCATGGCAAAGATGCTGGAGTGCTTTGTCCTCTTCTTCTCTAGTTTGTTTGACAGATGAAGAAATGGAGGCAAACAGGGTGAAGTGACTTGCCCAGGGTCACATGTAAATGTCTGAGGCCAGATTTGAACTCAAGAAGACAAGTCTTTCTGATGCCAGGCCTGGCATTCTTTCCACTATGACTCTTGGTTGCCCCCAAAAGACTTTACAAGCCATATAAGCTAACTCCTCACTTTATAGATGGAGAAACTAAGGCCTAGAGAAGTTATATGACTTGGCCAAAGTCATATAGTAGTAAATTGGGAGCTAAGATTTGAACCCAGGTTCTCCGACTCCAAATTCAGGACTTCTTTCACTATGAAATTGTCAAGTCAAGTCATCAAACATTTATTAAGAATCTAATATGAGGGGGCAGCTAGGTGACCCAGTGGATAAAGCACCGGCCCTGGATTCAGGAGGACCTGAGTTCAAATCCAACCTCAGACACTTGACACTAGCTGTGTGACGCTGAGCAGGTCACTTAACCCTCATTGCCCTGAAAAAAAAGAATCTACTATGTGCTAGGTACTGTGCTAGCGCAATGTGGGATCTTGTAAGCTTTGGAATTCTTCAAAGTTCTTTTTGGTCTGACTAATTTCTTACCTGCTATTCTTTGAAGACTTTCCTATTTTTTTCTCACTTGGACAATTATCATTTTTTGGAAACATATTTTTGGTTTCTAGTTTCAGGGAACTGATATTTTTATTTTCAGCTCATAGTCATCTTGGGCTTCTAATGGATTTTTTAAAAGTCTATAGGCTTCCTATGTTTTCATGTGTCATAACTCGACCTTTTCTCCTTGACTAATGCCATCATCTTGTCACAATTCCCTCCTTAAAAATGGAGTAACTATACAAGCAATTTCTTCAGTATTCTTTTCCCCATCAGGATGTTGAATTGAACTGTGTTGGGAACACTATTACAAAACAACACCCCCACAGAGTAAAGGGAGCCTTTTCAAGGAGTAACATCCTCTTATGGTGGCCTTTAATGTATAATCTCTAAAGACATTCAAAGCTGTGTTGTGTTTCAGCTACTATAGGCAAAAATGAATTTTAAAAGACAAGAGAAAGAACATCCAGTTGACAAAATTTTATCATACCTACTATAGAAGGATGAAATTAAGTGGTGTCCAATTCAGTTAAAAGGCCAGAAGTTCCCTATTCCTGACCCCATCCCTACGAAGTAGTTACTAGCCCCATTTTCCAGATTGAGAAAGTGAGTGATAGAAGGATGGAATTATTTTACCTCAAGTCATAGACATAGTGGGCATCTACAGCATAGGTCCAGCTCTTCATGACCCCATTTGGGGTTTTCTTTGCAAAGATACTAGAATGGTCTGCCATTTCTTTCTCCAGTTCATTTTACAGATGAGGAAACTGAGGCAAACAAGGTTAAGTGAATTGCCAAGGGTCACACAGCTAGTAAGTGTCTGATACTAGATCTAAACTCAGGAAGATGATCTTTCCTGATTCCAAGCCCAGTGTTCTATCCACTGCACCAACTAATAGCCACAGGATAAATAGGAAATAATTAAAAGATAGAAATTACTGGAATTAAGCGGGGATGGGGGTGGGAAAACCTTCCTTTAGAAGGCAGGATGTTAGTTAGGATTTAAAAGAAGCTGGGGAGGCCAGTAGTCAGAGTGGATGAGGAAGAGTGATCCATGCATGGGAGAAACAGAAAGAATGCCCCTAATCAAGAGATCAAATATCTTGTTAAGGGAACAGCCAGAAGACCAGTGTCTCTGGATAGAAGAGTCAACATTGGAAACTAAGGTGTAAGAAGACTTTCTCTCCTATAATGAGAGGATTGGCGGGTGGAGCAATAAACTCCTCCCAAAGCCTTCCTTTATAGAAGGCTCAAAATTTTCCAACTAAACTCTTCATTTTCCATTAGTTGCTATATTTGGTTTTGACTCCACAAATATCATGCCCTTGTGCCAGGTACCTCCTGGTTGCTCCTCCCCCTGCCTTTTTTTTTTTTTTGCAGGGCAATGGGGGTTAAGTGACTTGCCCAGAGTCACACAGCTAGTGTTAAGTGTCTGAAGCCGGATTTGAACTCAGGTACTCCTGAATCCAAGGCCAGTGTCTTATCCACTGCGCCACCTAGCTTCCCCCCCTGCCTTTTTAAAATTAAAATTTATTTTGTTTTTAATTTATGAAGTAAAACAATCATTTCCATAACATAGTGTAATAAAAGGATGCAAATCTACTATGTATAACTTGCTATTGCTTTTAAATATATAACAAAGTTATCATGTACATTTCTTTTTTCCTTTTTTTCTCTCCCCCAATATTGATAGCCACCATCAGTCATAAATAGGTATATATGTATTTGTAAAATTATTATATACATACTTCCATTCATCAGTTCCCTTTTAGCTTCCTTTTGTGTATTGTCTTTCTTCATTAGATTATAAACTCCTTGAGGACAAGGATTGTCTTTCTTTTTCTCATTTGTATTCACCATGCTTAGCACAATGCCTGGCACATTGCAGACACTTAATTGATGTTTATTGACTATTGACCTCCTCTGAATCTCATTTTCCTCAACTATGCATGCTCTGGACCTACTTTCCTAACCCCTACTAGCATGGGGTGGAGGTGGGGAGGGGGAGGACCCCCCTCAGGGCTCTAGGGTTAACTCAGAGGAGTTGGGGGGGTGTCTTTCTTAATGCTCTAGCTCACAATTTCCATCAATGTGTTTGTCTTCTAACTGAATCTAATATTAATTACCCAGCCAGACTTAATTACCTTATAGGAAGAGTTATTTCCTATGGTAGTCTAGTAAGAACAGTTGATACATAAAATTCCCTCCTAAAGTGTGGGATATACTCTCCCATAAGTACATCAGAGTCTGGGGGGTAAGTGAGGTCAAACTCAAAGCATGTGTGGCAAAAGGGTAACTCACAGCTCCTGGAAGTCCTTTTGCTGAAGCCCTAAAGAGCCCTTTGGTATGACATCACTTCTCTGCTGAGCTCTTTATAAAGTCTTGAAAATGCATTTTTTAAAAATCAGGTCCAATCTGTTCTTGGCTCCTAATTCATACTTGCCATTGCTGACTCTAGAAACAGTGCTAGGACTCTGAGGAGTCTGGTTTTCTGAAGTTCATGAGAAACTCCTTCAGCCATGCTATCCTCCCCATCAAGCAATGCCTTCTGAGGGACTTGGATGGAGGCTTCCACCACTAATCTATTAGACATTCAAATCTTTGATGTCTTTGAAAGCCACTGGATGAACTGGAGTAACTGACAGAGGAAATCGGGACTTAGTCACTCCAGTTCATCCAATGCCTTTTAAAGACATCTGAATGCTGATCACTACCCTTACAAAAGTATGGATATTAATAATTAGACTAATAACCTCAATCTGGGCTGAGTGGGATATGGTGGACTTGAGTCAGTTTAGACTCTGAAACTTATCAGATTATTCTGTCTATGTTTAGTCCCATTGTTAAATCATATATCTTGCTTTGCTGAACTTAGTGTCTCTTGTTAGCCATTCCGTCGCTACCCTCTTGTCCCCCCTTGCTTTATGACCTTGTTTTATGACCAAGCAGGAGAGCTGTCTCCTGTTAGTGCAGACTTACCCTGACACTACCTCTCCCCTCTTGCATTCCTAAGCCCCAGCTCAAATAAATCTGTCTACCATCTCTCCCTTCTCTCCCTTTGCCCCCTCCTTACATGGGTGGAGTGGTTTCACCCTTTCCCCCTCCCCTTCCCCCAGCTCTCAGACATAGCTGAGCATGCATCCATACCATGATCATGAGCTGAACATACATCCTGGGTGAGACAGGATTGGATGTTAGATTGTGAGCTCACCCTGTGTATGAGGGAATCCCCCCCCTCAAAACTTCCATAAAAACCCAACTCATGAGCTCATTAGCATGGTCCTCACCTCTTGCATAGGGTCGCTCATTCTCATGAGAATGAAATAAATCTGTCTCTGCTTGACTTGGTAGTCTCCTTGAATTATTTGGGTAAACTGAGGCAAATTGTCATTATACATGGGCCATGACCAATATGTCTTGCACTGGACTGCGATGACTCTGGAGGAGAGAGTGGGGACTGATGCACAGCTCTGCCTCACTTAAATCCAATTAACTTACAAGTCAAGACATAACCCTCGTAATGTCATCGGTCCTCTTCCAGAACAAGGAGTGAACAACAACAATGATAACCTCAATAGAAATCACCTTTTGAATGATAAAATGGTAGTTGGAATCAAAGATGTATATGACTAATAAATTAGTGGTGGAAACCTCCATCCAAACTCGACCTGGAGTCAGAAAGACTCATCTTCCCGAGGTCAAATTTGGGCAAGTCATTTTACCTTGTTTACCTCAGTTTCTTCATCTGTAAAGTGAGCTGGAGAAGGAAATGGCAAACTACTCCAATATCTTTGCTTTCTAAATATTACCTCATTTTATCTTCATAACAACCCATGAGATAGGTGCTATTATTATCCCCATTTTCCAGATGAGGAAATGGAGGCAAAAAGAAGTTAAACCTTAAGGGCCAAGAATCTAGACTTACTGTCTCAAGCACCAAATAAAACCAAAATTCCTTCCACCTTCTCCTCCCAGACAATGCCTACCTTTTCCCACTGGCTCAGTTTGGTGTTGTAACCCTTTGCTCATTGACCTCTCAAATAGAGAGGTCAATCTGCAAGCTGCAGATTACTCAAAGTTTCCATGCTGTAATGACTCAGCCTTCTCCAAGCAAAGAGCTTATGGTTTTAGCCCTTGGGGCCACATGACTCCCTTCCTTTGCTCTTTCAGGGAGCTTATAAGACAAAGTTAATAATAAACAGCATAACTTTTGGGTTTTTTAATAATTGTAGCTCAGAGTCCTCAAGCCAAGGTGAAAGTCCTGTCTATTCGGATAGATATTAGTATCCCCCTTCTAGTCCTGTTTCTAATCCTTTGGCTACTACACTAATCACCATCACCCCCATTTGCACTCAGCATTCAATTAAAGACATGCAATATTCTAAAGCAATTAAGATAGAGTTTATCTTTATCTGGGGAAAGCTGGCTTGAAAATGCTATTAAAAACAAATAATCAACTTTTAAAAAAGAACAATAAACTCTATATTTAAATCTCTTTCCTTTTGGATGAAAGAGAGTTACTTAGTGTCTTCATGACCCCATTGGGGTTTTCTTGGCAAAGATACTAGAGTGGTTTGCCATTTCCTTTTCCAGCTTATTTTACAGATGAAGAAACTGAGGCAAACAAAGTGAAGTGACTTGCCCAGGGTCACACAGCTCAGAAGTGTCTGAGGCCAGATTTGAGCTCAGAAAGATACTCTATTCAGTGTACCACATCTATATCCATATGGAAGAGAGAGGAGAGGGGAAAGAAAAACAAAAATGATAAAGCACTTCAGAGCCATTGGGTTTCTTAGAAAAGGGCAAGTTTACCATACTTTGGACCTGAGATGCCTCATCTACCTGGTGGACAAATATTCTGGTCACTCTGGTAGAGTTTGGACATGCTTAATGCCATTTTCCTCTGCTTTTCCCATTGACCCATCTGTGCAGATATGTCTGTGTTTTTCTTCTGTCTCTATAGCAGAATGATCCCACCCTGGAAAACTCTGACTTTCAGCTCAAACCTGAGATAGACCAATGTCTTCTTGGGCTGGGAAGACTACATATCCCAGAAGTCCATGTAGGCATTCTAAAACCTGTGCCTGACTTGCAGGCTTTGGTCCCAGGTCGAGTCGACATTTGATAAACTAAGTGAAAGAATGCCAATTTCAGCTGGTTATATCTGCTCAATCACCAGGCCATACAATGACTCTCTATAGGAGTTTTTGTAAAAGAACTGGAAAAGTTTTTATTGTTTGTTTTGTTTTGGTCTTCTATGTCTTGTTGGAGCCCTGGTATTATTAGTCCAAAAGAAAAATGGGGAGTAATGAATCTGGCATTAACTATATAGCTCTTTGAACAGTCTCACTTTTTGGAATCTATTATTTGCCATTGATATTTGGTACTGGTGGCCCAATAGTAAGGGTAGGCAATGTAACTGATGGGGGGAAGGTACCCACCCATAAACAATTGGGAAGCGAGTCCTTGACGGGTTAAACTTAAGGTTCGTAAGCCCAAAAAGCTTCAGCTGTCAAGACAATGAGGGTATGTGTTAAACAGCAGACAGGTAGGGAATCAGCCTGAGGGTAAATGATGTCAGATGCAGGCCAGCAAAGAGACTTTTCATAAGAACAGCAAGAGAGACAAACTCATCAAAATAGTCTGAGGCATAGAGGCAACTTGTTTCCTGCCCTGAAGCTGAATTCCCATAATAAGACTTTCAATAATGAGGAAATTGTACTTCCTGGGCACAAGCAGGTTCAGGGACAAGTTGTGAATGTATATGGCATTGAGGAGCCAAGTTATGGTTAGAAAAGAACCACTGTCAGCCAGCAGGGGGCAGGAATGAGAGCATTAGGAGGAATAATCAGAGGTCCATCCAGATGACTGGAGTCATCCTTGAGAAAGAAGCCGAGACATGGTTTCTGAGTGCAGAGACACACAGCTAATGGACTGACATTTGACTCTTCTGTAGTTCGGAGCTCTGATTTTTGGCTTTCCTGGTCATGAGAGGGTACATTTGTATCTGAGCTCCTATATTATGTTTCTTTGGGACCCACTTTGCATCTGTTACCCTGCCCAGTTTCAACTCCATAGAATAAGGTGCTCTTCCCAGGATTAACTAATTTCTTCTTCTTCTTCTTCTTCTTCTTCTTCTTCTTCTTCTTCTTCTTCTTCTTCTTCTTCTTCTTCTTCTTCTTTTTTGCAGGGCAATGAGGGTTAAGTGACTTGCCCAGGGTCCCAAAGCTAGTCATTGTCAAGTGTCTGAGGCCGGATTTGAACTCAGGTTCTGAATCCAGGGCTGGTGCTTTATCCACTGCACCACCTAGCTGCCCCCAACTCATCACTTCTAAGTCAAATCTTGAATCTGACCCCCTCAACCTCCTCGCCCTCCTTGTTTGGAGGACTGGAAGGTGGAGTGCCACACTTCTGCAATGCTTCCTTTTAAATAAGGCAGAACCCAGGCTCTTGGACTGCTCCACTTTTTATCTGGGCACTACCTGTATTCAGTTCAATAGAACAAGATGCCCCCATTCTAGGTTCCTTCATGTACCATTTCCCCTCCTCTCCTCCCCTTTCCTTATTCCTTTTGTGTGTTGTCTTCTCCTTTAGAATGTAAGTTCATTGAGGGTAGGTGCTATCTTTCTTTTTATTTATTTATTGTCTCTCCAGTGCTTAGCACAGAGCCTGGCATCTCATAGGTGCTTAATAAATATTTATTGAATTGTATTGGATTTCTGGGCTACGAGGTCTGGGAAGGAGTTGGGGGCTTCCAACCCATGTGGAATCTTTAGTACATTTGGTTTTGTTCTGTTTCTTCTGTTATTATTTGAAAACTGTGTACAGGTATATTGTACTTTTGTGAATAAAATTCACTGGATTAAAACAGGAAAAAGATGAGATGTAGAATTTTCCTGGATGTTAGGATGTTAAGCCAAGAGTCTGGTTGGATAAATTCACACAGCCTAACCCTTTAGACCAAAGGTTCTTAAACTTCCTTCCCTTCCCTTCCCTTCCCTTCCCTTCCCTTCCCTTCCCTTCCCTTCCCTGCCCTGCCCTTCCTTTTTCTTTCTTTTTTTCTTTCTCCTCCTCCTCCTCCTCCTCCTCCTCCTCCTCCTCCTCCTCCTCCTCCTTCTTCGGCACCACAGATTCCTTTGGCAGTCTGATGAATTTTATAGCCTCCTCAGCATAATGTTTTTTTTTTTTTTGGTGGGGCAATGAGGGTTAAGTGACTTGCCCATGGTCACACAGCTAGTAAGTGTCAAGTGTCTGAGGCTGGATTTGAACTCAGGTCCTCCTGAATCCAGGGCCTGTGCTTTATCCACTGTGCCACCTAGCTGTTCCAGCATAATGTTTTTAAATACATAAAGTAAAATGCTATACATAAGATTACAAAGGAAACCAAAGGTTAATGAAAAATAAATATGCATTTTTCCCCCATACAAGTTTGTGGATCCACTCCCAGAAATCTATCCACTAAGCCCTTGCAGGTCCAAGCACCTCAGATTAAGAAGTGCTGCTTTAAGCTAATTAAAGTAGTATTAGCACACAGGAAAGGAACACAGCTAGAGGGGAGGGAGGCATCTAGCTCTTTGGTATCCATGGATAGCTTGCCATTACTCACAGAGTGCCTTCATTGGGTAGAGCACATATCCATTGGAGATGAATGTGTAGCCAAGTGTCCTTGGTTCTTGTTGCTGTATATTATCAGGCAATTTTACCAGCAGCACCCCCTTTTTAAAGTAGCCCCTTTGTTAAAGTAATATTTGCCTGACTGAGCCTCCTGCAGTTTAATCCAGAGATAGTTAGGTATCAAATGAACAATGACCTCAATTTAAGAGGGACTCTAAGAATACTGTTTTCCTTGGTTTGTATTATGCCCCCACAAACATCACACAGGATTGAGGATTGTAATTTATCCCCAGAATATCTTCATTTACTTTCAGACCCACTCAGCATGCCAAATTAATCTGGGTTATAACACCCTAGCCCCTCACTCCCATCCCTCTATTAGCATAGACTATTTGCTAAATTGGACAACTGCCAGGTCCAGATTAATGTGGCTTAATTTGAGGACCCCAGCATTAACAAAAGATTCATCTAGAACTGCATGAACCATTCATCATGGAGATCGATGTACAGTGTTACTATCAGGGCTGTTCTTTCACAGGCTCTATCCCTCTCACCCTCCATAGTTTTCCTCCAAGCTGGAATGCAATAAGAAGGCATGCAATGGAAAAGGCCTCACTATAAAGAGCTGTCTCTCCCATCACTGTCTTCATTGACCATACAAACCTGAAGCATCTGCAGAACCCTCAGTAACGGCACCAATGTTACATTGGTGGAGCCATTATTTTTAGTAATGTTTCACTTTTCTGTTCTCTACTTCCCAGGATGCCACAATCTATGGGCAGGTGCATGATTGTGAAAACCATCCCTGGCACACCTGCTGGATTCATCACTCTGAAGTCCTTCAGGTAGATTCCAAACTTTCAAGTCACTCGGTCTTGATCTGACCTTCTAGATCTAATCCAACATTAGCAGGCACAAGATGCTGAAATATAGGCTCGATTATCTACCTTCTAACCTGTAATGACTACTGTAAAGTCGCCATCTGTAAGGGACTAAAATTCTAGCTATACTGTCTAAAAAATCTAATGAGTGGTCGCCAATAAATTAGGAGCTTTAGCAAGAGTTTAGACTTTAAAATATTTATTAAAGAGCATTAGGATCTAATGATCAGAGAGAAAGGTAAAAATCTATTTCTAAGATACCCCATCATCTGACCTGCCGTGGTGAGGTCAGGAACCAAAAAAAGGACCCAACTCCTCCTTCTTTCTCCCAGAAGCCTCCTCTGAAACAGGGAATATCCCATCTACACGTGCACACAGCTCCAAGCTAATTGGCTGATAGCTTTGATAGACAGTACCCACGAGCAAACATCACTTCCTGATGCCAAGGAACTGACCACATGGCTTGCCCTCAGACGCCTTCTCCTCATGGCGGAGCTTTCCTACAGTATCTCTCTAGCAGGTGGCATCACTCCAATTGTTACACTACTGATCCAGAGTAGTGGTCAGTTTCCAAAAGACTCTTGCACCCTTTTCTTCCAGCCCCTCCACACAGAGTTGCTCCTTGTAATCTTGTCCTAGAAAATCTTCACAGAGTCATACAATCTAAGATACAGAACTGGTAGAGATCTGGCCTACTAATCGAAATCCCTCATTTTGCAAACAAGGAAACTGAGGCCCAAGGAGGTTAAATGATGTGCTTAAGTCATAATGACATTTATCACACAGATAATAAATATTAGGGCTTGATGGGCAGTGTTGCATGTTTGTCATTGGACTTGAGATGGTCAAATAGGGCATAGTAACTTCTGATATGTCCAGTTCTGTGACATATCAAGAAAATGAGGAGAATTCCACAGCATTGCAGTAACTCCTGCCAACTCTCCTCTATCATTGGCAGGTAGTAGTAACACTGTACTTTATGTTGGACCTGTAATATTCCAAGCTGATTATGAGACAATTCTGGTGGTGATAAATACCTGATAAAGGTGACTCCCTTCTTTCCCTGAGCAAGACCTCTAACTCCTGATAGACATATTTTGACTCAAAATGTTTCTTCTCTCATGTAATTTAGATTTATATTTCATTTTTGCATGGCATAATTTACATACATCCCTCCTAGGTAAGAATGAACCTTTTTATGGCATACTTTATTTGGTCCAATGACCAGATGGAATGCAGGGACTTGACTCTTAAGCATTATCTTGATGACAATTCTATACTTTCAATCATCAAGGTAATCTAGGCCAATAAACATTTATTAAATGTTTACTATATGCTAGGCATAGTACCTGTCCTCAAGAAGATGATATTCTACTTTGGAGAGGATATGGGAGTTAACAGGCAAGTTCATGTATGATAATTTGAGGAGGGAGAGAACTTTAGAAGTTAGGGGCATCAGAAGAGGCTTCCTATTAGAGGGGTCATATGAGCCAAGCCTTGAAGGAAGATGGAGATTCTAAGAGGCTGAGGACAAGAGGGTATTCATTACAGGCACCAAGAACTGTCTGTTCAAAGCCACAGAAGTGGGAGATAGAATGCCTAATTTGGGGAACCTCAAGTAGGTCACTTTAGCTAAAATGCAGAGTGTATGCCAAGTGTAAAATAAGCCAGGATAGGTAGAGTGGGCTGTAAAGGGCCTCAAATGCCAACTTGGGGAATTTGTATTCTTGTCATAGAAGCAATAGGAAGTCATTGACGTCATAAGAAGGGGAGGCTGGCCACCATTTCATCCTTGAGAAGTTCTTACCCATAGGGCATTGATCAAGTCTGGATATCCTCAAAATTTCTATACTGAGAGGAAAGCTTGTGGACCAGGCAATAAGACTCTTTCTATTCACTCAAGTAATGAGCCTTGTGAGTCTTTCTTGCTATTTCTCTGTTCTATGATTCTATGGCGTTTGTCAAATTCAAATTACACCCCCCAAATCCTTTCTTACCCCAGATAAACACTGGAAAGGAAGTGGAATATATAGTCAAGGAGATTCTAGATTCAAAGATACAATGGGACTATATCCAGTGTCTAGTAGACTGGCAAGGTCAAGGTTTCACAAAATGTCATGAGAATTGACCTTTTAACAATGAAATCCCAGCAGGCCAAAATCTCGGGGCTTTGGGAGGTGTTCTAGAGTTCTGTTACTTATGGACATAATCCTATTACTAACAGAAAGTTGCTTTCTTACTTACTCCAGTTAGCTACATGACCCAATTGCTGCTCCTGTTGTTGTCTGTTCTTGAAGAGGATCAAAATGATGTCACTATGTTGAAGTCAAGGTACAGCTGGCTGATCAGACCAATACCAGCTTTGAAGGCTCTACTACAGGTCAGGCACAAATAATGTACATGAACATTTAAGGTAGAGATGTTTCTAAATTTGCACATCTCACGTTTCTTTTCAGCTATTGCAAATCTGCTTTGCTCATAGAGCACAACACCTTCTTTGATGCGGGCATGCCATGCAGAACCAATGTGCCGACCCCCTATGCCTGTGAAACCTGGACAGTGTGCCAGCCCTGTGCTAGGGAACTGAATTGCTTCCATTTGAATTGTCTTAAGAAGATTTTGAGACTTTTGTATTTTTTACTTTTTTCCCTATCCAATACAACTTTATTATTTTTTTCAGTTACATGTAAAGGGAGTTTTCAACATTCATTTTTATAAGATTTAGAGTTCCAAATTTTTCTCCCTCCCTCCCTTTCCTCCCCCCTCCACAAGATATCAACCAATGTGATATAGGTTATATATGTACAATCCACAAGTGCTCTTTTTTTTTTTTTTAGTCTGTGTTCAGTCAGTATCAGTTCTTTCTCTGGAGGTGGATAGTATGAGATGATGTTTTTAAGCTGAATGGCTAGAGGCTCCCTCCCTGTATTTCTCCTATTCCAAATGGCTGGTTGATAAAACGATATCACAGGGTAATTACAAGATTCCCAAGGATAGATAGGTAGGTAGGCTTCTAACAGCACTCTCTAGACTTTTTACTCACACTTTCCCACCAAGCCCCTTGAATTTCGGGAAAGTGCTCTACAGGGAATGAAAAATCTAACTAAGCAAAGAGGGAGTGTGGATAGAATTCAGCTCCCATAAAAGAGAGTGCTATCTTGAGCAAAGAAATTTCTAGAGACAAAATGTCATTTCATTGAAGCCTTTTCTTCTCATCAGAGTATATTTCCCTCCATATTGACCTCTCTGGCATCAGACCACTGCTATAAATTCTGCCTAGCTCTTGCCAAACCCTAGGGATTTCATTATCTCCTGAACTCTGACATAACCTGGCACCGCATTATGTTTGATTTGCTGGATCAAAACTAGAAGCATTTGAGGACTGTCATATGGAAGAGGGATTAATTTTATTCTGCTTGGTCCTGGAGGGTAGAACTAAGATCAATGCATGGAAGTTAAAGAGAGGTACATTTAGACTTGATGTAAGAAAAAATTCCTGACAATCAGAAACTATCTAAAAGTAGATTGGCTTCCTCAGGGGTCTAGTGAGTTATTCCTAGCTGGAGGTCTTTGAGCAAAAGCTGGATGGCCATTTGTTGGGATGTTTTAAAGGATTTGTTGTTCAGGTAGGGGTTGGGCCAGAT
Organism: Dromiciops gliroides; assembly: GCF_019393635.1. Taxonomy (NCBI): domain Eukaryota; kingdom Metazoa; phylum Chordata; class Mammalia; order Microbiotheria; family Microbiotheriidae; genus Dromiciops; species Dromiciops gliroides. Next base: position 240,575,115 of record NC_057862.1, on the reverse strand, counting down.
GCTCTCTGAGAACTATTCCAACTCTGAGAGTTTGTATGATGGGGTTATACCCTTGTTTCCCAGGGACCTGCTAAGTAGAAGTCACGTGAACAACTGGCATTTACTAGGGACAATTGATTGTCCATTAAGCAAACATTTATGAAACATCTACTATACTCAAAGCACTGTTAAGTGTTGGTGACAATATAGTGAGGAATAGGAGCTAGCTTCTTTCTTTCTTTTTTTGCAGTGCAAAGAGGGTTAAGTGACTTGCCCAGGGTCACACAGCTAGTAAGTGTCAAGTGTCTGAGGCAGGATTTGAAATCTGGTCCTCCTGAATCCAGGGCCAGTGTTTTATCCACTGCACCACCTAGCTTCCCCTTAGCTTATTTCTTGTTATGGTAAGGAAGGCTTCTTGGTATAGATATCACTTCATGTGGGACTTGAAGGATGGTTAAGAAGTTGCCAGGTAGAATGGGGAGTGAGATGATGGGATTGGTGGTATGTGGGGAAGCATTAGTCAAAAATCAGAGGCTAGAATATATGGAAAATATTTGGGAATAGCAAGTAATCAAGTATGACTGGATCCTAGGGGACAGGAAGAGGAGGACAGGGTAAAAAGGTAGGTGTTCTTGGAACTTCATGATTTCTGTTTCTTTCTGTTATCATTTGTTCTTGTTTCTTCCCTTATTTTTAGCTTGAACTTTTAACACCCCCCCCCCCCGCCCCGGCATACTTCTAGTAGCTATCCAGATCCTATTCATTGGGACCTATCTGAAGCTAAAGTGTTCCACATTCACCCTGATGATTAAATGTATCCACCATCTTGGATAGAATTTCTGAAGAAGAATGGAGCCCTCTGTGATCTTCAGAGAGTGGGCAGTCTTTTATCCCTCAGCTCTGCTTTTCTTTTAGGGCAATACTGACTCACTCTCTAGGGATCATGGAGTATTGTGGATTTAACCAGTCAGATTCAGCTCTCAAGCCCCTATCTCTGTCAAACTCTGCCTCTTCTCTGAACTTGCTCTATTTCATGGAGCCCTAGGTATGTGATCTTAGCTTAATGAAAACAGCTCCCCACAGTTATGGACAGACATGTTTGGTCTTGCACCTGGTACTTAATTCTTTGTATAGTGTGGCATAGAGATCTGGCTTCAGAGGCAGGAAGACCTGGTCTCAAGTCCTGCCTCTGACAAATACTCAATGTGTGATCCCGGGTGAGCTACTTATCTAGACATCTCTCGAAGACCACAGGTTGCAGATGCTATCTTGTTTTCAAATCTGGACTATTTGTATAAGATTCTCCTCATTAATGGAGGGAATGATGCCGTGTGATGGTGTGAGAGACAGAGTAGCATAAGAGCATTGGATAGGAGAAATATTCTTCTTGTTTCCTGCTTTAAGAGTGGGCACACTCATCAAGGAGAGACCCATGGAAACAGAAAACAGATAATGGAAGGCAGACATATAGGGGAAAGCTGGCACCTTATTATGCCCCTGCTTCCCAGCTTGCCTTCTTAGAGGCTTCAGAGAATTTCCCCAGAGCCTCCTTGATTAGTTGAGCTGAGATATCTTGCTCCCAGTGGGAGAGCTCATTCATTCTGTGTATTTTCTGGTATAATTGCTCTGATTTCTGTTTGCTATCTGTTTTGATAATATAATAACCTCATTGCACCATCCAAACTTTCTCTCTCCATATGGGGCTGCTCCTCTCTCCCACCCCCTGCAGTCATTTAGTTCCCATTTTTAGTGGTCAAGAAGTCAAAGCTTCTCTGTCCTTTCTAATCAATTAGCTACATTTGGCCACCCTCTCTTCTTGTTCCCTACCCCATAGTTACAGGGATAAGGAAAGGATGGTACTGGGAGGGTGCTATCCAGTAAATTCCCAGAAAATCAAGTGGCTGGACATATGCTTGAAATACAACAGAATTTGAGACAAGTTTCTACGATACTGCTTTTCAGGTCCTCAGGTATGTGCAAAAGGAGAACAAAAACTCCCAGTCAGAAGAAACAGGTTATAAGATAAGGAGGCTCATCCTTCAGAGATGGGAAAACCCCAAGGAGAATCATATACTGGGAACAACCACAGAAGGATGGTCTCCCCAATTTTGGTGGCCTGTTTACTGAATATCTAGAATGATTGACTCAGAGACTGTCAGAACTGGAAGACAATCCTCCACTTTTTAGATCAGGAAACTGAGTTCCAGAGCTTAATAAACATTGTTCTCTTGTTTCCTATATATACATTTTGGTCTCCTTAACTAAATGGCAAAATGCTTGAATGTTGGTCACTAGAAACTCAAAAAAGTACACACACAAACACACAAACACACAGCCACACACAGCCACACACAGCCACACACACACACACACACACACACACACACACAGCTTTATGGTTGACAAAGCCCTTTGAACACTGGGAGCCAGAGAGGGCACTTGTAGTTTCTGGTCTCTTTCTATTGTAGAGAGGGGAGTCTAGAGAATCACACAAGGATTCTGGTGTTCTACTGTGAGATGCAGTGGGGAAATCTTGGGCTTTGGAGTCAGGAGGACATATATTTGAATCCTGACTCTGCTATTTGTCACCTGTGTGGACAGGGCATCAATTTTCTCCCCTACAAAAATGGTAGAGACAGACTAGATCAGTGGTTCTCAAACTTTTGGTCTCAGGTCTCTTTTACACTTAAAAAAAATGATTGAGGATCTGTGGGGACCAATTTTTAATTGGGGAGTGTTAGCTAAGCGGCTCACCACAATATTGGGGCAAGGAAGGAGACCGGCAGCCTCCCTCAAAACAGAACAGGATTTATTTATTTTTAAATTTAATTAAATTTTTTTTTTAGTGAGGCAATTGGGATTAAGTGACTTGCCCAGGGTCACACAGCTAGTAAGTGTTAAGTGTCTGAGGTCAGATTTGAACTCAGGTATTCCTGACTCCAGGGCCGGTGCTGTATCCACTGCGCCACCTAGCTGCCCCAGAAAAGGATTTATTTTAACAAGAACGAACTTAAAATAACACAAACAGGATCAGTAGGATCAAGGAAAAGGAAATAAAATGGGGAAAGGGAAATTATACAACTTGAAAAATACTACCGCCCAGGAATCAGCTGAGAATACACAGCAGAGCTCCTGTCGCCTTCCAGCTTCCAGCCAGCATGCCAGGAAAAAAACAACCTCCCTTCTCCCAGCACCCCCAGACAGTCCCCAGCCAATTAGCTGGCCGCTCTGACAGTCACTTGACTGCCCTCACTAGGCTTCCAATCATTATAATTTTGCCAGGCCCATGTAGGCATCAGCGAGTGGTGATGACGTGAGGTGCCAACTCTGAGCCCCAGGCCATTGCATGCAGAGGCTTTTCTTTCAAATTCTAGCCAAAAGATGGGGTCATAAAAACCTCAAATAACAATTAATTCTTTACAGATCCCAAAGAGCTTTTGTTTCTATGGGTTATGTCTATCAACATTTAGTATACTAGAAATTAAAATGGCTTAGTATTATTATCAAAATAGTTTTTGCTTTAAGGACTTTCTGAAATGGTTTTGGGAATCTCTGGGATCCTAGACCACGTTTTGAGAACCACATAGTCACTTATCTAGAGCAGGGCTTCTTCAACTTAAACCCACAGTTTAAGAAGCTAGGATCTAGAGAATAGAAATCAAATGAGAAAAATAACTTTTTTTCTGGCTTGTTAATATGGGGATGGAGGGCTAGGAGAATCTGTGAGGAAAGGACATTCAATCCCCTTGTCATTTAGTAGTAATACAAATAGTTCTAAGCACTTATTTGATCTGTTCCTACCATCAACATATTTTTGGAGTGGTTTATAATTTACAAACTCCTAATAACAATTCCATGAAGAAAGTGGTGCAAAGATCATCGTGCTCATTTTACAGATGAGAAAATAAAACGAAGTTCAGGGTGGTCCAGTGGTTCGCAAGTTTCCGTAGTTGGTAAGTGACTGAAACAGGACATAGACAAACCTGGGTATTTCTGACTTTCTACCAGCATCCCAAAGGTGCCCTCAGATAGTTTTCAGAGGAGGAGGTGGGGTGGTGGTGGTGGTAAGTCAGGCTTTGATAGCCAGATGACAGGGAGTCTCTGCAGTTTTATCCTGATTGAGGATCTCTTAGGATTCCACAGAGCCTTGTTTGAAAGGGGTTTTGGCAAAGGCCAGGGCCTCTTTCCTCCCCCTTGTATTTTGCTGAGGCCTCTTTGAAGTTTTCTTCTGCTTTTTTTAAGAGCCTGTACAAAACTTTCTCCACTAATCTCATCCACTTATAGAAGGTAGGTCACAAGTACAGCTCCTCCATTTCAATAAGGTGAAATCAAATGAAGAAAGATTATAAAGGATGGAAAGATATGAATGGAATAAGAAGAGAGGTTGAAATGAAGGGAGTGGCTTTGAGTGCCAACACCTGGAAATGATTCTCACCAAGGAAATAAGAATAGCTAGCATATACATGGAACGTTAGGTTTTATAAAGTGCTTTACAAACATTTTCTCATCTTATCCTCACAACAACCTTGCCAGGTGGGTGCTATTGTTAACCTCATTTTACAGTTGAAGAAACTGAGGCAAACAGAGATTAAGTGCCTTGCCCAGGATCACAGAGTTAGTAAGTGTCTGAGGCTAAATTTGAACTCCAGTCTTACTAAGTCAAGGTCTAGCTCTTGACCCTGTTGCATCGTCTAACTGCAGAAAGTCCATTTAGCTTCTAGTTCTAGGCCCTTTTTCCCTTTCCTGTCCTAATTTCAACATCTTAGAAACCATACATTTAAAGAGTCTCTGTGTGTAACACTCAGATGGACTGAATATGTGATGGGAAATAGAGAATTATTTTTTAGTAGTGTTCCACACTGCCATGCATTTTCAACCAGCATCCCAGGGGTGCCCTCTGATTTTTTTGGTGGGGAGGGTCCGTCAGACTTTGATAGCCAGTTGACAGGGTGTCTCTGCAGTTTTCATCCTGACTGATGATCTCTTAGGATTCTGCAGAGCCTCGTTTGAAAGGAGTTTTGGCAAAGGCCAGAACCTCTTTCCTCCCCTTTGTATTTTGCTGAGGCCACTTCACAGTTTTCTTTTGCTTTTGTGAGAGCCTGTCCCTTCTCTGCTGATTCTGAAGCCCCTCAGATCAGATGTGGAAACCTCTCTGGAACAATTTGAATCAGAGGAAATGGAGTCCATGTTAGGAGGTCAGAGAAAGTAGCTGATGAGGGAAGGCAGGAGGGAATCAGAGAATAGAAGAAATCATTTAAAAAACAGAGGGAGGGAGGAATCTTGCTGAGAAAGTTTAAATAAACTACCAAACTGAGTTATTCGAAAACCCTGGAACATGCCATGATTGTTTCTGCAGCTTTCTCTCTCTCTCTCTCTCTCTCTCTCTCTCTCTCTCTCTCTCTCTCTGTTTTTCTCATACACACACTCTGAGACAATCAGAAAATGCTTTAGATTCACAGGATTGAAAGCATTTAAAACATTCTTCATTGTGCAAGCTGGTTAATGGTTTGGCCTCAGGCTGAAGATGACCTCCTTACATGATGTATTTTATAACCTGTACTTGGGGGGAGTCCAAAGAAATCTAAGAGCAGACAAAGTTATAGGTATCACACAGTCCAACGGGATCCTTTCCTTCCTACCCCGGACATTCTATTCCTCTTAGACCAGGGTTTTGCCAACTTTGACTAATGGGTACAAGGCCCTCTGAGAGGAGGGGGAGTGATGTAAGGATAGAAAGTATTGGCTATTTTCTGGTGCAAGTTTCAGATAAATATACCTATCATTTTCTTTTCTTTTTCTTTGTGAGGCAAAGAGGGTTAAGTAACTTGCCCAGGGTCACTTAATAGTGGTAATAATGAACATCTTTGCTTCACCCCTGATTGTATTGGGAAGGCTTTTTGCTTATCCTTATTACACATAATGCTTGCTGATGGTTTTAGATAGATACTAAGGAAGACTCCATTTATTTCTTTAGTATTTAGTGTTTTTAAAGAATGGGTGGTGTATTTTGTCAGTCTTCTTCTGCATCTATTGAGATAATCATGTGATTTCTGTTGGTCTTGTTATTTACATGATCAATTATGCTGATAGTTTCTCTAATATTGAACCAGCCCTGTATTTCTGGTATATGCACACAAACACACTCACATATTTATCTATATATTTATATTTATATGTGTGTGTTTATATGTATATTTTTGTCCCTCTACCCTCCTGCTTCCCTATAGGATAAGATAGATTTCTATACCAAACTGAGTGAACATTATTCCCTTTTTGAGCCAAATCTGATGAGGGTGCTGCTCATCCCTCTCCCTTCTTTCCCTTCACTGTAATAGGTTTTTGTGCCTTTTCATATGAGATAATTTACCCCATTCTTCCTCTCCCTTCCCTTTTCTCCCTGTGCAATCCTCTTTTTCAACCCTTAATTTAAAAAAATATTATCCCATCAAAGTCAATATATACCTGCACCCTCTGTCTATGTATACTCCTTCTAACTGCCCTAATAGTTATACAGTTTTTAAGGGTTACAAGTATTATCTTCATGTGTAGGGATATACATAGTTTAACTTTATTGAATCCCTTATGTTTTCTTTTTCCTATTTACCTTTTTATGTTTGTTTTGAGTCTTATATTTGAAAGCTGAATTTTCTTTTCAGCTTTGTTTTTTTCATCAAGAATGCTTGAAGGTCCTTTATTTCATTGAATATCCAATTTTTTCCCCTGAAGGATTATGCTCATTTTTGTCAGGTAGGTGATTCTTGGTTGTAATTCAAGCCTTCTGGAATATCATATTTCGAGCCCTTCAATCTTCTAAGTCCTGTGTAATCCTGACTGTGCCTCCTTGATATTTGAATTATTTCTTTATGGCTGCTTGCAGTATTTTTTCCTTGACCTGTGAGTTCTAGAATTTGGCAATAATATTACTGGAAGTTTTCATTTTGTGATCTCTTTCAGGAGGTGGTTGGTGGATTCTTTTAATTAATATTTTATCCTCTGGTTTTAGAATATCAGGGCAGTTTTCCTTGATAATTTCTTGAAAGGTACTATCCAGACTCTTTTTTTTTTTTTTTTTTGACCATGGCTTTCAGGTAGTCTAATATTCTTTCTCCTGAATCTATTTTGCAGGTAAATTGTTTTTTTTCCAATGAGCTATTCCACATTTTCTTCTATTTTTTTCATTTTATTGATTTTGTTTTGTTGATTCTTGATGTCTCATGAAGTCATTAGCCTCCACTTACATGATTCTAATTTTCAAGGAATTATTTTCTTCGGTGAGCTTTTGTACCTCCTTTTCCAATTGGCCAGTTCTTCTTTTTAGGATCCATTTTCTCCACTGGATTTTTGTACCTTTTCCATTTTGTCAATTCTATTTTTGAGGAGTTGTTTTCTTCAGTGTATTTTTCTATCTTTTTTTGCATTCGACCAATTCTACTTTTTTTTTTTTTTGTGGGCCAATGAGGGTTAAGTGATTTGCCCAGGATCACACAGCTAGTCAATGTCAAGTGTCCGAAGCCATATTTGAACTCAGGTCCTCCTGAATCTAGGGCCAGTGCTTTACCCACTGTGCCACCTAGCTGCCCACCAATTATAATTTTTAAGGAGCTGTTTTCTTCAGGGAATTTTTGTACCTATTTTTCTGTTTTTTTTTTGTGTGTGTGTGTGTGTGCTTCCTTTGTCAAGCTGTTGACTATTTATTTTCATGGCTCTTTTACATAACACATTTCTTTCCCCAGTTTTTCTCCTACCTCTCTTATTTGATTTTTAAAATCCTTTTTGAGATCTTTCAGGAGTTCTTTTTGGGTTTGAGACCAACTCATACTCTCTTTGAGGCTTTGCATATGGGTGTTTTGACGTGGTCATCCTCTCATAGTAGCTTTCTATGGTCAGGGTTTTTTGTTTGTTTGTTTGTTTTAGTGAGGCAATTGGAGTTAAGTGACTTGCCCAGGGTCACACAGCTAGTAAGCGTTAAGTGTCTGAGGCCGGATTTGAACTCAGGTCCTCCTGACTCCAGCGCCAGTGCTCTATCCACTGCGCCACCTAGCTGCCCCTTGTTTGTTTTTTTTGTGCTCATTTTTCAGTCCATTTCATGGCTTTTACAGTTGAGCTCTGCTCCTGGGGCACAGGAAGCACCGTCCCAAGCTTCTTATGCCAGGGACCAGGGGCCTGGCCAGTGGCCTGCTGTGCTAGGGTTTGGAGGCCCCACATTTAGCCTGCTATACTGCTGGCTTGCTGTGCCAAGGCTTCAGGCCCTTTCTTGCTGACCTGTGCTAGGGACTTTTTCTGTCTTGTGTGGATACCACCTGCACTGGTCTGCACTCCCCTTTTAGCCAAATGAGACAGACTTTTCCTGGAGTCCTTTTAAGTTATCTTGGGCTGGAAAATTGTTTCAATACATCCTTTTTTTTTTTTTTTTTTTGAGTTCTGATACTCCAGAATTTATTTTGAGGCAATATTTAAACTTATTTGGAGTGGAATTTGTGAGAGGTCGGGCAAGTCTCTCCCTTTTATCTCTGCCTCTAACTCCACCATTTTCAATAAAAAAAAAAAAACTCAACAAAAACAAGATAATGCATTCCATCTGATGATGAATGAAGTCCAGTAGCTTCATTTAAAATAGCATACAAAAATGAGGTTTCTTTTTGTATCTCATATAGACCTCATTTGCCCCAAGTCCAGTAAATCTGCATAGGCTCATGACACAGAACAGCTGTCTCCTCATACTTTTTACTGCATATGAATGGTATATTTGTTACCTAAAAGCTAAACAAACTTTGTATGGAGGTTAAATGTACCATAACAGTTATATTTCTCAGTTTCATTAATGTTGGCAAGGACAACAAAGTAAAATGGTTTTGAGTTTAACTTGGGGCTCAGGCATAGACATTCAATTAAGAATCTTTTCACTGGTAGGGAATATGGTTTCTTGATGCTCCCTGCTGCTCCCTGCCTGCTTGAGGAATGTAGTTGGTGAAAGCTTGAGAGAAGAGTGATCTGTTTTTCTAGCTTCTAGCTTTAAGAAGGAACAACAAGGTTCTAGGGTCTCTTTAGGGAGAGAGGTCCATGGAAGAAGAGAAAGACTAGGAAGAAGTTGTTATGTGGTCTTTCCTTACCCAAGCTCTAACCAGCCCTACCTCTCACACAAGTATGGAGTTTTGAGTAATCACTCTCTCCACCAATAAGGAAAGTCTTATGTAAATGCTTAGGCCCAAATGCCCAGATTACTGAGAAAAAAAAATAAAGAAAACTTAAAAAAATAGAAATAGGGGGCAGCTAGGTGGCACAGTTATCTTACCAAGTTGCATGAATATGTATACATATATGTTATACGTACACATATATACATATATGTTTGTATGTGTTTGTGGGTAGATGTAGAGAGAGTTTTTCTCTTTTTCTTTCATTTTATATTGCTGTTGTTTAATAGTTTCAGTTGTTCCAATTCTTCATGACCCTGATTGGGGTTTTCTTGGCAAAGATACTGGAGTAGTTTTCCATTTCCTTCTCCAGCTCATTTGACAGATGAAGAAACTGAAGCCAACAGGGTTAAGTGACTTGCCCAGGGTAATGCAGCTAGTAAATGTCTGAGGCTAGATTTGAACTCACAAAGATGAGTCTTCCTGATTCTATGCTCAGCACTCTATCAACCGTACCACCCAGCTGCCTCCATGTATTCTCTGTCTCCACATATACATGTATATATCATATACATGTATATATACATACACACATCTATATATATATATACATATAAGGATATATATATACACACAAAAAATTTCTAATGCGATATCTATATCTATGTATATCTATACATATAGATATCTATATTGCCTTTAATAGGTTTGCTATTTATTACTATTGAAACTGATATATTACTTTGTAAACCTATTGATAGCAATGCCACATCAGGAGAAATTTTCAATATAATTGATGGGTTTTTATTGTTTTTTTTTTTTTTATTTTGGCAGGGCAATGGGGGTTAAGTGACTTGCCCAGGGTCACACAGCTAGTAAGTGTCAAGTGTCTGAGGCCGGATTTGAACTCAGGCACTCCTGAATCCAGGGCCGGTGCCCTAACCACTGCGCCGTCTAGCTGCCCCTTGATGGGTTTTTAAATAAAAATTATATAATGTAGGAGAATTGTATTGGATCTGTACTAGTGGTACTCAAGTGATGTTAGGATGAAATTGCGATCTATAAGCCCTAGTTAAAATATGGTCCTTTATGCAATCTGAACATTTAGCCTGCTTCATAAACCACTTTTAAGTAATAGTAGGAAATTACCTGTAGTTTTTCAAGTTCAAGAACAACTTTATTTTTTAAAAAGGCCTTTTTCACTTAATAGTATTTTATTTTTTCCCCCAATTATATGTAAAAATAGTTTTCAACATTTTTTTTTGTGGTAACATTCATTTTTGTAAGATTTAGAGTTCCAAATTTTTCTCCCTATCTCCCCTCCCTCCCCCTCCCCAAGACAGTAAACAATCTGATATAGGTTATACAGTACAATTATGTTAAACACATTTCCACATTAGTCATGTTGTGAAAGAAAAATCAGAACAAAGAAAATCAGAAAAATAAAAAAAAATAAAAATACTATGCCTCAATCTTCATTCATACTCCATATTTCTTTCTTTGGATATGGATAGCGTTTTCCACCATGAGTCCTTTGGAATGGTCTTGGATCATTGTACTGCTGAGAAGAGTTAAGTATGTCATAGTTAATCATCATACAATGTTGCTGTTATTGTGTACAGTGCTTTCCTGGCTCGGCTTACTTCACTCAGGATCAGTTCATATAAGTCTTTCCAGGTTTTTCTGAAAACATCCTACTCATCATTTCTTATAGCACAATAATATTCCATCACAATCATATACCATAACTTGTTCAGCCATTCTCCAATTGATGGGCATCCCCTCGATATCCAATTGTTTGCCACCACAAAAAGAGCTGCCATAAATATTTTTGTACATGTGGGCCCTTACCCCCCACCTTGAAAGGCCAATTAAAGGAAAGTTCTTTGCAAAAATTTACATCAATATGATGGCGAAATATAGGGGGAAGCTCTATATTATTGTAAATATGCTTGTTTCCTGATGTCAAAGGGCTAAGAATAAATTGCCATTTTCTTAGTGAAAATAATAATTAAGAAACAATACATTGTGAATAATTATGAAGCAATTATGAATTGTATGAATAATTATGAAGCAGTGTCTAACAAAAATTCCCTCTTGAAATTTTTTTATTTGATGGATTAAAAAAAAATCTTAGTATACAAAAAAAATTTTTTTTATATGAAGTTCCCAGATTTCTATTCTTATTTAGAAAGATAAAGTGATATTTATGAAAAAGAGATCTATATAATAAATGGATAAGGAATCCAATTACCACGGACAAATATGATACATTTTGTCTTACTCCATATGACCATGAACTGTTAGTATATTTTCCTTGTTATACCTTGAAACAAGCATTTAAACCTGAAAATCTTATTTTGTTTTGGCTGACTAAATAGAGTTCTCTAGAGTATGAAACCAAGTGATAAAATTATATTACCATTAGTAACATCTTATTTGTGTCAAATTGGGCTTTGTGCCATGGCTGCTAATAGTTTTGAGAGGTATGGAGAGACAATGAGATCCCTTACATAAGTGGATTATAAGCATATAGCAATCACACTGAGTTCTCATGTGTAATATGAATGATTTTTTACTGTAGAAATAATTTGTGAGTATGTGAGTGTGTGTGTGTGTGTTTATACACACATAGCCTCACTTGTGAGGTCTGATGGGGACCTAGGTTTGATGCTAGAAATCCTTTCAGTGTTAGGGGTAAAGTTGAAAATGGCATCTAGCCTCAGTAATGTATCCAAGCATTGTAGGGACCACCACCCCTGTTTCCCCTGCCCCATCTCCCAGTCAAGACCTGATGAACCAGTATCTCAGGCTAAAAGGAAAGTCCAGTAGCTTCAATGTCAAATTCCTCAACCTTCACTTCACTTGGGATTTTATCTCCTACTCTCATTTTTTTTTTCTTAATGAGGCCTCTCTTACTTGGGGTCACTAATGATAAACAGACTATTCTCTCATTCCTATGGACATTCAAGAATTCTCCACTTTGCTTCAATTCCCACTCAATAGTGATCCATTTTACTAATAGCAAAACTTTTCTCTCTCTTTGGGGTGGAAGCAGTATGCTAAGATTCTACCCTATACAGAGTAGGATAGTTTTTCCTTAAAAGATATTGAAGTCAAAGCAGCTGGGTGGCTCAGTGGATAGAACACTGGCCCTGGATTCAGGAAGACCTGAGTTCAAATCTGACCTCAGACACTTAACACTTACTAGCTGTGTGACCCTGGGCAAGTCACTTAACCCCAATTGCCTCACAAAAAAAAAAAAAAGGATAATGAAGTCACTCTTTAGACTAAGGTGACTGAGGCTTCTACCATCAACATAGTTTAAGGGTGGTCTAAATACAGAAGCCAGCAAAAAACTCAGTAGCAACTCCCTTAGAGTTGGCAGACCAGCATGGTGAATACAGAGACAGGGAAGCTGTATACAGCTGAATTGGTGCCCTAATCTTTGTTTTGAATATCTTTCCCTTATTATGCTTAATTCAAACTCTTTTTGTTAAGTGTTAGATGATCTATGAGTGTTTAATTTCATTTACAATTCTGAAACTGAAGAACAAGATCACCCTGAATTAGGCCTGGCATGAACTTAAGTACCCCCCTGTACCAGAAATGAAAAACAAAACCATCAAAGCATTGACTCAGGAGAATTTCAGTGGCCACTGGTTTTTATGTTTTGTTGTTATTTAGTTGTTTCAGTCATGTTTGACCCTCTGTGAACCCATTTGGAGTTTTCTTGGCAAAGGTACTAGAGTGGCTTGCCATTTCCACCTCTGGCTCATGTTATAGATGAGGAAACTGAGTCAAAAGTGAAGTGACTTGCCCAGGGTCACACAGCTAGAAAGTATCTGAGGTCAGATTTGGATTCAAGTTCTCCCAACTCCAGGATCTGTGCTTTATCTACTTCAGTGCCTAGCAGTCCTCTCCACTTTTTTTTCTTTTGGTTAGACAAGCAGAAAAGCATATGCATTAAAAAGGGTAACAGTTAAGGGACAAATTGTAGATATCAGTCACTTACAGATAGAATTATGGGAGGGGCGAATGGTTTCTCTCTCCCTCTGTGTCCTAATCTCCTTACTGAGCAGAAAGAAAAAGAAACTAGTTTTCTGAGTGTTTTGCTAGAGACAGGAGCTTTGTGTAAGCTCCTTTAGTAGCCAAAGAGAAGAAACAGAGAGTCCAGGGTACCTTAGAAATTCAAAACTCAATATATCTATTAAATTTCAGAAAAACCTAGCTAATTCCCTTGACTCTTGTTCTCCATTGTCCACACTGGTAACCAGCACAGTACTGGGGAAAGTGAAAGGAGTGAAGAGGCAAGTGCCCAGGGGGCTGAACACAACACTCTGATTCTAGTCCATTTATTCCTAGTTCCTTCCACCCCCAACCTGTTCTCTCCCCCCAACCCCTTGTGGATCAGTCATATGGATTCTCCACACTATCCATTTCCTTCCCAGTCTTCTCCAATGACATGTTCAAACATGTTGAGGAAAAAAGTCTGCTTGGTTGCCATAGATACTGGTATCCTATATCTCCTTGGCAACACTCCTAGACTGATGAACTTGGGGCTACATATGTTTCCCAAATTAAAACTAAAAAAAAAAATCTCCACTGCAGATGAAATTGATGAAAATAAAGACCTGCTTATTAATCACATGACCCATCTACAAAAGCAATTCTCATTTTATCTTAAAGACCTAGATTTAAATATGGATGGCCAAAGAACCCGTTTGCCAAGGACAAATAATACATTTGGTCTTGCTTCATTTAAGTGGTTAATAGACCTGTGACAGTACCTTGAAACAAGCATTTGAACCTGAAAATTTTACTATTTTTTTTGGCTATGTGTGAATAGAGTTCTTTGGAGTACTAAACAAAAAAATAAATGAAGAAACAAAATACAACAATAAAAATAGAGGGTGAAAAAAAGCATGTTTCAGTCTGCCCTCAAGAGTTCATCAGTTCTTTCTCTAGAGGTGGATAGCATTTTTCATCATACGATCTTCAGAATTATCTTCGATCATTGTATTGTTCAGAACAGCTAAGTCATTCACAGTTGATCATCATTACAATACTGCTATTACTGTGTATAATGTTCTCCTGGTTCTGCTCATTTCACTTTGCCTCAATTCATATAAATATCCCCAGGTTTTTCTGAAAGCATCCTGCTCATAATTTCTTACAGCAAAATTGTATCCATCACAATAATACCACAACTTGTTCAGTCATTTCTCAATTGATGGCTATCTATTCAATTTCCAATTCTTTGCTTTCACAAAAAGAGCTGCTATGAAATTTTTGTATATAAAAGTCCTTTTCCTTCTTCTTTGATCTCTTTAAGATACAGATCTAGTAGTAAGTAGTGCCTCCCTTAATCTACTTTCCCTTTTATAATTCTCTCCTTTCTCTTATTGCCTTCCCCTCCTACTTTTCTGTTGGGTAAGATAGAATTATATACCCAGCTGAGAGTGTATGTATAGAATACACACACGGGGCAGCTAGGTGGTGCAGTGGATAGAGCACTGGCCCTGGAGTCAGGACGACCTGAGTTCAAATCCGGCCTCAGACACTTAACACTTACTAGCTGTGTGACCCTGGGCAAGTCACTTAACCCCAATTGCCTCACTAAAAAAAAAAAAAAAAGAATACACACACACATATATTTATATATACATACACACATATATATTAAAATATATATTTCTTCCCTCTTTGAACCATTTATAGAATATATATACTTTATATATAGAACATATATATTTATAGAATATATAATTTATATAGAATATAAATGAAATATGTAATATGTAATTATATATTATATATAATATATATTCTATAAATGGTTCAAAGAGGGAAGAAATATATTTTAATATTTCAATATATTATTTATACATTTATATATATAATTTATTTTAAAAATATTTTAATATTATATACATACATACATATATGTTTCTTCCCTCTTTGAACCATTTTAGATGAGAGTGAGGTTCAAGCATTTCTGCCACCCTCCCCATCTTCCCTTCTACTGTAAAAGCTCTTCTTTGCATGCCTCTTATGTAGGATAATTTCCCCCTTTCTTCCCCTCTCTTCCTCTTTCTCCCAATGCATTACCATTTCTCATCCATTCTTGGTTTTTTTGAGATCATTCCAACACAATCAACTCACTCCTATGCCTTCTGTCAATGTAGAGTCCTTCTAATTGCCCTATTGGTGATAAAATTCTTAAGAGTTACATGTATCATCTTCCCTTATAGGAATGTAGACAGTTTAACCTTTTTGAGTATCCTATTATTTCTTTTTATGGTTACTTTTTTATGATTCTCTTGAATCTTGTATTTGAAAGTCAGATTTTCTATTCATCTCTGGTCTTTACATCAGGAATGTTTGAAGGTCCTCTGTTTAACTAAATATCTATTTTTTTTTTAAACTGAAGGATTATACTCAGTTTTGCTGGGTAGGTTATTATTGGTTATAATTGTAGTTCTTTGGCCTTCTGCACTACCATAATACAAGACCTCTATTTCTTTCTTTCTTTCTTTTTTTTGTGAGGCAATTGGGGTTAAGTGATTTGTTAAGTCACACAGCTAGTAAGTGTTAAGTGTCTGAGGACAGATTTGAACTCAGGTCCTCCTGACTCTAGGGGTGATGCTCTATCCACTGCGCCACCTAGCTGCCCCCTCTATTTCTTTTGAAATTAAATTAAATTAAATTTGTTATTAACATTTTTATTTAAAGTTTTGAGTTTCAAATCCTCTCCCTCCCTTCTTCTCTCCCTCCCTTCCCTTCTTCTCTCCCTCCCTTCCCCCTCCATTTCTTTATTTGTTTTTTTGTTTTTGTTTTTGTGGGGCAAGAAGGGTTAAGTGATTTGCCCAGGGTCACACAGTTAGTAAGTGTCCAGTGTCTGAGGTCAGATTTCAACTCAGGTCCTCTTGAATTCAGGGTCAGTGCTTTATCCACCGAGCCATCTAGCTGCCCCATTGGGAAGTTTTTCTTGCTAATTTCTTGAAATAAGCTAACCAGATTCTTTCATTGATCATGAATTTCTGGTAATCTAATAATTCTTAAATTATCTCTCCTCAATCTATTTTCCAGATCATTTGTTTTTCTGATGAGATACTTCACATTTTCTTCTATTTTTCATTAATTCTATTTGATTTGATTATTTCCTGATGTCTCATGAATTCATTAGCTTCTACTTGCCTAATTCTAATTTTTAAGGAATTATTTTCTTTAGTCTTTGTGCCCTTTCCCCCCACTTGTCCAATCTGTTTTTTTGAATCCTGTACTTTAATTTCAATAAGTTCATAATCCAAGTACTATTGAAGAAGATGAATATCAATGAATATAATTAAACATCATATTATCTTTGTGCATTTTTTGCTCATCGCTTCCCCTAATTTGGAGGTGGAACTCTGTGATCTTTTTCCTTCACTTTATTTCCTCTTTGTGGACTGCCTGCTTTGGCAGTTATTCCCTGCTGAATTCCACTGAATAAACATTTATTATGCATCTTCTATGTACAAGACACTATGCTAGGCACTGGAAAAAATAAAAACAACATATAAAACAGTCTCTGTCCTTAAGGAGATTACACTGTATTTGAAGGGGTGGGTAAGGGGAATTGGCAGTCAACATTTACATAGATAAGTAAATTTTTAAAAAATACAGAAGGTTGGAGTTCAAGCCTGGCTCTCTCACTTCATTTTCACCTCTGTGGGCCTAGTTTCCTCATTCCAATCTGATTTTTAGGGAGTTATTTTCATTAATGAAGTTTTGAAGTCTTTTTGTCATTTGGCCAATTCTGAGTTTTTTGTTTGTTTTTTAGGCTCCCCGGGCCCCCCCCCCCCCGCCCCATATTTTGTGCCTTTTTGGTCAGACAGTCAGTGAGAGTACAGGATGCTGGACCAATCATAGATTTTCCTCCCCAAGCTAAACATTCACATTCAACAAAAACAGTGATCCCAAGGCAAGACAACTACTAGAAAACTTAACATCAACAGATTAAAGCACTTCTCCTAGTGTGAACAGTTTGTTGCTAGCTTGGAGGGAAAGCTGAGCCAACATAATACCATTGGCAATGGTGGAAGAGAAAAGGAGTGGGCAGCTTTCAGATATTTGGTATATAGCACTGTATTTACTCATCTGAGCCAGAACACTCTGAAACATCAAGATTGGTTTGACAAAAATAATGGGGAAATTCAGAAGCTGATAAATGAAAAACAAGAACTCCACAGGGTTTACCAGCAGGCTAGTTCATCTGTCTCTTAGAAGGCAGCATATAAGTACATCAAAAGTAAAGTGCAAGTGAAGCTTAGAGGGATGAAAGATTCTTGCCTCAATAAGAAAGCAGATTAAATTCAGTTTTACACTGATAGTAACAATCAAAATTGATTTATGATACCCTAAAGGTTATTTATGGGTCAAAGACCTATGGTATGTCTTAGCTATAAGCCAAGACTAAAATGGAGGGAGAATTGGTGCATGACTTTTTGTTCACAGCTGATTGTGTGCTCAATGCAATCTCTGAAACTGAGATGCAACAAGGTATGGATCAGTTCTCTACTGCTTGTGCTGCTTTTGGTTTAACAGTTAACACCAAGAAAATAAACATTCTCCACCAGTCAGCACTGCATCATCCACACATGAAATCATCGGTCACAGCAGATGGAGAAATTTTGAATGCTGTGCATAAATTCACCTACATTGGCAATATATTTTCCAGGGATGTACATATGGATGATGAGGTTGACACATGCATTGCTAGACCAAGCTTGGAATTTGGAAGATTCTCAATGAAAATATGGGAGAGAAGAGATATTAGACTGCCTAAGAAACTGAAGATCTACAGAGCTGTTGTGCTGACCTCATTGTTGTATGCCTGTGAAATTGTGACAGAGTCATGCCAGAAAACTGATTTTGAATTGTCTTAGGAAGATTCTGAAGATCACCTAAAAGGAAAAGGTACCAGACACTTAGGTCCTTTCATGAGCTGAATTCAAGCATTCAGGATACTACAGAGAGTACAACTCTGATGGGATGGCCACATTTTTCAAATGCCAAACATATGTTTGCCTAAGATAATTTTACAGAGAACTTACACAATGCAAGTGCTTACACAGACATCAGAAGAAGTAATACAAGGACAGTTTCAGGGTCTTTCTGAATAATTTTAGAATCATTTGTGAGACATGGGAGATACTGGCACAGGACCAATCAGCATGGCATGCCTGCATCAAAGTAGGTGCTGAGCTTTATGAGCAGAGCACATTTGTAGTAGCTCAAAGAAAATATATGTGCAAATCTAGAGGCATCTCCAATCTCAAATGTTCATATGGACTATTTGTCCCTGATCTGTGGTAGAAACTTCAGAGCTAGTATAGATCTGATAAGCCACAGTCAGACACACTGTTCCTTGTCCCCACCATAGTGATGTCATTTTGGTCCTCTTCTAGAATGAACCAGGGGCAGCTAGGTGGCACAGTGAATAAAGCACTGACCTTGGATTCAGGAGGACCTGAGTTCGAATCCAGCCTCAGACACTTGACATGTACCAGCTGTGTGACCTTGGGCAAGTCACTTAACCCTCATTGCCCCACAAAAAAAAAAGAATGAACCAACTATTGATGACTTGCAGTGGAGGATGAGGACCAGAGACATAAGGGAAGAAATTGGGAGACAGAAGCAGAAAAAAGTGGATAGAGACCTCTGAGTCTAGCTATTCAAGGAAATGGGAAGTCAATCATATGGAGAGAGAGAGAGAGAGAGAGAGAGAGAGAGAGAGAGAGAGAGAGAGAGAGATCCAAATTGATAAGGTCAGGTTCTAACACAGAGCATTTGAGATGAGGTCAGGTTACAGCAAGGTCATATACAGATCCACATTTGAAAATGTCAGAATTCCTAGAGGACAAGAAGACTTTGCATGGCCTTACAGACTGTCTCAGCAACATCTTCTCAGATCCTTAGGAGAGTAACTTCCAAATGTACTCTGATGCCCAGTCAGGATCTGACTGTACTGAATTATTTTCAATTAATTGTTACAGTACTGAAGCAAATCAGTGACCTAAATATGATAGGGCAATTGAGGATTTATGAACTCTAAGTGAAAGAATTTTCCTCCCCTCCCCCATTCTCTGTTCTTGCTAAGCAGCAATAAAAGAATTTAGTAGCATCTGACACTACCAATGAATTTCTTCCTTCCTTCCTTCCTTCCTTCCTTCCTTCCTTCCTTCCTTCCTTCCTTCCTTCCTTCCTTCCTTCCTTCCTTCCTTCCTTCCTTCCTTCCTTCCTTCCTTCCTTCCTTCCTTCCTTCCTTCCTTCCTTCCTTCTTTCCTAATTACAGCCAGGCAGGAAGTATAGCAGCCACTCATGGCCCCAACCCATGAAAACTTTGACCCACTCCATTGGTTCATCCTTCATTAGGCAGCCTGCTGGCTCCTCTTCCTGGAGGATCACCAAATCGGTGTCAGACTTAATGAGAACATTCCATCAGTTTAACCCTACTTCAGCTCAGACCTACCAGGCTTTCCAGTAGCAGAGATTATCTGCATGAGCCATCATACCTGCTTACTTTTATTCTCCCAAAACAACTCCACCCCCTTTGCACTCTCAGACTTCTGTGGTCACAGAATCACAGAATTTAAAAGTTGGCAGGGATGTCAGTAGACATCCAGTTCTCCTCATAGCAGAAAGGAATCCTTTTTATAACATTCCCAGCAAATGGTCATCCGACTTTTGCTTGAAGACCTTGGGCTGCCCATTCTACTTTTTGGGCCCTTTCATTTTTAGGAAGTTTGTCCTGACACCAAGCTTAAATTTGCCTCTTTGTAATTATTTGATATTGATTGATAGCTCAGTCAGCTAATAGCATAGCTAGAAATATTATCAGGGTACAGTTTTTCTGTCCCTGAATTTTTATCAACTCTATAAATATTTCTAAGGTCTCATTTGCACAAGATTCCTGCATTCAACCCTAAACACACTAGGCATTTCTTATTTGTTTCTCCCATAAGAATCCTGGACCCCAGGTCCCAGGGGCTATCAAAGGAGATGAGTTAAAGACTGATGCAGCTGTGGCTTGCCACAGTGGCACTGTATAGGAGTGGTCAAGGGGTCTTCATCTCTCTGTCAGGAAGGCTCCTCATCATTTTTTTTAAATTGCCAAGTACAAAACTATTCTGCATGTTAATTGATGAATCCCTTGCACTTTAAGTTAATCAAGTTAATAACAAAGTTGCATTAATTGTCTTGGTCCCAGTGGCTCTAAGTAAATTAAGAATGACAGGTTTCCTATGGTTTTCAGGGTTGTTAAGGAATTAATTGCATCCATTGTGTTTTGCTTCCTTTTTTCCCTCCTTCCCTTTTAAAAGCTATCTGTGATATTTGTTTCTACTTTGAATGGTTGTAGGCAATAAGTATTAAAAATGACTAGCATTTCATAGATTCATTCAGTTGGAAGGGACATCCGAGTTCATCCAATTCAACCTTCTCCCTAATATAAAATTCACTTGCTCAAGGTGACATGTAAAGTTTGTGGAAGATTCCCTAACAAATATTCAATTTTTGTATGAATACTTCCAGTGACAGACAGCTCATTGACTCACAAAGTAATTCATTTCTATTTTTAAAAAATAAATTTAATAGTTAGGAAAGTCTTCCTGATATGGACTTGAAATTTTCCTGCCTGCCATTGATTCTGTTTTATAGAGCCACCCAGAACAAATCTAATCCCTCTTCCCCGTGAAAATCTTAAAAGTATTTGAAATATCTATAGTATAAATATCTAGATGGTTATTATGAGTGGTATGTTTGGAATGAGAGGATCTGAGTTCAAAATCTGCCTTTACTATGTGACCTTGGGCAAGTCAACTTAACCACTTTGGACTGCAGTTTCTTCATCTATAAAATCAAGGGATTGGGCTAAACACCTTTTGACTCTAAATCTATTATCCTATATTTATCCTATGTATGTTTTTTAAAAAACAAATTTCATGTATTTTCTTCCTCCCTGCATCACCCAATCTAGCCTTTCCTAGTTCTTCATATGATATAGTTTTGAGTCCTCTAACTACTTGATTGCCCTACATGGGATATGTTTCAGTTCACAAATATCCTTCTTTGTGTGTTGGACTGACAAAGAACAATGAAGTGATTATTTCTTGTCATCTGGATACCACACCATTTACCATGATTAAATAGTCTACTAATAACAAAGTTTATTTTAATAAATTTTGTATGGGTATAGATCCTTAGTTATAACAGTGTACAAGAAAGCAACTACCAGAGAAATGCCAAAAACCAGGAAAAAACAGCCAAGTAAGGGCTTGGAGGTCAAGTAGCTAAGAGTCATTTAGGTAGCAGTGTCTCTGTCTCTGGTATAGGCTCCTTCAAGTATGCTAGGGCCTAGGCCCAGATGAGGACAGGGCTATATTCTCATGGTTCACACCACCACGCCACTTGGGAGTGAGAAGGTTGACATATAGCCTGTGGACATGTGGGGCTTCTTCAAATTAAATCACGGAACCATCCTAGAAGGTCATGTGACACAATGAATTGTACACTTAACTGGCAGTCAAAAAGAAGTGGATTCAAATTCTGTTCCTTTGATAAGTATTTGTTGTTTGAAATAAGGCAAATCACACAGACTTTCTTAGCCTCAATTTCTAGTTCTCTAAAATGAGGACAATAATACCACTACACTTATCCCTTCCACATTGTGATTTTCCCCATTGTGGTGTCAATATATTGTAGGTTGGCATAAGAAATTAAATAGGAATTTGGGGAGAGTTTTATGGAAGCTGCATATGATATACAAAGGCCAGCAGCTGACACAGAAGAAATTTAGAAACTCAGAAATGCATATATATATATACACACACACACACACACACACACACACACACACACACACACACACACACACATATAATACCAAAATATTTTATCTTTTTATTTTTTGGTGGGGCAATGAGGGTTAAGTCATGTGAGAATTGGAATGACACCCCTTGCTGGGAAAGATATTGCAGGGAAGCTCTGCCATGAAGAGAAAGCATTTGATTTAGAAACCATGTGACTTTAGCATCCAGAAGTTACCTGGTGTCCAGAAGTTGCCTGGAGTCTGGAAGTAACATCTATAGAACCACCTGTGGGACCTGTCAATCAGAGCTATCAGCCAATTAGCTTGGAGCTGTGTGTGTGGGGACGGCCCTATTTCCTGTTTCACAAGAGGCTTCTGGGAGAAGCCCCGAGAGAAGAGTCTCTTTCAGGGGGAGACTGTGGCTGGGGAGCAAGAGACAGGCAGGATAGGGAGAGCAAGCAAATTTCATACTTGATCCATGTGTTTCTCTTTACTTACCCCTAATACACTTTAATAAATACTTAAAAGTCTAAACTCTTGCCAAAGCTTCTAATTTAAGGTAACCACTCATTAAACTTAGACATCATAGATAGAATTTTAGTCCCTTACAGTGACTTGCCCAGGGTCATGTAGCTAGTAAGTGTCACATATCTGAGGCTGGATTTGAACTCAGGTCCTCCTAAATCCAGGGCCAATCAATGTTTTATCCACTGTGCCACCTAGTTGCCCCTATATTTTATCGTTTAATACCATAATAATTCAGATTTCTTCTCTGGTACAAAGAGAGGGCCAAAACATTTTACACAGATTTTCCAAATCACAGGGGCACCTTGCCCCTAAACCTCCCCCTACCATGTGGAAGGGATAAACCTTAAAGGAAATCATTTGGATTGATTGTTGTGAATCAAGTGATATATGTAGAATGCTATATAAACCTTGAAATGCTATTGTTATTATTATTATCCTTCAAAGGATAACAATGCAAAAACAACTTTGAAAGCTGCAAGAACTACGTTCAACAGAATGACATTCACATTGTCATAAGACCTAGATGAAGACCTATCCATGAGAGAGACATGATCAATTTGGGATATAGAATAAGACTTGCATATATATATATATATATATATATATATATATATATATATATATATATATATTTTTTTTTTTTTAGTGAGGCAATTGGGGTTAAGTGACTTGCCCAGGGTCACACAGCTGGTAAGTGTTAAGTGTCTGAGGCCAGATTTGAACTCAGGTACTCTTGACTCCAGGGCTGGTGCTCTATCCACTGCGCCATCTAGCTGCCCCCCATATATTTTTTGTATATAGACATTGAAAGAATGTTTTGCTTGACTGTGCACATTGGTTAGAAGAAATTTGTTTTTCTTTTCTTTTTTTTTAGTGGGGTAGAGGATAGGTAGGAGATAAAATATGTGTTTATTAATTTAAAAATAGGTGGGGAGTGCTATTGGGAAAATTCTCTGCACTTTCAGATAAGGTGTTATATTATCAGCTTTGATGACTTATTTTGCTTCATTACAAAAAAACCTCTCAAAAATTGGGGGTAGTCTATAAATGTTTATAATGGAAAAAATGACATCAATCAAAAAAGAAAAAGGAAAAGGCATGCTTCTGATTGTACACAAAGAAGTCTGGGAAGCCATAGCCTATCCCAACTAGGATGGAAGAAAGAGGTATCTCCTTGAGACAGTGAGCTATAGTGGAAAGAACACTGAATTATGAATAAGAAGTCCTAGGTTTCAGTCTTTGTTCTGTCACTAACTCAATGTTATCCTAGGTTAGGCCAGATCTGCGATAAAGAAAGCAGCTGTATCATCAAAGCAATATGATACGGAGTGAAAGAAAATGGGCTTTGGAATCTGAGTTCCCCAGGTCAGAGTCGCTACTGAATCTCGGTTTTCTCACTGGTAAGGAAGGAGATAACATTTACATTATAACCTCAAAGGGCTGTAAAACAGCAGCTTTGTACATCTTAAAACCCTCTACAAGCATGAGCCACTCTAATGGTACCATAGGTATCCCAGCTCTCTTTTAGAACAATAATGAAAGCAATGTAGCTGAACTGTGGGGGCAAGAGGAAGCCAGATACAGCTGCAGCTGTCAGAGGTGCAAACATTTATTTAGCAACTACCATGAGCAAGGTACCAGGCTAAGGTGTTGGAGATGCAAAGATACATCCCAAAACAGACCCGGCTCATAAGAAGTCTACAGTCTAACAAGGGAGGTGGGCAAATGCACAAATAACTGAGGTACAAGGGAGAGTGAGATAGGGGCAAAGGGGAAGTCCAGGTAAAATGATAGCATTTTTGTCAGAAAGCTGAGGAAGGAGAGCTTACTTTCCCTGAAATCTTGTAATCTGGCAGACAGAGTACTTTGGTTTGCTGTCTGGTTGATGACCTTTGCACTTTCTCCTCCCAATACATGAACCAATATGATCCAAATCTATCTACCTACCTCATAATAGCTATCTTATACTGCTTGTGTATTAGATTGTGTTGGACTAGTCCCCCAAGTATGGCCTGTCAGGTATTTCTGTTTCCAATATGTTTCTAATGGGGCCACATAGCCCCATCCCTAGGACTCAGAGTAGAGCACTAGTGCCTCTGTTTCCCTCTCCTGAGACACTTGCCCTCTGTGAAGGGCATCCAGCTGAATAGGTCTCATGTGTATCTCCCTTGGGTATAACTGTTATATCTAGTCATGTTGAGAAATTGCCTAAGGGCTATAGTGTATAGAATACTAATGGCAGGAGTGGGGTGGTGAATAGGTCAGTTATGAATACACAATTTCAGGATCACAGAATCTGAGTGGGAAGGGATGACAGAGACCACACAGTGCCGTCCATACCTGAATAAGATCACTGTCTATGGCATACCAATGAGTGGACTTCCAGCCTTTGTCTGGATACCTTCAATAGGGGAAGCTGCTATCTCCCAAGAGAATTCTTTCCATTCTTGTAAGGCTATAATTGTTAAGAAGGATTTCCTTCGGGGCAGCTAGATGGCACAGTGGTTAAAGCACCGGCCCTGAAATCAGGAGTACCTGAGTTCAAATCCGGCCTCAGACACTTGACACTTACTAGCTGTGTGACCCCGGGCAAGTCACACATTGCCCCGCAAAAAAAAAAAAAAAGAAAAGAAAAGAAGGATTTCCTTCCAAAGCCCAATTTGCCTCTTTGCAACTTTCATCCATTATTCCTGTTCCTAGTTCCTCTCCCTAGGACCAAATAGAACAAACAAGTCTAATCCATCATTCCTATGAAGGCCTATCACATAACCCAGTTGCTACTCAGTTGTTAATCATCTTTGTTTTGTTGTCTCTATGATTTCTATTTTTTTTAACTCATTCATTATTCAGGATATCATTAATAAGTCATTATTTAAGTTTGTAGTACTTGTTGTTGCCTCTGTCAATCTTTTTTTGTGTGTGTGTGTGGGGCAATGAGGGTTAAGTGACTTGCCCAGGGCCACACAGCTAGTAAGTGTCAAGTGTCTGAGGCCGGATTTGAACTCAGGTCCTCCTGAATCCAGGGCTGGTGCTTTATCTACTGCACTACCTAGCTGCCCCCCTGTCAATCATTTTTTAAAATTATTGCTATATAGTCTATAAAGGATATTCCCAAGTCCAGGATATCCTAGCTCTAGTTCTCTCCTCCTAGGGTGGGAAGAAATCCTGGCAATCATAGTTCTTACTCCAACATGGTAGTCTCTTATTGTGCCCATTTCTACAGTTGAAATATACTACAAGGCAAGGGTAAACCATCCATCGGGGGGAAAATGTACTCCTATCACCCTTTTAATCTGCATTATTCACATTATCTCCATCATTTTCTAGACCATTAACAAAACAATAAATCAAGCCCTGATTTGTCAGATTTCCAAAGTATAAATGCTCACACTGAAAATTTAACAATTTGAATTGGTTCCAATACAACCCTGCCAAGTCCTTGTCTATTACCACTGACATATGCTTTCCCCATGATACCTTCCCCACTGCCACCCAACACCACCAAAAGAACATTCTTTAATAGGTATCCTTTCATTTCCTCTTTCTAGGGTCAAGCCATCTTCTAACCCTCCTCCTGATCCCAGTTCCTCCTCCTTGCTTTTATCCTACTCTCATATGGTACTCACTCTTGTTGAGAGGCTAAATAAACTGATATCTTTTCTCAGTGCACCTCCATTTGGAATAGGGAGTGGTTCTTTGTCTCCCCTCTGTCTCCTGTTTCCTTTATCTTTGCTTGAGTAACTTCCCACATGGTATTCCTTCTATAAAATATGGATTGTATTTCACAGAGTATTTATCCAGACCTTCCTTTCCATTTCCTGATGCTTTAAGATCCTCTTAAGTCTTACCCTTTAGATCCATTTTCTATCTCTTAAAATTCTTTTTTTCATGTTTTTTACTTCTTGATCCAATTTCTTTTTTTAAAGAATAGTTTATAAATATGAAAAAGATGATTTCATTGTTTAGGTTTTTCTTTTCTAGATAATTATGCTTATTTACTTTCTCTGTGTTTGTCCTATTTTGGGTGTTTGCAAGTCAAATGTTCTATTTGCCTCTGGTACTTTCTTTTTTGTTTGATTGTTTGTTTTCTTTTTTTTTTGTTTTTGCATCTATGCTTCAGATGCCTCTTTTGTTGAAGGCTCATCTTTTTTTTTCAATAATGTTTAGGTTAGCTTTATTAGGCTATATTATTGTGGGTAGCAACTTGGGCTCTCCTGCTTTTTGGAATATCCTATCTATTTTTTTTTTTTTTAGTGAGGCAATTGGGGTTAAGTGACTTGCCCAGGGTCACACAGCTAGTAAGTGTTAAGTGTCTGAGGCCGGATTTGAACTCAGGTACTCCTGACTCCAGGGCCGGTGCTCTATCCACTGCGCCATCTAGCTGCCCCCCTATCTATTTTTTATACAATTTCTCATGGCTACAAAATAGTCCTTACCAATTCAAGTTGTTTTTTAGCTGAAGGTCTTTCTCCTGGATGCTTACAAAATGTGCTACTTGTTATTGAAATTGTGAAATTTAACCACTATATGCCATGGAGTTTTAAACATGGCTCTCTCCCTCTGGAGGCAGTCTGTGGAGTCAATGAAATAATACTGTGTTTTCTGTATTCAAAAGTTTTGAGAAGTTTTCTTGTATAATTTCAGTTATTACTAAAGAAGTAGTGATATAATAGTGATTAGAGATCCAGTCTCTGGACTAGAAAGATCTGGGTTTCTGCTTCCAACTGTTCCAACACATCTGTGAGTCTGGCCAAGTCCTTTAAGCTATCAGGGATTTAGGCACAGAAGAATCTTCTTTGTAGAAGTTACCTCATCTGGAAGTTCCCTGTATCAATTAAATCAAAGGTTCAGTCTCCATTCTTCTTCTCATCCTATATAATGTCTCTTTTATCATGCTCCAATGGTCTTCTCACCCTGGAAGATTCCTCTATCTCTGTGGCCCTTTCCTCTGCTTGATCAGTACTTCCTGGAAATTCCATTTTAAGGAGCTACTTCTCCACAATCTTCAACCATTCAGCTTTCTTTTATGTACTGTCTTTCATTAGAACAAAAGCTGCTTGAGGGCACGGACTATGTTTCTCTCTGCTTATACCTGTATTTCCAGTGTGCAACACAGTGCCTGGAATATAGTAAGTGTTTAAGAAATTCTTGTTGACTTGTTAACTATGCCTATATCTTAATGTCATATTGTGCTAAATACTAGGGATACAAATACAAAATGCAGGCAAGTTTTGCCCTTAAGGAACTTACAGTCTGATAGGGGTAGACAACAACTATGGATGTGGGTAGGGAGTTTTAGTCTGGGGAATCACAGGGGTGGTTGGTAAAGCCATAGAGCAGACACATGGATTACTATTCCCAGAGGTGAAAAGCAATGAATAGTTGGGAAGGAAGGAAGCAGAGAGTAGCATGGTAGATGGCAAGATCCCTTGAATGAACAGCTAGATAGGACCTGAAGTATGATCTGGTTTGCACTCACTCCCTAAGCACAACTCAGCCCTAGAGTGAGATTTCCAAAACTGAATGGATTACTTTCCCAAAGGGACTAGGGGCGAGGTTTCTGGAGGTCTAGCCTGAAGGATGCATTTTCAGCTGTGAAGACTACAAGTTGGATAGGCAACATGGACTCTAGGATCTTAAACTATAAGGACCTTCAGAGGCAATCTAGTCCAATCCTTTTATTTTACAGATAAGGAAACTGAGACCCAGTGAGTTTAAGTGACTTCACACAGATAAGAAGTAGAAGAACTAGGATTTGAACTCAGGTCCTGTGACTTCAGGGTCATCATTCCTACTACCATATCATGATACCTGAATATATAATGAAAAGAGCTTTTAAGGGCAGCTTCAGTTATGTTTTGGATATGTTGCTCATTCTGAGATGCTGCTTTCTCACTTTGGGGGATTGTTTTAGAGCTTTTCTCACTGCCTTTCTTTATATCTCTAATGCTTAGCACAGTGCCTAGAACATAATAGGTGCTTAATAAAATGCTTCTTGACTGGCAGTAGTGTCATAGTCTTATAGGGCATTCTTCATCATGTCTACATAGTATTATTGGTGATGATGATTATACACCAGCCTGTAATGCTCCTCTAAATACCCAATGAATTTGATTAAATATGGTGGGAATAGTCTACTATCCAAATAGATACATGTGAAGAATAGGTAACAGCTATGACTATATCTTATGGCATGACTTTCTTACTGGACCACATCTGGACACTGAATACTAACATTTATGTATGTTATTCATTCGGTTGTCAAACATGTATTAGTTATCACTCTGTCTGTGGTTCTTTGCTGGATACTGTGGGGAATGAAAAAGAGAAAGAGCAGAGGGAGTGTTTGAACTCAACCTTGAAGGATGGGTAGGATTTCAACAGACCAAGATGGCAGGACATTTCAGGCACAGGGAATGATATGAGTGAAGGCACATGGGAAGGAAGTCAAGGATCACATTCTAGAAATGGCAAGTAGAGAAACTTGGTTGGGTTGCAACCAAATAGTATGAAATAAGGATGGAAGGGTAGATAGGAGTGAAATCCTAGAGGGTCTCTCACACCTAATCAAATGCTACCTCTTCCTTGAAGCCTTCCCCAATGCCTTCAGCATCTCCTACTTCTGAACTCCACTAGCACTTTGTCCTTATACTCTATTTTGTATTATGTTGATTACATGTCCTTTCTTTTTCCCTCTACTGCACTATAAGCTCTTTGGGACATGGGGGAACATATCTACCCCTTTTGTATTCCCCACATTATTAAGTAGTTAAGAGACAAGGACTTTATTTTATGAGCTGAAGCAGCCACTGATTTTTGAACAGTATAGTGCTATGATCACTGGAGAGAGAAGTGGCAACCCACTCCAGTATCTTTGTCAAGAAAAACCCACGTGGGGTCATAAAGAGTCTAACATGACTAAATGACTATACAACAGTGGTGTGATAACATTCATTTGTTCATTCAAATCACCTAGAGATGATTTCTCTAGAATCTGTGTGAAGGCTGAATTTAGAATCAGGGAGATTAAAGGTGGGCAGAGCTGTTAGGAATCTTGTGCAATTGTCCAGGTGAAAGATATCAAGAGCTAGGAGCAGGTTAATAGCTGTAGGAATGAGATAAAATAGATATATATGTGCAGCAAGTCAACAAGTATTTACTAAGCATTTTCATTGTACCTGGAATGATGATAAGCACTGGAAATACAGATATGAGTAGAGACAAAGTCAATCCCTTCTCTCAAAGAGCTTATACTTTAATATTGTTGTTCAGTTGTTCAGTCTTGTCTGACTCTCCGTGATCCCATGGACCATACTGTCCATGGGGTTTTCTTGGCAAAGATACTGGAATGGTTTGCCATTTCCTTCTCCAATGGATTAAGGCAGAGGTTAAGTGATTTGCCCAGGGTCACACAGCTAGTAAGAATCTAAGACCAGATTTAAACACTTTACTGGGGAAAGACAATATATAAGAAGAACCTGAAAAGAAAGGGAGAGGGAGAGGGGCACCTGTGTGGGGGCATAGTGGTAAAGAAAGTCCCATTAGTCATGATAGGAGAGAAATTTCTCTGGAGAGAAATGAAAACATGGCTAACCTGCTTGTTTTTCCCTCAAAATGGAGGTTCTGATATACCTAAAGGTCTATACCCTTTGACCCAGCAATACTACTGCTAGGCTTATATTCCAAAGACATCCAAAAAAAAAGAGAAAAGGACAAAAATACCAGC
Source organism: Dromiciops gliroides (assembly GCF_019393635.1). NCBI lineage: Eukaryota > Metazoa > Chordata > Mammalia > Microbiotheria > Microbiotheriidae > Dromiciops > Dromiciops gliroides. The sequence goes on along the minus strand of NC_057862.1, from coordinate 240,544,895 downwards.
TTTTTTTGTGGTGGTTAAGAATTGGAAATCAAAGAGATGTTCATCACTTGGGGAATGGTTAAACAAGCTCTGGTATATAATTGTAATGGAATGACAAACAGGACAATTTCAGAAAAACCCAGAAAGACTTATATGAACGGAGGTATGGTGAAATTAGTAGAACCAGGAGAACATTATGCATAGCAATATTGTTGAATGAAGAACTGTGAATGACTTAACTATTCTCAGCAATACAATGATCCAAGACAATCCCAAAGGACTAATGATCTACTTCCAGAAAAAGAATGATATATATTGAATACAGACTGAAGCATGATATTTTTCACTTCTTTCTGTCATTTTATTCCTTTTATTTGAGTTTTCTTATACAAAATGACTAATATGGTAATAACGTTTTACATAAGTACACATTTATAATCTATATCTGATTGCTTACTGCCTCAGGGAGGGGGGAAGCAAGGGAGGAAAGGAAGGATAGAATTTGGAACACAGAACTTTAAATTAAAATGTTTATTATTAAAAAAAATCTAGCTAATCAGAAGAAGGGGCCATAGGAGTGGTGGGCATTTCTAGTGTGAGAAATCCAAGGATGAGGCAAACTCCTGGAGTGAGGAAGTTTCTGTGGCATGTTAGTGAAAATCTATGGAAGGTAGCATAAGGTCTGGGGTTACTATCCCAACTTCCAATTGCACTGACAGGTCAGGTCCCCAGAAGGCAACCACTATATCTCCACTCAAAGCTGAAGATTTAGAGGGAATATCTTTCTAGTGCTGTTGTCCATAGTTTCCACAGATGTGCTTCCTCCTCACACTTATCAACTAGTCAGTCGGACTTAAGTAACTTTTGCAAAGTGAGTATTTGATTGAACACAGACTGAAGCATGTTATTTTTCACTTTCATTTTTTTTCTTCAGGTTTTCTTATGCAAAATGACTAACATGGTAATGTTTTACAGCATTGCACATGTATAACCTATATCTGATTGCTTACTGCCTCAGGGAGGAAGGGAAGGAGAGATAGAATTTGGAACTCAAAATGTTAAGTAAAAATGTTTATTATAAAAAAAAGAAAGAAAGAAAGTGGGCATTTATTAGGGTAGGCAGGTAGGTGGTGCAATAGATAGAGTACCTGACCTGAGGTCAGGAAGACTCATCTTCTTGAGTTCATATCTGGTTTCAGACACTTACTAGCTGTGTGACCCTGGGCAAGTCACTTAACCCTGTTGACCTCAGTTTCCTCATTTGTAAAATGAACTGGAGAAGGAAATGTCAAACTATTCCACTTTCTTTGCCAAGAAAACCCCAAGTGGGGTCATGAAGAGTTGGATATCAATGAAACGACTGACCAACAGCAATTTTTTTTGGGGGGGGCAATGATGGTTAAGTGACTTGCCCAGGGTCACACAGCTCATAAGTGTCTAGTGTTTGAGGCTGGATTTGAACTCAGGTCCTCCTGAATCCAGAGCCAATGCTTTATTCACTGCGCTGCCTAGCTGCCCCCCCACCCAATAATTTATTAAGGTTGTATAATGAAAATAGTTGATACAAAATATCCCCTCACAAGTCTGTGGCACACTGTCCCACAAGTACATGCAAAGGGGGAAAGTGAGTCCAGATTTAGAGTACACGTGGCTAAGATATATTCAAACTCCTACTTTCTAGAAGTTCTTTTCTTACTTTTGTTGAGTACTTATGAAATTCCACTTAAGTATGAATGATATAGCTAGGATGAATGATATAGATAGGATGGGGTATTGGATAGAGTGCTAGTCCTGGAGTCAGAAAGACTCATCTTCTTGAGTTCAAATGTGGCTTCAAACACTTACAAGCTATGTGACCCTAGGCAAGTCACTTAACCCTGTTTGCCTCAGTTTCCCCATTGGTAAAATGAGCTGGAGAAGGAGATGGCAAACCATTCCGGTTTCTTTGCCAAGAAGACTCCAAATGGAGTCACAAAGAGTTAGACATGATTCAAAATGACTGAGAAACAACATGACATAGGTATTCTGTTGAGTTCCTTTTAGAGCTTCAACTCTGCCTTTCTCATTAACAACAAAGGCAGCAACAACCCTAATAATAACAATGAACATTTATAGAGTGCTTACTATGTGCTAAGCACTTTACAATTATTATCTCATTCACCCCACTTCATTAAATCTAGTATCTATTTAATCCAGTCAGTCCTTCTTGACTCATGACATAGATATTGCCCACAGTAACTGCTGTCTTGGGGATGCTGCCTTGATATAGATGAAAAAGTCCAAAACCTCATCCTTTGAAGCTCATAAGGTTCTCCTCCAGCCAAAGAGCTGGAAAATGATATTGGGGCAGGGGAAGGAGATCAAGGATAATATACTCTTCTCCCTCTTCCCAAGTGATGTCTTCTCAGGGTCTTGACTAGGGATTTCTACATTGAATTTCCAGACACTTGAATCTCTAGGTGACTGACCTGGCTGGCTATTTTGTAGATGACCCACAAGGCATGGCCACTGGTTGCTCAACTTACTTCAGCTCATCAAATGGCTTTCAAAGACATCTAAATTGATCATGTGCTTTTCACTCTTAGTCTAAAGCCTGTAAATAATTGATTTTTAGGCCTTCTTCAACGCAGTTCACACCTCTGAGGTGGGTGAGGTTGTTCACACCCCAGACTGGTGAGATTGTTGTCACTTGAGAAAGGCATCAGGGAAAGGATCTTATCCTTTCTTTTAAATGGAATGAGGTGATTTGATTGATTGACTCAACCTCACTTTTTCATATGGAGACAAAATTGTCCTGCCTTGGCTATTGCATGTTGGTGGGTGTGCCATAGATGGGTAAGGAAGGGTAAATAGTCAAAGATGAGGAAGCATTTGGTTCTGCATGTTGGAGAGTCTGCTCCTCCACTCCTCAGCTCTCATTTTGTAGTCTATGACTCTGCACTTGTTGCTGGAGTTTGATCTGATGTCATTTTGCTTGTGTATGAATAAATCATAAGTGAGAAAAGTCCTGCATATTGGAAAGAACTGGCCTGACTTCTAAATTGTGTCTTGCATTCTTGGTTGTATCTCACCCTTTGAACTCCTGGCAGCCACATCCGACTATGAAAAGACAAGGGGAGCCCTTGGGGTTCACATTCTCTGCCTGCACAGAGGTGGTTACAAAAATATTTTCCAATTCTTCTGGGCCAGCTGGGTCTTTCATCTCTATTTCATCTCTCCAGCTCCTGTCTTTCCCCATATTCGCTTGGGACCGAACATAACAGATGGCAGATTTGCAATATAGTGAGCATTATTAACAAGGTCACTGCTGGATTTAAAAGGAAAAAAAATGAGGGAAGAAGCCACACCGATTTCATGCATTGTTCTGAATTTCTCCCACTCTCAGTCAATCAATCAATTATTGAATAAACATTGTTAAGGGCTACCAGACACTACGCTAGGTGCTGGGAATACAAAGCCAAAAACAAAACATTTCCTGCCTTCCATCAGCTTAGATTCTATAGAGGGAGAAAATGTGGACATATATGAGTATATATGAAATACAAAAGAATATTCTGAGGGAGGGAGAAGGAAATAGGAGCTTGTGCAAGGATGAGAAAAGGGTGAAGGAAGGGTTGCAGGAAATAGATATTGTTAGAACCAAACTTTGAAGGAAACTTGGATTTCCAGGAGGCAGGAATAAAGAGAAAGTACATTCTAGGTATGGGAGATGGTGTATGGAAAGGCACCAAAAAAGAAGAGGGAAAAGCAAGAGAAGAAACATTTATTAAGCTCCTAATATGATCCAGGCACTGTAATGAAACATTTTACAAATATTACTTCATTTTATCTTTACAACAAACTTATAAGAAAGATGTTAGTTGGGGCAGCTAGATGGCACAGTGGATAAAGCACTGGCCCTGGATTCAGGAGGACCTGAGTTCAAATCCGACCTCAGACACTTGACACTTACTAGCTGTGTGTCCCTGAGCAAGTCACTTAACCCTCATTGTCCCGCAAAAAAAAAAAAAAAAAAGAAAAGAAAAAATAAAGATGTTAGTTTTGTCCCCATCGTATGGATGAGGAAATGGACAGAGGTTAGGTGACTTGCCCAGGAGCACAGAGCTAGTATCTGAGGTTGGATTTGAACTCAGGTCTTCTTGGTTCCAGATCCATTTTTCTATCCATTGCACCACCTAGCAGCCTGTAGAGCATCATGTATTAAGAATAGCAAGAGAGGGGCAGCTAGATGGCGCAGTAGATAGAGCACCGGCCCTGGAGTCAGGAGTACCTGAGTTCAAATCCGGCCTCAGACACTTAACACTTACTAGCTGTGTGACCCTGGGCAAGTCACTTAACCCCAATTGCCTCAATAAAAAAAAAAAAAAAAAAAAAAAAGAATAGCAAGAGAATAAATTTGGCTGGATTATAGAATGTATGGAGAGGAGTGGTAACATAGGCTGGAGCAAGGTTGTGAAGGGCTTTAAAAGCATTGGAAATTGGGGGCAGCTAGGTGGTGCAGTGGATAAAGCACCAGCCCTAGATTCAGGAGGACCTGAGTTCAAATCCAACCTCAGACACTTGACATGAGCTGTGTGACCCTGGGCAAGTCACTCAACCTTTGTTGCCCTGCAAAAACAAACAAACAAAAAGAATTGGAAATCAAAGGAATGCCCATCAATTGGGGAATGGCTAAACAAACTGGTATACGATGGTGATGGAATATTATTGTGCTATGAGAAATAGCAAGCAGGATGATTTCAGAAAGGCCTGGAAAGACATGTATGAAATGATGTATTGTGAAGTGAACAGAACCAAGAGAACATTGTGCACAGATTCAGCAATATTATTTGATGAAGAACTGTGAATGACGTGACTATTCTCAGCAATACAATGATCTAAGATGATCCCAAAGGACTATTGATGAAACATACTATCCACCTCCCAAGAAAGAACAGATATTGATGGAACAGACTGAAGCATGCTATTTTTCATTTTCTTTCATTTTTTAAAGCAAGTTTTCTAGTACAAAATGACAAATATGGTAATGTTTTACATAATCACACATGTATAACCCATATCTGATTGCTTACCACCTCAAGGAGAGGGGAGGGGAGGGAGGGAAAAAGGGATAAAAATTGGAACCCAAAACTATAAATAAAAATGTTTATTACATTAAAAAAATACCAAGCAGAGGAGTTTTTATTTTATCCTAGAGATAATAGGAAGTCATTGGTCTTTGTTATTTGTCCTTCATTCTCAAAGAGGACTGACATAGTCAGGAGAATCATTATGGTATCTGGGGGGGAGGATGGATAGGAGATCCCAGAAAAATGACCAGGAAAATCATAAACCTGTTCTATTCACCATATCCACAGCTGCTGACTCTTTGGGGTGTTATTTTAAGGGCTAAGCTAACTTTACAAGGTGATATTTAGATTTTAGCAATTTATCCCCTGGAAAAAACAAAACAAAACAAAACAAAACAAAAAACTAGGCTAGGAATCTCCTGGGATCAAGTCTCAAGAGATGCGCAATTTCTGAGGCTTTTTGCTTATGACCAGACAGAAAATTCTGCAAGGGAAGCTTTTTTTTTGGTATTTTGACCCAATAGCTTCCAGTCCCAGCTGGAACCTAAAAAATGCAAAATCATAATTTAATGGAAAAATCAGTGACCAAGCATTCTTAATTAAAATTCTTTTTAAGACTTTCAAAGAGATTACTTTAACTTGAGGAAAGTGGATTATACTTATCTGTGTTTGTGCTTTATTCTCTCTATCTCCCCCATTAGATTGTCAATTCCTTGATGGCAGGGATCATGTCTTAGCTAAATTTTATATATTACCTAGTGTCTAGACCAGTGCTGTACACATAGCAAGCAGTTTGTTGGGTTTTTTGGGGGGGGCAGGGCAATGAGGGTTAAGTGACTTGCCCAGGGTCACACAGCTAGTAAGTGTCAGCTGTCTGTGGCCAGATTTGAACTCAGGTCCTCCTGAATCCAGGGCTGGTGCTTTCTCCACCACACCACCTAGCTGCCCCCAAACAATATTTTTTAAGGACTTTGAGTGAATAAATCATTCTGGCTATCATAAATATCCAAATTTACTATGATGGACATATGAAGAAAGATGCTATCTATATCCAGAGAAAGAATTGACAAAGAGAAATAAGTATGGAGTAAACTTACATATACATCTATATTTCTATTTGTGTTTAATAGTAGCTATCTCTAGGGTGGGGAGGGGGAGGGAAGAAAAAAGAAATTTACATAACTTTATTATATATTCAAAAGGAATTGCCCATAATAGATTTGCAGTTTCATGTGCAATTATAGTTTTTATTATACTATGTTATAGAAATACTTGTTTATTCTATAAATTAAAAAAAAAAGTGATAGAGCACTGGCCCTGGAGTCAGGAAGACCCGAGTTCAAATCTGGCCTCAGACACTTGACACTTACTAGCTGTGTGACCCTGGGCAACTCACTTAACCCCAATTGTCTCACCAAAAAAACCCAACCTCTTATCAGCTTTTTGACCCTGGGCAAATCCCCAAACCCTCTGTAGGCTTCTATTTCCTCATCTATGGAGAGGATCTAGCAAAATAATAATGGTGAAACATATAGTAGATGTTATGTGATTTATAACTATTATGATTATGTGAAAATTTCTAGGAGAACTGAGTCACAACATAACCTTCCAGATAGAGAATTTGCTTGCTACAGAGAAATCTGAATGTAAGGATTTTTCTTCCTCCCTCGCAGGGCTAAATTATCACAGGCAGGGCTCAAATTATCACTAAGGTGTGAAACAGTAAAAAAAAAACCCAGTAGCATCATGCCAAAGACTTCCTCATCAGACACGAAAGACCCAACACAGCCAATCAGAGAAGAGCTTTGGTAGGAAAAGGAGGAGATCACGTGGGGCCTGAACCTAACACAGAGCAATGCCATTTACAGAGAAATGACTTTGAAAGTTCGCAGAGGTTTAGTTGACTTAGCTGCTCAGAAATTCAATAATCAGTGTTATAATCATAAATGTATTTTAACTGCCTCAATAGTTTGTGTTCCATTTGTTTTTGCTTTACATCACTGTGGGGGATCTCTTTGGAAAAATAAAGGCTGAGGAATTTTTTTCATCCCTCGGAAAAAAATTCTTGAACTCTTTTATATATACATATATATATATATGTATACACACACATATATGTGTATATATGTATGTATACATATATTTGGCAGTTCAACTTTACCAAGTCAATTCTACAGCTGATGTCTCTCAGGAGCAGTTAGTTGGTGCAGTGGAGTGAGTGGCCAGGACTGGAATCAGGAAGACCTGAGTTCAAATTTGACCTCAGATACTTACTAGCTGTGTGACCTTGGGTGTTTAACCCTGTTTGCTTCAATTTCCTCATCTGTAAAATGAACTGGAGAAGGAAATGGAAAACTATGCCAGTGTCTTTGCCAAGAAAACTCTAAAATAGGGTCATGAAGAATTGGACACGATTGAACAACAACATGAGTGGAATAATGGAAAGAATACTTAGCTGGGTGTCAGGTGGTTTGGGTCCCAATCTTATTTCTGCCACTGACCTTGGAAAAGTCATTTTTAACTGTCTGAACCTCAGTTTGCTCATTTGTAAAATGAGACAGTGTGTGTAGTGTAGAGGGATGAGTCCTGGCTCTGGACCCAGAGCAACTGGGTTCAAATCCTGGTTCTTTTATTTAAAAGACAAAACAAAACTGATAATAGCTGACATTTATATACAGCTTTCAGGTTTACAGACCATTTTCCTCAGAATAACCCCATGAGTTATTTGTTGACATATTATTAGCCCTATATTACAGATGTAGAAACTGAGGTAAAGTTGACTTACTTGCCAAGGTTCACATAAACCAGTAAATGTCAGTGCAAGGAATCAAAGTCATCTGTCCTGACTACCTACTATCTCTTCTTAGGCAAAAGAAACAATATCTTACATTTATAAAACATTTTAAGGTTTGCAAAATGCTTTTTTTCACAGCAACCTTTTGAGGAAGGGCTTGCAAATATTAATAACCTCCATTTTATAGATGAGGAAAGCTTTTTACTCTTTGGGTCTCAGTTTCATCATCACCATCAAATCAGAAAACAGGATTATTTAATCTCAAAGATCTCATTTAACTTCATCTCCCATCCATGATTTTTTCTACTTTTAACATACTTTGGGGCAGCTAGATGGCGCAGTGGATAGAGCACCGGCCCTGGAGTCAGGAGTACCTGAATTCAAATCCAGCCTCAGACACTTGACACTTAATAGCTGTGTGACCCTGGGCAAGTCACTTAACCCCAATTGCCTCACTAAAAAAACAAAACCAAAAACATACTTTGATTGCTTGAATCTGAAAGATGCTCTCAGTATTTGTACCCTCTTACTCATTCTCTTTTTCACTGGACAACTTCTAGGCAAAGAATAGGTTTGTAAGTAAGAAAAATGTCTTTCATGCTAATAATGGTTAGAAGAAGCAGGGTTGCTTAGTGGATAGAACTAGCCTCAGAGCTAGGAAGATCTGGGTTTGAGTTCTGTCTCTGATACAAATTGACTGCATGATGTTGAACAATTTGTTAACTTCTCAGTGTCCTGAAGGCAGTTTTCTGGGACCAGAAGATCACTGACCCTCCTGTATTGAGAAGAGAGTTTCCTCACCTGGAGTTCTCTACATGAGTGAAATTATAGGTCCAAGCCATATCTTTCCCCCTCCCCCAATATATACCCCCCCAAACACACACACACACACACACACACACACACACACACACACACACACACACACACACACACCCTCTCCTCCAACCCTGATCAAAAAGGAAAAAGGCTAGAAATAGAGAGGAGTCTTTGTGTCTTTATGTAAGACTTCTCACAGCATCCCAAAGCCCTTAACAAACTTAAGGACCAATGGGAAAACTGGGAACATATCCAAAGTTTTCCCTTTAAAATCTGGTTCTTTGTGCTTCTGATGGGACTTCTGGGAAACAGTGTTTATCTATACACTGGTCTCTTCTTCCCTGAAGCACTTTCTCTGTCTGTCTGTCTGTTTCTCTCTGTTTCTCTCTCTCTCTCTCTCTCTCTCTCTCTCTCTCTCTCTCTCTCTCTCTCTCTCTCTCTGTTTCTCTCTCTCTCTCTCTCTCTCTCCATAGTGAGGATGTTCTTGAGAAGAGATGGAAGCATTACCCCAAGACAAAGGAAATGTGGTTATTATTTCCAGGATACCCTTTATTGTTAATTTCCAGCATTGTTGTTGGGTGTGAATCCCCTACCCAAGTCTTTTCATTCCTCATAAAGCCATCAGTCTAAGTCTGCCATAATATTTTGGGAATGTGTATCTGGAGCTGAAAGGGTTTTTAGAAGCCCTTTCATTTTAGATGTAACCTGGTTTTAAATACAAGAAAACTGAGGGCTGAGGAGATTAAATGTTTTGCCCAATGTTACTCAGGCAGTAAGTGGCACACATGGGACCTAAATCTCTCTGACTCCAGAATGAGTGTCCTTTCTGCCATACTATGCTTGTCCCTTTCGCTTCAATTGAATGTATTTTAAAGAGAAGCCAACCTCGTTGGCATCTACTTATCTGTTTTTGTTGTTGCTGTTGTTCAGTTGTTTCAGTTGTGTCCAGCTCTTTGTGACCCCATTTGGGGTTTTCTTGGCAAGGATGCTGAGGTGGTTTGCCATTTCCTTCTCCAGCTCATTTTACAGATGAGGAAACTGAGGCAAACCGGGTTAAGTGACTTGCCCAGGATCACACAGCTAGTGTCTGATGCTGGATTTGAATTCAAGATGAGTCTTTCTGACTCTAGGTCTAGTGTTCTATCCATTGCGCCACCTAGTGGCCCCACCTATCCATTAGGGATACTCAAAGTATGATTATAAAATCTGCAGAAAATGCATGTGATAGAATAGAAATAAATTAGTGACAAGAGATCTGAGTTCTAATTCCAGTTCTACCATGAATTAATTGTTTGACTTGTGCCAAATCATTTGACCTCTCAGGACCACAATTTCTTCATCTGCAAAGTGAGGAGACTAGATCAGTGGTTCTTTTTTTTTTTTTTTTTGGTTGGGCTATGGGGGTTAAGTGACTTGCCCAGGGTCACACAGCTAGTTAAGTGTCAAGTGTCTGAGGCCGGATTTGAACTCAGGTACTCCTGAATCCAGGGCCGGTGTTTTATCCACTGTGCCACCTAGCTGCCCCCGATCAGTGGTTCTTAAAAGGAGATCTGGAGATCTCGGGGGTTCCTGAGACCCATTCATAGGGTCTATGAGGCCAAAACTACTTTCATAATAATAAGTTGTTTTAATTTTAACATGGTAAATATAGATATATACTATAACACATTAAAAAAGCTCTTTGGAGGAGTTTCTCTCTCTCTCTTTCTTTATATATATATATATATATATATATATATATTTCTTTTCTTTTCTTTTTTTTTTGTGGGGTAATGAGGGTTAAGTGAATTGCCCAGGGTCACACAGCTAGTAAGTGTCAAGTGTCTGAGGCCAAACTTGAACTTAGGTCCTACTGACTCCAGGGCCTGTGATTTTCACCACCTAGCTGCCCAAAGCCTCTTTACTTTTAACAATATTGAGAACTAAGGAGCAGCTAGGTGGACAGTGGATAAAGCACCAGCCCTGGATTCAGGAGGACCTGAATTCAAAAGTGGCCTCAGACACTTGACACTTATTAGCTGTGTGATCCTGGGCAAGTCATTTAACCCTAATTGCCTCACCAAAAAAAAAAAAAAAAAAAAGAGAGAGAGAGAGAGTAAAGAGGCTTTGAGGCAAAAAAAGTTTGAGAATTGCTGGACCAGGCTCTCTGGGTTTTATTTTTATGGACCTACATGAAGTACATGGCTATGCACAACACTGTTGAAGGTCATACTTGGTATTACAAGAAGAATAGAAAACCCATCCCCTACTCTCAGGGGGCTTATAATCTAGACATGAACTTTGCAAGCTAACAGGTTCTTTCCTATGTAGCTTTTGCTTTTGGTAGTAGCTGATCATGGCACCAAGAGAAATGGAGGTCAAACCCTGCCCCAGAAGACCTGGTGGGCCACTCAGTAGAAATAGTTTGAAAATGGCTGTCATTGAAAGTTCAGAGTCTGTCTGTTGCCAAAGGCTTTGCTTTTGGGGGGGGGGGCAGAGAAAAAAGTGTTTAGTTTCCTGAGAACTTGTCACTCCTTTTAGCAGCTGGTAAACAAATGTTGATATTTTCATTGTTAAGTACTAGCTGTAAGTTCAAACTTTTAACAATGCTGTCATCAGTTGTTTCCACAGAGACTGTTGCTCAGAATGTCCAAAGGGCTTTGTCCTCTTTCCCAGAAAGCATCCCCATGTATTTTTCCGCCAATCCACCTGTCTTTACTGATTGACTGTACGAAGCTCCAGCCCAGGATTTAAAATATCCCAAGAGCTGCGTACAAAGCAATTTTGGCTTTGAAGATAATTTCGAAGCCTTGGGCAGAAGGTCACTTTGAGCATGGTGACTCTACTTGGATATCTTTTTACTTGGCAAGGGGTAAAAATAGCAAACTTTCATAGTCTAGCTCTGTTAAGGCAAGTGTGTGTGTGTGTGTGTGTGTGTGTGTGTGTGTGTGTCTCCTCGTGGATATGACTGGTGTTTCCATGGCCAGAAAATACCTAAACCTCCATAAAATTTATTGCAATTCTAGCAATAAAGGGAAGGCAGGAAGTGGATGGAAGAAACATGTAAGTGACTATTATGTGCCAAGCAGTATTCTAAGTGCTTTCCAGATAGTCTCTCATTTGATATAAACATGACAAGTTTGGTGATTGATTATTTTTCCATTGCAGGTTCAGGAATATTTACCCCTGGGTGATAGGCTTAGAATGAGGTGAACTATACAGACACTAACTTATGTTGTGACATATCAAGTATGCAAGCATGTCATTTGGGATGGGATTCCACAGTAGACCATAAGAATCAAATTTCAGATAACTTTCTCATTTTATTTGTACATATTCTCTCTCTCTCTCTCTCTCTCTCTCTCTCTCTCTCTCTCTCTCTCTCTCTCTCTCTCTCTCTCTCTTTCTCCAGGTTAATGAGGGTTAGCTAGTAAGTGTTAAGTTTCTGAGGCCAGATTTGAACTCAGGTCCTCCTGAATCTAGGTCTGGTGCTTTATCTACTGCACCACCTAGCTGCCCACATTTGAACATATTCTTAACTAGTTAACTATAACTTAACTTATACTTATCCAAGATCTTTACCCAGGATCTTATAAATGCATATACACTGAAGTGTTAATGATAGGTAGCTGATAAAGGAAATTACCCTCTCAGGAGGTACTCAAGGCATCTAGGTGGTGCAGTAGATAAAGTGCCAGGCCTGGAATCAGGAAGAAAAGTTCAAATCTAGCCTCAGAGACTTATTAGTTGTGTGACTCTGGGAAAACTCCTGTTTGCCTCAGTTTCCTCATCTGTAAATTGAGCCGGAGGAGAAAATGGAAAACTACTCTAGCATCTTTGCCAAGAAACCCCAACTGGAGTCATGAAGAGCAGAAATGACTAAACAACAAGCTACCAAAGGAAATCAGTCTCCCAGGAGTTACTTATTAATTGCTCTCAGATTAAGCTGCTTGCCACAATATACCTGAGCTGTATCTGAATGACCACATCATCACAGACTTTTCAGTACTATAAATTTATCTCTACTTGGGAACTGTTGTGAAGTAAAGACATGGTGCATGAGGTGTCATCTCAGTAGGTAAGTATACCACCAGAGTGTATACACAGCAACTTCTACATCCCAGAGAAAATTCTTTGGAATAGCCATGATAGACCTTCTCCTGCATCTGAAAAAACTTACTTGGGTTAGTTCTCTCTGGAATAAAATGATTTCACCCCAGAACAACTGTACTGTCATTGTTTTTGCTTATATCCACTGTTCATCCATCACTTTAGATGCTCTCAATAAATATTACCTCTGTACACACAGCAAGGTAGGGCAGTTTCCTTTGGTATAATTCACCTGTTCCCTACTTACAGTGCTAATACAGTGAAGGCATATCGCAGATGCTTTCAGGAAAGAACATCAGCCTGCTCTGGTTTCTGTGAAGAGGATTATTTACTTCTGTTCAAAGATCACAGGGATTTGGGGAATTAGAACACTGAAAAGGTGATTCAAGGCAGAGTTGAACTTCTTACCTTTGTTGTTGTTATTCAGGCATGTCAGACCTTTTATAACCCCATTAAGGGTTTTCTTGGCAAAGATACTGGAGAGCTTTGCCATATCCTTCTCCAGTGGATTAAGGAAATCAGAGGTTAAGTGACTTCCCCAGGGTCACACAGTTGAGGCCAATTTTGAACTGAGATCTTCCTGACTCCAGGCCCATCACTCTATCCTCTCAGGTACCTAGCTGCCTCCTCCTACTTCCTACTACTCTATTCTATTTCTTAGACTGTTTGCTGAGTCTGGATATCCATTCTGATCTTCATTGTGTGTTACGTTTGTGTTTAGGGTTTCCAGATGGTGGCTCTGCAGTGTTTATCTGGTAATGCAGAGAACAGGCCTGGACTGTCTGTCACCTCCTACAAAGATGAAAGTGACCCTTTGGGCAAGGATTCAGGAAGGGAGTGGAGTTATCAAACAGAATGTGCATTTAGGAAGAGAAGTTATCAGGTCACCTAAGGACTTTCCCCATCAATCCTAGCTGGCATTGGCCCCAGCTCCCTGAGAATAATAGCAATGGAAGAAGCATGGACAGAAACTGATGGTTGCAGGGAAGGCTTAGAAGAGTAAGTGAGGTGTTTGTTATAAAGACAAATGTGAGGAATCTGTATTGCTTCTGTTGGACTTCCGAGGTAGGGTCACATTAGCTGTGTACCTAAAGCTGTTGCTCCTTATTCCCTCATACTAGTAGATTAACTCATCAATCAAAAAGCATTTTGGGGGAAGCTAAATGGAATGATTGCGGGGCCTACAGTCAGGAAGACCCAGACACTTCTTGGCTGTGTGACCCTGGGCAAGTCACTTAACTCTGTTTACCTCAGTTTCTTCAGCTGTAAAACAAATTGTAGAAGGAAATGGCAAACCACTCCAGTATCCTTGCCTAGAAAACCCCATGGACCATAGGGTTCACAGTCACGAAGAGTCAGATCCAACTGAATGATGGAACAACAGCAACAACAAGAAGTATTTTGTAGCCAGTATACTCTCACACTCTCTCTCCAAGAGTTACAGTATCTATCAAGGGTTCTATAGTACCTGAAGGGTTTGAGGTTATCTTGTTTATACTCCCATTGACTCAAGCCCCCACTGGCTGTGTTCTTCTATTATCAGGTGACAATGATTAGCACCTCTTCATCCATTTGCTTATATAAGGATATATTTACTTCTAAGATATAGCAAGGACAAAGGTCATTTTCCCTAATACTCTGGCATACTCTCCCTTATACCACCTCAGTTTGAAAGGGGAGCAGGTTCACTCTTATCTCAGTTTCTACATGGAATTGTTCCTGCCAAGTTCATGTCCAAAGGTGGTATTGATGCCAGATGAGTTGGATGGCATCCCAAAGGTCACCTCCAAAGTCTACTCCTTATAGCTTTAGGGCATCAGTGTGGTAGTGATTGCAAACCTGAACTTTGAACCACTGGGACAGTTAGGCACACTTCTGACCTCTTGAAACTCGGATTTGGAGATTGGATCAGAGGCTTGGCTCCATTCCCTTAACCTAGAATAGAGAAGAACAAATGCAGAAGCCAAAGACTGAGGCCCTTTCCCTGGTCCACATTACCTAAGAGGAGAGAGAGGACTTTTTGACTGCTTCTACTGCCAATTGGTCCATCAGTGAACATTTATTTAGTTTAGTGCCTATTATGTGTCAGGCACTCTGCTAAGAACTAGGAATGCAAATATGAAAAAAATGGTATTCCCTACCCTCAGGGAGCTTACAATCTAATGGGGGAAGACTATTCACAAAAGAAAGCTGAAAAGAGGAGGAGGAGAAGGGAAGGAAAGGAACCTGAGACAGAATGATAAAGAAGTCCAAAGGAATGCAGCCAGCACCCAGGCCTGGGTACCCTCCTTAAATGGAGTTTTTAGGAGGCAATTGTTAACTTTCCCCTCCAAAGATATTGAGGATACTAGCCTCCTTTTTATCAAGCGGTTAGCTAACCAGAATCAGCTACTACATGTCCACTCATGCTCCTCAATTTCTCCAAGGTACTTCCATTTCATGTCATTACAACTTTACTGGAAGCATGCTCCCTAGTGTTTCCATGTGGGCATGTCATTAGAAACACTCTGGGCATGCACCAGATCCTCACCAAACTTTAGTAAGCACCTACTATATGTCAGACATTGAGAGAGGCTCTGACAATACAAAGATGAAAGGAAAATAGTCCTTGCTCCCAAGGATTTTAAATTCTAATGAGGGAGGCAACATTCATATACATAGGTATATGTAAAAAGCAGATGAGACAGATACAAGGGGACCTTAGGTGGGAAGCCAGGAGACATCAACATCTGGGGATGACAAGAAAAGGTTCCGTGCTGAAGGTGGCACATGAGCTAAGCTTTGAAGGAAACCAAGGGTTATAAGAGGGAAGGCAGGGAAAGAGTGAATTTCAGAAATGGGGGACAGCTACCACAAAGGCTTAGGGATGGAAAATGGGCTACCATGTGTGAGGAATAGCAAGTAGGCTAGCTTGAATGGATCAGAGAGTTCATGGAACTGAGTAATGCTTAGAAAGACTTGAAAGGTAGGATGGAACCAGTTTGTCAGGAATTTTAGATGTCAGACTGAAGACTATATTTTATGTTAGAGGGAATAGAAAGCCACTGAAGGTTATTGAGTAAGGGAATGACCTGGCCAGACCTGCATGATTTAGGAAAATCACATTGCCAATTTTATGGATGATGGATTGGAGTGGGAAAAAATTTTGTGGCAGGAAGACCAATTGGGAAGACCCCAATTGGTGAGAAGTGATTGGGGTCTGAACCATGATGGTGGTTGTACTTGAAGAGAATGGGGGCATAAGTGAAAGCTTTTGTTGAAATAGGAACCACAGGTTGGACAACTGAATCCCTGGGGAGGGGAGGGGAATGAAGAGCAGAGAATCAAGAATGTTACCCAGGGCAGTTAGGTGGCACAGTGGATAGAGCACCAGCCCTGGAGTCAGGAGGATCTGAGTTCAAATCCGGTCTCAGACACTTGACACTTAACTAGCTGTGTGAACCTGGGTAAGTCACTTAACCCCAATTGCCTCTCTCTCTCTCTCTCTCTCTCACACACACACACACACACACACAAATAATAATAATAAAAAAAGAATGTTACCGAGATTGTAAACTTGAATGAGGGAAATTTGGAACAGAGGGAGTGGTAGGGAGGAAGATAACGAGTTCTTGTTTTGGACATTTTGAGTTTGAAATGCTTATCCAGGAACTAGAGCCCAGAAGACGGGAGGCAGGCTGAATGTGTGGATCTGGGTGGGAGTCAATTCCATAGAGATGATAATTAAGTTCTTGGCTTCTGATGAGGTCACCACAGAGGTTTTAGTGCAGGTCAATCCCAAGGTTTACCTCAGGCTTACTCTGTTTGATAATTATATAACTCATATCAGAGATTATTGTGGCATGAAGGGACCAGGTATACCTAGGTAGATTTTCTCAAATCAGAAGACCTGAGTGCGAATTCGAATTCTAACCCTGTCTCTTCCTCCTTATGTAACCCTGGGGCAAATCAATTAACTTATGTGGGCTTCAATTTCCTCATCTGTAAAATAAGAAACTTGAATGAGACCACTTCAGAAATCCTTTTCTTTTTTTTTTTGGTGAGGCAATTAGGGTTAAGTGACTTGCCTAGGGTAGTAGAGCTAGTAAGTGTTAAGTGTCCGAGTCCGGATTTGAACTCAGGTTCTCCTGACTCCAGGGCCGGTGCTCTATCCACTACACCACCTAGCTGCCCCCAGAAATCCTTTGCTGCTGTAAAATCTTTGATTTTATGTTTGCTTTTGGGATGGAAAAAAGAGAGAGATAGCATATTATGGCAGATAGCATGCCAAGTCTTGGAGTCAAGAAGACTAGCTTCTAGTCTTGCCTCTGTTACATAGTAGTGGATGTCCTATTAAATGATTAACCCTCTTAATATCGTAGGAATCTCTAATATTCTAAGTTTCAGAGAGTAGTTTATCTGCATCTTTTAGGAGAATTTCCATACTGGGAGTTACTATAGTAGGGAAAATATAGACCTCCTTTTTCTCCTCCACAAACATCCTAAATTAGCCCAAGAAAATGTATAAAAGGTACCTTCAGTATACAGAGATTGACTCATAAGTGCACAATTCACAATGATACAAAGAGGGATTAATAGGAGGAAAATAAAACAGAAACCTTTGAATAAACTATACACTGCTATGAACTGGATTGGTACAATCCTTGTGTCAGGTGTTTTCTGATAGCATAAAGGTCCAGGGTATACTTTAGGGATGTCTCTGTTTTATTCTTTCCTATCTAGATAATCTGGGAATTTCTGAATAGGACACCTAATCCCCAGTATGGACTCTACAGTTAACTTCCCTTACAAGCACATAGGCTCACAAGGCTCAAAACATGAATAGGCTTATTTAGAGAGCAAAGAAAACAAAGAGGATTCGTTAGAATTTATGAAAAAAGGGGCAGCTAGGTGGCGCAATGGCTAGTGCACCGGCCCTGGAGTCAGGAGTACCTGAGTTCAAATCTGGTCTCAGACACTTAACACTTACTAGCTGTATGACCCTGGGCAAGTCACTTAACCCCAATTGCCTCACTAAAAAAAAAAAAAAAAGAATTCATGAAAAATAGCTATACCAATCAATTAGATAACCCTCTCCCTTCCCCAGACCTACAAGGTAAGGGTCTATCAGCGGGCACTTAAGAGTTGCTTCTATTCATTAGAACTACCCTCCATAGCTTCACTGAATATCTGTGCATTCTTATTTTTTCAGCAGCTCAGTTCTTCAACATGGACTGTTTCCTATGCCCAGAATGCTTTCCTTTCTCAATTTGCCTCTTGGAACCCCTCACTCCATTCAAGAGGCCCTTTCTAATGCCCTTAGTTGTAACTGTCCCCTGAAATAACTTTGTATTTATTTGTTGCATAGCCCATATTTATTTACTTCTTGGTAAACATGTTGTATTGGCTCACTAGACTGTTAACCCATTGAGGGCAGAATCACTTCTGGCACCTTGTACAGTGCCTGACATATAGTTGGTACTTGATAAATACATATTGATTGAATGAATCTAGATGGGAGGGGTCATAGACTTGGGGTCTAGGAACTTTTTTTTTTAAGTTTTGATAATTATATTTCAATATAATTGTTTTTCCTTGTAATCCCATGTGTTATGTTTTATACATTTAGAGAACATTATTCTGAGAAGTGATCCATAGATTCCACTAGACTGACAAAAGGAACCATGATGCATAAAATGTTAAGGACCCCTGTTCTAGACTTACAAGTGAACTAATTAGACAGAGGAACTACATTATTCATCTCATCCCCAAGACTCTCAGAGCACTGGGCCCATAGCCAGAAAGATTATTGGATCCCTTAGTAATCCCCAGGAAGGAATATTATCACATCACTAAGACTTCCTGGCAAGGGTCGATTGCTAACATTCTCTCTCTCTCTCTCTCTCTCTCTCTCTCTCTCTCTCTCTCTCTCTCTCTCTCTCTCTCTCTCTCTCTCTCTCTCTCTTTCTCTCTCTCTCTCTTTTTCTCTTTCTTTCTCTCTCTCTCTCTGTCTCTTTCTCTGTCTCTCATGTTTTAAGATACTTTAATAACATAATTTGAATCTTATTTATGCTATTAAATAACACCTCAAACATGCAGAAACTTTAGGAGGATAGCATTTTAAAATTAGGAGAATTAGTTTTAGGAAAAAGGCAAATGGATACGGGTCCTTCTCTCCTTATACAAGGACAGAAGGAAACTCCTTGGGCTGAGAAGAAACCACTTGCTGTGTCCTCTGGGAAAGACAACAATGTAAGTATCTACTGTGTGCTAAGCACTGTGCTAAGTCCTGGGGATACAAAGAAAGACAAAATACTGTCCCAGCTCTCAAAGAGTTCACAGACTAAAGGGGAGATGACATGCAAACAAGGATGTACACAAAGATATATACAGGATAAACTGTAGACCATCAATTGAGCATTAGTTTCTGGGTAAAAGTGTTAAACACACAGCCATGCAAAAAGGTAGAGATTGTTCAGTGTAGTATACTAGACAAAGCCCTTTACCAGGAGGACAAAGGGCAGCTAGGTGGTGCCATGACAAAACCCCAGATGGGGTCACCAAGAGTCAGACATGATTCAAAACAACTGAACAACAAGAGGACAAAGCCTTGATTCCAGTCCTGGCTCTTCCTCTGAGTCTCAGTTTTACAGTATTGGTAGGAGCACATGAGATAACACGTATACAATACTTGGGGACCACAAAGGGCTGCATAAATGTAGTCTAGTATCATAGGATGTATAGCTGAAAGAGAACTTTTGTTGTTGAATCATTTCAGTTGTATCTGCATTTGGGGCATTCTTGGCAAAGATACTAACGTGTTCTGCCATTTCCCTCTCCAGCTCATCTTACACATGGGGAAACTGAGGCAAACAGGGTTAAATGACTTGCCCAGGATCACACAGCTAGTAAGTGTCTGAGGCCAGATTTTAACTCAGGAAGATGAGTCTTCCTGATTTCAGGCTCAACATTCTATCCACTGTGCCACCCAGCTGCTCAGAAGAGAACTTGGGGGCCATTTATTTCAACCCTCTGACTACAGATGAGGAAATTAAGGCTTAGAGGTCAAAAAATTTTCTCTAAGGTCATCCAGCTAGTAAACAGCTGAGTCCAGATTTGAATTCAGGTCTTCTCTACTAGTCAGCACTTACTAACATTATGATATGTTGCATTAAGCTGAATTGAACATTCTATGCCCAGAAAGAAACAAACACTTTGTGGCTACTCTGTGAGTAGTGATCCTGATGACCTGGGCAGAAAGAAGGACTCATCATCCTAGGATATTCTGACTTTTGACCACAACACCCTACAACTGCTACACTGGACTTGCTCAGGAGCCTGGGTTCTGTGGGGCCTCTGCTGGGAACAGAGGACGGGACAAGTTATTGCACACCTTCTGAAGAGAGAACCGTGAGCCTCATCCCTGCAGCTACTGAGCAGGTCTGATGGCTAACCTTCAATGGCCTCTCTATTTGGTCAGCTGCTTGGCTAACTGCCTGCCATCCCTAGCTGCATGAAGGCATCTTTCATGTCTCAACTTCTGGATATGTTTCTCTAGCAATGGGGTGGGGAGTTGAGTCCACCCATGGAGGTTCAAGTACATCATTCTCAGCCTCTCACTGTAATATTCTGTCTGTCATTAATTGTTACCAATCAGAGTTGATTGCCACCCTGGGAAACACCCCTCTTCCAATGGGCCCACCACCATGATGGTCTTTGGTCTAAGAGAGATAGCCAAAGGACCATCCTTTTATTAAAATGCTGGCATTATTAATAAAATGGTTAAATGACCCAGAAATTATGTCTCTCAAACCTTTTAAAATGCTATACCAGTTCCTCCATCAAACACGATTTCTTTGCTGGTATCAGCATTACCACACGACCTGGGTTTAGAGAAGTTAGAGCCTGGCATTTCTTCTTTCCAAGGGTATAAAGTAGACCCTTCACTCCTGGATAGGAGATATGGATAGGAATCAGGTTTCTGTGTGAGCGCCTTCTAAGTTCCTGGGAGGTATGGCAAAGGGAAGGCCAATGGAGTAAGTATTTACATAGCTCCTACTATGTGCCACGCACTGTGCCAAGTGCTTTTATACATGTGATCTTATTTGATACCTAGGCATGAGCGTGTGGGGAAATATGGATTTGCTCTATCTCTAAGAATGAGCTCCTTGGCCTGCTCCACCCCCCCCCCCACAGGATCTCCATTGGCAGTGGGAAGGCTCAAAGGGGTTTGTGGGGGAGAAGAAGGTGGGACTGGGAGACCCATAAAGCAGTCTCCCCCACCCCCCAGCCTGGCACACCATGGACTCTCTGTGGGTTCCCATGTCACAAAAGCTACATGGGTTTTGCATCCATTTGCCAGAAGTTGGGGCAAAGGTAACATCTGGTTGGCTTTTTGGGTATCACTATTAGAAGCTCCCAGACCAAAACTCCTACATGTCAACATATATTAAGTGCTTAATAAATATTTGTTGCTTGTTGCCTTCTTCTTACGGCTTGTGAGAGTCCTGGTCCTCTCCTCATGTGGCTGAGCCTTTCCAACTGTGCCTGGACCAACCCCAAACCTGGTACAGGGGCATGGGGACTGAGAAGAGCAGAGAGGGACAAAATAAATTTTCAGTGCACTTCAAGAAACTAGGGAATGGATAAGGGTCTGGGTCCCTTCCCTCCTCAAGACTACTCCTTTCTGTCACTTCTTCTTGTGTGGGGGTTTTTGTTTGTTTGTTTTTTTGGTGAGGCAATTGGGATGAAGTGACTTGCCCAGGGTCACACAGCTAGTAAGTGTCAAGTGTCTGAGGCTGGATTTGAACTCAGATCCTCCTGAATCCAGGGCCAGTGCTCTACCCACAGCGCCACCTAGCTGCCCCTGTCACTTCTTCTTTATGCCAAAAGATCTCACTTCCATCACCTTTGATCCTTAGCAGAAGGTCCTTTCTGCCCTCCCTGGGGTGTGGCCCAACTACCATTTGCACACAGAAAGGCCAGTACCCATAGTTCCACCTATGTGTGGATGAATGTCGAGGGGAAATTCTAGCTGGGACCAGTGGTGTGTTGGTAAATAGCTAGTGACTGAAAATGGGCAGGACACACTTTTTGGCTAAATCTGTTTTATAACATTGTATTCATCACTTTCTGAAATTTCTGACAATCAACAAAACAATAAGTCAAGCTCTGATATGTAGGGTTTGCCAATTTCTGAGGAGTAAATGCTCACACTGAAATTTAAAATATCCTTTGAAAGCTGGTTACAGATGACTCTAGCACAGCCGTCACTTGGAAGAAGAGGAAAGTTAGGTGGGTGGGTGTGAAAAAGAGAGTGACCTTCTCTCTCCCTACCCCTGAAACAGTCATCCTGGGGCCCTTGAATTAGCTATGAAAAGTCAGTCAGCCAATAAACATTTATTCAGCACCTACTATATGTTAGGCACTGTGCTAAGCACGGGAGATAAAAATCAAAATAGGGGGCAGCTAGGTGGCACAGTGGATAAAGCATAGGCCCTGAATTCAGGAGGACCAGAGTTCAAATCTGGCCTCAGACACTTGACACTTACTAGCTGTGTGACCCTGGGCAAGTCACTTAACCCTCACTGCCCCACAAAAAACAAAACAAAACAAAAACAAATCAAAATAGAAACAAAAATAGTCTCTGCCCTAAAGGAGCTTAAAATAGAATGAGCAGACCAACTAGCACTTAATTAACTAGAAGAATTAATTAAAAGACAAACCACCCAGAATGCCACATTGACAGCTAGTATCTTAGTCTGTCTCCCCATTAGAGGATGGTGTTCTGTCCCACCTTCACCCCAAATCCCTAACGGTGATTGATGCCTTTTATGCTCCTCAGATACAAAAATTGAGGCAGTTTTGTGTAGTGGAAATTGTACATGATTTAGAGTCCTGGCTTTGAATCCTGGTGTGTGACCTTGGACAAGTCTGAGCTCACTGAGCTGCAATTTCCTCATCTGTAATAGCTAATAATAATAATAACAATAGCTAACATTTATATGGCACTTACTATTTGCCAGGCACTGTGTTAGGCACTTTACAATTCATATCCCACCTGATTCTCCTCACAACAACCTTGGGAGGTAGGTGTTATTATTACCCACAATTCACAGATGAGGAAACAGAGGCAAACAGCACTTAAGTGACTTGCTCAGGATCACATGGCTAGTAAGTGTCTCAGGCTGGATTTGAACTCAGGTCTTCCAGATTTCAGCCCCAGCTCTCTATCTGGTATGTCACCTGCTGCCTGTAAAATGAAGTTGGACTAGGTGACTTCTCAGGTTCCTTTCAACTCCAAATTGATGGTCCTATGTTCCTAGTGATGGACCCACTGAGGACACAATGAATAAAAAGAGGAGACTGCAAAGTAGTGAGCACCAGGCTGAACTGCTTGCATGGCTGCTAGATACTTACCTGGCTGTTCCCTCCCATGAGGGGTTGTGTCTCTGCCTCACGACTGATGACAGGATCTCTCCTCTTGAGCTGCAAAGGGCAAGTGCATATTTGCCTCTGCCAGATGTTTCCATTCCAAGACAAACTTTGACAGGCACCTGCTATCCTCACAGAATTTCTCCAGAATAAAGACAAAAAAAGTGTTGGGGGTGGGGGGTGACCAAAAGGGTCTATTGACCCTTTATGCTGACTCCTTTATAGGTCAATACAAAGGGGAGCTCCTCCCAAAATAAAACATCTTTTAAAAAAATTCTAAGTCTTTATTGCATATTAATAAAAGAAATGTTTCAATATACAACGATGTAAAACTTTGAAAATTATTAAACACATGGGAATAGTTGGTATGATGTAAAGGTTGATAAGTGTTAGTATTCAGAACTTTTTTTTGTATTAGATGATAATGCCAGCTTTATTGAAAGGTGATAAAAAGCATTCATATAATTAAAGTAATATCAATGAAATATAAATATATATACTCCACAGGACTTGTTACAGTTCTAAATAAACATGATTTTCTTGTAACATAAGAAATTATATATCTATATGTATGTATATATTTCAAACATATTTTATTAAACATAATTTTATGAATAATTATACACATATAATTCATAGGATCAGCCATGATATCAGGGCCTATTTTATATTTCCTCTTTATCTACATTTCTTTTGAATGGTCTATGTCTAATGTCTTTTCTTTTTTTTTCAGTCTTATTGATATGTTTTGTATTCATGTTACAAATATTTACAGATTACTCCCAAATCATGAGAGATCTATAATAAAAAATACTGTAGAAACACCACTGTGAAAACCAAATATCTTTCCCAGGGGCCTCAAAGATTTTTTTTCCCCCCAGAGATTCTGACAGGTGGTTCACATCACAAATCAGATCTTGCAAAGACATATTCTCACATGGTGAAAGGATTAATCGACCCAATAATCACATGCAATCCCTGTATTTCTCCAGAAGTCCCTTCAAAACACCAAAAAGGTATGCAGATCTTTTTTACCAAAACATGGACATTTCTGCAAAACACCAACAGTGAACTTTAAAAAGATGGTGTGCAAATCCAGCCTCAGACACTTGACACTGGCTGTGTGACCCTGGGCAAGTCACTTAACCCTCATTGCCCCACAAAACAAAAAAACCCCAACCAAAAAAAAAAAAAGATGGCGTGATCCTAGCAAGCATTCTTACAAAATAAAACATTTTACAACAACAGTATATAAACAAATTCTCTTGGGGCAGTACCATTAGTAAAATCTGTCCTCTAGGAGTCAACCAATTCATCTTAGGTGCAAGCCCAGTCACTGGACCAGTATTGCTATGTTTCACTCATGACTCTCCTGCCATCTCTTTTACAGCCTCACTAGCCACCTTCTTGACTTAAAAAGACTTCTACCCTGGGGCCCCACTCACCTCATTGGTGGCTGCCTCTTCAGGTCCACAATTTCAGGAAAAGCTTCAGTTATGCTTTACTCCTACTTTTCTGTTCATTCCCTTCATAGCCTCATCACATGTCTTGCTTTCTCTCTACCTTTCTCCCTCCCTGTCTCCCATTTCTGGAACCATGAACCATTATCAAATGAACTCTGTCATTGTTTCTGAATAGATTGTGTCAATCTATTCCTCTTGAGCTTGACTCTTTCTTATAACTTTCTGGACCAAAGTTCCCTTCTTTGGTCACCACTCCAATTTGTGCAGTTGTCTATCTTTTTTAGACTACAAGGTCCTTGAGAGCAGGGTCTTTCTTTGCTTTTTGAATTTGAATTCTCAGCACTTAGCACATAGAGTGGCTGCAATATAGTAATTGATTAATAAATATTTCCTTCCTTCCTTCCTTCCTTCCTTCCTTCCTTCCTTCCTTCCTTCCTTCCTTCCTTCCTTCCTTCCTTCCTTCCTTCCTTCCTTCTTTCCTTCCTTCATTCATCCTCTCTACAAGGTAGCAATGTAGCATGCACCCCCTTCATAGGGACATCCAATCAAAAGTCCCAAATAAGAGCTTACAGCCCTGCAAGCTCATCAAGCTGATGTGTAATTTAAGATTCCAAATGTGGATTCTAATCTGTTCCCCCAGTTTTGGGGGAAACTGACGAAAATCACTGATAAAACGAGTTTAGGGTTTTAAGAGTTTATGGGAAAATAGAAAGAAAAAGATTGAGAACAGAATTCCAACAGCCTGGCATTCCTATCTTTCCTCAAATTTCCTGTGAAGTCCTCTGCCACCACCACCACCATCAAGTCAGGAACCCAAAAGAGCGAGAGCTCTCCGCGCAGGCTCTCTTTCCTCCTTCCTGTCTCGTCCCAGAAAATAGGAGGCTCTTCAACTTGATTGGCTGGTAGCCTTGATAGACAGCACCCATGAGCAAACGTCATTTCCTGACGCCAAGGAAAAGCCACATGGCCTTGCCCTCTGAGGTATTTTCCTCATGGCGGAGCTTTCCCACAGCAAGTCTCCAGTAGGTGGCATCATTCCAATCATTACACTGATTAGAGAACGCTTGCCATCAGCCCCCCCCCCCAAAGATATAGGAGTGATACCCTCCACAAATTGGTTATTGTACTCCAGCCCATATTTGTAGTGGCAATAGTTTCCTAATACCATGCAGGCAATGTGTTTGCTTTTTCTTTGAGCTTGCTTATACCTATTACTTCTCAGGTCCCTAATAAATACTTTGTAGATTCAAAGGTGAGTCTGATTTTTACTTCCAATATCAGGAACCGAAATAATTGTTAATGAACTAAGACATTATTGGTCTGGATACCATAATGGCAGCTTGTTTTACATAGGCTTTAGAGGAAAGCACTATTGGATTGGATAGCCATTAAGGTATTGTGAGGCTATCAAAGCTGATGCTGTCTTGGGACAAAAAAAAAGAATCATCAGGCTATTATTGTAGGGAGAGAAGTCCTTAACTAGCATGTTTCTCCATTTAGCTGCAAATATTAATTCACATAGAGTTAGAATTAATATAGAATATAGAAATCACATAGAATTAATTCACATTAATTCAGCATGGTGTGGTGAGTGGATAGAGGTTTCAAAGCCAGGAAAACCTGGGTTAGAACCCTGCCTCTGACACTGGCTATGTTGAAAGCATTTTGTAATGAATCTTTTGCCCTCAAGTTCTTTAAGATCTGAAGAGATGCCCAACTTTCTACAATAATATGGAAAAAGCTGAGTCAGGGTATGAACTAATTAGCTCCTCAATCACTGCACTCCATCCTCCCCAGTCCTATAGCTCTCTAATTTTATGTCCCATTGTGCCTTTGATTTTATTTGACTGACCAAGAAATTTAAAAATTTAAAAATAAGATAATGTATTTTTCTAAACAGAATTCATCCTTAAATTCTTGGAGAGACAGTTGGGGGAAACAATGAAGGATTTTGTTTTTTTGATGTATAAAATTATTAATTTCAATGTGATACTAGAAAAGGAGAAGGAAAAGGAGAAGGTAGAGAATAGTCCTTGTGAAGATGGAGGTGGGGATAGAGTAGGGGAAGAGCCATACCATTCTTTCTCTTTCTCTGTCTCTGTCTGTCTGTCTCTCTTTTTCTATATCTCTCTGTCTCTGTCTCTCTCTTTTTAACTCTCTGTTCTAACTCTGTCTCTGTTTTTGTCTCTGTCTGTCTGTCTTTCTGTCTGTCTCTCTCTCAGACACCCCCGCCCCTTACATCTTCCCCTTAGGAGTTATTCAACAACAAGATCTCTCAATGAAAATAGAGCTGAAACAAGTTTCACATGACCATTATCTGAATACCTATGGACAAAGAGGCCAGTTTGAGAAAACTCTGGGAGAAGTTTGTCCTTTGTGATGAATGTTTCCTTGAGCAAGTTGCAGAGAGCTATTTGCTGACGTATTTTGCTTGGAGGTTACCGTATTACATTTGATCTGAAAAGGAATACAGACTTATTCCAACCTGCCAGGAAATAGAGTTGGACATCTTCTGTCTGTGAAGGGATAGAAGACAAACTTTTAAAAAAACCCAATTTCAACTTTATCTTGTTCAAGTATTGCAAAAGCTTAAAGTACATTAAATGGTTTGGTGGTGGTGGTGAAATTTTCTTGTTTTCAAATTCTATCGCAATATTATCTACTAGAACTGTCAGGAATGATGCTTCCATGGAGGAATGTGTTTCTTTTACAGAGGTTGTAAGAGTCTCATCATCCTGGGGTCTTTTAGTTTTGGCAAGAATTCATCTTGGCAGATTGTACCCAGAAACTCCTACTTTCATAACTATAGGGCAGTGAGATGGTGCAGTGGATAGAGCATTAGGCCTGGAGTCAGGAAGGCAAATTGAAAATTGGCTTCTGATACTTATTAGCTGTCACTTAATCCTATCTGCCTCTGTTTCCTTATCTGGAAAATGAACTAGAGAAGGAAATGGCAAACCACTCCAGTATCTTTGCCAAGAAAAGCCCAAATGGGGTCACAAAGAGTCGGACATGACTAGAACTATGGAACAATAACAACTTTGATAACTATGGGCCAGGCACTGTGCCAAGCAATGGTGATGCAAAGACAGAAATAAAACTTGAGGGAAGGCTTAAGAAGCTTATATTTGAATGGGGGTATGAACCTGCACATTATGTAAGTATACAAAATAAATGCAAAATGAATATAAAGTGACATTTGGAAGATTGGTGCTAGTAGTTGGAGGGCATCAGGAAAGGCTTCAGGTAGAACATGGTGCTGGAACTGAATCTGAAGAAAACCAGGGGTTCCAAAAAGCAAACGTTAGGAGGCAGTGAATTCTGGGCATGGGGGAATAAATTCTATGAAGGCAGAGAGAGAAGAGATAGAATATACTGTTTGAGGAATAGGTTGTGAAGAGCTCTAAATGTCAGGAATAGTAATTTCTATTTGATCCTAGAGGGAATAAGGAGCCACTAGAGTTTGTTGAGTAGGGGAATGAAATAGTCAGATGGGTGCTTAATGAAAATAGCCTTGCTAGCTAAGTGGAGGATAGATTGGAGTGGGGAGAAATTTGAGGCAAAGTGAGCAGTAAGGAGGTAATTATAATCCATGCCTGAACTAGATTTGTGGCTGTTTGAGTAGGGAGAAGGAGACTTAGATAAGAGATGTTGTATAGATAGGAATGATAATGTATTGGATACATTGGGTGAGTAGGGATGAGGAGTCAAGGATAACACCAAGGTTGAAAACCTGCGTGTTGAGAATGATGGTGCCTTTGGCAGCAACAGAGATGATCAAAGGAGGGGTAAGTTTTGGGGAAATGATAATAAGTTTTGTTTTGGACATAGTGAGTTGGAAATGCCAATAGGCAGCTAAAGGAGCAGGACTGGGTTGGAGCTCAGAAGAGATGGTAGGGCTGGAGATACACACCTGAGACCTATTTGTATAGAGATGATAATTGAACCCACCAGAGCTGATGAGATCACCAAGGGAGACAGGAGAAAGAAAAGAAAAGGCTCAGTCTAGAGCTTTAGGAGATCTCCACAATTAGTGAGCATGATATGGGTAAAAGTTTCAGGAAAGAAGACTGAAAAGGGATGGTCAGATAGGTGGGAGACGATCTAGGAAAGAGCAGTGTCACAGAAACCCAAAGAAGAGAGTATGTGGGAGGAGAGTATGGTTAGCAGTGTTAAATGCTACAGTTAAGTCATAAAGACTGGAAACCTCCACACAGCTGTGAAACTATCCTGAAAATAAGCAGCAGCAAGAGAAAAAGAAAGCACTCAAAAAAGAAAAACCAAAGACCTGCATCAACCTTTCCACTTTATGCACTTTCCCCCCCAAACTACAGAATACAGAGAAATCATGGACACCCTACTTTCATATGGTAAAGATGTATTAGAAGTGTTTTTTGTCCTATCATAGCTCTTTCTTTTCCATTTTGGATTTGCTATCCTTTCTTTCTTTTCTTTCCTTCCTTCCTTCCTTCCTTCCTTCCTTCCTTCCTTCCTTCCTTCCTTCCTTCCTTCCTTCCTTCCTTCCTTCCTTCCTTCCTTCCTTCCTTCCTTCCTTCCTTCCTTCCTTCCTTCCTTTCCTTTTTCTTCACAAGAATCCTTCCTATTGCTATTGGTTATTCATCTGGGACAGATTCAATAATCACAAGTGCCACTCAGGAATGTTATTATTTCTTTAGAATGTCTTTTATAAGCATTCCAGTAAATGTTCTGAACAAAGAAGAGTCACCTTGGTCTAGGTTAGTGACCAAGTGGCATGAGTCACCTCTCAGACTTGTAAAGCATAGGGTTCCTAACTTTCTCCACTGACCTACTGAGGACCTATTAAATCCTTCAACGGAGTTCTATGGGTTCTCCCTGATGGAGTCTCTGGTAGATCTGAAACAATTATCCCTAGACAGAACTGTGGAACAGGCCATTTGTTTTCAGTGATATCCTTTTCCATTTTCAGAATCTCTCTGATTTTCTCCCTTAGATGTCCTGAGCATTCCTGTTGTTACTGGATATCAGAGATCCTTCACTCTTTTATCTTCCTTTTCCTTTCTCTTACTCACATAATGCAGTATGCTCTGACCCTGCTCTTGACTCAGGTCTCTTAAAAGATGATGACAATTCTAGCTATTCAGCTAGTAGAAAAAAGACCCTCCTAACCACATGGTTGGCTAACTGGAACCACTTATAGAATGCTCATGTATGCTCCAACCTCTCCAAGGCCCGTTCCTTACAAGTCATCAAAATTCTCCAGGAGCCATCTCTCTAACTTCTCCACATGGATAGACACCATTCTAGGTAGACTTGAAATGTGCCAGGCTATTGTTCCTGTCTTAGGAATGTCCAGCCATGCCTGACCCATCAAATATTTCCATAATAGTAATAACTCACCTTCACATAGTAATCTAAAGATGGGAACTGGACTTAAAATTTCATTAATATAAGGAACTTCCAGGTGTAAAATTCTCTCTGCCAATTGGTACCATCTTAGCAACTTATAGTCTCAGGTGTCTAGAACACTGAAAGGTTAAGTAATTTGCTCAGGGTCTTAGAACTAGTATGTGTCAAAAGAGGGACTTGAACTCAGATCTTTTTGTCACTCTCACAGAGAAAAAGGAAGCATCATGAGCCAGGTAAGTCAAACTATCAACCACTATCTCCCTATAGACCTTGATGGACACATTCCAAGACCCTGAACCCAAGAGTCTTGGAAATAGTAGTGACCTCCAGACCACCAACCTCACAGGCAGCATTGAAGGAAACAATCACAGTAGAAAAGGAGTCCACTTTACTTACTACCACAAATACCCACTGTTACTGACAGGTAGGTAATCCCAAGAGTTCTGGAAGTAGCGACACCTCCTTCCTCCCCAGGACAACCAATCCTGCTCCCCAACCAGCCTTTGCAGCCAACATTCCAGAAAGGAATCCCCAAAAAATGCAGCCTAGCAAATTTTTTTCTGTGGGTATTTTGGCCATAGCTACTGAAGATGCAGGAAAAAAAAGTTCTAAGCATCAAAATCCTTGGCAATGTCAAACGTCTCAACAACATAAATAGATAGGATTTTATCAGTGGAAATAGCATTAAAGAAGATGCTTTATCCTTTGCTTTGCTGCTGCATCCTAAGGGACTGTCTTGCCCCTGAAACCTTCCCTATGTGTTGTCTTTCTCATTAGCTTGTAAACTCCTCAAGAGCAGAGGCTGTCTCGCTTTCTATCTGCATTCCCAACACTTAGCATGGTGCTGTGCACACAGTAAGTGCTTAATAAATGCTCTTCCTTCTTTCCTTCCTGACTTCCTTCCTTCCTTTGTAACTTCCTTTCTTCTTTCCTTCCTTTCTTCCTTTGTAACTTCCTTCCTTCCTGTCTTCCTTTGTAACTTCCTTCCTTTCTTTCTTCCTTCTTTCGTTCCTTCCTTTGTAACTTCCTTCCTTCCTAACTTTGAGGCTGGCTCTCTAATCACTCTGTGTCACTGCCTTTTATAATGTGGGATCTTTTAATCAAACCTGTGAGGGGGACAACATAAAAATTATTATCTTTACAGATGAGGAAACTGAGGCTCAGAGATGTTAAATGATGTGTCTAAGGTCACAGTCTATTGGAATGAGTGATACAAGTAGTAGGGCTTGTCCTGGAACTCAAGTGGTCATCTGTCTCCATATCTATTTCTCTTTTCACTATACTATGTCCAAGTTCAATCCATCAAAATATAAATATATCAAGTCCAGAACAGTTCTCTTTCTTCCAGAGACCTCCTTTTTTCTGGGAAATTGATAAAGTAATCTATGCTAATATGATTCTGTATTGATATTGAATTAAAATTGTGGAAGCATATTAAAACCTCCTCTTTCATTTTTCCAGCAATATTAAAAAACAACAATTTTCTCCAAAGTCTTTTCCAAAATCCTTAGACAAGCTCCTTGGAAATGTGGGTGATAGGTGGAGGACAAAAGACTTCTTGGGGAAATACATGAAAGGTGATACAATGAGTGTCTGACATAGTGTAGGTACTTAATAAATGTTAAATGGGGCTGCTAAGTGGCTCAGAGTGCCTGGCATGGAGTCAAGAAGATCTGAGTTAAAATCCAGCCTCAAACGCTTCCTAGCTATGTGACTTGGACAAGTTATTTTATCCTGTGTGTCTTAGGTTCCTCATCTGTAAAATGATCTGGAGAAGGCAATGGCAAACCACTCCAATGTCTTTGCCAAGAAAACCCCTAATGGGGTCATGAAGAATTGGACATGACTGAAACAACTCAACAATAACAATAACAACAAAAACAAATGTTAATTGACTGATTAACTGGTACCCAAACTTTTAAGAAAGAGTAACTCTTGTTATTTCCTACTTTGACCTCTTTAGTAGTCACCATAGATTGCAATATGTTTTCTCAATGGAGATACTGTTGGAAGAGGATTCTCAGGGCATTGAAGCTGTATTAGCTCTAAACCCAGAGCAGCTAGGTGACTCGGTGAATAGCTTGCTGGGCTGGTGTCAGGAAAACTTGAATTCAAATCCATCCTCATATGCTTACTAGCTGTGTGACCTTGAGCAAATTATTTAATTTGTTTGATTAGTAAGCAACTGGGTGGTTCAGTGGATAGGGTGATGGCCCTGGAGTCATGAAGACTTGAGTTCTCAGATACTTATTATCTATTCGACCCTGAGCAAGGCTCTTAACTTCTGTTTACCTTAATCCACTGGAAAAGGAAAGCAAGCCACTCATACTTTTGCCAAGCTACAAACCCAGTCTAGATTCTTACTTCCTGATGGCTTGTTCTCCCAACCACTGAAAATCCCAACGTTGGAGACTTCACTAATAATCTAGAATGGAAAAGAACAAATGAAAAAGCTAAATAATAAGACCCAATTTTTCATGAGTCAATACATCAGGTAGGTAGGTCTTTCTGTTTGCTGCAGAGTGAGGAAACTTATCCAGAAAGAAGGTGATGGTAATCCAGTTGCTTAACTAGACTGAATATTAGCCCAGCACTATACTTTTACATATAGTGATTTTCTTCCTATATATTTTTCCTGAAATCATCTTGGGTGAGAGAGTCATACTGGAAGACATTGTGGAGCTAAGCTACTTTGGATTTCTCTTTCTCTCTAGGTCAGAAATGTGTTGATCTTAGATTAAATGAAATAAAATTGATTCTGGCAGATTGAACCTAAATAGTAGATACCCATTTTAGCATTCATATTTTTCTTTGACAAAATGTTGCCATTCTCTGATAATACATTTGTGTTTTTCACAGAGGCTTTTATGGTAGCCCAATAAGGGTTTCTAGGAAAGTAACACGGTAGTCAGAGGGCAACATAATGGTTCTGAGGAACTGGGGCACATAGGACTGTTGGTGGAGTTGTGAATTGATCCAACCATTCTGGAGAGCAATTTGGAAGAATCCCTGGAGGGTAATCAAACTGTGCATACCCTCTGATCCAGCAATAACATTTCTAGATCTCTATCTCAAAGAAATTACCCAAAAGGGTAAAGAGCTTCCATGTATAAAAATATTTACAGTGTCTCTTTTAGTGGTGACAAAGAATTGGAAATTGAGGGGATGCGCATCAATTGAGGAATGGCTGAACAAATTGTGGTATATGAATGTAATGGAATATTATTGTGCTGTAAGATATGACAATGGATGGATTTCAGGAAAATCTGGAAAGACTCACATGTACTGTTGCAAAAAGAAGCAGGAGAAGATTGTACACAGTATTAGCAACATTGTCTGATGATCAACTGTGATTGGCTTA
Organism: Dromiciops gliroides; assembly: GCF_019393635.1. NCBI lineage: Eukaryota > Metazoa > Chordata > Mammalia > Microbiotheria > Microbiotheriidae > Dromiciops > Dromiciops gliroides. Next base: position 240,511,520 of record NC_057862.1, on the reverse strand, counting down.
GCTCTCCTCAGTAACACAATGATCCAAGACAAGTCCAAAAGACTCATAATGGAAAATGCTCTCCATATCCAGACAAAGAACTGACGAAGTCTGAATACAGATGGAAGCCTACCATTATCACTCTATTTTTTCATGTTTTTTCATTTTGTTCTTTTTCTTCTTTCACAACCTAATAGGGAAATATGTTTGATATGATTTCACATATATAACCTATATCAAATTGCTTACCATCTTAAGGGGGGGAGAAAATGTGGAACTCAAATTTTTCTATGAAAATGAATGTTAAAAAATAAATTAATTATAAAAATTATCTTTCAATCCACAAAAAGTTGAGCATTTGAAATACTCACTAGAATTGAAGTTCTCTGTCCATATCCACAATGATACTATTTTTCCCCATACCAAATACTGCTAGAGAATTTGTATCATTTCTCAGAGGTTTCATGAAAATGACTTTGCCATCTCCATGGTGTGTCCTGGATGCTTGCACTCTTTTGACTCTAAGGTGGGTCATTTGAGGTCAGTGTGAATGCTGTTTTCCAAGTTTTCTTTGGGCAGGCAGGAGGAAATAAAGTTTCATTTAAAACAGTTAATCCAGGATTCTGAAATATAGCCAGATAAATAGAAAGGTGGGACTTATCTTAGAATTTCTGACTGACATAGCTGAAATGTCCTGATGAATAGAAGATCAGATCAACTCTTTCAGCCATGACCCCTACTCCCCTATGTCTTTTCAGAGGCCCTCAGATAGCAGGAGTTAATGAGAGAATATCCAGGACTTGAGGAAAGATGACAACAGAGTCCTCCCTGCCTGTTGCCTGTGTGAAATTATTTTTAGCGGCTCTTAAGGAACAGTCAGGAAAAGACCCTTGGAGAAATGATTTCAGTGTACTTGGCCAAGGCAGGTGATGTTTAATTTAGCTTCAGAGAAATTTAGAGAAAAGCTGATCTGACCCAGAAGTTAGTCCTTTGTTGGAGGAAAAGGAAGCTAAGGAGACAGTACAAACAGAAAGCCTCCCATTTCTTGGTAATTAAGGCTGTGGAAGTTATTAGAGTAGGCTTAAAGAATGCTGTAATGCCCCTAACCTCTGAATTCCTTTTTTAAGGAAGACCAATTTATGGGAGATCCATTTTGAGCAAAATGAGCCTCACACATATATTTTTAAACTAAACTTAGAGCATAGAAAATAGTATTATAAGTAGTAACAATGATAAATAACAACAATACACCACACTTAGCAAGGGGGTCATAGAACTAGCTTCTAGCTTACCTCTGGAGATTGTTAAATTTTTAGTGAGCAATTTGCACCTTGGAAATAAGAAAATGTTACAAATCAGGGCTTGATTGATTTTTTTTTTCAGGGCAATGAGGGTTAAGTGACTTGCCCAGGGTCACACAGCTAGTAAGTGTCAAGTGTCTGAGGCTGGATTTGAACTCAGGTATTTCTGAATCCAGGACTGGCGCTTTATCCGCTGCATCACCTAACTGCCACCTTGATTGTTTTTTTTTTTTTAGTGAGGCAATTGGAGTTAAGTGACTTGCCCAGGGTCACACAGCTAGTAAGTGTTCAGTGTCTGAGGCTGGATTTGAACTCAGGTACTCCTAACTCCAGGGCCGGTGCTCTATCCACTGCGCCATCTAGCTGCCCCACCTTGATTGATTTTAAAAAATTGTTTCTAGAATTAATAAAGTGATGGAAAAATAATAATGCAGATTGAACTCAAAAGTATGTGAACACACACATACAAAAACATTTTTAGAAAGCTGGTTGTTAAATATTTACCAGTAAGCCACTGTTTACTTGGCACTTTATAAATTATCTCATTCAATCTCACTATAAACTTTTCACTTTCTTCCTTCTTTCTTTCCTTCTTTCCTTCCTTCCTTCCCTTCCTCCTTCCCTTCCTCCTTCCCTTCCTTCCTTTTCTTCCTCCTTTCCTTCCTTCCTTCCTTCCTTCCTTCCTTCCTTCCTTCCTTCCTTCCTTCCTTCCTTCCTTCCTTCCTTCCTTCCTTCCTTCCTTCCTTCCTTCCTTCCTTCCTTCCTTCCTTTTCTTCCTCCCTTCCTTCCTCCCTTCCTCCCTTCCTTCCTTCCTTCCTTCCTTCCTTCCTTCCTTCCTTCCTTCCTTCCTTCCTTCCTTCCTTCCTTCCTTCCTTCCTTCCTTCCTTCCTTCCTTCCTTCCTTCCTGCTTGCTTGCTTGCTTGCTTGCTTGCTTGCTTGCTTTCTTTCTTTCTTTCTTTCTTTCTTTCTTTCTTTCTTTCTTTCTTTCTTTCTTTCTTTCAAAACTGGGATAATCACAGGATTATAGATTTGATGTTGAAAATGATTTTAGAGATCATATAGTCCAACCCTCTCATTTTAGAGATCTAGAAAATGAGGGAAAGAGAGGTTACTAGGTAGTATCAGAACCAGCATTTGAACCTAGGTCCTCTGAGTCCAAAATCAGAACTCTTTCCTCTGTAAATTGGTATGCATAGAATTTAAACAGATTGTTCCAAGTCACCAAGCTGGTGGCTGACAAAACTATGATATAACTCTAGTTCTTTTGATATTAATTATCCAGTTCATTAGCACCTTCTTATAAAACTGTCTCCCAAAGAGCAGAATGGGGTTTAGTGAAGGTCTGCTTTGAATCCCTTCAAAAGGTTTAGTTATCAAAATGCCTAACGATCAACACCAGTCAGACACACAGCATGAAATATGGAAGGTGACACTAAAGCCAGAGTCTGGGCTAGCCTGGGACATGTCCAGGGTTTTGAGAGTATTGCCTCTTTGGCTTCTGTGGTTTGCATACTTAGCAAATCTTGTTTGAAAAATGGTTAGTGTAAGCTCTAGAGGGACAAGTCTAGCATACAATAAAAGGAAACAGGCTATTGATCTGTTCATTATCGATAAGGTTGTATGCTAAGTGGCTGGAAAAAAAAGAACAGGACTGGATATTTGAAAAGCTCTTATGGGAATGAGGGATTAATATTTTTCTGCCTGATTCCAGAGGCCAGAACTAGGACAAATGGATAGGTACAGGGAAGTAGAATTTGTCTCACTTTGCCATTGCTTTATGAAAGGGTTACTTCATTGGAACTTTCCATTTGACTTGTAGCTGAAAGCTCCTATATGTGTCATTTCCCCCTATTTGAATGAGAACTCCTTGAGAAAAAGGACTCTTTTGGGTTTTCTATTTGTGTCCCCAGAATTTAGCACAGTGCTTTGCACAGAGTAAGTCTTAAAAATGCCTTTTCTATTTTTCCATTGTAAGGACAAATTTCCTAGCTAAGCTTTCCCAAATAGAACCTGCCTTGGGACACAGTCATTTCCTCAATGCCAGAAGTTCTCAGCGATTGGATGACCACTTGTTCTGGACTCTGTAAACTCCATGGGGTCAGGGTCCATGTCTTAGTTATCCTTTCCCAGGACTTACCACTGTATTCTGTACCCAATAAGTGCTTATTAGGTGCCAGCACAGGACCCTAGGCTCTGAGAGGTGTTTTTTCCTTACCCAGAACCAGACCACCATGCTATTTCTTGGCTACCTTCAAACCATGACATCCTTTCCCACCCTTTCCAATTCTAGTTCCCCTATATGTGTTGCCTCCTCCATTAGAATATAAATCCCTTGAGGGCATGGCCTTGCCTTGCTTGATTCTATTTGTATCCCTAGTGCTTAGTACAGTGCACGTCCTAATATCTATCATCTATCATCTATCTATCTATCTATCTATCTATCTATCTATCTATCTATCTATCTATCTATCTATCTATCTGTCTGTCTGTCTGTCTGTCTGTCTGTCTGTCTGTCTGTCTGTCTGTCTATCTATCTCTCATCTATCTCTCATCATATCTCTCATCTCTCTCTCTCTCTCTCTCTCTCACCACTGGACCCAGATTTCTCTGGAGGAGAGAGTGAGGTTGGTGACCTTGCATAGCCCTCCCTCACTTAAATCCAATTCAGTGCAAGTCATGACATCACCTCCTGATGTCATGATCCTCTTTGAGAATGAAGGACAAACAACAGTACAATGCTTAGTGGAAACCAGTAAACACTTAGAGGCCTTTTCTTTTTCATCCATTTTTATTCATTATGGAATAGTTGCTGAGAGAATGGATGAATGCATTCAAGCTTGAGGTAGGTGCTGACTTTAGTGACATTGGATTCCCTTTTCACCTAATAGTCTATAATCTCAAAAAGATACTTCTAAGCACCAGGGATTTTCTAAGGTCCTTTTGCCAAGATACAGTGAAAGACATATTTTAGTTTCTATAATTTTAAGACTAATTTTAAGACAACAGTCCCTGGAAGAAAAATGCTTCTCTAGATATTGTTTAGTCACTGCTCTGACTAAGCCAAACTTGACAAGCTTTCATAAGACTAAAGAGTTGAATTTTTCCATCAACTTGTTCAGTTTAAAAAGAGAAGGGGGAAAAAGGAGTCATTTTGAAAAAAAGAAAATCAGCTCTAGCATGAAAATTTCTGCTAAGAGAACAAGGCAAAACATCTTGGGCAAAAACTCAAAAACACCTGACAGGTCAAATGAAACTTTATGCATTATAGTTTGACCCCCAAAATAGCCATTTTTGAAAATAGTAGCAGCTGGGCAAGAGCATAGTATGTATGAATAAACTCTGACACAGGAAGAAAGAAATATAGGTACACATTGCTTTTAGTAAATAATCCTCAAGAAATACTTTAAAGTGTGGTTATCAATTTAAAAAATGATGCTCCCCATATTTTTTTATTTAGTTACCCTGACTAGCTAGATCTTTCATTGCCAGTGTTGGCCATATTTTCTGACCTGGTCCTGACTCAGGGCCTATCCCTGAGAGCTTAGGTGACATTGGAACAAAAATGAGACACGTTAATAATTCAATAGTTAACAAACGAGTTAAAAACCTAGTCATAGGAGAGCAAAGGTAGGGTAATTAACAAGGATAGGCACTGAGGACATCTCCAGTTGATTCAGCTGAATGAAGCTTCTTTGGTTGAATGATGAAATTGCAATCAGCCAGCCAAGTATTAGTGTCCCTGAAACTCCTGTGTCTGCTTTGTACTCAGGTGGAGAGGAAGTAATGTCAGCAGCCTGAACCTTTAGTCTCCTGAGCCAATCAATTCTTGAGTAATGTCTCAATCCCTTTTAAGAAAAAAATTAACTGAATTTGAGTTGGGGGGGGAGAGGGGTTAGGATATTGCTTCTACAACATAAAGAGATTCTGAGACATCCAGGATGCAGGAGCTACTATTGCCCTGAAGAGAAACGATAGTGCCCAGGATGCCAGGAGTAGTGCCAAGAAGCCAACAGATATGATGTAAGGCTAAGGAAATATTAGTATTATTATTAACAATAATGCTGACCTGCATAGGTGGAGGGGGTTCCCCATCAGGGGGTTACCTATACCAATGAAATCATGGATCCAGTCCCTATTTCCAATAATAGTTATAGGAATAATAGAACTAAAAGGAAATAGTAATTATAGCAGGGGTAATGGTCAGGAGAGAGAAAACTCCTCCCTCTCAATTTTGCTGCAATCCAGGATGGAAATTCAAGGGGCAGAAAGTCTTGAAAAAAGTTCAAAAAGAGCAGAATTATTTCATAGTGAACTATGATAGACAAAGCTGGGATGGGAAGAGAGAAGAAATTCATTATTAGGATGCAGCCCCTGTCATTGAGGATCAATCAGAGCTGACCAGGTCTTTCCAGCAAGGTACCAGGGTACTTGTCTAGGGTAAAGGGTTAGGGAGCATGGCTAGATGCCTAGGAAGTATACCCTTGGATATTAGGTTGTTTGGTGAATCCAACAAATTGATATTGAGACCATCGGTCTTCTGATCACCTCTGCTACATAATAATGATAACAACAGTTGTATAGTACTTTCAAATGCATTGTTTCATTTCTCTCATTTATCATCTTTGTCAAACTGACAGCTGTGAAATGGAACCTCAGAGTTGCTTCAATTCGCATATTATTATAGTTGTTGATACCTTGCATTCAAAGCAAGAAATCTAAGCTATCAACAACCATTTAAAAAATGTTCCAAATAACCAATAATTAGAAAAATGCAAATTAAAGTAACTCTGAGGTTCTACCTCAAACTCAACAGGTTGGCAAAAACGACAAGAGAGAAACATGATGAATGTTGGAGGGGCTGCGGGAAAGCAGTCATACTTATACACTGTTGGAACTGTGATCTGGTTTAGCCATTCTGGAAAGCTATTTGAAACTGTGCCCCAAAGATACTAAACAGTACATACTCTTTGATCCAGGTATACCACTAATAGTCTTATACCCTAAATTAAAGAGAGAAGAAAAGGACTTACTCTATGTATGTGTGTGTGTACATCTACATCTACACAGGCAATACACATACACACTACATATGTGCATATATACATGCATATACACATATCTGTATATGTGCTGTGTGTATGTATGTGTATACATACACATACATACACACACAGAGGCAGTAAACAGCATATGTGGGATTTAAACCTCTCTGACTCTATCTAGGTGGAGCAGTGGATAGAGATCTTGGCCTGGAATCCGGGAGATATCCCTATGTTCAAATTCAGCCTCAGATACTTACTATATGTTTGACCCTGTCCAAGTCACTTAACCCTGCTTGCCTCAGTTTCCTCATCTATAAAATGAGCTGGAGAAGGAAATGGCAAACCAATCCAGTATCTGCCAAGAAAACTGCAGAATGGGTTCAAGAAGAGTTGGACATGACTGAAACATTTGAACAACAACGATAACAACAACAACAACAAGTGATCTGTGATATATGAATGTAATGAATGTTTTGTGCCAAAAGAAATGATGAAATGGACAGTTTCAGAGGAAACTGGGAAGACTTCTTTGAATTGAGCAGGAAGGAAAAAGGGTAACAAGCATTTCAGTATCTACTATGTGTCAGGCACTGTGCTAAGTGCTTTACAAATATCATCTCATTTAATCCTTTAAACAATCTTGGGAGGTAGATGCTATTATTATCTTCACTTTATAGTTGAGGAAACTGAGGCAGAGAGAGATTAACTGACTTTTTTAGGGCCACACAACTAGTAAGTGTTTGAAGGAGGATTTGAACTCAAGTCTCCCTGACTCTAGGTCAAGTGCTCTATTGTGCCACTTACCCACCTCTAGCAAAATTGAGAAAACAATTTATACAATGACAGTAACATGATAGAAGAAAAACAACTTTGAAAGACAGAACTCTGAGCAATATAATGGTAAGCCATAGACCCAGAGGACTGAAGATGAAACATGTCACCTACCTCCTGCCAGAGAAATAATGGGCTACAAATGCACAGTGAGACATATGGTTTTGGATGTGCCAAAGTAGGACTTTGCTTTGCTGGACTATGCATAGTTGTTTTGATGGTTTTATGATTTATTATGCTATTGAGATGGCATAGAAATGGAGAGATACAAATGCTTATAATTTTTTTTAAAGAAAGGAAGGGGACAACCAAATAAAATCAAGTCTTCTTCATGTGTAAAATGAAGATAATAATACATGCAAGATCTGCATCACAGGGTTTGTTGTGAGAAAAGTATTCTATAAATTATAAACTATCATGACAGAAAAAAGAGAGAGAGATTGCCTGTTCATAGCTTTTAATGATGTAACTATTTAAGAATACACATAATTACACACATATGTAATATATGTATATACATAAGTATGTAAACACACATATACACACACATGTATGTATGCAGATATGTATATAGTGGCAGATAGGTGGCATAGTGGATAGAATGCTACGACCTGAGTTGAAATTCAGCCTTAGACACTTACTAGCTGTGTGACCTTGGGCAAGTCACTTCACCCTTTTTGCATCAGTTTCCTCATCTATAAAATGAGCTGGAGAAAGAAATGACAAGCCACTCCAGTATCTTTGCCAAGAAAACCCCAGATGGGGTCACAAAGAGTCAGACATGACTGAAAAAAATGACTGAATAAAAACATACACACATTTCCTGTACATCTAGGACATCAGACCTTTCCCCAAGAAATATAAATATTTTTTCACAATTATTTTCCTTCTAATTCTGACTGCATTTATTTTGCTTGAGCAAACATTTCCCCCTCTTTTTTCCATTTATTTAGAATTTTATTTTTTCCCAAATTACATGTAAAAACAAATTTTAACATCAATTTTTAAAACTTTGTGTTCTGGGGGCAGCTAGGTGGTGCAGTGGATAAAGCACTGGCCCTAGATTCAGGAGAACCTGAGTTCAAATCCAGCCTCAGACACTTGACACTTACTAGCTGTGTGACCCTGGGCAAGTCACTTAACCCTCATTGCCCCACCCCACCCCCAAAAACAAAAACCGAAAAACTTTGTGTTCCAAATTCTCTTCCTCCCTCCCTCCCTTCCCACCCAAACCTCCTTAATAACTCAAGCAATTCAATATAAGTTATACATGTGTAGTCATGCAAAAACATTTCTACATTAGTCAAGTTGTGAAAGAAAACAGACAAAAAAATTTTAGAAAAAGGAACTAAAAAAAATTTTGCTTCAATCTGTATTCAGACACCCTCAGGTCTTTCTCTGGAGATGGATTGTATTTTTCATAAGTCCTTCAGAGTTGTCTTGGATCATTGTATTGCTGAAAATAACCGAGTCATTCATAGCAGATCATCCCACAGTATTGCTGTTATTTTGTATACATTACATTTCACTTTGCATCAGTTCATGTAAGTCTCTCCAGGTTTTTCTTATAGCATCCTGCTCATCATTTCTTATAGCATAATAATGTTCCATCATAATCTCATCTCACAGTTTTCAAGCCATTCACCAATTGATGGGAATCTCCTCAATTTTTAATTCAACTTTTTGTTTGTTTGGTTTTTAAATCTCCTTTTGGATACCAACATGGTAGTGGTATAACAGATTTGACTTAGTTCTCTATGTGTTTGAGAACTGAGGCCTGTCAGATAAACTTGCTTCAAATTTTTTTTTTCACATTTACTATTGCTAACTGTATTTCCCTCCTTCCTATTCCCTCCCCAAGACATTTACTCTATTCTCTATCTTCTCTCACCCTATCCCTGCTCAAAAGTGTTTTGCTTCTGATCCCCCCTTCTCCAATCTGCCCTCCCAACTTTCACACCACCCATCCCCTTCCCCTCCTACTTTCCTGCAGGGTAAGATAGATTACTATACCCAATTGAGTGTGTATATTATTCCCTCATTGATCCAATTCTGATGAGAGTAAGGCTCACTCACTCCCCACACCTCCCTTATCTTCCCCTCCATTCTATAAGCTTTTTTTGCTTCTTTTATGTGAGATACTTTACCCCATGCCACCTCTCCCTTTCCCTTTATCCCAGTGTATTCCTCTCACTCCTCAATTTTATTTTCCAGATATCATCCCTTCATATTCAACTCACACCCATGTCCTCTGTCTAAATATACTTCATCCAGCTGCCCTAATAACGAGAAAGTTCTTATGAGTTACAAGTGTCACCTTCCTTTGTAGGAATGTAAACAGATTAACCTTTTAATATCCCTTATTATTTCTTTTTCCTGTTTACCTTTTTCTACTTCTCTAAGGTCTTCTATTTTCTATTCAACTCAGGTCTTTTCATGAAGAATCCCTGAAAGTCCTCTCTTTCACTGATTTCCACTTTTTCCCCCGAAATATTATACTAAGTTTTTCTGGGTAGGTGATTCTTGGTTGTAATCCCAGTTCCATTGCCCTCCAGGAACTTCATATTCCAAACCCCTTTCCCTTTAATGTAGAAGCTGTTAAATCTTGTGTTATCCTGACTATGGCTCAACAATACTTGAATTGTTTCTTTCTGGCTGCTTGCAATATTTTCTCCTTAACCTGGGAGCTCTGGAATTTGGCTATAATATTCCTGGAAGTTTTCATTTTGGGATCTCTTTCAAGAGGTGATCGGTGGATTCTTTCAATTTCTATTTTACCTTCTGCTTCTAGAATGTCAGGGCAATTTTCCCTGACAATTTCTTGGAAGATGATGTCTAGGCTCTTTTTTTGGTCATGGCTTTCAGGTAGTCCAATAATTTTCAAATGATCTCTCCTGGATCTATTTTCCAGGTCAGTTGTTTTTCCGATGAGATATTTCACATTGCCTTCTATTTTTTTATTCTTTTGGTTTTGCTTCATTGTTTCTTGATTTTTCAGAAAGTCCTTAGCTTCCATTTGCTCAATCCTAATTCTTAGGCAATTATTTTCTTCAAAGAGCTTTTCTACCTCCTTTTCAACTTGGCCAATTCAACTTTTCAAGCTTTTGATTTCTTTTCTTCTTCTTCTTCTTCTTCTTCTTCTTCTTCTTCTTCTTCTTCTTCTTCTTCTTCTTTGCAGGCAATAGGGGGTTAAGTGACTTGCTCAGGGTCACACAGCTAGTAAGTGTCAAGTGTCTGAGGCCGGATTTGAACTCAGGTACTCCTGAATCCAGGGCCGGTGCTTTAACCACTGCGCCATCTAGCTGCCCCCCTTTTGATTTCTTTTTCATGATTTTCTTGTATCACTCTCATTTCTCTTTCCATTTTTTCCTTCTACTCTCTTACTTTATTTTCAAAGTCCTTTTTAAACCCTTCTATGGCCTGAGATGAATTAATATTTTTCTTGGAAGCTTTGGATGTAGGAGCTTTGACTTTGTTGTCTTCTGAGGGTACATTTTGATCTTCCTTGTCACCATAGAAATTTTCTAGGATCAACATTTTCTTTTGTTTGCTTATTTTCCTAGCCTATTTCTTAACTTTTAACTCTTTGTTAAAGTGGGGCACTGCTTCCATGGTGGAGGGCACACTGTCTCAAGCTTCAATGGGTTTGAGCAGCTGTTCTCTGAGATATTTCTAGGAATTTGTAAGTCCTTAGTTCTTTAAAGGTGATATGATTTAAGGTGCTCTGGTCTGCAAGTGAACACAGGCCTGCTTCTCTGCCCTGAAACCTGGAACAGAGTCCTGCTCCACTGTGGCTACAAGTTCTTGTGTGCATGTGCTCCTCTCCTGCCTGGGACTGCCACTCAAGACTTTGACCTGGATTCAAACACAGGCAAAACAACAGAGTCCTGCCTCAGTGCCAGCAGAGACCCCTGTAATCTCCCCCTGGCCAACCGCTCAACCTCCTCACTGTCCATGTGCTGAGTTCCAGAAGCAGCTGCTACCACAGCTGATTTAGAGGCTCCCAGAGGCCTTGTTCACTGAGGCTGGGTCTGTGCTGGGGTTGGGTCTGTGCTAGCACAGTCTGCTCTGGGCTGTGCTCTACTCTCACCTTGGTACAACAGACCTTTCCTGCTGACCTAAGTTGTCTTTGACTGGAAAATGATTTCATCCTGTCCTTTTGTGGGTTCTGCTGCTCCAAGAATTGTCCTATGACATTATTTGAAGGTATTTGGAGGTGTCTTGGGGAGAGCTCAGGCAAGTCACTGCCTTTCCTCCACCATCTTGGCTACACCTCCTGCAAACTGTTTCAAATCTATAGAATCAAAATTTTCCATCTTACCTTTTGTGATCATCTGTATTCCTTGTTTGGTCAAGAATTCTCCCTATCCACAGGTATAAAAGTTATCTTCTTCTCTTCTTTAATTTGTTTATGATATACCTTTATGTTTAATTAAGTAACCATTTTTAAAAGTCAGAGATAAGAGTAAAGATTACTTTTAGTTGGGGGGATTGGGGAAGGCTTCAGGGAGGCAGAATCATTTTATCTGGACCTTGACAGGAGAGAACAATTTGAATATGTGCAGATATTGCAAGGAATCCATTTTAGGTATGAGGGTTGATCTGAAGAAATACATAGAGGAAAAGGCAAGAGGAAGTTGGGAGCTGGAAATTGTCCAGTATGGTTGGAGCAGAGTGATTAATTAAGAGAGCAGTGTGAAAGAAAACTGGAAAGCTGGATTGGATCTAAATTATTGAAAATATTGAATGCCAGGATTAATTATTTATATTTAATGCAAGAACCTCTTCTTTAGTCTTCAAGCCTACCAGGACAGCCTTGTCCCTCCACTTGCAGCAGATAACTTAACCAGATATTCTCCTGTATCCCAAATAACTAGAGTGAAGTATTTTTGATGTGCCCCAATCATGGTTCTGAGCACACTTAGAAAATGTTCTAATTAATAGATCATTTTATGTAAGTTTGCATAAATGGTCTACTCATGAAATAATTATGGGGCATGCGAAAATGTGCCCATCAAAACTGTCTAATCATTTCTACAATGTGCTCACAGAGTCACACATCTATTTGTAGCTTATAGTGGTTTATGGAATGAGAAGCAGGTCTAAATCTAATTTGAGCCATGCTTGTTTCCAGTTTTCTCAGCAACTTTTGTCAAATATTTTTTTATGACAATGTTTTGTACTATAATTTGACATCTGGTACTTCTAGATTCTCTGTATTTCTACTCTTTTTCATTATTTCCCTTGAAATTCTTGTCATTGTGTTTCAAAAGTAATATTTTGGTAGTTTGGTGTTTTATACGCTATATAATAATTATGAATTGTTTAATTTTCTACCTCTTTCTGCTGGGTTTTATTAAAGATAGAAAATGATACACTGATTTTTTTTGTAATTTATTTTATGTCTTGCTACTTTATCGAATAGAATTATTTAATTATTTTTAGCGGACTCTCTGAAGTTTTCTAAGTAAACCATATATATAAACTAGTAATTATGCTTTTTCTTTGCCAGTGCTTATTTCCTCAATTAAAAAAACAAACCAAATCACAACAGCTATAATTTCTAGAACTATGCCAAAGAATAATTGTGATGATGGACATCCTTGTTTTGTTTCTGATCCAACTGTAAAGGCCTTCAGTGTTTCTCTATTACAGTTAATGCTAACCTTTAGATTTTCGATAGATATTGTTTGCCATGTTAAGGAAAGGTGCATTTTTTCCTATGCTTTTTAATTAAAAATCATAAATATGTTTTGTATTTTGTCAAACACTTTTCAGCATATAATGACAATCATGATTGTGATTGCTTTTGTTATTAAAATGTCTAGTGTTATTAATATGGTCTATTATGCTTTCCATTTTCCTAATATTGAATCAATTTTGCTTTCCTGAAGCTTAATCCAATCTGGTCATGATGTATAATCTTTTAAATATATGTTGCCTTAACCTCTTTGGTAGTTTCTATCTTATTCAGGATTTTTGCATCTATATGCATGATAGATAATATAATAATATGGATCTATATTTTCTTTCTGTGTTTTATTTCTCCTTGGTTTTGGTATGAGCATCACATTTCTTTCATAGAAAGAGTATAACAGGTTGCCTTCCTTCTCTATTTTTGCCACAAATTCTCTATTATTGGAGTTAATTATTCTGTGAATGTTTGATAGAATTCACTATCAGAAATCCATCTATCAGAGGGTTTTAAAAATTGGGTGGTTTATTTATTGCTTTTTCTAGTTTCTTTTTTCTAAGTTTGAATTCTTTAAAATGTCAATTTTTTGTTCTGATAATCTGTGTATTTTTTTGGGGTAAATATTCCTTTTGGGGGGAGCATATAATTGAACAAAAGAGTTTCTAACAACTTCTTGTATTTGTTCTTCATCTGTTGTGATTTCTCATGTCACTTTTTATTCCGGTAACTTAGTTTTCCTGATTGTAAACAAGATCAAGTTAGCTCATTGTTTTTCTATTTTATTATTCTTTACAAATTCTATTTTTCATTCATTTAATTTTTGGTTTTTTGTCATTGCTTTTCAGAATTTATATTTTGGTGCTTACTTAGAGTTTTTTATTTGTTGTTTTCTAAGTTTTTAAATTATATGCCTAATTAATTGACCCCCTATTTCTCTCTTTTTGATGAAAGTAAGTTTCCTCGAAGGATGGCTTTGGTTGCATCCCATGTGTTTAATTAAATTTTTTCTTGTTATGATTTACTTTGGTCAAAATTATTTATCATTTGTATGATTTAGGATTATATTATTTAATCTCCACCTAAATCTGAATGTTTTCCTTATTTTTTCTATTATTATTATTATTTTATCATTATTTATTTTATTATTATTGATCTCCAAAAGATTTCCTTCTCAATTATTCTCTCTCCCCCTGCCTCTCCCTTCCTCCCTTTTCTCTCTCTCCCCTTTCTTTCCTTCCTTTCTTCCTTCCTTCTTTTCTTTCTGTCTTTCTTTTCTCCTTCTTTGTGTCTCTCTCATTGTCTCTATTTCTCTCTCTGTCTCCGTCTTTCTCTCTATCTTAGATATATTCAACCTCTTCCTGTCAATCAATTCTTTCCCTACTGCTTTCAAACATGTCCAAGTCTCTCCCACCCTTAAAAAACCTTTATATCCTAGCATTCCCTTCCTTTCTCCTTCTTTTCTCAGTCAAACTCCTTAAAGAAGGTGTTCATACTCATTGCCTTCCTTTCTTTTCTTAAAGTCATTTAACCTCCTTTTCTGTACAAGGAAGATAATCATATTTGAACAAACTTACCTCAAGGAGTTGTTTTGAGTAAAGCACTTCATAAACATTGGCTATCCATATAAATTGGAGTGGTTAATAATAATGATAATGATAATAATTTTGTGGCTAGTTCTCCCTATTTTCCCAGGAATGGAAGTGTAGTAGCCACTCATGTGCTTATGTCTTGATTGACATGGAAGCTTTGACTTGCTCTGTTTTCAACCTGTGCTGGGCAGCTCCTTCTGAGGAGCTCTAGTGGCTCCGCTCTACAGAGGACTCATTATATTGGTCCCAGACTTACTGTGGACATCTGATGGACTTTAACCCTACTGTAGCTCAAGGGACCCACCAATCTCAATCTTTCCAATAGCACAAATTACAGGTGTGTACCACCATGCCAGGTTGTGATTCTTATTGCTGAGGATACAGCACAATACAATGGGACAAGGATTAGCTCTCCTGTCAGGGGACCTGGTTTGATTTTTTTTTTTTGGCAGGGCAGTGAGGGTTAAGTGACTTTCCCAGGGTAACACAGCTAGTAAATGTCAAGTGTCTGAGGCCAGATTTGAACTCAGGTGCTCCAGAATCCAGGGCCAGTGCTTTATCCACAGCACCAACTAGCTGCCCCCTGGTTTGAAATTTTATTTCTCATATTACCTGTGTGACTTTGGACAAGTCACTTTCCCTCCCTCTCCTTAGTTTCATCAACTGTAAAATGAGGATTTGATTAGATGTCCTCTGAGATATCTTCTAGCCCCAAATATATGATCCTGTGACTCTATTATCCTGAATCAAGGGAGTGTTAGTGGACCCATGTCCTGCCTCAGTGAACCATGTCAAAAAAAATCAGAGGGCAGCCAGGAGTGAGACAGTACAATATATAACAGTACAGGTCTGTTACCTTGGGCAAACCTAGAAGTCTCTGAAGAGTTCCCAGAAGAAGCTCAGTTCCCAAGATTCAGGAGGGGACAGAGGAAGTTCTCCAGAGACACTTAAACAGAGCAGCAGAAAACTGGATATTAAGGAGAACTACTCTAAGGGGGTAGATTAGTTGCTTAGACCATAAGTCACAGAGCTAACAGGAGCCTTTGAAATTATTTTTGTTTGATTGATGAGCAAACCAAGACGAAGGGAGCTGTAAAGTTGCATAAACAGATAATAGCAGAATTCAAATGAGGATTCAGAACTTGGGACTCCCCACTCATAGACTATTGTTTGTTTTTCCCCACTAAAACCCTCTGAGGATCTGAGATATAGGATGCAGCATAAGGGATACAGGAGCTGCTACTGCCCTGGGGATCAACCCCAGTGGTCAGGAGCAGTGGAAGGAAGTATTTGGTAGGGCGTTGGGACTAAGGAAGATCTCTGTTCTTAAGAGTTAGCGTTTCTAAGTAGTCAACTGTGTTGTCAAGAAAGAGAGTAAGAGAGCCAAATGAGACACACATGTGGCAGGCCAACATAGCACTGGGGACTTGGGTCTGGTTTCCTTGGAGGCCGTCCCTGTGTACTTATGTTTGTGTTTCCCAGGGCCATGTGTGTCCTTGGGGAGGGTCTTGTACAATAGGTTGCATTGTAATCTACTAGAAGTCTTACTGCTCAGCATAGGAAGCTTGGTGGAGGTGATGGCAACCTGTAGTAAGGAAGACTTGAGTTCAAATTCTTCCTCAGACATTTATTAACTGTGTTTCCCTGGCCAAGTCGTTTAACCTCTATTTGCCTCAGTTTTCTCACCCATAAATTGGGGATAATAGTACTTAGGTCTGGGGCAGCTAGGTGGCGCAGTGGATAGAGCACCAGCCCTGGATTCAGGAGGACCTGAGTTCAAATCCAGCCTCAGACACTTAACACTTACTAGCTGTGTGACCCTGGGCAAGTCACTTAACCCCCATTACCTCACCAAAAAAAAATAGTACTTAGATCTCAGGGTTGTTGTGTTAAGGATCAAATGAAATAATATCCATATTTTTCTAAACTTAAAGTGTTGTTGTTATTGTTATCATTGTTTTTGTTCAGTTATTTCAGTTACGTCTGATTCTTCATGAACCCATTTGGGGGTTTTCTTAGCAAAGATACTGGAATGGCTTGTGATTTCCTTCTTCAGCTCATTTTTCAGATGAAGAGACTGAGCCAATGGGGTTAAGTGACTTGCCCAGGTTCATACAGCTAGTAAGTGTCTGAGGCTAGATTTGAACTCAGGAAGATGAGTCTTCCTGACTTCAGGCCCACAACTCTATCCACTACACCACCTAGCTGTATGATTATCATTATCATATACCAAAGAACCAGGCAGTAATGATAGTGTCACAAGGCCAATGACAACTATTGCTTTCAGAACACTCCCTAACCTCTCTGGTAAATCTCTGCTAGAGATTGTAAGTCAGAAATTGTAGTGTAAGGGTAAGAGAACCAGTTAATGTCATCTTTCTCGACCTATCTGCTGCCTTTGAAACTGTCAATTATTCTCTTCTCTTAGGTACTTTTCTCTAGGTTTTTATAATATGCTCTCTCTTGGTTCTCCTCTTATCTGAAGGACCATTTAGTATCCTTTGCTGGGTCTCCACTTAGCTCATGTCTTGTAACTGTGGGTATTGCTGGGCCCTCTTCCCTTTTCCTTTTATATCATCTCTTTGGATGACCTCATCAGCTTCCGTGGATTCAATGATACTCTCTATGAAAAGGATATTCAGATCTATTTCTCTAGCACAGACCTCTCTCCTAACTTTGTCTTAAATCTCCAAATGTCTTGTGAATATCTTGAACTGATGTTCCTTAGACATTGTAAACTCAACTGAATTCATTAGCTTTCCTTCCAACACCTCCCTTCTTCTTAACTTCTCTATACCTGCCAAGGGAACTACCATCTTCTCAATCATTCAAGCTCAAAACCTAGGTATCATCCTTGACTCCTCTCTCTTACTGGCTCCCCATATCCAATCTGTAAAGAAGTCTTATAGAGTCTTTGCAACATCTCTTTCATGTGCCCCCTTCTCTGCTTTGACAAAGTCCCCACTCTAGTGCAGGTCCTCATCACCTCACACTTAGGTTATTTCACTGGTCTGTTGGTTAGTCTACATGCCTCAAGTTTCTTCCCACCCCAGTCCATCCTCTACTCAACTATGAAATTGATCTTTCTCACATACAGGTCTGACTATATCAACCCCCTATTCAAAAAACTTCAGTGGCTTCTTATTATAAACCCCAGAGTTTGTTGTTCAAAGACCTTCATTTTCTGACCCCTTCCTACCTTTCTAGTCTTCTTACACCTTACATCCCTCCTGTACCTGATGATCCAATGTCTCCCCCATGGCTGGAATGGTCTCCCTCCTCATCTCCTTCTCCTGGCCTCTCTGGATTCCTTCAAGTCCTAGCTAACATTCCACCTTCTACAGGAAGTCTTTCAAATTCCCCTTAATGCTAGTGCCTTCCCTTCAAAATTCTAAATTACTTGTATACATCTTGTTTGTAGTATTTTGTCTCCCTTTATTACAATATGAATTCCTTAAGGGGAGGGAATGTTTATTTACTTTTCTTTGTATCTCCATCTCTTTAGCACAGTGATTGGCTCATAGTAGGTGTTTATAAATGCTTTTTGACTTGACTTGTTAAGTCAGAAGACCTGGGTTTGAGTACTGGCTCTGCCTATTCTATGTATCAGCTCTATGCAGATGACTCTTTTTTTCCATTTTGTTTTGTTTTTTGGCGAGGCAATTGGGGTTAAGTGACTTGCCCAGGGTCACACAGCCAGTAAGTGTTAAGTGTCTGAGGTCAGATATGAACTCAGGTCCTCCTGACTCCAGGGCCAGTGCTCCATCCACTGCGCCACCTAGCTGCCCCACAGGTGCCTCTTAAATCTACATACCTAGGCTTCTTCTTTCTCCTGAGTTCCAGGGCTATATGACTATGGATCTAGTAGAAATCTCTAACTATTTGTTATAGGCACCTTAAACTCAATATGTCAAACACAGAACTCACAGAACAGGGGTAGTATTCTACATTTCTTTCTATTACATTTAATTTTAGATGAGGCTTATTATTCTATCCTGTCAAGGACATTTTTTTTATCTTGATTCTATTCTCTAAGGGGTTGGCTATCTCCTCCATTCTGTATCATTTATAAAAATGATAAGCAAGTTATATATGCCTTCATCCAAGCCACTGAAAAATGTAACATATTTTATATATAAATATAAAATCAAGTAGCAGAATAGCTTTTGTACCCCTTACACAAAGAAGTATTACCTCC
Organism: Dromiciops gliroides; assembly: GCF_019393635.1. Lineage (NCBI taxonomy): Eukaryota > Metazoa > Chordata > Mammalia > Microbiotheria > Microbiotheriidae > Dromiciops > Dromiciops gliroides. The sequence goes on along the minus strand of NC_057862.1, from coordinate 240,492,885 downwards.
CATAGATTCCAACATTCCAGAGGAATGTTTCCTGGTCAGTTCATTCATGTTGGTAAGAAAGGGTTGGAGAATGATGAGAAAACATCCAATAGTTCCATTTCCCAGGAACTGGGTGTGTTTCATTGTGGTTCCAGGAGTGACTTCACAGATGCTAATAATTTCTCTGCCTCTGAAGCTACTATTCCTAGCTTCTCTATTCAGTTACTGCTGCTGCTTTCTGCTAGTTTCTATCTGCTGCTGTGGCCTGGGTCAACATGCTTAGGAGCTAATCAATACCTTCTTACCTCTTTTCTTCATCAAACATACCATATCCAACTGACAATCAAGTGCTATAAGATCTCCTCCACTTTACTCACCAATTTGCCTGCCTGCATGGAAAATCCCTCTATACTCCCTCTAGTTGGATTAGGAACAGCAAATTCCATTCAGCTTTTGTTATGTCTATAGTAGTTAGCTCCTAAGCCATGGAAGTTACTTTGAAGCTTTGATCATCCCCAATTTAGCACTTTGTAATGCTGAAATGATAGAAGCAGTGTTGGTGACCTTTGTTCTGTTTTGCTATGACAAATGTTTGTCCTTTTTTTTTTTTTTGGCAATGGGGGTTAAGTGACTTGCCCAGGGTCACACAGCTAGTAAGTGTCAAGTGTCTGAGGCTGGATTACTACTGAATCCAGGGCTGGTGCTTTATCCACTATGCCACCTAGCCGCCCCCTTGTCCTTCTTATAGATAAAAATGTTAAACACCATTTGATCAAATCTAGATCATTGAATAAAATTGATCCCTGGGACATTCTAGTAAGGAGTTCCCTTATGTTTGACTTTTCTGGCTTCCTTTAAATTCCAACTAACATCTTTACTTTTATTGGAAGCCTCCCCCCACCCTTCTTAATCTAGTGCCTTCCTTCTGTTAACTATTTCATATTTGCCCATATATAGCTTACTTTGTATATATTTGATTGTATGTTTTCTCCTCTATTAGATTGTGAGCTCTTTAAGGAGAGGGACTATCTTTTGCCTCTTTTTGTATCTCCAGAGCTTAGCACAATGCCTGATACATAATAAGTGTTTAGTAAATATTTATTCATTAATTAATTCATGAATTATTACTGTAAAAAAATTCTAAACTTACTTACTGTTATCACCCAGCCTACCTTTATCTGTCTTGTCCACAAGGATCATAAGAAACTGTCAAATGCTTTGCTGAAACCCCAATATACTTCATCTATAACATTCTCTGATTTACTGATTTACTGTTCATGTGAAGCACAATGATGAGGGCTCCTGAGTTGAGTGTATACCTAAAGGATCATTCCTAGAACTCAAAGTAAGGGCTGTCTTCTATGCATCCAACCCATAAGTATGGGTGCAACTCTGCAATAACTCTGCAATAGCCTGCTTACTGTCTCTTCTCTCTTCAATCCCACTTCCACCCAACTGCCAAACTGATATTCCTAAACAAAAGATTCGACCAGGCCACCCTCATTAAAAAGCAAAACAAAACAAAACAAAACAAAACAAAACAAAAAACAACCCAGTGACACATTTTACCTCTAGGATAATTATATAATCATTGGCCTGACATTCCATATACCAGATGTATAGGGTTCTCACCTATCTTTCCATTCTTATTATATATTTCTCCCATTCCCACACTCCATTCCAGTCAAACTGGCCCTCCATATACCATATTCTAGCTCCATTCTCCAATTTCTGGAATATACTCCTCCTCACTGCTTTTTTTTTGTGAGGCAATTGGGGTTAAGTGACTTGCCCAGAGTCACACAGCTAGTAAGTGTTAAGTGTCTGAGGTTAGATTTGAACTCAGGTCCTCCTGAATCCAGGGCCAGTGCTCTATCCACTGTGCCACCTAGCTGCCCAAAACAAATTTTGACATCAATTTTTTTCTTTCTTTTTTTTCCTCACTGCTCTTTTGTAGAGTCCCTTTGATTCCTTCAAAATAAAATCCAGGAGTTTCTTCCTAAATGCAGATTTTCTTGATTCCCTCAGTTATTAACACATTGTCTTGAAATTATATAGTATTACTCAGCATATACTTAATCTTTACTTATGTAGTACCTGGAATGACCCCCAAATTCATAGGATGGATCTTCTAAGGCATAATTACCCTAGATCCAAGGTACTTTGTGGATCAGCATCCCCTAAAGCCACAGTTTATAAGCCCCTACCAATGTATTTGTTTTTAAAGTCAGCCAGAAGATGACATTAGTCCAAAGCAAAAGCATTTGATGAAATGGCACAGTAATAAAAGTAGAAAAGAAGTATTGCTTTTCATAAATGTGGAGCAAATTCTTTCATAAATATGTACAATATCAATGAGAAGAATGCAAATACATAGGGGTGCACATGTAACTCCTCACAGGAGGAACATGCACTTTAGGACAACTTTGTGGAAGGACAAGTCATTCTTTTCTTTTTTTTGTGGGGCAATGAGGGTTAAGTGACTTGCCCAGGGTCACACAGCTAGTGAGTGTCAAGTGTCTGAGGCCGGATTTGAAATCAGGTCCTCCTGAATCCAGGGCTTGTGCTTTATCCACTGTGCCACCTAGCTGCCCCACATCCCTTTCCTCTCGAGGAGCCTACTTCTGCTTTTCTCACAGTGTCTGCTAATTACTTCCTGACTGGATGCCTAGTCTCTGCTAGACTCTACTCTGCTGTGGTCTCTGCTAGATACTGCTCTTCTTCCCCCATGTTCAAAGAACTAAAGTCACCTAAAGAGCACAAGATTAAGAGGTAGATTTAGCCTCTGCTCTGCCACTGCTTAGCTGGGTGATCTTGGACAAGTCATCCAACCCTTTTAGCTTCAGCATTTTTATCTATAAAATGAGGGAGTTGACCTTTAAGATTCCTTTGAACTTTGATATTCTGTGACCATGACTTAATTTTAGATTATCTCACCTAAAAGACAATCACTGTATGAAGAACAATCCCAAACAGTGGATAAATGTGGCCTCAGGCTGAATGCTATGACTCTTATGAAGGTTAGGATTGCAGCCAGTTTATGTTTCTTGTATTATTTTCATTTAAGCTAATTATGGCATTCATTTGCATTCCCTGGGTAGACCTAGAGCAAGAGTACTAAAAGAACGTGTGAGGGCTATTACTGGTCCTCAACAGCAGCACCTTGTTGTCATGGCCCTAAAATCTAGTGCCAAGCTCTAGGACCAAATGGAGGAGGGACACCTCCTGACTGAGCTGGATAGAACAGGAGTTTCTGGCTCAGCTGAAATTGAAGAATTAGTGTCCTGCATTCGTCAAACGAACAGTCTAAACTAGATTAGTTGATCTCTGAAGTGCCTTTCAGTCCTAACCCTCTGGTATTCTGGACAGGTCCAGCTGGATAAGGCAAACTTCATGTCAAGGAATATGATACATTTGAAGGAGGTGGAGGGTGGAGATAATTAGTGGGAGAAGAATTTCTTGAGTCACTGAATGAATGCTCCTTTTAAACAAAGCTGTAGGTGGAAGTGTGGAAAACTGTTCATTTTGCAGAGAGAAGGTAACATGAGTTAGTGACTGAGGATTGGGGGCAGGGAGGGTTGTTCTTGAGAGGCTGCACTGGACTTGAAATAAGAAGACCTGAATTCAGGGAGGACCTGAGTTTAAATCGGGCCTCAGACACTTGACACTAGCTGTATGCAAGTCACTTAACCCCAATTGCCTCACCAACCGTCCCCCCCCCCCAAAAAAAAGAAGACCGGGGTTCAAAGCCTGGATTGACCCCTTGCTAGCTCCATGGCCAACACAGTAGGTAGTTACCTACTACTTCAATGCCAAGGTTAAATATGCCTGGAACATAGTAATTGCTATATAAATATTAGTTACTACTATTACCATCATCATCACCATTATTATTATTATTATGATCATCATCATCCCCCCTACTTGGGCCAGACTTCAAATGTTTGTTGTATGGAGGAGCTATGTTCTAGCTCAGAAAATGCAGAAAGTAATCTTGAGATGTTGAGGAGGTGTTAAACTATGAGTAAAGATGCCAGGGTGGGAGTGGGGATAAGCTCCCACTCTCTATAAAATGCTCCAATGGCGTGTGTCTCAAATAGCCTCTGACAATCGAAGCCCAACTCCTGAACTTCTCTTGGTGGAACTGTTTCTACTAACAGGAGAAGGGATGGAGGTGAGTCACTGGTGCCTTAAAACCAGTCACTTTGGGCAGGTGGGGCTCATTAGCCTTGGCAGGCAAGCCCCCTAGGGGAAGGAACCCTGATTTTAAACCTCTGCTGCCTTGCGGCTATACCCATATATGGGAAAGGCTTCGGGAGTTAACCCCGAGGAAAAATCAGGAGTCAGAGTCCCTTAGGCAGTTGGATGTTGGACATCACATCCCTCTGGTAACTCCTGTGGTGGCACTGGTGCCAAACTGTACTGGCTCTGCCTCTCCTTTGGATCCACCAATGTCACGGAGAGGGAAAACTTGCTGCACGGGCAACAGCTTGTTTTCCATATTGATCTGCCCAGGCCAGCGCCCTGGAGAGGATACTCCAACTACTCCTCATGGGGTAGATACAACCATGGGATGTGGCAGTTACCAGTTAGACGTCACTCAGGAGCTGTGGCTCCCATATCGGACTGCACAGCCACACTGTGGCCTGTGGCTCTTCAAGGTGCTGATCCATGGTCGTCTGTGACTGGTGGAGGCCTACTATCCCTTGATCCCTTTACTGAATACAAGCCTTTTTCTCTGATTAAGTTAGAAGGAAACAATTTAATTGGCTGAGCAAATGAGGTAGCTATACCCTTATATGGTCAGAATTTAATTACTTATTATTCCTTTGAGTTTCTATGCCTATTGCAGATTTTTAAAATGAAATTTATGTTGCTGTCCTACTCAAAGTACAACAATAATTCCTACAAAGAAAAGGAATTAAAGTTTTCTGTGGTAGGATTTGAAAAGAAAACACATTTATTAAGATTATTACATTGTGTACAAGACATTGTGCACAGGGTATACAAATGCAAAACAGAAATAGTCCTTGCCCTCAGAACTTACTTTCTAATAATAATAGCTAGCATTTATATAAAACTTTAGGTTTGCCAAGCATTTTACAAATATTATCTCATTTTATCCTTACAACCACCCTGGGAGGTAGGTGCTATTATTTACCCCTAATTTACAGATGAGGAAACTGAGGCAGGTGGAGACTTGCTCAAGATCACAGAGTCAGTAAATGTCTGAAATTGGGATTCCACTTCAGTTCTTCCCCATTCCCAGTCCACCATTCTATCCAGTATTAGAACAGACCCTTTAAAGATAATAATATCTAACATTAACATAGTACTTATTTAAAGTTTTGAGTTCCAAATTCTATGCCTCTCTCATTCCCTCCTTGCCTCCCCTCCCCCCTAAGGTGGTGAGCAATCAGATATAGGTTGCAATTATGTAAAACATTACCATCTTAGTCATTTTATATAAAAAGCCTCAAGTAAAAAAAAAGAAAATGCAAAATATCATGCTTCAGTCTGTGTTCATTCAGTATCAGTTCTTTCCCTGGAGGTGGATAGTATGCTTTATCATTAGTCCTTTGGGATTGTCTTGGATCATTGTATTGCTAATTGCTCATAGAATACTAATGCTGTCACTGTGCACAATGTTCTCCTGGTTCTCCTCACTTCACTATACATCAGTTCATATAAGTCTTTCCAGGTTTTTCTGAAACCATCCTTTTTGTCATTTCTTATTGCTCAATAATATTCCATTACAATCATATACTACAACTAGTTCAGTCATTCCCCATTTGATAGGCATTCCTTTGATTTCCGATTCTTACTAACCACAAAGAGTTGCAGTATATTTTTTTGATATAATCTTTTCCTTTTCTCTTTTTTCACAATTACTATTGTTAACTGTTTCCCTCCATCACACTCCCTTCCCCATGAGATTCACTCCATTATCTATCTTCTTTCACCCCATCCCTCCTCAAAGGGGGTTTGCTTCTGACTGCCCCATTCCCCAATCTACCCTCCCTTCTTTCACCCCTCCCCCCTCATCCCCCTCTCTTCCCACCCCCCTACAGGGCTAGATAGATCACTCCACCCAATTGAGTGTGCATGCTATTCTGTCCTTGAACTAGCTCTGATGAGATTAAGGTCTTACTTACTATGTTCCAGGTAATAAGTATTTTACAATGATTGTTTCGTTTGATCTTCACAACAACCCCTAGCAGGTAGGTGCTGTTATAATTTCCATTTTATATTTGAGGAAACTGAAGCAAAGAGGAGTTAAGTGACTTGCCCAGGGTCACAGCGCTAGTAAGTGTCTGAGATGGGATTCTACCTCAGTTCTTCCTCACTCCTGATTCAGCAGCCTATCCAGTACTGCAACAGGTCCTGTTGTTGGTTTTTTTAACATTCATTTTTTGTTTGTTTGCTTAAGTTTTGAGTTTTAAATTCGATATCTCCCTCCTTTCCTTCTTCCCTTTCTGAGATGGTAAGCAATCTAATATAGTTTATACATGTGCAATCATGTAAAAATTTCTGTAGTAGTCATTTTGTACAAGAAGACATGAACAAAAAAGAGAAATAAGGAAGAAAGGAAATAAAGAAAGAAGGCAAAAAATAGTATGCTTTGGTTCTTTCTCTGGAGAAAGATAAGCATTTTTCATCATGACTCCTTTGGAATTATCTCAGATGATTGTATTGATAAGAATAGCTAAGTCATTTACAATTGATTATCCTACAATGTTACTATTACTGTGTACAATGGTCTCCAGGTTTTGCTCACCTCACTTTGTATCAGTGCATGTACATCTTTCCAGGTTTTTCTGAAATCATTCTGCTTGTCATTTTTTATAGCACAATAATATTCCCTTACACTCATATACCACAGCTTGTGGAACAGGTCCTTTAAAAATAACAATATCTAACATTTACAAAGTGCTTACTATGTGCCAGGTACTGTGCTAAGCATTTTACAATGATTTATTTCATTTGATCCTCACAACAACACCTGGCAGGTAGGTTTTATTATTATCCCCATTTCATAGATGAGTAAACTGAAGCAAGTGCCTTGCCCAGGGCCACAGAGCTAGTAAGTATCTGAGATGGGCTTCTTTCTACCTCAGGGCTTCCTTGCTTCAGATGCAACATTCTATCCACTACTGGAACAAGTTCTTTCATATCTTTGCTGGTTACATTGGCATAAAAAAGGCTCACTATGTGCCAAGTGGTAAGCTACATAGTCCAATTCCCTCATTTTGCTGGTGAAGATGCTGAAGGCCAAAGAGATTTCATGACTTTTCCAAGAAAAGCCAGCTAATTAGTGGCAGAGAATAAGCAACTAGATGGTAGAATGAATAGAATATTGGGCCTGGAGTCAGGAAGACTCATCTTTCTGAGTTCAAATCTGGCCTCAGACACTTATCAGCTCTGTGACCCTGGGCAAGTCACTTAACCCTGCTTCCCTCAGTTTCCTCATATGTAAAAATGAGCTGAAGAAGGAAATGACAAACCACTTCAGTATCTCTGCCAAGAAAACTGTAAATGAGGTCATGAAGAATTGGACATGACTGAACCACCACCACCACCACCACCACCACCACCTGAGTCTCCTGACCCCCATTCTTGTGCTCTTTAAGTCCCTTTACCTCTTTGCAACTCAGTTTCCACACCTGTAAAAGAAAGGGGAAGGTGAGACTAGACTAGATGGTTTAAAGGTCTTTTCCTGCCCCCAAACTCCCTAACTTTTATTCTATAATTTCATCTGCTTTCACAAATCTCCCCATTTCCGTTTCTGGTTTCTTTTAGATTCAATCAATTGATTTTCATAATCCTCATTGCTTCCTGAACATGTGCTCAGTCCCACAAATACTCCATGCTTGGGTTCTCGGTAACAACAAATACTAGGATCATGGGATTTGGAGCAAGAAGGAACGTTACAAATCACCCCTCCCTTGACAGATGGGGAAACTGTGATTTAGAGACGTTAGGTGAACTACTTGGCCACAGTCACTTAGTAGGCATTGGAGCCAAGATTTGAACCTCTGGGGTATTCTGATTCAAAAGTACTCTTTTGAAAAAAAAAAGATTCCATTTTGTTTTATTTTCAGGTCTTTGTTTTTTCTCTCCCACTCTCCAGAGAGCAAGGATAACAAAAGCATTTACAAACATGCATAGTCAAGCAAAACAAATTTCCCATTGATGGAGGCCACTCCCTTCCACATTTCCAAAAAAACATAATCTGCCTTAATCTATGCTCACTACTCTAACTGAAGGTGGGTAGCATGTTTCACCAGGGGTGCTTTGGAGTTGTGGGTCGTCATTGTGTTGCTCAGAGTTCCCAAGTCTTTCAAAGTAATTTCTCTTTACATTATTGCTATTTTATGACCCTATGGACTCTGTAACATACTCCTTAGTTTATATGGAGCAAAAGAAAAGCCCCCTTGGGGCAGCTAGGTGGCACAGTGGATAAAGCACTGGCCCTGGATTCAGGAGGACCTGAGTTCAAATTTGGCCTCAGACACTTGACACTTACTAGCTGTGTGACCCTGCAAAAAAAAAAAAAAAGTAAAGCCCCCAGGGTAGTGTGTAATACTCCATCCAATAAAACTATAAGCAGGCACTTTAACATCAAGGAAGTCCTACCTAGGACCTACCCCAATAGTAGTGTCAATATGCTTTGCAAGAAACTTGGAAAAAACGCAATGCTAAAGTTGTCTGATGACTAGTTAAGGGCAATTAATCTAAAAGGAAAAAGTAAACTCCTAACCCTGAAGTAGAAAATAGCTAGGTAGATAGAGTGCTAGGCCTGGAGTTGGGAAGACTCATCTTCCTGAGTTAAAATCTGGTCTCAAGACACTTACTAGCTGGTGTGACCCTGGGCAAGTCACTTAACCCTCTTTGCCTCAGTTTCTCATTTATAAAATGAGGTGGGGATGGCAAATCACTACAGTATCCCTGCCAAGAAAACCCCCAATAGGGTCATGGAGAATCAGACATGATTGAAGAAACAAAAGAAAGCAGAAAGCATTTCAGAAATTGTAAAGAAATGAGAAGTATTTAAAACATTTTTTCTTTAGAAATATAATTAGAATATATATTTCATATATCATGTAGCCTTGTATATTTTATATATATATATATACATACATACATATTTCTTTATTGTTGTTGTTTAGTCATTTAAGTTGTGTCCAACTCTTTGTGACCCTATTTGTTTTTTTCTTGGCACTCCTGAATGACATCTCTAATCTATGCTGGCTCTCTAGGATAATTGGCCACACTCCCATAATGTCTACCCACTACTCACCCTTTTGCTTTATCTTAAATAATCTTCTTAGTCCACTTGCTGAAAGGGATAAATAACCTTTTTATTCCTTCTCTTTTTCTACCAGGAAGTTGCCAAACCAACTCATGATGTATAGATGTGCGACATTCATTTCTGGAAAGTAAGAGGTGTGTGGGACTCCATTCATCTCTGTTAAATGACTGTTTTGGAAATTAAAGGCATTTTTCACTTTAGCTCTGACAAAAACCTCCTTTCTAAGTAGGCATGGCCCCGGAGTACCAGACCCTTCTTGGCCTTTCTCCCAGGACTCCAGGAGACCTCATTTGACATGTGGTCAGTAATTACACTGCAGAATCCAAAGGGAGACTGGAAGAATGAAAATGATGGAGGTTGTGAAAGAGTTTGAATCAGAAGGAAGGGGCCAGGAGATGAATAATATGTTCTGTGTTTTGTGTTCGAGATCCTCTATAGAGCTGTTGCTGAAGGTTCAGATGACCCATTTTTGTGGGACGTGTTGTCCATGCTCAGACAGTAGACTTGACCATGTGGTTGATCTCCCTGACCTTGTAGGAAGAGGACTATTAAATAGGGGGCTGAATTCAATCCAAGGGGAAGTTATGTTACTCCCACCTTTCTAGTTGTTCAAAACAGATAAGATTCCTGGGATGGGCTGGCTAAGTGTCAGCTGTCCATCTGACCCCAGAGAAATGTATGTGGAACAAGGACTGGAGCAAACATCTCCAAAAGCTGGCTTGCCTAATAATAGTAGCTAGCATTTATATAGTACTTTTAGGTTTACAAAACACTATACATATATTATCTAATTTGCTCCTCACAACAACCCTGAGAGGTAGATGCTAATATTATGCCCATTTTACATATGAGGAAACCAAAGCTGACAGAGGATCACACAGCTAACAAGTGCCTGAGGTCAGATTTGAATTCAGTTTTTCCTGACTCCAGGTCTAGTAGCTCTATCCATTGCTTCAATTACTACCTAAAATCTTTATTAACTCTTTATGTAGGATTTAATGAAGGCAGTTAGGTGATTCAGTGGATACAGTGTTGGGCCTGGAGTCAGGAGGCTCTGAGTTCAAATGTGGCCTCAGAGACTTACTAGCTATGTGACTGTGGGCAAGTCACATGACTAATCGACTACACAACAAAAATGATTTAATGATATTAATTGAAATTTAGGAAGTTGAATTCAATGGTTTCCAAATGGCCAATCCAGGTCTCTCTCTAATCTTTTGAAAGATATTTGCTTGGTATACTGGAGACTTCCTGTTTGAGTAACTTGATGAAAAAACTGGTTCAGGTTAATTCCTTTTCCAAACCTGGGCCCACTGATAATCAAACTCCTTCATCATTGTCAGTTTTAGGACTGCCTGCTGATAATGTCATCAATGCTTTCTACTTGTAACAACTTATTTTTTTAGACTCTCTGGGGATGTTTTCCCCATAGTAACTCACCCTTCTCAAAAGCCTTTAACTGCTACCCACTCTCTTGATGAGTCACAGTGTAATGCGATTCATTGCTAGTGGAGCCCTGGAGCATAAAACAGTTATTAGTGAGCCTTTGAAAGGAAGGCTCAATACAGTTTGGGATTAAAAACAAAGAATCATTTTACACTTCAGTTTTTTCCCCAGAACCTCCTAAGTGCATATATGTTTTCAGAAAAATGATCTCGTACTGTATGTGGCTTTCACCAAAGCAATATGAAAGAACAGACCCGTCTTTGAGTTTGGAGTTTGTTTTAGGGGAGTTTCCCCCATTTTTAGGTCCATAATAGGATTGTGTGTGTGTGTGTATAAAATGCATATATAGATTATATATACACACATACATTTGTATCTGTCTATCCAAAGGGAGACAGAGAGAGAGAGAGAGAGAGAGAGAGAGAGAGAGAGAGAGAGAGAGAGAAGCTGATCTACCACATTCCCTGGAAAGAATCCTGTGGAAACATGAAGCTCAGCAGCTAGGCCTGGGTCCCCCTAGGGAACCATATGCATTAGGGAAACACACATACTTGGGAAGAATGAACCATATGGTCCAAAGGTAGAAACAATGGAGCCAACAGATTTCTGAGGCTAAGTAGAGGAGTTCTTGGATTCATCATCATCATCATTGTTGCTGTTGTCATCATCATAACAATACTTATATAATGCTGTAAGGTTTGCCAAGTACTTTGAAAATATTATTTCATTTTATCCTCATGACAACACTGGGAGGTAGGTACTATTATTATCCCCATCTTACAGGTAAGGAAATGGAGACACAGAGAGGTTAAGCAAGTCGCCCAGGATCAGACAGCTAATAAGTGTTTAAAGTTGGATTCAGACTTATTTCTTCCTGACTCCATACCCAGGCTATAGCCTATCAATCAGGATTCATAACCAATGAGTGGCAAGAGAACAGAGCCACAATGTAAAAAAGCAAATTTAGATCTTATCATTCATTAGTACTGTGAGTTATGTGGATTGTGACGGGCTTAAAAGGTCAACTTCTAACTAATCTAAAGTATTTTTTCCATGTAGGGACCCTAGTCTCAAAACTAGGGTAGTAATTTAAATGATTGTATATGTCCTCGGAATAAGTAGGAGCATTGTAAGTACTTTTTCCTCTGGTGGGACCTCATTCATGGGGTAGCACTATAAATATGGAGTCCTGTGCAGGTCTCCTTGAGTGGAGAGCTCTGTGTAGACCCACAAGAGAAAAAAAAGAGAGTTGTCTTGACTGTTCATGGGCTCGGATGCAAGTCATCTCTGTTTTGGATTTTTTGTTGAGTGACATAAAGCCTGTTCTTTAGTTAATATATTGTTAACCTGAGTGTTTGCATCACATCTGAAGTTCTATTCTTTTGTTTATTATGGAGACCTAAACTTTTAAAGACGTGGGAGAGACATAATAGATATCTTCAAGTATTTGAAGAAATATAACATGAACAAAGGATTATATTATTTCTTTGTTTGGCCCCAGAAGATACAATTGGAACAATTTATGCAGGCTTCAGAGAGGCAGATTTCAGCTTGATTAGAATTAGAGCTATCCCAAAGTGAAATGCACTATCTCAAAAGGTAGTGGAGTCCCCTTCCATAGAATTCCTTATGAGAGGGCTGGATGACTATTAGAGATGTTGTAGTCTTAGGAGGGTATTTCTGTCTTGGTCTGCATCAGGCAAAATGAATTCTGAGATCCCTTCCAATCACATGATTCTAAGTCCAGAATTTAATTTGGCCAACAAAGGGGCAATATTTAAGCCTGTAGCTAGTGGGGCTTAAGTAGTCAATTCCAATGATGGATAGGAAAATAAGACAATAAATAGAGTCAATAGAAAGCAGGTTCAGTTGTGAAGTGTTCACCAGTTTGATAGTTCAAAAGAGTAGAACCTTTAGTTAGTATAGTATTGGATGGGGGAATAAATAAAAAGAAAGCTCAATTTTCCAGAATTCTGTGGGTTAAAAGTACGTGATAGTACCCCAAAAAGAGTATACAAGGAGAGAAAGAACTGCTGGAAGAATGAACCATATAAGGTGTAGAAGAAGCATGAAGACAGAAAAGAGAAACAGGTTCTGAGTTTGGTGGAAAAGAGGTCTCACTAAGGGCAATGACATGAGGGATACAATAACAGGAGGTGGCAACAGCAGCACTGAATGACAGAAAAAACCCCAATGAATACGTAGCTCATCTGAGATAGAGGAACACAATCTTTTCTTGTCTTGGGACCAACAATCACAGGACACACAGGCTGCTGGAACTTCCCTATTGATGCTGTGAGTTTGTTCTTTGATCATACTGGACTCAAGTTACACTAATGTCTTTATCTGTTTTTTAATGTATATTCTTATGGAAAAATATTTATTAGTTGATTTGGTTGCAAAGAGGTGAGTTGACTTAGATGTGAAATTTATAACATCATATATTTAGATCCAGAAAGAGACTTCTCGTCCAACTCTCTCATATAACAAGACGCTACTTGGTGCAATGGATAGAGTGCTGGGCACTCTATTTAGTCAGGAAATCTTGAGTTTAAATCTCACCTTAGATGTATAATAACAGCTGTGTGATTCTGGGCAACTCATTTAACTTCTCTGTGTCTCATTTTTCTCATCTGTAAATCTGGGATGATAATAGATGAGAATCAAATGAGATAATATCTGTAAAACATGTTACAAACATTAAAGCACTATGTAAGTGGTAACTATTGTTAAGGACTAAAATTCTAGCTAAACTGTCTAAAATCTAATGAGTGGTCACCAATAAATTATAAGCTTTAACAAGAGTTAGACTTTTAAGCATTTATTAAGGAGAATAAGAATTTGGTAAAGAGAGAAGAAAGGCCTAGATTCCTATCTATTAAAGGGAGAGTGCATTTCTAGCTCCGCTCTCCACCAGAGTCCAAAGGAAAAAAAAGCGAGACCGAGCGCCAGTCTCTTCCTTCTTCCTCCCACTAGCCAGCAGCACTTCCTGACGCCAAAGAAAAGAATCCTGGTCTTGCCCTCAAAGACCTTTGCTTCATGGGCGGAACTCTTCTACAGTAAGTCTCCAGCAGGTGGCGTCATTCCAATCGTTACACTATCATGATATCAACTAGCTAGCTAGCTAATTTGTACCAGGCACTGTGCTAAGCATGGGTGATAAAAATATAAGCAACAAATCAGCCCTTACATTCAAGGAGTTTACATTCTAATGAGAGAAGACATGTCCACAAATAAAGGGGTGCTGGACAGTAGAAAGAGGCAAGGCAGCTAGAAGAGAAATCTGGAGAATGAATTGAATAGGGGTGTACTGGTAAATGTTTAACAACCAGCTCTTCATAAAAAAGAAGTTATTTTAAAGTTTAATCTGCATAATTGATATTTTCTCCATCACTTTCTTCAGTCTAGGAATGAATAAAACAATAAATTAAGCCTTGATTTGCAGTATTTGCCAATTTCCAAGGTATCAATGCTCACACTGAAAATTTAACAACCAGTTCTTGAGGGCCCCAATGAGTAGGCATCAGCACACACCTATGTGTGAGTAAGGGGATGCATGATTGAGACCCTTTGTAGAAAAGTGATCTGAACAAGGGAGTCAGTCATTAATCAGGGGAGTGGTACCTCAAGACAGAAGTTTCATCAGGCTGGGACAATGACTAGCCAAGAGGAGAAAAAGAAATCTAGAGAGTAAGTCAAGTTTTGAATGAAGGCAGGAAACTGAAACCAGAGATTTGTCCAAGGTCCCAGAGGTAAGAAGTGACAGAGGTGAAACTTGAACCCATGTGCTATGATTCCAATTCTAGTACTCTTTTCTATTGTATCACACTGTCTCTTGTGTTCAGAGGATGCCAAAAGGACAGAGAAATCTTTAGGGCAGAAGCAAGACACAAGCCATAGGATAGTATTGATCCCTGAAAATCACCCCCAACAGAAAGATTCAGAGCAACCTTGGGCCATAACCTACAGGCAACATTCAAAAAAACAATAGAGCTGGTCCAAGACAGAAATCCATGATTATAGAAGAGGGTATAAGCATTTACTTGAACTCAGGTCCTCCTGAATTCAAGGCTGGTGCTTTATCCACTGCACCACCTAGCTGCCCCCAACACATAGTCTTTAAAAAAAAAAGTAAACTGTCTGAAATGGAAAATGGTATTTCTCATGCTGGAAACTGACTTCCACAAACTACTCAAGATATTTCTCTTTCAAAAATCACACATGACCTTGGGAGTCCTCATGGTGTAGCAGAAGGCATGCTTGATTTGAATTCCAGCTTTGCTGTCAGTGTGACCTCGGTCAAGGCATTTTCTCTTTCTGAGCCTCAGTTTCTTCATCTATAAAATGAAAGGGTTAGGTTAGATCAGTAATTTTCAAGGCAAGGGATCCATAAAGTCAAAATTATTTTCACAATAATATTAAGATGCTTTAATTTCTCTTATGGTAAAGATGGAAAGATAATAGCCCTCAGCTAGGTGGTACAGTGGATAGAATGTCAGACCTGGAGTCAGGAAGACTCATCTTCCTGAGTTCACATCCGGCCTCAGACACTTAGTAGCTGTGTGACCCTGGGCAAACCCCTTAACCCTATTTGCCTCGGTTTCCTCACCTGTAAAATGAGTTGGAGAAGGAAATGGCAAACCACTTCAGTATCCCTGCCAAGAAAACCCCAAATGGGGTCATGAGGAGTTGGACATGTCTGAAAAACTACTAAGCAACAATAGCCCTCATAAACAAAAGCTCTTTGTGGTGGTGGTTCTTGTTGTTTTTTAGAGTATAAAGAAGTTCTGAGGCCTAAAAGTTTGAAAACTGCTGGATTAGATTATCTCCAAAGTCTCTTCTAATTCTAAATTCTGCTTCTATGTCTTTTTTTTTTTTTTTGCAGGGCAATGAGGGTTAAGTGACTTGCCCAGTGTCACACAGATAGTAAGTATCAAGTGTCTAGGCTGGATTTGAACTCAGGTCCTCCTGAATCCAGGGCCGGTGTTTATCCACTGTGCCACCTAGCTGCCCCTCTATGTCTTTTTTGGGGGGGCGGGGCAGGGCTATGGGGATTAAGTGACTTGCCCAAGGTCACACAACTAGTAAGTGTCAAGTGTCTGAGGCCGGATTTGAACTCAAGTACTCCTGAAGCCAGGGCCGGTGCTTTATCCACTGCACCACCTAGCTGTCCCCCTCTATGTCTTTTTAAAGGGCAGATGGTGGTACAAAGGATAGAGCACAGGGCCCAGAATCAGGATGACCTGAGTTGAAATCAGGTCTCAGACCCTTACTATTTGTGTGACTCTGGGCAAGTCACAATCCCTATTTGCCTCAGTTCTTCATCTGCTAAATGGGGACATATTAGAGAAGGAAATGGATGCTCTAGTATCTTTGCCAAGAAAATCTCATGGACAAAATCTATGGAGTCACATAGATTGGAGTCACATGGACATCATGGAATGACTACACAACAACAAAAACAGATGTCTTTTTTCCTTCTTTCCAGTACCTTTCTTCCACAGCATCATGCTCAATTAGTTACTGCTAGCACTGGAGCTATTCCTACAGTATGTAGGAAGCAGCTGGGTGGTATAGTGAGTAGCACACTGAACATAAAGTCAAGAATACTTGGGTACAAATCTGTTTCAGATACTTACTACCTGTGCGGTCATGAGCAAGTTCCGTGACTCAATTTCCTCATCTGAAAAAAAAAAGGGTCTTGATTTTGATACCTGCTAACATCCCTTCCAGTCCTAAATATATGACCTCAGGGTGCAAATTATATATGGGTAAATACGTTAAAGGTATACAGTCTTATTGTTTGAAATAGATTAATGGGGCTTATCATGTTTGCCTTGCTCTTAACACTTCCTAACTGGATCTCCCCCAGACCAGCTGGCTCATTCTTATGGAATAACCCCTCAGGTCACTCAGACTTTCTGTTCTCAACTCCAAGTTCCCCTCTCAATTTCAGGTGTAAATTGAAATCCCCAGAATCCCAATTTAGTTTTTCAATCCTCCCCTGTATTTTGCTCAGTGCCTATATATTAAATCTGTCTGCTTGAACAAATTACTGTAAGCATCTGCTTTTTACTTGCTAGAGTTTTCCAGCTGACTCACTCCTGGTCAGTTAATGTACTCCTGGCTCTCCCTGTAGTCCTCTAGTTTACATCAAATCATCCTAATGTCTGATCCAGTTCCTCTAGGGGCTTCCTTTTTTTCTTCATCCTCATCCCCTCCAATCTTCCAATGATAGCTCACCCATCTTTATCCCTGGGTCTTCAGCTTCTGCTTTTCAAATAATTCTTGTTTTGTAAATATTTCTTTAAATTGAATATATACAACATTCATTACCCCATATTGACTAAAATAATCCATATCACTTATATTTCCCGGAGGGTGGTTATGCCATGGAGTTGTAGCTATCATTGTCTCTGTTCTATGCCTCACGACCGATGGGCTCCATGGATTGGCTGACTTGGCCATCACAGCCATCTGAACTCTTCATCCTGAATATTAAACACTGAGTTGAGCATTCAGTGATCGTAATCATTGGTTAACATGGAAGAAGTGACTAGATTGGCTGTGCCTTGGTCCTGACATATTGCATATATAGACACAGAATTAGTGAGATCGGGTCTGCACATAAGAGACTCCTCTAACCAAACTGCTCTACTCTCTGCCGCTGAACATTTGCTTTGCTCTTACTATTACCTGTGCCTAGAATACCCTACTCTTCTTCATCTTCTCCCTCTGGAACTTCCTTTTCCTTCCTCAACTGTTGAATTTCAACTCATCCTTTAAAGGCTCCTTCCAATGTTACTTTCTTCACAAAACCTTCCCTGATTCTTCCAGCTAAGTCAGACCTCAAAGTGCATTGTGTTTTGTAACTCTGATGCATTTGTCATACAATAATGTCCATCATATTCACCTGTGTTACTTTCTTATCTCTATACTAGAGCATTATCTCCTTGAGGACAGGGACCTGGGATTTATGTATTATATCCAAACCTTGGCTAGTACAATTTCATCATGCATGTATGACAGGTAATGAATAAATGTTTGCTGTTTTTTGAGGTTCCCTGAGAATCCAAAATATGTGTGGTGTGTGGCTTTACTTATATTTGCTCATAAGGTTCTTTGGTATGTGTTTTACCTAGGAGATCCATATTGATACAAAGCATAAATTAAACATTCAAGAAGAAAAAAGTATAAGAAAACACCTATTTACTTAACTATGACACGTAGTTGGCTAGGTGTTATATTGAGTTAGTTTGTCAATACATACAACCTATTGTAATGATTGGAATGATGCCACCTACTGGAGACTTGCTGTGGGAAAGCTCCACCATGAGGAAAATGCCTCAGAGATATTGTGGCTTTTCCTTGGCGTCAGGAAATGACATTTGCTCATGGGTGCTGTCTATCAAGGCTACCAGCCAAACAACTTGAGGAGCCTCCTATTTTCTGGGAGGAGACAGGAAGGAGGAAAGGGAGCCTGCGAGGAGAGCTCTGGGGTTTTTGGTTTCCTGACTTGGTGGTGGTGGCGGCAGAGGACTTCACAGGAAATTTGAGGAAAGATAGGAATGCCAGGCTGTTGGAATTCTGTTCTCAATCTTTTTCTTTCTATTTTCCAATAAACCCTTAAAAAACCTAAACTCGTTTTATCAGTGGTTTTAGTCAGTTTCCCCCAAAACTGGGGAACAGATTAGAATCCACATTTAGAATCTTAAATTACACACTATATAGACACTGAAGATGCATGGTAATCTGGGTCCAGAAGTGAACAGGAGGGAAAGATGAGGCTACATCACATCTGAAAAGCTGCATAATGCTTTCAATTATCTGAAGCCTCCTGCTGCTGTCAAAGCCCAGTTCTTTGATCAATGAAACAATCAATTGATATTAATTAAGCATCTACTATGTGCTAGATACTGTGATAAATTGTGGGGACAAAAAGAGGCAAAAGACAGTTCCTATCCTCAAGGAGCTTACAATCTAATGGAGGTTATAACAAGCAAACAAATATGTACAAACAAGTTATATACAAGACAAATAGGAAATAATTAACAGACACCAATATTCTCTCTCTCTCTCTCTCTCTCTCTCTCTCTCTCTCTCTTTCTTTTTGTGGGGCAATGTGGGTTAAGTGACTTGCCCAGGGTCACACAGCTAGTGTCAAGTGTCTGAGGTAGGATTTGAACTCAGGTCCTCCCGAATCTAGGACTAGTGCTTTATCTACTGCACCACCTAGCTGCTCCACCAATATTCTCTCTCTTTTTTTTTTCTCTGAGGTCTCCTGCAGAGCCTGAAACCCACCAATATTCTCTTTCAGAAAACTGATCAATTGGTAGGTATAAGTAGGGCATAGTGTGCGATCTATGATCGCATTCATTCATTCAACAAGCATTCCTTAAGTGCCTATGATGTATTAGGAGCCATGCTAAGTGTTAGGGATACAAAGACAAAAAACAAACAAACAAAAAACCCAATCCCTGTCCTCAAGAAGCTTATATTCTATTGTTCTTTGGAGGGGGAGATATTTGAATTTAAATACAAAATATATACAAAATAATTTCCAGGGTAAGGGGGATGAGGGCCCTTACAGTCAGGGAAATTAGAAGAGGTTTCATGCAGGAAGTTAGTCAATAAGTAATTATTAAGGTCTTACTATGTGGCAAGTGTTGGGAATTCAAGGAAATGCAAGAACAGTCCCTATCCAGAAGAAGCTCACATTCTAATGGGAGAGATAATACATAAACAACTAGGTACATACAGTACATACATGCAGAGTAGATGGAAGGTAATCTCATGGGGTGGGGTGGTGTAGCTAGGTGGTACATTGGATGCAACATGGACCACGGAGTCAGGAAGACTCATCTTCCTAATTTCAAATCTATCCTCAAATACTTCCTAGCTGTGTGACTCTAGGCAAGTCACTTAACCCTGTTTGCCTCAGTTTCCTCATTTTTTTTTTTAGTGAGGCAATTGGGGTTAAGTGACTTGCCCAGGGTCACACAGCTAGTAAGTGTTAAGTGTCTGAGGCCGGATTTGAACTCAGGTACTCCTGACTCCAGGGCCGGTGCTCTATCCACTGCACTACCTAGCTGCCCCAAGTTTCCTCATTTTTAAAATGACCTGGAGAAGGAAATGACAAACCACTCCAGTATCTCTGCCAAGCAAACCCCAAGTAGGTTCATGAAGAGTTGGATACAACTGAAAAATGACTGAACAACCATGTGCCAAGTACTGTGCTAAGGGCTGGGAATTCAAGGAAAGGCAAAAATAGTCACTACAGAGAAGGAGCTCACATTCTAATGGGGGAGACAAAAGGCAAACAACTAGACAATACAGTATACAGATTATACAGAGCAGATGGAAGGTAATCCCACAGGAGCAGCTAGGGGAACTGGGAAAGATTTCCTGCAGAAGGTGGGATTTGAGCTGAGATTTGAAGGAATCTAGGGAAGCTTAGAGACAGAAATGAGGAGGAAGAGTATTCAAGACATGGGAGCAGTCAATAGAAAGGCATAGAGATGGGCAACAAAGTGTCATGCATAAGGAATAGCAAATAGACCAGTGTTGCCAATTGGTAGGGAGATTCCTCTTTAGAGGAGACTACAGTATAAGACTGGAAAGGTAGGAAGGGGCAAGGTTTTGAAGAATGTTAAATGCCCAACAGCAGATTTGATATTTGGTCCCAAAGGTAATAGGCATGACAGGAGTTTATTGAGTAGGAGATGACATGGTCAGACCTATGATTCAGAACAATCACTTTGGTAGCAGAATGGAGGCTGAATTGGAGTGGGGAGAAATTTGAGGTTTTGGGACCACCCAGAAGGCTACTGAAATAGTGCAACTAAGAGGTGAGGAGGACCTCAACCAGGGTGGTGACTTTTATGAGTGGAAAGGACAGATTATATGAGAGATGTTTTGAAGGTAGAAATGGTACAATTTGGCAATGGATTGGATATGTGTGGGGTGAATGAGAGTGAGGAGTCCCCGACAACACTGGAGTTGAGAGCCTGGGTGAAAGGGAAGATTGTGAGGGATATAGGGAAATTTGGAAAAGGAAAGGGTATTTTTTAGTGTGTGTGCGGGGGAGATGATGAGTTCTGCTTTGGATATGTTGAACATGAAATACACTTTATTTGAGTTTCATGGAGGAATCTGGGGAGTCTATGAAGCAGAATTGAAAGTGAACATTCCAGGCATGGAGAACATCATGTGCAAATGCAAGGGGGTGAGAGATGGAATGTTTGACACAAGGAATAGGAAGTACGTAAAGTGTATTAAAGAGAGTCATGTGCAATATATCTGGAATGGTAAGCTGGAGTCAGGCTATGAAGGGGTTTAGAAGCAAGTGTAGATGCAGGCATCCTACCCCTAACCTAAGAACCCTGGCCACATGTGGATCAGATTATATTTCAAAGGGCTAATTCCTCAAGAGGGTGAGTTTCTCTCTTTGGTTTATTGACCCTGCCTGAAGTTAATACAGGATCATCTCCAAATAAAGCTAGTGTATAGGTTTTCCAAAGTTTCGTAATGGGGTCTCTCCTACTTCCACAAAGACACCCAGTGTATGTATGTATGTACTGTGTATTGGGTGTGGGACAAGCTATATTTCATCCCACAGAAAGCGGCGTGTTAAGAATTCATAGGAACTCAGGAACAAACACAGAAAAATAAAACATGTCTATTAGCTCTTCCTGAAAGAACTAAATTTGGGGTCACTCTGGGGACAACCATCTGTCGTTCTGGTGAGTCCTTTCCAGAAGTTCCTCCAAGACATGTAGTTGTGGAAAGTGGAGTGGGAGGCATATCTATCACAGTATTCCCTTCCATACCCCAACTGCCTACCATGTAAGCCAGGCTAGTTTTTTCCTTAAAAAGTAATTGAGGGGCAGTTAGGTGGAGCAGTGGATAAAGCACTGGCCCTGGATTCAGGAGGACCTGAGTTCAAATCCGACCTCAGACACTTGACACTTACTAGCTGTGTGACCCTGGGCAAGTCACTTAACCCCCGTTGCCCTGCCAAAGAAAAAAAAAGTCATCGAACTGGGTAGCTAGGTGGCACAGTGGATAAAAGCACCAGCCCTGGATTCAGGAGGACATGAGTTCAAATCTGGCCTCAGACACTTGACACTTACTAGCTGTGTGACCCTGGGCAAGTCACTCAACTCCAATTGCCTCACTAAAAAACCAAAAAAAAAAAAAATGAATGGAACCATTGAAATCAACATTTGATTGATAGAGAGGACTAAAGACTCAGCCACCAATTAAGCTTCTTGGTTGCCTGAATATTAAAAAAAAGTCGCAAGAAGCTCTGGCTAATTTTTGAGTTTTGACAAGTAGAGCACCATGGACAACAAAGAAGGGGAGCAGTGCTCAACTGAATGAAGGTTGAATCCTCACTGAATATCTTTTCTCTACTCTGGATGTCTTTCCCCTGCTTTGGCTAAGTGCACCTCCTTTCATTGACTGTCATCTGTTGTACAAGGGTCTCCATAGAGAGGCATGCCCAGATTGACTGACTTGGAGGCACCATGCTCCCCTGAGTGGTCCACCTACCATGTGAGTGGGTGTAGCCTTCTTTTAAAATCCCCCTATACCTCATTTCATTCCAATTTTGAATATGAGGAAATATTCTTGGCCTGCTCAGACCTGGCTTACTATAGAAAGTAAGCATAATTCAGAATTTAATAAACAAGCAAATTTTTCCTGTTTAAATAATTCACTAGCTTTGTTTACCAGGTAGCTGAATAACAACCATATGGACTGTCTTCTTCTTCCTCCAAGGAACATGCTGCATTAGGGAATCTTTTTTTTTTCTAGACAGTCTGATTCCCTAAATCTTAAAATTAGGACTTAAGAAACTTGGAGTGCTCTGTGAACCAATCCCTAAAGTTGATTCTGCCCAGAAAAGTCCCCCTTCTCTGGCTAGAAGGCTAAATTCTGTCATCTTCCTAATTATGGAATTCAAAATCACCCTTTCTCTTATAGAGGAAATTTAGATTCAGCAACAGTGTCCTTGAACTCTCTTCTTAGGCCATATGCAAGCATACTGACATGTACTTTGGTCGGAAGTCACAATTACTATTCCTGAAATGGAGGAAAGGCGAGGACAAAGTCCCTTCTCTCTATCTTGCTTCACTCTGGAAGAAGGTGAAGGGAAGGAAAAAAGACAAGGAGAAGTTCTGGAGAGTAAGATGAATGGCACAAAAGATATGTCTGATCAGAAAACAAGGTAGACTGGTTGTGCAGTAAAAATAACAGACAACTCATTCAGGGGGTGGAGCCAAGATGGCAGAGGAAAGGCTGTGACTCTCCCACACTTCTGAACAAATCCGTCCACATACCTCCAAAAATAATGCCATAAGACAACTCCTGGATTAGCATAACCCACAAAAGAACAGAGTGAGACTATTTTCCAGCCAAAGACGGCTTAAATAAGTGGCTGGGAGTATCTTATGTGTGGGGTGAGAGAGGAGCTCAGCGAGTGGCACTTAGGCAGGCCATGCCTCCAGAGCCTTGGAATTTTCAGTTAGGGGCTTCTTCTGAAACTCAGCTCATGGACTGTTGACAGGGTTCAGCGGTTGGCCAGGGGGAAATAGCTATGGGCTCTGCTGGAGTTAAGGTGGAGTGCCCATATTCTGAACCTGTAAGCAGATTCAAGTGGCAGCAGCCCAGTGGGAGAGGGGCACAGGCAAACCAAGCTTCCAACCATAGAGAATCAGATTTAAATCAGATTTCTCCTTCCAGGTTAAAGAGAAAATAGGCTGTGGTTACTTACAGGGTAGGTGGGCTGAGAACGAGCCTAATCATACCACCTGGGACCCCTTGTAGCTTGGGACAGTGCATACTGGAAGCAGTGCCACACATTAAGGAGTTAAAAGTCAAGAAATAGGTGGTCAAGATGAGCAGGCAGAGAAAGCAGCAGACCATTGAAAGCATCTTTGGTGGCAAGGTGGATCAAAATACACCCTCAGAAGAAGATAATAACAAAGTCAAAGATTCTATATCCAAAGCTTCCAAGAAAAATATGAATTGGTCTCAGGCCATGGAATCTCTTAAAAAGGACTTTGATGATAAAGTAAGAGAGGTAGAGGGAAAAGTTAGAGAGGTAGAGGAAAAAAATGGAAGAGAAGTGAGAGTGATACAAGAAGGTTATGAAAAAAGTCAACAGCTTGAAAAGCCAAATTGGTGAAATGGAAAAGGAGGTACATAAACTCTCTCAAGAAAATAATTACTTAAGAATTAGGATAGAGCAAATAGAAACTAATGACTTTATGAGAAATCAAGACACAATAAAGCAAATCCAAATGAATAAAAAAATAAAGGGCAATATGAAACATCTCCTTGGAAAAATAGCTGACCTGGAAAATAGATCCAGTAGAGATAATTTGAAAATCATTGGACTACCTAAAAACCATGATTAAAAAAAAGAGCTTAGACAGCATCTTCCAAGAAATTGTCAGGGAAAATTGCCTTGATATTCTAGAAGCAGAAGGTAAAATAGAAATTGAAAGAATCCACTGATCACCTCCAGAAAGTGATCCCAAAAGGAAAACTCCCTGGAATATTAAAGCCAAATTTCAGAGATCCTAGGTCAAGGAGAAAATATTGCAAGCAGCTAGAAAAAAGGAATTCAAATACTGTGGAGCTACAGTAAGGATAACACAATATCTATCAGCTTCTACATTAAAAGCCTGGAGGGGGGGCAGCTAGATGGTGCAGTGGATAGAGCACCAGCCCTGGATTCAGGAGTACCTGAGTTCAAATCCGACCTCAGACACTTAATACTTACTAGCTGTGTGACCCTGGGCAAGTCACTTAACCCCAATTGCCTCACTAAAAAAAAAAAAAAGCCTGGAGGGCATGGAATATGATATTCCAGAGGGAAAAGGAACTGGGATTACAACCAAAATTACTCACCTAGCATAACTGAGTATAATATTTCAGGGGAGAAAATGGGATTTCAATAAAAAAGATTTTCAGGAATTCATGATGAAATGACCTGAACTGAATAGAAAATTTGACTTTCAAATACAAGATCCTAGAGAAGCATAAAAAGGTAAACAGGAAAAAGAAATCATGAGGGATATTAAAAGGTTAAAATGTTTATATTATTGCATGGGAGGATAATACTTCTAACTCATAAGAACTTTCTTGGTATTAGGGCAGCTGAAAGGAATATACTTAGAGGGCACAGGTGTGAATTGAATATGAAGGGATGATATCTGCAAAGCATTTATTTTTTGTTTATCCTTGTTGTTTGTGGGGAAGGCCGGGTGGGGTGGCTTATGTCTGGGGCTGAATTTGGGCTCAGGGCCTCCTGGGTCCAGGGCTGGTGCTTTGTCCACTGTGTCAACTAGCTGACCCATGATGACATCTTTAAAATAAAGTTAAGGGGTAAGGGGAATGTGCTGGATGAAAGGGAAAGGGAGGGGTGGAAGGTAGTAAAGTAGCTTGCATAAAAGAAACAAGAAAAAGCTTATGGAGTAGAGGGGAAGTTGGGAAAGGAGCAGGGGAGTGAGTGAGCCTTACTCTCATCAGAATTAGCTCAAAGAGGTAACAACATACACACTCAAGTGGGTATAGTAATATATTTTGCCCTGAGGAAAAGTAGGAGGGTAAGGGGATAAGGTGAGGGGGGAGAGGAGAAGGAAGGGAGGGCAGATTGGGGGGCAGTAAAAAGCAAAACACTTTTTAGGAGGGACAGGGTGAAAGAATATAGAAAATGGAGGAAATATCAAGGGGAGGGAATAGGATGGAGAATAATACATTTAGCATTAGTAACTGTGAAAGAAATGAGGAGCAGGGATCAGTTTCTAATTGAATTTGACACGACTGCTCTAGAGAAATTTATGGAATAATATGTACAAGAATTGCATGTGATAAGAAGGCACAGAGAGATTATATTCTGCACAAGTGGAGAGACAATCCAAGTAGAAAAATCACGGGCCCATCAAAGTATCTTGGTACATATTACAAATACCACCATAACAATCACTATTCCTCTGAAAATTGCCATAAAACAAAAATATCTTCCAAATCCTATTCATTTGCAATAGACAACATTCATCCAAACAGCAAATATTTCATAAACACCAACTATGTGCAAGACACTAATTTCACGATTGTGAATAATTGAGATACTTCCCTGGAGAAATTGGTAGTGGACCATGGGTTTATGGCTTAGAATTAGAAGGGACCTTTGAGGCTATATTGTCTCATACCTTCACTTCATAGATGATAGAACTAAGAGCCAGAGAAGTTAAATGACTTGCCCAGCATCATTCAGGTAGCAGAGCTGAGATAAGAACTCAGGTCTGGTGACTCAAAGTTCAGCATTCTTTCAATCAAAACTATTCAGCCTCTGTTGGAATGTGATCACATTTAAAGAGCAAATCTCTTGAGAGCTATTTCAACAGCTGAGTAATTGTGTTCTGTCTAAAAATTCTCGAACAATTAGCTACCAAACAACCTCACAGAAATAGATTCTCTCCAGCTTTCAAAACTGGATAATAGCCAATAATTTTCAGTCAGATGGGCACAGTTTGACCAAAAGAAACTTTAAACCTATTTCCATACCTACCCGTAATCCTGCCTCCTTAGTCTTAGGGGATGTGGGAGAATTTTTCTCATGCATGAATAAAGTCTAGTAATAAGCTATATAGAAGTGGTGGTGTCAAATACAGAAGGCTCTGTTCATTATGGATGGATCCTTGGGAAATAGAACATGCCTGAATACACGAACACTACAAATTGGGGTAAGGAATAGTATATGCATTGGATTTTTAGTGATAGCTGTCTTGGAAATCTAGTGTTTTCATAGGATCATTGACTTAGAACAGAAGGGGATAAACTTCCTTATTTTATATATAAGACAGAGGAGATTACGTGACTTGCTTAGGGTTACATAGCTTGTACTTGTCTGAATTGGGATTTGAACCTAGGTTTTCTTGATCTCCATTTACTATTTACTATTAGCACCCTGTGAAATGGTGAAAGCTGGTTTGACTGGTATGACTCCAACCCTCTATGATGTATGTAAGCTAAAAAATAATAAACCCAGAGACTGCACATTACCTCTCCTTCCTCAGCTCCCAGCTTCTTGCTGGATGGAGCTATTAGAAGTAACTTTCCTTTCTCCTTGCCCTTCATTTTTCATTCCTTATTAGGCAATTTAGAAAATACTCTCCTTTCACTAGTCCTGGCTATACTACTGTTTTGTTTATGAATGACGCGGCAGTTTTCTTTCCTTCCTTCCTTCCTTCCTTCCTTCCTTCCTTCCTTCCTTCCTTCCTTCCTTCCTTCCTTCCTTCCTTCCTTCCTTCCTTCCTTCCTTCCTTCCTTCCTTCCTTCCTTCCTTCCTTCCTTCCTTCCTTCCTTCCTTCCTTCCTTCCTTCCTTCCTTCCTTCCTTCCTTCCTTCCTTCCTTCCTTCCTTCCTTCCTTTCTTCCTTCCTTCCTTCCTTCCTTCCTTCCTTCCTTCCTTCCTTCCTTCCTTCCTTCCTTCCTTCCTTCCTTCCTTCCTTTCTTTCTTTTTTAGTGCAACAAACATTTATTTTATTTTTCCAGTTACATGTAAGGGTAGTTTTAAAAATTCATTTTCATAAGATTTAGAGTTCCAAATTTTTCTCCCTCTCTCCAATTCCTCCCTCCTCCACAAGACACCAACCAATCTGATATATGTTATGTATGTATGGCTCTTTTCATCAGTTCTTTCTCTAGGGGTGGATAGTATGCTTCATTATTAGTCCCTTGATATTATCTTAGATCATTGTATTGCTGAGAGTAGTTAAGTCATTCACAATTGTTCATGGAACAATACTGCTGTCACTATGCACAATGTCCTCCCAGTTCTGCTTACTTCACTATACATCAGTTCACGAGTCTTTCCAGGTTTTTCTGATATCATCCTGTTTCCTATAGCATAATACCATACCACTATAATCATATACCCTAGCTTCTTCAGTCATTCCTCAACTGATGGACACTCTTGATTCTCAATTCTTAGCCACTACAAAGAGTTGCTATAAATCTTTTTTGTACAACCCCCCCCCCTTTTCTCTTTGTCATTATTGACATGGCAGTTTTCTAAGGATTTTAGACATCATTTTTGTGGGGAAATGAAGGTTAAGTGACTTGCCCAGGGTCACACAGGTAATAAGTGTCAAGTGTCTGAGGTCGGATTTGAATTCAGTTCCTCCTGAATCCGGGATCTGTGCTTTATCCACTGTGCCACCTAGCTTCCCCCAAGGCTTACATGTTTTTCTTTAAAACCCCATCTAAGGTTGTGCTCTGAAGGGCTCTGGGCTTTTAATCGCAGTGCAAAAGCTGTTGCCAAGTTCTATATCTGAAAACTACCCCACTGTGTGCTGCCCTTGGCTGAGGGTAATGGGATCCACACTCTGAGACATTCCCTGTTGGCATCTATTTTGTCCCTTCCCTTGTGAGGGAGTAATTAAGATTTCTTAACTGCTATTTCTATTTGGCTCTGCTGTTTTTCCTCCAAACTCTCCTGAACTACACATATATAATATTTTCCCTTTAGGCATGTGTGTCTTGCAGCATTATTGAAAGAATAGTATTGTTTTAAAAAAAGGCAGACCTGTTTCAGGAAGGAGCTGGGGGTGGTGTGTGTCATTAAATAGATGCACAATTTTCCAAAGACAATCCAACCTACCCTCCTCTTTCTCTTCAGTTCTGGTCTCAGCTCATTGGCCATCTATTAGGTCTATTTACTATGCATGTACTGATAGACCAATTCTATGGGTTGTCCACCCATCTGCATATCACAGTCTAGACAGTTTTCATCTACTTGATTTTTCCTATGTGACTAGTTAAACCTAACTCTTACAAGGGATTATGGATTTCATTTTGGAGGTTCTGCAATGTCCCTATACTTGATGCAGTCAGCGCAGTGCTATCCACAAATAGCATCTGGAGGTCCTTACTGTGTACAGGGAAAAATGAACTCTGCTGTACATTCTCCATGAGCCATGCTAAGTTGTTTCAGCAAGCTTGAATCTTCCTGTTTTATGTCTTACATGTTATTAATAATCAGAGTTGTCAAAGTTATCTCTGTGCTGTCTTTCAAGGAATCTCATGTGATACTGACGTATTCTTGGAGACATCAAGTTGGGGGAGAGCCTTTACGGTGACATTTAGCCTTAACAAATTAAATACTTTAAAAAACAATAAATAAACAATGAGAACAATGATGTAGCATGAGATCTGCTTTGTAATATTGTTCATGGAAGCCTGCCATTGCAGGAGTAGGCATATATCTGATGAAGAGGATGATTAGAGCATACACTGGAGGGAGAGGAGAGGGAGCAGAAAGGACTGTGGAGAACATTGAAGACATCACCTCTTTTACAAATTTACCTTGGAAAGGTTCTGCTATTGACCCACCAGTCAGAAGTAGGATTATATTTTGATTGATCCACCCAAAACCTTCAGTCCTGGCCTACTTTTAACAGATGACCAGATTGAGGAGGGTCTCTTTTCTAGGAAAGAGGAATCTAGAGATTGTACCTATGCATGCATTTGACCTCATTAAAGCCATAGGATCATAGATATTTGAGCTAGAGAAGACCTTAAAGATGACCTTACCCTTATTTTGCATATGAGGAAACTGTGGCCCATAATTTTTAGGTGGTTAGTTTGAAGACACAGATACAACGGCTGGCAGAGCTCATAACAAGACCTGTGTGTTGTGATTCCTCATACAATGGGATTGTCATAAGCTAGAAATCAACTGTCATGGATGAACTTTTTTTTTACAATACAAAATAGAATGGAACATTCTATTTTTGAGGTGATGGGAACATGTTATCTGTTTTTATGTCCTTGTTCTGCCCCCCCCCTTTGGTTAAACAGAGGGAAAGTTAGATAGCAAGTTGTTACATGATGTTCAGAACTTGGTATGTGATAGCCCATCTGTATTCTTCTCAGGGGAGACCCCATCTGGAGGATGGTATTCTTTCTGGGCACTGTGTGGTAGGAAGGTTATTGATAAGTTGGAGTGGCTATAGGAGATCAACTAGATCAGATGAAGTATGCCATTTTAAAAAATTTGAGACATAGTTTCTGGGTAATTTAATAATTTCATTAATAAGGCCAGCATGTTAATTAATAAAAGGATGGTCATTTGGCCATCTCTCTTAGATCAAAGACCCCTCATGGCAGCGGTTTCACAGTTTATATGCCCTTAAGGGTGGTAATCATCTCTGATTGGTTAACAATTAATGAGGGGGCAGCTAGGTGGTGCAGTGGATAGAGAACCGGCCCTGGATTCAGGAGGACCTGAGTTCAAATCCGGCCTCAGACACTTAACACTTACTAGCTGTGTGACCCTGGGCAAGTCACTTAACCCCCAATTGCCTCACTAAAAAAAAAAAAAACCCAAAAATGAGCAAATAAATATTACAATGAGGGTCTTGGGGCACATGACTTAGATCACTAAAATCTTGGTCAAAGACACTTATCAATTTCTATATTACCTGTCTTGACAAAAGGTAGAATCAATACTTCCCCAGACCTGTATGAGCAAACAAAATGAGCAGGAATGTATCCGTTAGCCCAAACTTAGAATTTTTTTTACCATCTGATTAGATCTTGGCCAAGGTAAATCTTTTTTTTTTTTTTTTGGTTTTTTTTTTTTGTTTTTTGCAGGGCAATGAGGGTTAAGTGACTTGCCCAGGGTCACACAGCTAGTAAGTGTCAAGTGTCTGAGGCCGGATTTGAACTCAGGTACTCCTGAATCCAGGGCCGGTGCTTTACCACTGCGCCATCTAGCTGCCCCCCAAGGTAAATCTTTAAGAGAGATTTCCCACACTGGTTGGTTTCTAGATGAGGAATTAGAAAAGGGGAAAAATCTTGATCCTAATACAATAATTAGTTATTAATGCCAGAGAGAAAGAATCCTTTTTCACAGAAGGAACCAGAAACATTCAGCATGGAAAAGAGATGCCTCATTTACTGGGGATATAATAGTTGTCTCTAAGCATTTGAAGGTCTGTCATGTAAAAGAAGAATTTGTCTTGTTCTTTTTGGCCCTAGAGGACTGAAGTAGGAGCAAGAGTGCAGGTTGAAGAGAGAAGCAGATTGTGTGAGTGAATGTGTGTGTGTATGTGTATAGAGTAGATGTAGATATATACATACATATCCATATCTTTATCTCTATCCATATCTACGGATATCTATTTCTCTATGCACACTTCTGAGTAACATACCTATGACTATATATGCATATATGTATATTTCATGCTAATTAGAGCTATCCAAAAGTGGAATTTGCTGCTTCCAAAAGTAGACAAGTTCCCTGGAGGTATTCAAGCAAAAGCTGGATGACAATTTGCTGGCTATATTGCAGGGGGAATCTTGTTCAGAAATAGGTTGAACTAGATGTATTTTGAAGCTCCTTTAAACTCAAATTCTATGATTCCCCCCCCCCCCACCTCTACCAGGTTGCTTCTTATTAACCCTGGATTACATCATTAAATGTATGTACTCTTTCTTGTGCCCGTGTTTTCATAGGACCCTTTTCTCTGGAGCTGCCAGGAAGTCAAAGCCAGCATGCTTCTTTTATAAAATTATTGAAGTTGTACTTTGACAGCATCTGTGAACACTGGATGTGGTGTGTGAGAAGATTTGATTTCTCATTAGGATCAAATGTTTTAGAGACTGAGAATGAGGAGATGATTCCTAGATGGGAAAGAAAATCCAAGTATTTGTGGATTAGAGGCATTTGGGTTAGAGGCAACCCACTTTATGTGATAGATATTCCTCATTTAGTTGTATTTAAAGGAAATTTTTGTAAATCTAATCATATTTTAAATGTATAAGGGGAGAGATATTTGTAAAGGAATTGTACATTAGATCCTTTTCTAAAGTGAAATTTTTGTTTAATTGGCTAGTCCCCTCCTGATTTATCTTCTATGTAAATTTACATTTTATTGCCAGCTTTTTGAGGGCAAGAATATGTCTTATTTATTTTCACATCTTTCTCAGAATATAATCTAGTGTTTATGCCAAGCAGGCACTTGATAACTGTTTATTGAATTGAATCTAAGATTAAAATGAAGTATTCCTGTGTGACAGAGTTGATTCTGATTGACTGATCCCATGTGATTATTGAAGGTGTTTCTAATCATTCTACATCTCCTGAAAGCCCCTATGCAACTTCCATTACCCCTATGGTTTCTTCAAGAGGAAAAAGAAATTAATCCCTACTCATTTCCATTGAGTTTTTTGTAGTACAGCAATATATCATAGTCCTTGGGGGCAAGAAATGAAGTTCCCAACTTCCTTTGCAAATGTTTCCTACAGGAATTCTGAGTCATCACTTTGGACAGTGTTCTGTGCCCAGTATTCATTGATGGTTTTGGCTCCCTCTTCCTCGGCCCATTCATGCAGTCACCAAATCTATTTGATATTGTTTCCCATACATCTTCAACATCCAACACACCCTTAATTATGATCACCACAACCACCTGAGTTCATGCCCTCATCACTTCTCTCCTGAGATTTTGGCAAGAAGCAGTATGGTATAATGGGAAAACTTTTTCATCCAATGTATTTTTTCCCCAGTATGGATAGTTATACCATAATCTTTATCATTATTGTGAGTTTCACAGATGAAACTCAATGTAATTAATGGTATCTTTAAATTGGAACATTTGAAGAATCTTGCCATCCATCATCAGGAGAGAATCTCCTTTGTTTTGACTCGGTGCAGGGCAATGACCATGACCTTAGATTACCCTCTGTATTCCAGCTAAGTACTTATATTATTTGGAATATATTTAGTCATGAACATAACAGTGATGTTAGCTTGTAAGCTCCTTGATGAGTAGTGCTTTATACTTGTTTCTTTTTAGCACTTTTGGAATCAGGAGGGACCTGGGATTGAATCTTTTCTCAGATACTAGCTGTTTGACTCTGGTCAAGTCACTTAACCTCTCTTAGCTTCAGTTTCCTCAACTGCAAATATATATTTTTAAATATCTTTTTTAAAAAAATATTTTATTTTTTCTAATTACATAAAAATAATTTAAAACATTAAAAAAAGTTGTTCTAAATTCTCTCTCTACTTCCTCACCTCCCTCCCTGAGGCAATAAGAAATTTTATATAGGTTGTACACGTGCAATCATGCAAAGCAAATTTCCATATTAGTCATGTTATAAAGGAAAATACAGAACAAAAAAAAAAAAAGCAAAAAATAGTATGCTTCCATCTGCATTCAGACTCCATTAGTTCTTTCTCTGGAGGTGGATAGTATTTTTATCATAAAGTCCTTTAAAGTTGTCTTGGATCATTGTATTCCTGAGAATAGCTAAGTCATTCATAGTTGATTATTGTACAATATTGCTGTTACTGTGTACAGTGTTCTGGTTCTTATTTCACTTTGCATCAGTTCATGCAAGTCTTTCCAGGTTTTTCTGAAATCATCCAGATTATTATTTCTTATAGCAAAATAATATCCCATTACAATCATATATCACAACTTGTCAGCCATTTCCTAATTGATAAACATCATCTGGATTTCCAATTCTTTGTTATCACAAAAAAGGGATGCTATAAATATTTTTTTTCCAAATACGTCCTTCCCCCTTCCCCTTTTTAAAATCTCTTTGGGAAACAGGATTAGTAGTGGTATTTCTGGGTCAAAGTACACAATTTATAGCCCTTTGGGCATAGTTCCAAATTGCTCTCCAGAATGGTTGGATCAGTTCACAACTCTACCAACAATGCATTACTATCTCAATTTCTACACATCCTCTCCAAGATTTATAATTTTCCTTTTTTGGGGAAGGGGGCCAATCTGATAGGTGTGAGGTAATATGTCAGAACTAATTTCTCTAATCAATAGTGATTTAAAGCATTTTTTTCATATGACTATAAATAGCTTTGATTTCTTCATCTGAAAACTGCCTATTGATATCCTTTGACCATGGACCAATTGGGGAAATGATTTGTATTCTTATAAATTTTACTCAGTTCTCTATATATTTGAAAAATGAAGCATTTATCAAAGACACTTGCTGTAAAATCCCCCCCCCCCCATGCTTTTTTGCTTTCCTTCCAATCTTGGCTGCACTGATGTTGTTTGTGTAAAACATTTCTAATTTAATAGAATCAAAATTTTTCATTTTATATCTCATAATGCTCTCTATGGGCAGCTAGGTGATGCAGTGGATAAAGTCCTGGGCCTGGAATCAGGAAGATCTGAATTCAAATCTGAATTTAGACACTCACTAGTTGGTTAACCATACTAAGTCACAACTCTGTTAGCCTCAGTCTTCTCATCTGTAAAATGAGCTGAAGAAGAAAAGGGCAAACCACTCCAATATTTTTCCCAAGAAAACTCTAGAAGGGGTCATGAAGAGTCAGACACAACTGAAAATGACTGAACAACAACAACAACAACAACAATGGTCTCTATCTATTGCTTGGCAACAGATTCTTCCCTTACTCATAGATCTGACAGGTAAACTATTCCATGCTCCCTTAATATGGTTTTTGGCATCACCTTTTATGCCTTTTATGCCTAAATTATGTACTCATTTTGACCTTATCTTGGTGTATGGGGTGAGATGTTGGCCTATATCTAGTCTCTGCCAAACTATTTTCCAGTTTTCCCAGTTTTTATCAAAGTGAATTCTTGTCCCCAAAGCTTGGATCTTTCTGATTATCAAAACCAGATTACTATGGTCATTTACTACTGTAATTCCAGATGAATTTTGTTATTTTTTTCTAGCTCTATAAAATCATTTTTGGTAGTTTCACATGGAATTGAATGAGTAAATTAGCTTAGGTAAAATTGTCATTTGTGTTATATTGGCTTGATCTACCCATGAGTAATTAATCTTTTACCAGTTGTTTAAATCTGACTTTATTTGTGGTAAAGATGGTAATAATATCTGTGGTACTCACCTCACATGCTTGTTCTAGAGAGCAAATGAGATAATACATGCAAAATTTTCTATAAATGTCAGCTACTTTTATAGCCCTCTAACAAGTCTCTCTGTCTTCTTATTCCTCCCTCCAATTCTTCCAATTCAATCTCTCGAAATACCCATGCTAGATAAATATTCCTAAGGCTCAGATCTGTCTGATTATTTTGTTTGAAAACTTAATGATTCAAAATCCATGTTTCTAAGCTTGACATTCAAGGCTCCATCTTACCATTATATATCTATCTTTGGGGGGTGGGCGGGGCAATTAGGGTTAAGTGACTTGCCCAGGGTCACACAGCTAGTTAAGTGCAAGTGTCTGAGGCCAGATTTGAACTCAGGTCCTCCCGAATCCAGGGCTGGTGCTTTATCTGCTGTACCACCTAGCTGCCCCCATAAATCTATCTTATATGAATCTTGGACTACCAACTAACTCTCACTTTCCGGATGACATATCTTTGCTCTTATTTTCCTCTATTCCAGAAATACCCTTAATATCATTCCTATCTGTTGACATTCTATTCACCCTTCAAAGCCAGTCCAAATGGTCTCATCCTCTAGGAAGTGTGCCATGATGCACACCATGAAAGTGATCTTTTCCTCATATGATTTCAGTACTTTAATGTGTCTATGATTTTACCTATGTAGGTTGTCTCTTCATTGATGCCAGTCGCAACTTTTCTATCCTTTTCCATTCATAGAGGATTCACAAAATGCACCACAGACCTCCTCATTCTTTTTTTTATCAAACCTTCTCAACCTTCATCCTTTTATTTCAGGAGAATCAATAAACTACTTAGGCTGTGTGGGCCAATCTGGTGATCAGTCTCTCTGAACTTAACTATGTTGGACCTTATATGACAGTCACACACAAAGCAAAACCAGGAGGAGATCAGTATTATAAAAGCTCCATTCATAAAACAACCAGCAATTTGGAATCACTGGGCAATTTCTCAAAGGCAATTCAGCCTAATCTCTACCTGCTTTTAAACAGGTCAAGTTTGTTGTTCTTCTGAAGTGCCTGTCCATCCTTCATCTCTACCTCTATCTCTGTCCCCATCTCCATCCCCTTCCCTATCCCCATTCCTACGCCAGACCACAAACTTCAATTTCTGTCTCTGTCTCTGTGTTTCTCTGTGTCTCTCTCTTTCACACCTCTCTCTCTCTCTCTCTCTCTCTCTCTCTCTCTCTCTCTCTCTCTCTCTCTCTCTCTCTCTCTCCAGGATATCTATCCAGCCTTCTGAAATTTACCATATTAATTTTTCATCCAATGTATTTTTTACCAGTATGGATAGTTATAACATAATCTTTATCATTATTGTGAGTTTCACAGATGAAACTTTGCAATGTTCTTAGGCTCAATGTAATTAATGGTATCTATAAATTGGAACATTTGAAGAATCTTGCCATCCATCATCAGTAGCGAATCTCTTTTGTTTTGACTCTGTGCAGGGCAATGACCATGACCTTAGATTAGTCTATGTATTCCAGCTAAGTACTTATATTATTTGGAATATATTTATTCATGAACATAACAGTGTTGCTAGATTGTAAGCTCCTTGATGAGTAGTGCTTTATGCTTGTATCTTTTTAGCACTTATGCATAGTGCCCTGCACACAGAAGGTCTTTAATAGATGTCTGTTGAATGAATCAGTGATGGATAGAATGTCAGCACAACAATGGGAGAATAGATTAATATTGCTAGATCCTTGCTTCCTAGACACCTGAAGTCCATGACTACCAAAGTCTCTCCCAATAACCAATCCAAATTTATACAGCAGCAGTAGCTCTCATCCTCTAGTAGAAAATAATGTTCTTGAATTCAGGGATTGCATAATTTTTGGCAGGCATCTAGTACAATGTCATGTTTACACAGTTAGCACTTAATAAATGTTTGTTGAATTGAATTGAATCAAATGTTGTACATGCCTTAACTCACAGTCATGCCGAAGAGTAGAAGTCAAAATTAGCCAGTAAAAGGTGGGAATCTTTGGGTGAAAACCAAGATCAAAATACATCAACTCAGGAATCATAATGGTACAAACAATGGCACTGTATTAAAAGGCAAATGATCACTGAGCTATTATGTTTCCTATAAGGCTTCTTCCCCTAGGAAGTAATATATACCTTCTCTAAGGGCAAGGAAGCAATTTATTCTGCTTTTTCTTAATTTCTTGGAGACTAGTTGGAACAAAGGGCCTGGAAATGAACAACTATACAGACACTTTTTTTCTCCTCTTTTTTATTTTGGTTCAGCTTTAGCTGGAGGAAAGTTAAAGCTGGAGATTGATAACTGCAGTAGGTACTATAAGGTACTATGGTTAGGGATAGGCATTGGACCCGTGATTTCATTGGAATAGAGAATTCCTGGGGGAAGAAACTTCTATGAATTATAAAATTAAATGCACCATTGCAGTCAGACCCAGTTTCCTCCCTTGTCATCTTTCCTCCCCATACTATAACCTCCCTGATTGTCATTCTCATCAGAGAAGCTGTAGATTGGAGATGGCCTCAGGCATTTTTGTGAAGTAAGGGAAAATTTGTCTCTGATGGCTACAATTCTGCTTTTGCATCCCACTCTCCCTTTAGACTATTGATTTTATAAACCCTCAACCAAATGCTTGTTTCTCTCATGCTGTCTCATCTTGGTCAGACTTCCTGGGCCAGTGATCCATCCCCCTACAGATTACCAACCAAAGATAGTTGACTCTGCTGATGAGACACTTTCCCTGACTGACTTCCTCAACCTTAGAAGTGTATGATCAGAAGGGCTCTTGAATGAAAGCCCCTCCTGCCAAGAAACAAACAGAATGATCCTGTTTTTAATTACTGGCTCTGGGCAAAGTTCACCAACTCAGAATCACAAAATCCAGAAGGAGTTCAGCTGGATGAATGAATAAAAAAAATTATTAAACAGTATGTGTAAGACATTGTGTTAAGTCCTAGTAATAAATCTAGAAAAACACCACAATCCATACTTGCAGGGAGCTCATATTCCAAAAGGAGGGAACAAAACACAAATGTGAGGGTTCAGCAGAAGAAGGATAAATGAAAAACCATAGTGTTCCTTAAGGTTCAGAGGCAGGACCTGTTAATGCATCTTTTTTAGTGTCATTTGCATTGATAAAATCATATCTATTTTTGATCTTTGACCATTTATCCGTGCCAAGGATTTTAGTGGAGAGAACTTTCTTTTCTTGGCCTTTAACATCTATGGTTATTGAGGAGGTGGGGGCTCCAGCACCTGCAGAGGTAGTTGCCAGGGTGCAGCTCTGTAATCAAATCCACCAGTATTTCCAAGGAGAAATTATAAGAGAAAATAAAGAGAAAACAAGGGGATCAGTTTAATCCAGGAATGCTCTAAGAACATCACTCCACCATGTTGTTGTTGTTGAGTTGTTTCAGTCATGTCTGACTCTTAGCGATCCCATTTTGGAGTTTTCTTGCCAAAGATACTGGAGTGGTTTACCATTTCTTTTCTCTCTCCCTTTCTTTCTTTCTTTCTTTCTTTCTTTCTTTCTTTCTTTCTTTCTTTCTTTCTTTCTTTCTTTCTTTCTTTCTTTCTTTCTTTCTTTCTTTCTTTCTTTCTTTCTTTCTTTCTTTCTCTCTTTCTCTCTTTCTCTCTTTCTCTCTTTCTTTCTGGCAATTGGGGTTAAGTGACTTGACTAGGGTTATACAGCTAGCAAGTGTTAAGTGTCTAAGGCCGTATTTGAACTCAGGTCCTACTGGCTCCAGGGCCGGTGCTCTATCCACTGTGCTACCTAGCAGCCCCTGCCTCCATTTCATTTTACAGATGAGGAACTGAGGTAAAAAAAAAAAAAAAGGTTAAGTGACTTGCCCAGGTTTATACAACTAGGAAGTATGTGAGGCTGGATTTGAATTCAAGAAGGTAAGTCTTCTTGATTCCAAGCCCAGTGCTCTAGCCACTGCACCCACACTGGCTGCTGTCATTCTGTCATAGATATTCTAAGAAAGAAGTCAGAGAACTGGTGTGCCATAAGTTAGAGAGAATATGGTTTAGTTCAAAAGCTAGCTTGGGGTCAGAAGACTCATGTCTGAATCTCAGCTCCACTAAGTAACAGGTGTCTGACCTTGGATAAACTCTTCTCTGGGTCTCAGCATCTTTACTTGTTAAATGGAGAGTAAGACTAAATGAGCTTTTATCTTTAACATCTTGGAATTATTTTGGAGATCATAACTAGAGAAAGAAACAATTCTACTTGGTGGTTCTCATGCTAACTCTACAAACTAGGTTAGTTGACATAATTTCCTTTTTTAGCACATAGGTATTTATATTTATTATTTAAATACATGTTTATAGTACCCACTATTTTTATTATAAACTTTTTTCTTTCTTTTTTGAATAGCATTTCCTTTTCTCCCAATTACATGTAAAGATAGTTTTCACCATTCATTTTTATTTTATTTATTTCATTTCATTTTTTGTGGGGCAATGAGGGTTTAGTGACTTGCCCAGGGTCACACAGCTAGTAAGTGTCAAGTGTCCAAGGTTGGATTTGAACTCAGGTCCTCCTGAATCCAGGGCCGGTGCTTTATCTACTGTGCCACTTAGCTGCCCCCTCACCATTCATTTTTGTAAGATTTTAAGTTCTAAATTGTTCTCCCTTCCTCTCTTCCCTCCCCCCTCCTGAAGACAGAAAGCAATCTGATATAGGTTATACAGTACAATCATGTCAAACATATTCCCACATTAGGTTGACATTTTTCCTATTGATTACAGCCATTCCATTGTAAACTTATCCACATCCATAGGCCTATTAGTGTTGTTGCCACCTTTGGTGCTAATTGCTTTTGATTTCAGTATGGGTGATACACCACATATGATGTCACCAGATGCTAGGGAGATCTCTGTGATCACCTAGTGCTCTGAAGACATGCACCTCTGTGATCTAGCAATGCTTGAAACATATTCCAAGTCACCCTTCCTTTCCCGCATTAGTTCCTTCTTTCTACTTTCCAGGGTGATACCTAGTGATTCTGCTCAACTATGTAAACTATGTACCCTTGTGCAAATGGTAACTTCATTCCCTCCCAGGTAATGTGAGGACTTTAATGGACATCTACTGGAGACACTATTAGTGAACCTAAAAGAGCAGGCTTCTAAGACTGGGTGGGGGGAAATGTCTTGTTGCCAATCAGTAATGTAAACACTCTGTTTCCCTAAATAAAGAGAGCAATAGAACTAATTCCATAAGTATATTAGGTATAAAAGGTAGCAAAATGTCTAGTGCATGGTGAAAAATGGATACAGGGTCAGAAGGATGTAGATTCAAATCCAGACTTAAATACTTATCAAACTGGGGACAGCTAGGTGACACAGTGAGTAAAGTGCAGGCCCTGGATTCAGGAGGACCTGAGTTCAAATCCAGTCTCAGACACTTGACACTTACTAGCTATGTGACGCTGGGTAAGTCACTTAACCCTCATTGCCCTGCTGTCAATAGAAGTGACATTGAAGAATGGGAATTACTATTTGCTTGTAACTGTACGCTAAGGACCATGAGACCTGCCCATCTGACTTGCCCCTAAAACCTATATGCATAAAGGCACCTTCATTTTTTTTCTTTTAATCAAGTTTTCTTGTACAAAATGACAAATATGGTAATGTTTTACACAATCATACATGTATAACCCATATCTGATTGTTTGCCATCTCAGTGAGGGTAAGGGGAGGGAGGGAAACAAGGATAAAAATTGGAACCCAAAACTATAAATAAAAATGTTTTATTACAGAAAAAAAAGAATGTGAACTGCTCCAGAGCATCAATTGTATTGTTTTTTAACCTGTATTTCTCATTTAGTGAAAATAGGCTTTCCTAGACTGTGAAAGGGGCTCATGACATATAAAAAGTTAAGAATGCTTGCTATAGGGGCAGCTAGATGGCGCAGTGGATAGAGCACTGGCCCTGGAGTCAGGAGTACCTGAGTTCAAATCCGGCCTCAGACACTTAACACTTACTAGCTGTGTGACCCTGGGCAAGTCACTTAACCCCAATTGCCTCACTAAAAAAAAAAAAAGGTGCATCCCTTGTTGAGGTATAAAACTTGTTAGTTGAGAAAAGATTCTTGGTAAGGAAAATTAAGGGTACCATTTTGGAGAAAAGCAGCAAGGAAAATTCTCTTAATCACTAATGTTGGTAAGACGATACATTTAGTAAGAAGGGAGAAAGCAATACTGACACCAGACCAATTCAAGTCGAGGGAATAAATCAAGTATAGACTTATTTGTTTTCTGAAAGTAAAAGATTGTGTAGTATTTATTTAAGGATGAATCAATCCTTCTCTTAGGGTAAATGAGAAAGAGATGAATACAACTCTTAATGATACAATCAAACATTGGCATACATTGCTTTAGACCAAGTCAGGGTGTTAGGTTGGGCCTGACAGAGGCCTGAGTTCAAATCTGGTCTTAGACACTTACTAACTGTGTGGCCCTAAGCAAGTCACTTAACTCTGCATCTCTTTTCTCATCTGTAAAATGAACTGGAGAAGGAAATGACAAAACATTCCCATATCTTTGCCAAGAAAACCCCAAATGGGGTCACAAAGAATCATGATTGAAATGAACACCACCAGCAATTTAAAATGAATATTGAGGCTCAGAGATGTTAGAGTTAAAAAAATTCTCTGATCCTCAGTCTTGTCTGATATTACCCACAGTCTGAGTTTACTGATTCATTACATAGACCTTGGCATCACTCTCCTTTGCCTTGGTATTTCCATTCTGGGAAAGAACATAATAATATCAACCACAATTTAAGCCTAAGAGATTTTTGGAAAATAATTTGTGGAGCCTTGGATGGGGATGGGTAATATTAATAACTGCCATTAATATAGTGCTTTAAAGTTTACATAGCACTTTGCATACATTATCTCATCTGAACCTCACATCAACCTTGTGAGGTGACCTACTATAGGTTTCATCCTCATTTTATGGATGAGAAGGAAACAATGGTTCAGAAAGATGATATGATTTTTCCGATTTTCTGACAGATAGTGTCTCATGAGAAACTGAATGTAGATCTTTGCACTCCTAGTCTAGCACTCAAGCCATGATTCTACCCCTTGCCCTTGGAGGCACAGATTAGTACATTTTCCTTAAAAAAAAAACTGCATGAAGGAGAATACCCTGATACTACCCCCATTGGGATACATCCTGCTTAAATATATTTTTTAAATTTTTGCAGGGCAATGAGGGTTAAGTGACTTGCCCAGGGTCACACAGCTAGTTAAGTGTCAAGTGTCTGAAGCTGGATTTGAACTCTGGTACTCCTGAATCCAAGGCCAGTGCTTTATCCACTGTGTCACCTAGCTGACCCCTCATCCTGCTTAAATCTAATTCATTCCAAGAGCTGTCATCACCAATTACCACCACCACCACCATCATCAGATATTGTTTCCCAAGTACTTCTGAAAGCCTTTTAGGAATGTCTTGTAATGGGGCTGTACTTCTCAGAGAAGCCCATGGCATGGACACTGCTGTTCCCAAGCCTTTGGCAACACATTTGGGAGCCATATTTCTTCTTAGGCACAATGGTACTTCCTGTACAAATGGATTGATCATTAATGCAAGAATGGAGGGTAGGGGTACAAGCAAAATATACACAAAATAAATACAATATAATTTCAATATGTTTTTGTGGAGGCAGAGGATGGGGTAGAGTGGAAGTAGTAGCAGGAGAACATCAGGAAACACCTCTTGTAGAAGATAATGTTTGAGCTGTGCTTTGAAGGAAACAAGGGATCTTGGAGGCAGAGATGAGGAGGAAGTGCATTCCAGGCATAGAGGCCAGTTTGAGCAAAGGAATGGACTTGGGAGATGGAGTGGCATGCGTGAGAAACAGCAAACAGACCAATTGGACTGAAGAGTGTGTGAAGGTGAGGAACATACAAACACACCTTGTTTTGTTGTACTTTGCTTTATTGTACTTCATGATATTAGACTTTTTATAAATTGAAGGTTTGTGACAACCCTGCATCAAGCATGTCTGTAGGCACCATTTTCCCAACAGCATGTGCTCACATCGTGTCTCTGTCTCACAATATTTCCAGCATTTTCCTTATTATTATATCTGTTATGGTAATCTGGGATCAGCGATCTTTGATGTTACTATTGTAGTTGTTTGGCCCATATAAGATGGTGAACTTAATTGATAAAAGTTGTGTGTGTTCTGACTGTTCCATGACTGGTCATCCCCCATTTCTCTCCCTCTCCTCAGGCCTCCCTATTCCCCGAGACACAACAATATTGGAATTAGGCCAATTAATAGCTCTACAACATCCTCTAATCATTCAAGTGAAAGGAAGAATTAATCCATATAGCAAATGTCATTGTTTTATTTTAAGAAATTGCCACAGCCACCCCAACCTTCAGCAACCACCACCCTGATCAGCCATTGACATCAAGGCAAGAACTTCCTGGCAAAAAGATTATGACTCACTGAAGGCTCAGATAATAGTTAGCATTTTTTAAAGCAATAAAGAGTTCTTTAATTAAAGTACGTACATTTTTAGACAATACTATTGAACACTTACTGGACAACAGTATAGTGTAACATAACTATTATATGAACTAGGAAACCAAAAACTTTATGAGACTCACTTTATTGCAACATTTGCTTTATTGTGGTACTCTGGAACTGAACCCACAATATCCCAGTGGTGTGCCTATATAATATAGTTGGAAAGGTAGGTTGGAACCAGGTTTTCAAAAGGCTGTAACTACTAAACTGAGGAGCCTGTAATTGATCCTAGAGGCTATAGGGAGCTATGGAATTTATTAAGTAGGGGAGTAACATTGTCAGATCTGTGCTTTAGGAAAACCACTTTAGTAGCTGTGTGGAGGTTGAAATGGATAGGGGAGAGATGAGGCAGGAGACCAGTTAGGAAGCTATTGTAACAAAACAGGTGAGAGATAATAGGAGCCTAAACTAGGATGGTAAACGGAGAGAAGGGAGAAGATTGGGGAAATGTCAAGAAGGTGTAATCAATAGGACTTGGCAAATGATTATATATATATATATATGATAATTCAATAATATAATAATAATAGCTAACATTTATATAATGCCTACTATGTCCTAAGCATTTGATCCCCACAACAACCCTGGGAGGTAGGTGGTGTTATTACCCCAATTTTACAGATGAGGAAACTAAGGAAAACAGATGTTAAGTAATAATAAAAGTTAACATTTATATAGCACTATGTGCCAGGTACTGTGTTAAGTTCTTTACAATTATGATCTCATTTGATCTTTACAGAAACCCTTTGATCCCCATTTTAGAGATGAGAAAACTGAAGCAAACAGAAGGTAAGTGGTTTG
Source organism: Dromiciops gliroides (assembly GCF_019393635.1). Lineage (NCBI taxonomy): Eukaryota > Metazoa > Chordata > Mammalia > Microbiotheria > Microbiotheriidae > Dromiciops > Dromiciops gliroides. Next base: position 240,448,852 of record NC_057862.1, on the reverse strand, counting down.
CTCAGGGTCACACATCTAGTAACTGTCTGAATCTAGATTTGAACTCAGGTCTTCCTGACTCTAGGCCCAGAACTCTATCTACTGTACCACTTAGGTGCTCCAGTTAGAATAAAACATTAAAAATTATATCTAAGAGAGAGTCCATGGGCCCACTGCTTAATAAATATTTGATTGATCAAGAATGCAGACAAGGTTAAGAAGGCAAAGGTGAGTTGCAATTTGTACTTTTGGACGAATACTATTATCAGTGATATTACAGATCTGGTGAATTATTGAAGTATAAATATTGAAGAGAAATTGGCAGCATTAAAGATTTTTAAGTAGAAAGGTGATATGATTAGAGTGATGCTTTGGGGAATTTATTCAGATGGTTGTGTAAAGGATGGATTAGAGAGGAGATAGAATGGAGTCAAGGAGGCTAGTGCAATAGTCTTGGTAAGAAGAGATGAAGGACACACAACTAGGGAGTAGGAAAGAGTTGCTGGATGTGAAAAAATATGGTGGTCCATGCCCTGTGTTTACCAGTGTAACTTCTTCATATGTGACTTTTCTTCCAATAAAACAGGTAGAATTTCTCCCATCTCACTATTTTCTTAAATTGTATCTCTGTCTCTTGAAACCAATGCTTCTATTTCTTCATCAGTCACGTCAACATAGAATTTGTCCCTTTATTAAAAAGTTATAGGGGCAGCTTGGTGGTGCAGTGGATAGAGCACCGGCCCTGAATTCAGGAGTAGCTGAGTTCAAATCCAGCCTCAGACACTTAACACTTGCTGGCTGTGTGACCTTGGGCAAGTCACTTAACCCCAATTGCCTCACTTAAAAATAAATAAATTAAAAAAAAAAAAAGTTATAGATTTCTTGCAGTTGTTACCACCTGGCCTTGGGGTGGCATAGATCATATTCCTTTAAGAGAACTTGGGACTACAAAAAATCTACTTGGTATCAGAACTTAACATTTTAAAAATGTGTTCAGACAAAATACATCGATGGTGTGGCATCAGCTACTGTTGCCATGGAGAATAAAGAAGGCAATGGTGGTAGGGGCAGCCTTGGCAGCAAGGAAAGGGGGAAGCAAGAGCTCTGCCCTGAGGTAACTTCAGAAGATCCAGGAAGGTTGGGAACACCTGTACCTGAGACACAAGTGCCCCTGGACCAAGTGTGACAAATGGAGACAAATCCAGTTTCACATCCTACCATTTATTTAATAACAAACCATTGTAGTCTGAATCCGGGTCCTTGTTTCTCACTCTCCTGCTTCAGAAAACCGATTTGGTCCTTCCAAGTGATTAACTAATTTATTAATTTCCCCTGTAGGGTGATGGACCTGGAACCAGAAATACATAGGTTCAAATCTGGCTTCTGTCACTTGCTAACTGTGTTCCTGACACATGGAAAGTGTTTAATAATACTGCTTGACTTGACCATGGACAAGTCATATAACTTCTCTGAGCTTCAATTTCCTTATCTGTAAAATGGGGAGGGGGTGTATATTCCATGTAGGTTACAGAGTAGTCTGATAATAGGATAATATATATGAAACTGTAAATGGCAAAGTACTAATATAAAGTCAGTTTATTATTATTGTTGTTGTTGTTATTGATCTTAGCTCACTTTCCATTACATTTCTGACCTATATCTGTGAAAGAACTTCTTTCAAATTGGAGCACTAATGCATTGTTGGTGGAGCTGTGAACTGATCCAACCATTCTGGAGAACAATTTGGAACTATGCCCAAAGGGTTATAAAGCTGTGTATACCCTTTGACCCAGCAATACCACTATTAGGTCTTTTTCCCAAAGAGATCATAAAAAAGGGAAAAGGAACCACATATACAAAAATATTTATAGCTACTCTTTTTGAGGTGGTAAAGAATTGGAAATTGAGGGGATGCCCATCAATTGGGGAATGGCTGAACAAGTTGTGGTATATGAATGTAATGGAATACTATTTGCTGTAAGAAATGATAAACAGGCAGATTTCAGAGAAACCTGGGAGGACTTACATGAACTGATGCTGAGTGAGATGAGCAGAATCAGGAGAACATGGTACACAGTATCAACAACATTGTGTTTTGATCAAGTGATAGACTTGACTCTTCTCAGCAATACAATGGTCCAAGATAGTTCCAAAGGACTCATGATGGAAAATGCTCTCCAAATCCAGAAAAAAAAAACACCTGTGGAATCTAGATGCAGATTGAACCATAATATTTCTACTTTTTTGTTTTTCTTTTTTGAGGTTTTTCCCTTTTGTTCTAATTCTTCCTTTACAGCATAACTAATGCAGAAATATGTTTAATGTGATTGTACATATATAACCTATATTGGATTGCTTCTTATCTTGGGGGAAGGGGAAGGAGTGAAGGGAGGGAGAAAAATTTGGAACTAAAAATCTTATGAAAACAAATCTCAAAAACTATCTCAACATGCAACTAAAAATAATAAAATACTTTTTATGATTAGAAAGAACTTCTTCAAATCTTAAATCAAGTACTAATTCAGAAATGAGACCTTTCTAGATCCCTCCAAGTTTTGGTGCCCTCTATGCCTGGAAATCACCTTGTATTTATCCACATATATTTTGTCCATACTTGTAAGGGATACATATTGTTTGCCTGAAGGACTGTAAACTCCTAGAAGACTTCTCCAAGTGAATGAGTGTGAATTCACACTGTCCATGAGAACTACAGTCCCCAGAAGGTGATGACACCAAGTCCCAGAACCTTCCTTTCCCCACAGAGAAAGTCTGAATGTAAGGTTTTAGAAGGAAGAAAGAAAAAAGATGTCAATGAAACATTATAGAAAATGCACAGAAGGGGTAAGAGGGAGCCTCAGAGGGCATGCAGGCCAGCAGGCCAGTTTTGGAACTATTGTAAGAATTAAGTACATACTTAAAACAAGTTATATTCGATGAGGCTTGAAGTTTCGTATATGATCTTTTTAAAAAATAAAGTATTATTATTATTATCATTATTGGTGAGGCAATGAGGGTTAAGTGACTTGCTCAGGGTCATACAGCTAGTAAGTGTCAAGTGCCTGAGGCCGGATTTGAACTCAGGTCCTCCTAAATCCAGGGCCAGTGCTTTATTAACTGCACCACCTAGCTGCCCCCCATATATGGTTTTTTTTATGTTTGTCTCTGTATGTGAAAATATTTATGTTTTTTGGTGTTTGTCACATTCAGGATAACAAAAACTTTTTTTTATTTACAAAAGATGTAAGGTCATTGAAGGCATTGATTGTCTCCCCTTCACCCTGCCCCCACTTTCCTCTACTCAACATGTAGAGTGCCTAGCACACAGCAGTGATGTAATATATGATTATTGATTGATTAACTACAAACCATTCCCAACCCTGCCTTTTCCCTATTCTCCCCAACTTAGGGAGGGTTCAAATAGAAACATGGATCCTACCCAGGGACAGGCCTTGTTGGGTCATACCTACCCAGAGAAATAGCAGAATAATGGGGTTTCAAAACCAAGATATCATGTTAATTGATAATGGTAGTGTTTAATTATGAATAAGAAATTCTGAGACAAGTATAAAAGCTAACTTTGAATTGTAAACCTTTCCCATGGCCTGTGCCCCCAAAATAGTATTGCTCTCTGCTTGAAACCACTTGAAGTCTTAATCTGACCCTACCCAAAAATATGTGGTATGTGGAAGCTGGCCCAGCTGTCGCACAGCCAGCAGATAAATTTCCCACTGCTTAAAGCCTTCTCATGAACCTCTGTGTGCTTGTGGTAAGCACTGTTTAAAATACACCAGATAAAATTCAGGAATGTGACAATAATAACTCATTCGTCAGTAGATGGGCTGTAGATTTCCAAAGCCCTTCATCCTGAATGTCATTAAATTCGGAAAGAAATTATCTCTTGGGATACTGAGGCACCAAGCCCTTCAGGTATACAGGTGGTCCAGTGAGCCATGAAGATGACTCCTGGGGTTGGGGGAAAGAAGTAGGTATTTCTGCTTCTGTTCTCTACATCTTTAACCCATGAGAAGGTGAGACTGAGCAGAGGAGGGTGTCTGGTAAATAAATGCTTGTGCATTTATTTGCATGGCTGATTCAAGTCTGTCTGGGGGCTGGATTTTCTATGTGCAAATGAGACAATTATCATGGTACTGAACTGTTCTGCAATACAGATGTGGCATGAATTCTCTAGATATTTGCTCATTCCTCTGGTGGTTTTCTGAAGCCACGTTTAGAAGAAGCTTTCCAGAAGGAAATGGCTTAGGTAAACAGGTTAGCATTAGGAAGAGAGGGGAATGATGTTAGAAGGGATATAATGGGGTGGAGGAACAAGGCAAAAATGTAATCAAATAGGGCCCCTATTTGGTAGAAAAGCCTCCTGCATCTCTACTAAGAGGTTCCTAGACTTCAGAGAACAATCCCCATACTGAAGATACAGGGACAGCTAGGGTTTGTCAGCCCCATGTAGGTAATGTGGTCTTTGAAAATACATAATGCCCAGAAATTCTTGAGCAAATAACTACTCCCCTACTGTCATTCTATTGATTTCCTCTCACATGACTGCATCTCACATATAGTAATAGCTATTATTTATATATGTATTGCTAAATGATACTTCCTTCTCCACCCTCCAAAGTGGATTCTCCAAATTCAAGGCACTCTGTGGGGTTGTACCTTCTAAAATTTTTGCTCACAATTATCCAATAATACATCTACCTTCATTTATTTATTTATTTATTTATTTATTCATTCATTCATTCATTTATTTATTTATTTGTTTGTTTATTTATTTATTTATTTATATTTTTTGGTGAGGCAATTGGGGTTAAGTGACTTGCCCAGGGTCACACAGCTGGTAAGTGTAAAGTGTCTGAGGCCAGATTTGAACTCAGGTCCTCCTGAATCCAAGGCCGGGGCTCTATCCACTGTGCCACCTAGCTGCCCATACATCTACCTTTAATAGCCAAGTAGAGGACTCTATTAATTTAGAGGAAGACATTTAATAAAATGGCATGGTAAAACAAAGGAGCAGCAAAGCATTTCCCTGCTAACCTAGGGCAAAATCTCCCACAGGTTCATGCATAAATGAGAAGAATAAACATATAAGAAACATACTTTGAGAAGCGCACACATAAAAGGAACACATGTGACCAGGGACCATGTATGGAAGGTAAACTAATACCTATAATGCTACAGGGCTGCTACTTTCTAGTGATCTCAGTCAGTCAACAAGCATTTGTTAAAGCACTTACTATATACCAGGAACTGTGCTAAGCACTGAGGTAACAAAGAATGTAGTAGATAATCATGGGTACACTGCTAAGCATTTAACAATGGGCTCTCTGAAAAAAAGATGTATGCATTTCTGGGACAGCAAGATAGTGTAATGGACAGTGCTGAGTCTTAAGTCAGGATGATTCATCTTCCTGAGTTCAAATCAGGTCTCAGACACTTACTATCTGTGTGACCCTGGGCAAGTCACTTCACCCTGTGTGAAGAAAAGCAAATAAACAAATGCAGCTGGATCAAAGAGTATATAGAGGAAAGTTAAGTGAATAGAAGACTAGAACGGTAGGAAGGAACCAGATTGTGAAGGGCTTGATCTTCTTGCTAGACCTACTCTTTGTTGCTCTCATATGAGAGGCTGCTCAGCTGGACATGTAATTTCCACCACTGAATTCTGGACTGTGATCAGAAGGGTGCTGATCAATGGCTCCAGTTTCTGGCACAGCTGAAGACCTTATTTATCTCTTCCTCCAAAGAAGGGTTGAAATACTCTTAGCATAGAACACAGATTCTTTCTTGTAATAGCTTTTTTGGGGGGGGGCAATGAGGGTAAGTGACTTACCCAGGGTCACACAGTTAGTTAGTGTCGAGTGTCTGAGGCCAATAGCTCTTTTTCAAAAAAGGGCAGAAATTCTTGCTGAGAGCTCTTGGGTTCTCTTGGTTTATCCACTTTTGTCTTCTTTAGCTTCTTGTCTCCCCAGTAGGAGAGAGTCTCAGCATCAAGGATTAGTGTAATAAATGACTTCGGGCTTACTATTTTCTTTAGGCTGCTCTCCCTGGTCTGTGAACCTGGATCCCTCTGTCAGAGATTCAAACCTAGGTTATGGTGAACATTCCATATAGCTCCAAAATTTAATCCCTGAAGGTGAGATTATAAGACAGGTAATGGTAGTTCAATAATCACCAAACCACCTATTTTTGAGCCCTAAGTCTTTTTTAGTTTTCCATAGAGATAAGTGGGTAGAGAAAAGGCATGGAAACAACTTTAACCTTAGGAAGCAAGTTTCTTCTTGTTTAGATGCATTTTGGGTTAAGGGCAGATACGTGGCTCAGTGGATAGAGTGGGGGTCCTGGAGTCAGGAAGCCCTCAAATCCAGTTTCAGACACTTCCTAGCTGTGTGACCCTGGGCAAGTAACTTAACTCTGTTTGCCTCAGAATTCTTCTCTGTAAATTGAGCTGGAGAAGAAAATGGCAAATCGCTCTAGTATCTCTGCCAAAGAAAACCCCCCAAATGGGGTCACAAAGTGTCAGACACAACTGAAACAACTGAACAGTGACAAAGAGGTGGCTTAAAGCTTCAGAGGTGCTTTGAGGCATGTCCTCATCTTGAGCACTTTCAATGAATCAGTCAATGAATCAGTCAAAAAGCACAGGGACTTATTAAGTGTTTCCTATTTTTCAGCTTCTGTGCACTTTAAGGTAAATGAAGTGTTTTGAATATATTATCTCACAATAATCCTATGAGGAAAGTCCTGTTATTCTCCCCATTTTATAGATCAGGGAATTGAGACTAAGATAGGTCAAATGACTTTGCCAGTGGTCATACAGCTAATGTGTCTGAGGCAGAATTCTCACTTCCAGTGTGTCACTTCCATGATATGCTGCCTCAACAAGTAGTTGCTGTGACCCTAGCTTGGCAATTTCGATAATGATTTTGGTCTGATTCCCTTGGAATATTGTACCCATGTTGTCACTCCTGAGATGAATGACCTGAATCCTTGCAAAAGACCCTGCTAGGCTTGGTAATACCTTGATGCCAGTCTCACTTGGTCCTGTTTATACTTCCTCCACCCATTACCTATGAAGGTAAACTTCCTAATCCAATTCTAACTTGCAATTAAGTTCCCCTGTCCCCCAGCCCACATCAGTGACTGTGCTAGTCCCTTATACTGACCAGAGAAATGGCCTTACCTTACCCAGGGGACAAATATACAACCATGGATGATAAATCTGTTGATTTATCATCTCCCTTAGGAGATGGTGGCTCCCCCCTCATTTGATGTCTTCAAGTAGAAGCCGAATTACCTCTTGTTTGGTATGGTATAATGGGGATCCTTTCCTGTATGGGTTGGACTAGAAAGGTCACTAAAGTCCTTTCCAACTCTTAAATTCTGATTTTATGAAGTACTTGCAAGATGGATGGGGAAGGAAATGCTGTTTATTGACATCTTTTCCTTTCCCTTCACTATGAATCGCCACTTCTCAGTTCTTCTTTCCTCTGGGAGCAGAAAACCTGAAACATTTATCTAGCAGCTTATTACTTCTCCTCCCTTTTCTTCATTATTTATCCCTTACTCTCCCTCCTCTACAATCTCCTCTATGGTATGCTACCATTTAATAGCTTTCATCTGGATTGAGTCACACTGAAAAACAGAATTTTGCCTAATGAGAAGAAATGATGTATTGGGTTTTCCACAGCAAATTTAATAACTGAGAAAGGCATTGCAAAGTTCATTTGGGCACCTTGCCCTCAGAGAAGCTTGCTCAGAAGTCAGACGAGTTTATGCTGACCGGCAGAAAATAGCTAGTAGGTGATCTCAAGATACATAAGCAGAATTCAAACCCGCCTTGGCCCTTTTCCTATGTAGAACATTTTACAGCAAGAGGGTGAATGTGAGAAAATTTAGAGAAGAGTAGGGGAGAGGTGATGTAGACAAAAGCAGATGATAGAATATACAATTAGCTGTTAATTCTTTGAGAAATCAGGGGGTAGGCTTGGAGCTTAGGAAAGTAAATAGCCAACTGTGATGGCCTGGGACCTGGAACTTGTTGGGTTCAGCTGGAGTGTCCAGGAGTTGAGACTTAGTAGAGAGGAAGAGAAAGAGAAGCTAGAACAGCAAAGCTAAAAGAAATAAACAAATAGATACCAGAGAACTAGCCGGGAAAGAGAGATGCACAAAGCATCCAGGAACAAAGATGGGAGAAAGCAGAGAACAAGGACAAGTGAAGAATGAATATTCCCACAGAATAGTTGGTTATGGTACTGTGAAAATTCTAGGTGGGAAATTTTCCTGGTTGTCTCTACCAGTTTCTTGGTGGCAGCTACTGGGATTTTCATTGGAAACAAGAGCTGGTAACTAAACATGATGTTGGTAGCCATATGCTTTTTTTCTCACTTTTTTGTTTTATTTTAAATTTATGGAATAAAATAAGCATTTCCATAATATAGTATGATAAAATATGATTGCATGTAAAACTGCAAATATATTACATACAGCTTGTTATTCCTTTTAAATATATAAAAATGTAAAGGAAGGAGGTTTGGCAGGACCAGATCTTTAACTATGTTTTAAGGAAGGCAATAATGATAACCATACTCTTGAATATATGTCTATATTTTCCTTTCTTTCTTTTATTTACTGGACTTGCAATTTCATTGGTGCAGAGGGCGTCCAGTGAGGAATTTCTTCTACCAATGAAGACTGGCACTTTTTCTGCAATTTATAGTCACTTAGAGGTTAAGTGACTTGCCCAAGGTCACACAGTCAGTATGTATTAGAGGCAAGACTTAAACCCAGGTCTTCCTGACTGATAGGAGAGTATTCTAGCCATTATGCCACACTACCTTTATGTACTTATTTTTAATAACATGTGTTAATTTCATAAACATCTATATGTATATTTCCCCTTCTGTATGCTCCCCCCGTCCCTTCAACGTAAACTCAGAGATTGTTTCATCTTTGCCTTTGTATCTCCAATTCCCAATGGTGCCTGGAACATAGTAGGTGCTTAATAAATGCTTGTTGATTGAATGTGAGAAATAACTTTTTGAAGGGATCACAAAGAGTAGGGATCAGGCAGGACTCAAGGGAACAATGCGAATAGTACGTCTGGGTAGTCTGGTGATGCTGTGGAATTGCTTCTTCTCTAATGTGAGTCTGTGACTATATTGTGTGTGGCTTCAGATTTAATGCAAATCACCTCCATGGAGGAGATGGTTAATGATGACTTGTGTCTCAAATTTAACTACAGCTATGTACACGTGGTCAGGACAACTGTGCTACATCCCAGGGCTTAGATAGGTGACAGCAGTAACAGGAGGATCTCTCAGGTACAAACTAAGCTCCAGAAGATGAGGGGAAAGAAGTCAGACTGCTCTGCAATGTCACATCTTTATGGGCAAGTTCTTTTAGTGGAGTTTATTAGTCATATTTCCCTTTTTTGGCCATATTTCCTTTTATAGGGACTGGCTTGATGGACTTCAGGACTGGACAGCTACTTTGGGAGGCTCTAGTTCGGAATAGTGGAAAACCAATAATCTCAAGTGAAGGGATTGGGGTTCAAATCTCACCTCCAATGTTTACTATATTGGGCAAGTCACTTAACTTCTATGGGCCTCAGTTTCCTTATCTGTCATTTGGCCCTTGGTCTCTGAGATCCCTTTCAGCAATAAAGTGATGATTCCATGTACCTGTGACCCTCTCAAAGGATACAAGACTTGAGACACAGGCTACTATGAAAAGCATGGGCCTATGATTATTGAACTACTATGTGCTCAGCACTCATTAGGAATGATAATAAACAAGAAAGGATAGAATCTAAGATAGGCTATGAATGCTGCTCCCCAGCAAGCCAAGACAATTCACAGGTTCCTGGGCTGGGGGTGGGGGTGGATGGTTCAGAGGTGAGTTTTCTATGGAATATTCATGTCCTTCTTGACCTTCATGCCATTACTGATGAAGTGGGTACAGCTAGGTGGCACTGGTCCTGAAGTTGGGAGTATCTGAGTTCAAATCTCACCTCACACACTTACTGGCTGTGTGATACTGGGCAAGCCACTTAACCCCAATTGCCTTAAGATATCTGGGGCCATCTTCCATTGTCCTGATATATATCTTGCCACTGGAACCAGATGGCTCTGGAGGAGAGAGTGAGGTTGCTGACCTTGCACAGCCCTTCCTTCATTTAAATCCAATTCACTGCAAGTCATGACATCAACCTGATGTCAGGGTCCTCTTTGAGAATGAAGACGAACAATAAGAACTGAGAAAAGTAGCAATACAGAGGCTGGATGTTTTCATCATTGTTCTTCACCATATTTAGACAGCTACAAGAGAGACTGTATAGAGCTCTGGGCCTGGAGTAAGGAAGGCCTGAGTTCAAATATGGCCTCAGACACTTACTAGCTCTAACTTGGCAAGTTACTTAATCTCTGTCTTCCTGTTTCCTCAACTGTAATGTGAGGATAGTAATAGCACCTACCTCTTAGGATTGCCATGAGATAATATTTGTAAAGTACTTAGCACAGTACCTGGCACATAGTAGATGGATGTTTAATAAATGCTTATTCCCTTTTTCTTTCCTGCCTTATACAAAAAAGAAATGAATATCCCCCTATGGGCAATTAAGAAACAAATTTTTAGCAAGGCGAGAGATTGCATTGTTGTCTTCAGTAGATGGGTATATCAGTGCAGCCTACACTCTGACCTTCTTCCACCAAAACTTCTACCCCTGCACTTGAGGATTTGGATTCTGATTTCACTTTATTTACCCCAGACACCAGTCCGCTGGCTGTCATCAAGACATGCTGTCTGCATTTTGGACTTCTCTTCCCACTAGAACTCTAACTTCCTACCCTGGGGCCTTGGTTTCTAATTGGTGAGTCTTCCCCTTTTCTTTTCTAGTCCACAGCCCTTTACACCCAAGCCATGTCCACTGGACTCACTCCAGACTGCTTCTCTCATCTTGTTTCTTGTTGTTGTTGTGGGTTTTTTTTGTTTTGCTTTTTTGTTTCTACCTCTAACTCCTCTTTATTTGTTTTTATCCCCATTAGAATGTAAGGGACTACCTCGCTTGCTTGTTTTTGTAATCCTGATGCATAGCAAAGTTCTTAACACATAGTAAACACTTCATAAGTTGCTTATTTACTGTTTGGCAACATACAAGCTGGAAATAGAAAATTTCAGTTGGAAAAATTCAGAAAATTAAACACATTCATTCATATGCATTTGATGAAAGTAAATTTGATTATAATAGGAACAAGGTAGGAAGTATTATTTTGTGTTTTGAAAATGAATTTGAAATATCCAAAGGAAGCAACCTAACTTTTTTTCTTTTTTCTTTTTCTTTTCTTTTCTTTTTTTTTTTTGCAACCTAACTTTCACATCTCCTTTCCTTATTATCTTGGATATGCCTATGTAAGAAGTCATAGGACCTTTGCAGTCAGTGGCTATGTGACTCTGACATTCAAGGATATGGCTGTTAGAACTGAAATCATCTATAAAGTGGAGGCAAAGGAAGGTGGGTCAAAACTAGAGGTACAAAGCTGGGGCAGGGAGGGGAGAAGGGGGAGGAAAAATCAGAATTAGAGGTTCAGGAATCAAAGGTTTCATATTATTATGTCGACAGACCATTCTAGCCAGTGAGTTCTCACTGCTTAGTTTCATAACAGGTGCTGGGAATGGGGGCACATGCCTGTGATTCCTGCTGCTAGGGAGGCTGAAAGTGGTGGATTGCTTGAGCTCAGGAGTAATGAGCTTTCGTAGGCTAGAGTTGATCTGTGCACACCTAAATCTGGGCACCAGTATGGCGAGCCCCTGACAACATCTTTACATTGGTTTTTCCCCTCTCTCTTGTATTTAATAACTAATTATTGACAGTGGATAGAGCACCAGCCCTGGAGTCAGGAGGACCTGAGTTCAAATCCAGCCTCAGATACTTGACACTTACTAGCTGTGTGACCCTGGGCAAGTCACTTAACCCCAGTTGCCTCACGAAAAACAAAACATGGTTTAAAAACTAATTACTGCAGGACCAAGGTTTTTCCCCTTTTCTACTTCTTCATGCAGAAACCAACCAGTGTGGGAAATCTCTAAAAGACTTACCCCACCAAGATCTAATAAGACAGTAAAGGAAATTCTAAGTTTGGGCTGATGGATGCATTCCTGCTCATTGTGTTTGCTCATACAGATCTGGGGAAGTGTTGATCTTCCCTTTTGTCAAGACAGGTAATATGGAAATTGAATTCTCTTTGACCAAGATTTGAATGACATAAGTCACATACCCTAAGACTCTCCTTGTAATATAGCCCACCACCCATTTGATTAACCAATCCAACTTGATTGGTAACCCTCCAGAGCACCTGCTCTTTTAAGGGCATATAAATTGTAAGCCCACTGCCATGAGGAGTCTTTGGTCTAAGAGAGATGGCTCATTACTAATAAAGGTGCTGACCTCATTAATAAAATGATTAAATTACCCAGAAACTATGCCTCTTGGAATTTTTAAATCATCACAAGAGAATGAGTGGGTATAACACCAGACTGCCTAAGGAGGGATAAAACAGAACAGAACAAAGCTCTTGTGCTAATTAATGGTGAGATCAGGTGCATGAGTGGCCACTGGACTGCCAGCCAGGCTGAGATAGGGAGGCCCAGTTAAAAAAAATCCATATCAGCTTTTGGAAAAAGCCTGGTTCCAGGGTTGATACAAAATTTAATGATGTCAGTGGCAAGAAGAACAGTGGGAACTTGATTTGTTGCTATTGTTCAGTCATGCCTGACCCTTCATGATCCCATTTGGGGTTTTCTTGGCTAAGATGCTGGAGTGGTTTGCCATTTCCTTCTCCAGCTCATTTTACAGATGAAGAAACTGAGGCAAACAGAGTTAAATGACTTTTCCAGGGTTACACAGTCAGTAAGTGTTGGAGGCCAGCTTTGAACTCAGGAAGATAAGTCTTCCTGACTCTAAGCCCAGTGCTCTATATACACCATACCTCTTAGCTGCCTTAGGGAATTTGATAGCTTACAGTGAATAACAGAGAAGCTGACAATTTCACACATACCTTGTAGACTAGAGAGCACAGGAAGTTATAATTTTCCTGGATTTCTTCCCTCCAAATCCTATCATCTTCCTTGGTGATGTCAACTCCTATGTCATTAACCCTTAAAATACCCTGGGCCTACAGTTCCACAAACACCTCAACTATGATGATTCATTTTCATTCTGAATAAGTCTCTATGACAAGCATACATTGGACCTTATCACTTCTCAGAATTCCTCTACCTTCAATATATTGAGAGGGGAAATTCTTCTTTCATTACAACTTCTAATCTTTTTACCTATCCTATTTCTTAACTCAAATGAATTCAACAAACATTTATTTTTAATATATTTTTCTTTAAAGTTTTAAGTTCCAAATTCTATGACTCCCTCCCTACCTCCCCATTCCCCGCCCTGAGGTAGTAAGCAATCAGATACAGATTATACATGTGCCATCATGTAAAACATTTCCATATTAGTCATTTTGTATAAAAAGACTCAAATTAAAGGAAAAAAGAAAGTGAAAAATAGAATGCTTCAGTCTGTGTTCAATCAGTATCAATTCTTTCTTTGGAGGTAGATAGTATGCTTCATCATTAGTCCTTTGGGATTGTGTTGGATCATTGTATTGCTGTCAACAAACATTTATTAATTGTCTACTATTTGTAACTAATTATGCTAGGCACTGGGAATACAAAGACTATTACCAATAATAACTAGCATTTCTATAGTACCTTAAGGTTTGCAAAGCACTTTATAGATTATATTTTAGTCTATCCTCACAACAACCTTCAGAGTTAATAATAATATCTATATAGTCCTTACAATATATCAGGCATTATGCTAAGTAGTTTACAAGTATTATCTCTTTTGATTTTCACAACAACTCTGGGAGGTAGCGGCTATTATTATCACCCCCATTTTACAGATGAGGAAAACTGGGGCAAACAGAGGTTAAACGACTCACCCAGGGTCACATAGCTAGAATATATCTGAGGCTAGATTTGAACTTAGGTTCTCCTTGCTCTAGGTCCAATGCTATCTACTGTGTCACTTAACTGAAGACTAGGGACGATATAGTTCCTGACCTTAGAGATCTTGCAGTCTAATAAGAAATATTAAAGCATGTTCAGAAATGAATGAAATAGAAAATAAGATGTGATATCATCAAGAGATATGGGGCAGCTAGGTGGTGCAGTGGATAGAGCACCGGCCCTGGATTCAGGAGGACCTGAGTTCAAATCCAGCCTCAGACACTTGACACTTACTAGCTGTGTGACCCTGGGCAAGTCACTAAACCCCAATTGCCTCACCAAAAGAGAGAGAGAGAGAGAGAGAGAGAGAGGAGAAAATAATAGATCACTTTAATCTGGGGTGATTAGGAAAGACTGCAAGGGAGAATTGACATTTGAGAAGGGTCTTCAAGGAAGAGAACTATCTCAGTGGGTAAAGATGTGGATGGAGCATGTTCTCTGAATGGAGATAATTGTGCAAAGTCACAAAAGCCAAAAAGGTGCTGGACAAGATTGGGGGAGTGTTAGTATTACAGCCTGGCTAAAATGTACAGTCTATGAGGTGACTGGATGGAAATGAGGCAGGAAAGGTAGAGTGGTGGCAGACTGTGCAGGGATATTAATGCCAGGTTCAGGAATTTTCCTTTCATCTTAATAAGCATTGGGGGATCATTAAAGATTTTTGAATATGGGAATGATGTATACTAGGGAGACTTTTTTCGTGGGGGTAGGGTATGAATTGGGGAGGAGCAGAGACTAGAAGCAACAAGCCCAATTAGGTAAGAAGCTATAATAGTTTTTGAGAGGGTGTAAAATGATACTGATTCCCAAAGGATATAGGATTGGAGAGAATTTAGAGATAATGGATTTTAATCCTTTCAAATTATAGATGGGAATCCAAGGTACCATCTGTAGAGATGAGAAATGATTTACCCAAGGTCATACAGTTAATGTTAAACTCAAGCTCAAAAGTTATTGAATCATGCTAGAGTATGGCAAAAAAGTATGGGGAATTTCTATTAGAAAAGTAGAGGTTGGGGGGGGGCAGCTAGGTGGTGAAGTGGATAAAGCACTGGCCCTGGATTCAGGAGGTTGTGAATTCAAATCCAGCCTTGGACACTTGACACTAGCTGTGTGACCCTGGGCAAATCACTTAACCCTCATTGCCTTGCAAAAAAAAAAAAAAAAAGCAGAGACTGAGTACTGATGGAAGAGATGGAATATTTGAGCAACTAAAGTATAAATTAGAGAAGGTTAGATTTATTCTTTTAAAAAATAATTTAAAAATAATATTTTGCTCTTTCCCAGATACACATAAAATAATTTTAACAATCATCTAAAATTTTTTGAGTTCCAAATTCTCTTCCTCTGCCTTCCCCTTCCCCCCTCCCTAAAAGGGTAAGTAATTCGATATAGGTTATGCATGTGCAATCATGCAAAACATATTTCTATATTGGTCATGTTGTGAAAGAAAATAGACAAAAACATGAAAAAAAATTAAAAGTAAAAAATAATATTTTTCCATCTGCATCCAGATTCCATCAGTTCCATCTCTGGAGGCAGATGTCATTTTTAATCACAAATCTTTTGGAATTGTCTTGGATCATTGTATTTTTGAGACTAGTTAGGTAATTCACAGTTCTTTACCAAACAATATTGCTGTTACTTGTTTACAATGTTCTCCTGGTTCTACTCACTTCACTTTGCATCAGTTCATGTAAGTCTTTCCAGGTTTTTCTAAACTAATCTTGCTTGTCATTTCTTTTAGCATAATAGTATTTCATCACAAACATATACCACACTTGTTCAGCCATTACCTATTTGATGGACATCCCTTCAATTTCCAATTCTTTGCCACTACAGAAAAAGCTACCATATTTTTGTATAATTGAGTCATTTTTCCTTTTTAAAAATTTCTTTGTAATATAGAACTAGTTTTGGGATTGCTGTGTCAAAGGTCATATGCAATTTGACTTTGCACATAGTTCCAAATTGCTCTATGGAATGACTGGATCAGTTTACAACTCTACCAACGGTGTATTTGTGTCTCAATTTTCTCACATCACCTCTAGGATTTATCATTTTCCTTTTTTTGTCATATTAGCTGATAAATTTAAGGTGGTACCTCAGAGTTGTTTTAATCTGCATTTCTTGAATCAATTGTGATTTAGAACATTTTTTCATGATTACAGGTAGCTTTGATTTCTTTACCTGAAAACTCCCTGTTCATATCCTTTGACCATTTATCAACTGGGGAATAGCTTATATTCTTATAAATTTGACTCAGTTCTCTATATAGTTGAGAAATGAGGCCTTTATCAGAGGCAATTGCTATAAAATTTTCTCTAGTTTTCTGCTTTTCTTCTAATATAATGTACACATTCAACTCAGATCACCCAATTTGTCTATTGTATTTGAACCAACATCTTTACATTGGTTTTTCCCCTATTGTGGACAGGATTTCATCAGTGTAAAAAGAACTTTAGGGTTAGGGCTAGAATCAGAGGTGGATGCAAAGTCAGAGGCAGAGCTAGAGTTAGTGATAGAAATGAATGTATAAATGAATTTAGGGTTAGGATTAGAAATTAATTAGTATTAGGGTTAGAAATCAGTTTAGGGTTAGAATTTAGCATTACAATTAGGGTTAAAGTTGAAATTAGGGTTAGAGTTTGAACTGATTTGTAACTTCTTATTCCAATATGCAGACTGGCACTTTGTCTGCAAATTATAGTTTTAATGAGCTACCTAGAATACCAAGATGCCAAAGGATTTGCCTCAGCTTACACAGATAGTCTGCGTCAAAGGTAAGGACAAGAACCCAAGTATTCCTTCTCTCTATCTACTATGCTACCTTGTCTAAGTTTGCAAATACTACTTTTGAATTTGAAAATAGATTCTTTTTCTTTTCACTTGATATAGCCTTATTTTCTTTCCCTCCTATACCTGCCTCTACTGAGAAAGAAAAACAAAACCAAATTGATATAACAAATAATTTCTTGCAAGTATAACAAAATGTCTAGAAGGACTCTATTAAAAAATGCATGTTACATTGTCTACATTGGATCTATCCCCTCTGTCTGGCAGCAGACAGCAAGCTTTATTATCAGCCCTCTGCAATTGTGATTCGTCGTTGCATTGATCAGAGTTCTTATATCTTCCAAAGTTATTTGTGTTTCCAGTATTTGTGTTAAGTTAGAAATTCTTCTCTTGGTTCTCCTCACTTCATTCTGCCTCAGTTCATATATCTCTTCCCAGGTTTCTCTGAATCTATTCCTTTTACTATTTCTTATGGCACAATAGTATCCCATCATATTCCTTATACAATAATTTGTTTCAGTCATTCCCCTAAATGGTGGTTATCCCTTTAGTTTCCAGTTTTTTGGCATCACAGGAAAAACTGCTAAAATATCTTTGTACATATGTGTCCTTTCTTTCTTTTGATCTCTTTGTAGTATGGGCCTAACAGTGGTTGAAAATAGAAACCTAAGGCCTTTATATCCATATAAAATGTTATAATATTTATGTGTATGTTTATGCATCCATTAAACACCTCAGAAGGCCTCCTAGACTGAGCTTTGCTTTTTCAGGAGATTCCCTTGTTTAGTAACTAAACAAATACAAAGCAGGGAATTCAGAGCCAGTGCTTAAAAACTGACAAGATGCAGATACAAGTCAATTTTAATTTCATTGTCCCACCTGAATTAAGTTATGAGACTGAATTTATATTAGGGTGGACAGAGCTGCATGGAAGAAAATCATATTGCTAATTTGGAAAAAAGAAACAAAACAAAACATCCTTGACTGATATTTTATTTTCCTTCAAGGAATTTAACATGTGTCAGCAATATATAAACATGACCTTATTTTATATGCAAACTTTTTTTTGTTTGTTCTGGACATCCCAGAAAACTGCATTTTCAGCATTAAACATAGTTTCCAATTTGGAAACCTCTGCCACAACTCTAGACTTATACTACTACAAGGTTTGACTGAGTAGGCTGTGGTGGAAAAAATGGCATTGAGGCTATATGAAGTCTTAATAGCTTCCTGAACATCTTTTAATGCCACATGAATTTCTAGTGTCCTCTTATAACATTAGTAGGTTTTGCTTCCTCCTCTCTCTGCCATTTATGTCTTAAAAATGTTATATTTGTGTCTAATTTGGAAATATGTTTTACATAATTTCACATGTATGATTGATAATCACAGTGCTTGCTTTATCAATGGGTGGCAAAGGGCAGGAGGAAGGGAGAGAATTTGCAACTCAAAATATTTCCAAAAAATGAATGTTAAAAATAAAACAATTTTAAGTGTTATATTTATACTTTATTTTTTGCATCATTATCACTTCCCTCTGACTCCCCCCTTTACACTCTCAAAAATTGTTGAGGACTCCTCCCAAACAGCTTTTGTTTATGTGGGTTATATCCAGCCATTTCCTATGTTAGAAATTAAAATATTATGAATGGTAATTGGGAAAAAAAGAGACAAAACAAAGCATCCTTGACTGATATTTTGCTTTCCTTCAAGGAATTTAACATGTGTCAGCAAGCCTCTGGATATCCTAGAAGACTGCATTTTTAGCATTAAATGTAACTTTCTTTTTGTGTGTGGGGGGCAATGAGGGTTAAGTGACTTTCCCAGGGTCACACAGCTAGTCAGTGTCAAATGTCTGAGTCCGTATCTGAACTCAGGTCCTCCTGAATTCAGGGCCGGTGCTTTATCCACTGCACCACCTAGCTGCCCCCTAAATGTAACTTTCAATTTGGAAACCTCTCTCACAACTCTAGACTTATACCACATAGTCTGAGTAGGCTGTGGTAAGAAAGCATGCTACTGAGGGTCAAGGACCCCCTGAAAGGATGTCTGAGACACCCAACAGTCTCTGGACTCTTTGAGAACAAATGCTTTACACTCTATTGTCTCATGTTGGTAATTACATTGATGAGAGTTCTGAATTATTTCCATTTTGTTTTCCTTTACATTATTGTGGGCATTGTGGAAATTACTGTCTTGGTTCTGCTTACTTCAGTCCACATCATTTCATACAAATGTTCCCAAGTTGCTCAAAGTTCTTCATCATTGCATATGCAGTAACACTATATTACTTATATACCACAATTTGTTTAGTCACTCCCCAAGCAATGCACACCCACTTTCCTTCCTGCTTTTTGGTACTACAATAAGTACTGCTATAAATATTTGTCTTTGAACCTAGAATGTACTTCCTTTCTCAATAAGTTCAGTGCCTAGCTCACACCTTTTCTTTCTATCCCTTCTCCTGGCTTCATACTAGGGTACTTCAATACATCTCTCTCCCCATACACACACACACACACACACACACACACACACACACACACACATGTCTCTAAATATGTATATGTCTATATCTGAATATTGATATTTCACAAATACTTAAACTTCCCATTTACTTAATATATTCACTATCCATGACCTACTCCTCCATTTCACTTCAGTTACAGAGATGGTCATGCCCCTGATCTTGCCATCACTCACAAGTGTTTAATGACCATTTTAATGAATTCTGAAAATCTTTAATGTAGTCATAATCTTTTATCATTTCCCTTTTTACTCTTTTCTTCATCTTTACCATGACCTGCAATTCCTTCACTACTCAGTTTTTTCCCAGGCCATCACCCCTATACTCTTTTTTCCCCTTTGTGTCTACTTTGGGGTTTTATTTTCCTAAATTACATGTAAAAACAAATTTTGACATCATTAAAAAAAACCCTTTCTGTTCCAAATTCCATTCCTCTCTCCTTCCCCCTCCAAGAACTCAAGCAATTCAATATAAGCTATACATGAGCAGTAATGCAAAACATTTCCACATTAGCCAGGTTGTGAAAGAAAACAGACAAAAACAAAACTTCAGATAAAGGAACTAACAAAAAATATGCTTCAATATGTATTCAGATACCACCAGTTCTCTCTATGTTGATGGACTTCATTTTTCATAAGACCTTCAGGGTTGTCTTGGATCACTGCATTGTTGAAAATAACCAAGTCTTTGACAGCAGATTGTTTTACAATATTGCTGTTGTTTTGTATACAGTACATTTCACTTTGCATCAGCTCACATAGGTCTTTTCAGGGTTTTTTTGATAGCATCCTGCTCATCATGTTTTTTTAAATAGTGAACTACATTTATATAGTACTTTAAAGAGAAATTTCCTTACAATAAACCCATAAGGTTGATTATTGCAACAACAGTAATAGATAACATTTATATAGTAACTTATACCTGACAAAGATTTTTCTTCATAATAGCCCAGGAAAGTAGCATAGATTTTATCATCATCATCAATCAATCCTCATTATCATCATCAATCAGTCATCTTCATCAATCAATTCTCATCTTCATCCAATCATCATCAATCCATCCATCAATCATCTTACATTACTCTTGCCTCTACTTCAAAATTTTTTCAGTTACTATTAACTCTTTCCCTCCATCCTATTCCCTCCCCATAATATTTACTCTATTTTCTATGTTCTTTCACCCTATCCCTCTTCAAAAGTGTTTTGCTTCTGACTACCCCCTCCCCCAATCTGCACTCCCTTCTTTCAGCCCTTCCCCTCCCACTTTCCCCAAGGACAAGATAGATTAATATACCCAATTGAGTGTGTATGTCATCCCCTCTTTGAACCAATTCTGATGAATGTAAGGCTCGTTCACTGCTCCACTCCTCCCCCATCTCTCCCCCCCCCCATTCCATAAGCCCTTTTCTTGATTCTTTCATATGAGATTTCACTGCATTCTACATCTCCCCTTCCCCCTTCCCCAGTACAATCCTTTCACCCCTCAATTTTACCCTAAAGATGTCATCATGGGGCAACTAGGTGACACAGTGGACAAAGTAGCCACCCTGGACCCAGGAGGACTCGAGCCCAAATCTGGCCTCAGACACAAGACACTTACCCACTGCATGACCCTGGGCATTCCACCCAACCCTGACTGCCCCACCAAAAAATGATAAACAAAAATAAATGCTTTACAGATATTATCCCTTCATAACAAATTCCTGCCTGTGCCCTCTGTCTAAATTTATTTCTATAATCTGCCCTAATACTGAGAAAGTTCTTATGAGTTATATGTATCATCTTCCCATGTAGGAATGTAACCAGTTTAACCTTTTAACATCCCTCATAATTTATTTTTTCTGTTTACATTTTTATGCTTCTCTAGGGTCTTGTATTTGCAAATCAAGTCTTCTAGTCACTTCAGGTCTGTTCATCACAAATACCTGAACATCCTCTTTTTCATTGAAGTCCCATTTTCCCCCTGAAAGATTATCCTCAGTTTTGCTAGGTAGGTGATTCTTGGTTGTAATCCCAGTTCCTTTGCCTTCCCGAATATCATATTCCATGCCCTGTGATCCTTTAATGTAGAAGCTGATAGACCTTGTGCTATCCTGACTGTGACTCCACAGTACTTGAATTGTTTCTTTCTGGCTGCTTGCAATATTTTCTCCTTGACCTGGGATCTCTGGAATTTGGCTATAAAATTCCTAGAAGTTTTCCTTTTGGGGTCTCTTTCAGGAGGTGATTGGTGGATTCTTTCCATTTCTATTTTACCTCCTGCTTCTAGAATATCAGGACAATTTTCCCTGACAATCTCTTGGAAGATGATGTCTTATTTTGGTCATGGTTTTCAGGTAGTCCAATAATTTTCAAATTATCTTTCCTGGTTCTATTTTCCAGGTCAGTTGTTTTTCCAAGGAGATATTTCACATTGCCCTCTGTTTCTTATTCATTTGGATTTGATTTATTGTGTCTTGATTTTTCATAAAGTCACTAGTTTCCTTTTGTTCAATTCTAATTTTTAGGTAATTATTATTTATTTCTTCAGAGAGATTTTCCATTTGTTTTTTCAAGCTGTTGACCTTTTTCATGACTTTCCTGTATCACTCTCATTTTTTCCTCTACCTCTCTGACTTTATCTTCAAAGTCCTTTTCGAGTGCTTCTATGCCTGAGACCAATTCACATTTTTCTTTGAAGCTTTGAATGTAGGAGCCCTGATGTTGCTATCCTCTTTTGAGGGTGCACCTTGATCTTCCTTGTCACCAAAGAAACTTTCTATGGTCCGTATCTTTTTCGGTCTGCTCATCTTGCCAGCCTATTTCTTGACTTTTAACTCCTTCTTAAGGTGGGGCACTGTTTCCAGGCTGCACTGGCCCAAGCTTCAGGGGGTCCAAGGTGGTACAATTTAAGGAGTGGCAGGTTCTTCTCTTGCCTGGCCTGTGCTCTGGTCTGTAAATAACCCAAGGCCTACTTTCTCTTTAACCAGAAAACACAATTTTTCTTTCCCTGTTGTTGAAAACACTGGCAAGACTGCACCCTCCCCGACCTGGGCTGCTGCCTCTCAAGACTGCTTTCTAGTTCCCAGCAGCTGGAGTAGAACAATGGAATTCTACCTCAGATCCAGCAGAGACCCCTGTAGTCTCCCCCTGATCAACCATTTGACCCTCTCACCAGACCATGAGCTTAGTTCCAGAAGACACCAGCCCTGTAGCCAATTCAGAGACTCGGGGGGTCTCTTTGTTGTTTTGTGTTTTGCTTTGTGGGGCATTGAGGGTTAAGTGACTTGCCCAGGGTCACACAGCTAGTAAGTGTTAAGTATCTGAGGCCAGATTTGAACTCAGGTCCTCCTGAATCCAGGGCTGGTGCTCCATCCACTGCACCACCTAGTTGCCCCTCAGGGGTCTCTTTCTCTGTTGCAGTCTGCCTGGGTCTGGATTTGTGTCAGTGTGACCACAGGGTTGCGTTCCACTCCTTCCCCAGTACAGAAGTCTCCTCCTGTTGACCTTCTAAGTTGGCTTTGGCTGAAAAATAATCTCACTCCATCCTTTTGTGGGTTTTGCTTCTCTGGGAATTGTCTTATGGCATTATGTGAAGGAATTTGGAGGAAGGAATTTGAGGGAGAGGTCCAAGGAGTCACTGCCTGTCCTTTGCCATCTTGGCTCTGCTCCAACCCTATATTCTTAACACCCTTCCCTATTTTAGCTAATTCCTATTTTAATCACTCAGATAATCAATGCAATTCTCTATCTCTAGACTTAAGTCCTCTGGCTTCTTGTTCTGTTGCTGATCATGCCTTGCTAAACTTCAGCCTCTTATTATTCCTATCACCTGGCACCTTAGATCTTATTCACATGCTACTGAATGGAGATTGAGAAAGTTATGAAGACTGCAATGGAGGAAAATATTATTATTTTTTTAATTATGAAAGCCTTATGACTGGGCCCACTACAAATTTATGTTTTGTAATTTTGACTGGACTCTCACTGCAACACAAGCTTTTCCTACCTCTCTAATCCCATTCTCTACAGAATCTATCCCTCTTCAAACCTCTCAAGGGACCCATGGCACCATCATCTCCCAAGATCATACTTCATTCTTCACCAAAAAATTGAGGGCATTTTTCAAGAGAACTTCTTCTTTATTCATTTTCTGCCTCTATCTCTTCTTTTACTCCAATCTCATTTGAAGAAGCAGTCCTTCTCCAAACCATTCTTGATCTTGATCTCATTCTATCGTATTTTCTCCAGATGATTTCATCCATTATCATCTATACTTTCTCATTAATCTTCAATCCTTTGGTATTTAGGGATGATTCAACATTAGTAAAACAGTCAATGAAATCATATTAAAAAACAAAATGGTTGAAATCAAATAATCAATTCAATGGATGCAAAAAAAAAGTCTTTGACAAAGTACAACATGCTTATGCTTTAAAAAAAAACCCTAAAAAGTACAGGTACAGAGGGACCTTTTAAAATATCATTTAAAAAGCATTTATCTAAAACGAAAAGCAAGAATCACATGCAATGGGGATACACTAGAACCTTTTCTAATAAATACAAAGTGAAGCAAGGAAACCCACCCCTTCCTACTATTATTTAATATAGTTCTGGAAATGCTAGCAACAACAATAAGAAAAAAGAAAGGACTGAAAGGAATAATGATAGGTAAAGAAGAGATAACACTTCCCTTGTTTGCTGATTATATGATGGCTTACTTGGAAAACCCCAGGGAATCAAGGAAAATATGCAATTAATAGCTTCAGCAAAGTTGAAGGCTACAAAATAAATCCTCAAAAATCAACAGCATTTCAAAATAATAACACAACACAAGAAGCAATAATACAAAGGGAAATCCCATTCCAAATAACTACAAAATGCACAAAATATTTGAGGATAAACTAAATAAATGCACAAGGTAAAGAGAAGATGAGGTAAGATCTACAAATACATTAACATACAAATGGGACAGAGGAGAGATCTGCAATTTGGGACTCTAAAACCTCTATATTTCAGAAAAGACCTAGAGAGAATAAAAAAGAAAACCCATGAGTGAAAAAATAGGCTTCAGAATGTCCTAAAAATGGATAGAAACAAGGAAGAAAACAAAGGAAATGTAAACATCTCTTGAAAAAGTGTGTCACAAAAGAATATTACCTAAACTAAGAGGTATGTGGCCAGGGAAGAAGTAGTTTGAAACACAAACTAATCTTGAGGATGGGAGAAAGAAGACTCATAAGAGGGAGGAGATGGGTGACAGCTAACTTAGACATACAGATGACAGAAGGATAAACAATTTAGCTAAATTCAACAAATTTGGAGTGTATAAAGTATAGTAAAAGGAAGTAGGTAGGTGAAGAATACTTCAGGAATAAGCAAGTTTTAAATTAATGTAAACAAAACTAAGCACAGGGACAAAATGCTTACTTAAAAGAAGGTAATAAAGTCAATACAGAAACAAATACATTAAGAAAAATACAAACCTAACCTCTATAACCTTAAATGGGTTAAATAATATAAAACAAAAAAAGAATGGTAGAATGGATTCCCAAAATTTACTACTACTATAAGAAACATATCTTTAAAAAGGCATATGCATAATGAAAATGAGAACCTCATACATAATTTACTATTTATTATATTATTCCACAAAAGTAGGAGTTTCAATCATACTATCAGAAAACAAAAACCAAACATTAAAAATAATGTCAAGAAATAGGGAAATTACATGATACATAATGATACCAAAGACAATGAAAACATAGTATTAAATGTGTATATGCCAATGGTATAGCATCCAAATTCATAAAGGAAAAGTTTACTGAGTTAGATAGTTGCTGGAGACTTTAACATTCCTTTCTCAGAACTGAATAAATCTAAAGGGAAAAAAAGAAAAAAATTGAAATGAAATGACTTTCAGAGAAGTCAGATTTAAAAGACATGGCATTTTCTGAATGAAACTATTAAAAACATACATATTCTTAGCATTACAAAGGACTTTTATAAAAGTAGATCATGTACTAGGGAAAAGAGAACTTACGAATAAATGTAAAAGGTAGAAATAACAAACACATCCTTTATATGTCACATCTGATTTTTAGTGTTTGCTGATTTCTGAGCTGTAAATGCTCATACTAAAAATATAATATTTGGCTTGGTTCCAGAGGACTTTAGCACATCCCTCCATTTGCCCCATTAAGTTCACTTCAGCTGAGGCACAGATGCTGAATGAGGCTCTCCCTTGTTTCTAGGATACAATGTTTAAGCTATTGGTTTGATTCGCTTCTGGGTTAGGTCTTACAGGTTGCTCCTCAGGGCTGCCAGGGACCCTAGTCTTTGGAGGTCTCTGGACCTTTCAAGGCTCATAAGGCCATCCTTTCTCCAATATTCATTCATCTAAGATCAAGAAAGAAAAATTACAGTGGACAGAAGACACAGCAGAGCTGGGCATTCACTGGCTACATTGTGACCCTAGTGGTGAGATAGGACAGCCAAAGTGACTGTCCTCTCCTCCAACCCAGAGACTTAGAGAAGTTCTTCTTTATTTGAAAGCCACCAGGGAGTGAGAACTATTTGAATCTTGTGTTTGCACACTAATGCTAACTCACAGCCAATTAAAAGAGGTTTCATCATTGTGTATTAAGTGGAAATGAAATAGAGAATATTTGCACATGCTCCAAAGTAGATTAACAGGGTCCTCTATTATACACATCATTCACCTCCAGAAGCAAAAGCAGAAAATATTCACATAGGTGGACACTGGGCAGAGTGGATTGTGATTGCTCAAGGGATAGTCTTCCATTTCATTTTATTGAAGGCTTTTTAATCATCTATTAATATAATCATATTACTTTTATTGTTAATATAGTCTATTATACATGTGTCATAATTCTCATTGAATAATCACCAAAGAACTATCCTATCTGATTTTCCCCTCAAAATTTCATTCTTATTTTAACTTTTTTTTCCCTTATCTATCTTTGTTAGATTTGTATAGGTCTAAAAGAGTCATGTTGAAGCCCTCAGCAGTTAATATTTTAATATCTAGTTCTCCTGGTTGGTTCAGTTCATTTTTCCATAAGTATTTAGATACCATACCATACCATACCATACCATACCATACCATACCATACCATACCATACCATACCATACCATACCATACCATACCATGCCATACCATACCACACCATATATATGCGTGTGTATGTATGTATGCATATATTATATATACCCATACCTATATGTACATATGTACATATATACATATATAATATTGATATTGTTTCATTATTTATAGTGCCTTTAAGCCTACTGTAGCTTCCTTGCTTATCTCTCTTTTTTAGGACAATTTACAACTGTTTATTAGTTTTTAAGGCAAGAGGATTTCTATTTATTTGGCCCCAAACACAAATCAGCACACAAGAATACAAGGCAAAGTAGCACATACTACTTGCTAACAATTAAGTCATTTCCCAGTCTAGTTGGGAAATAGCAGCAGCTAAGGCTAATGGAAACAACCACTATCTTACAAGTCCCTTAAGGAAAACCAAATCACTATAGCATAATTAAGAAATAATTAAGGCCTTCCTAAAAACAAAAACAAAAGGGAGAGGAAAGAAACCTATAAAAATGGACATAAAACTTTTGATTTAGGAGGCAAAGGAAAGAAACAAACAGCCCCTGAACCCTGGTCAAACACAGAACATTTGTGTCTCTTGGTGTCAGCATATTGGTTAAGAGACCTTTAGGCTCCACTTGGCAGCTGTGACAGTTTGTGAGATGCACGATATGACCTCTATGCTCATAAGCATAACAGAGCCCAGGAAACAAGCTGCCTGCTCCTACCCACACAGTCAGACGGGAGAACTGATGGGCAATGCCAGTGGACAAGGCTCACCTTCTCAAACCACTAGAAGACACTCTAAAGTGGTAGATTAAGATGATTACAGATAGTTCTCCCTTTATGTAAATGTGCATTATGCAAATTCTACTTTATGTAAAGAACTCTGAAAGAAATCTGCATTCCAAAAAAACAGCTATGTTAACTTTACCATATAGTACTGTGTCCTCTCTCTCTCCATCTTGCTCAATGGTTGGGACTATGTGGCCTCCCCTCCCCACAAAAAAAAACCTAAAAAAACACCTTAAACTACACCCACAAAAGTGAAAGCAGAAAAACTAATGCACCATAGCTGCTGGTTAGGGGCTTGTCTTGAGACCTCTGGTGCCAAAGTTTTGCCCATTCTCCCTGATTGCCCTGTGTCTGGCCCTGCTTGTCTCTCTAGCTTTTGGGTTTCCTGCCACAGGCTCTTCTCTGTGTCCCTGTCTGGTCCCTAGTATCTACTCCATCCTGCCTTCTTCCTCTCAGGCCAGGCCCCCATATGTTCCTCCTCCTGCTATTTCTTCTCTTTCCTAAGCCCCAATGTGTCTTTCAACCATGTGCACACACTCCCTGCATGGTGCCGGCTTCTTTCCTTCCTTCCTTCCTTCCTTCCTTCCTTCCTTCCTTCCTTCCTTCCTTCCTTCCTTCCTTCCTTCCTTCCTTTTTTCCCTCCTTCCGTCCCTCCTTTTTTCCTTCCTTCCTTCCCTCTTTCCTTCCTTCCCTCCCTCCCTCCTTCCTTCCTTCTTTCCTTCCCCAGGTCTGTGGCTATTTTTTTTTTTTGTTTGTTTGTTTTTTGCGGGGCAATGGGGGTTAAGTGACTTGCCCAGGGTCACACAGCTAGTAAGTGTCAAATGTCTGAGGCCGGATTTGAACTCAGGTACTCCTGAATCCAGGGCCGGTGCTTTATCCACTGCGCCACCTAGCTGCCCCCCTGGGTCTGTGGCTATTACATAAAAATCACTTTATACAGATGTCTGCCAAACAGTTCACTCTGATTAAATCATAACTTTCTATATACTTCAGCAACACTAAGAAACAAAGAGGAGCAGGTAGGTGGTGCAGTGGATAGAACCCTGGGCTTGGAATCAGGAAGACTTGTTTTCATGAGTTCAAATTTGATCTCAAACATTTACTAGCTGTGTGATTCTGGGCAAGTCATTTAACCTTGTTTGCCTCAGTTTCCTCATCTGCAAAATGGACTGGAGAAGGAAATGGCAAATCACTCCAGTATCTTTGCCAAGAAAACTCCAAATGGGGTGTCACAGAGAGCCAGACACGACTAAACAACAACAACAAAAGAAATAAGGAAACCTCATACATAGCATGTTCTGAAAAAGCAACACTAAAAAAAAGTCAGGAAAAAAAGACTGGAGTAATTCATACTATCCCCTCTACAGCTAGAGTAATATTACTTAGAATATTCTCTAGTTTCAAAAACCTGAATTAGAGGAAGCAATAATGGTATGAAGCAATTCTTGATTGGATCAGTCTATTCATATATTTATTCAGCAGTTTAAATATTGAAGGCCAAGAGGTACTTTCTGTGAAACGGAGATGAGATGAATAGTGTCCTTGCTCAGAGAGGTACAAGACTGCCAGCCATCAGCTTCCTCTATCTCATACTGGTTATTTATGATGGAACAAGAAAGACAGCAGGCTAAAAGATCTCAATCTGCTAGAAACAAGCATCTACAAAGGAAATCACCACAACAGCCATTTCTAATTGGATAACATTTGTTACCTTTGTAAAATAACCCCTCTGAATACTCCTTCTCTGGATCATTTGGATGATCCTAAATATAGTCCCTAAGTAGTAGACAGCATCTCTGGGAGAATCCTTTTTCTGTGAAATAAGTAGTCAATATTTTCCCAGTCTTTAGTATTCTGGACACCAAAGCGGTGCAGTTGTTTTCACTGCCTTGCTTCTGTGAACTGTAATTGTCTTGTTTCAAGGCAGCCTCATAGCTTGCCTTAAAGCTGTTTTTAATCTCATGACTAAAAACAGAGCTGACAATAGCAGCCACCAACTCAACAAAGAAAATGAGGATCCAGAACATGGCACACTGTTTTAGAAGCCATCCAAAAGCCTAGCAGGTAGCAAAATGGCCAAAGGTACCCATGAGGATGATTATGCCCATCCGCATGGACACAAAAGGGACATTTGTGACTTTCTTATTTAAAAGGGGGAATTTCACCACTAGCTTCACCTTGCCATGGATGTTAACTGTCATGGAGATCACATCTGTTAGAGAATGAAAGTGTAAGTCAGCAGGACATGCTTCAAATAATTGGTGATGACCAGCTTGGTCTGCAGTGGCCTATAGCAGGCTTCTTACACTTTTTCCACTTGTGACCCCTTTTTGTCTGAGTAATGTTTATGTGACCCCTGGTATATAGGTATATAAAATATATATATAACCTTTACTTTTGCCAAATTTTGTGCAACCCTCACATTCAGTTATATGACCCCATAGGGGGTTGTGATCCACAATTTAAGAAGCTAGAGCCTAGACAAAGATATAATGTCTTCCTGTATTCTTGTCTTCCTAATGCCCTGGGAACCTTATGTCTCTACCCCACAACAGTGTTAAGCTCCCATTCCTCTGGTTTATTTCTTTTAACTGTGTCTATTTTTATTGTTGGCTTGCCTGAGATTGTGATTGCCACCCCTGCTTTTTAGGTCCATCTGAAATATGGTGGATCCTACTCCAATATCTCATTTAAAATTGTGTGAATCTTATGTTTCAAGTGGGTTTTTTTTTATAACCAACATGTTGAGTTTTGCTTACTGCTACCTTCTCCATCCTCCTCCATTCACATTTAGCATGAGAATTGTTTGGCTGTTTTCCCCTTTCATCACATAATGTTTCTTCTCTTTGTCCCCAAGTCCACTCTGTGCTTCACCAGGGAAAAGAGATGGGAAAGAAAAGGAATTAAATCAACACTAGTAACCTATAGTTGTTCTCCAGGTTTGGCATTATCTTGCCACTATCCAGGATTTCTTACTCTCTCTTACCCCTCATATCCAATTAGTTGTCTAATAATGATGATAATAATCATAGCTGGTATTTATATAGCTCCTACTATGTGTTAGGCACTTCTCTTTCTTATTTTGATCCTCACAGCAACTTTTGGAAGGAGGTGATAGGATTTTCCCCATTTTAAAGTTGTAGAAACTGAGGTTCATTGACTTGCCTAGGGTCACACTGCTTAGAATAGTATCTGAGGTCAAATTTGAACTGAGATCTTCTTGACTCCAGGCCCATCACTCCATTCCCTGCACCACCTAGTTGCCTTACCTGACATTTCCACCCCACATCTCTTGCATCTGACCCATTCTCTTTACTCACTCAGCTACCGCCTTATGTCAGGCCCTCATTGTCTCTCACCTAGATTATTGTGACGTTCCATCAGCTTCAAGTTTCTCTCCATTCAGGTCAATCCTGAACTCTCCTGTCAAAGTGGTTTTCCTTAGACAGAGATCTGATCATGTGACTCATCTACTCAACCAATTCCAGTCACCCCATATTGCCTCTAGGATAAATCAAAACTTCTCAGTTTAGCTTTTAAAGAAAGACATTCACGGCTTGGCCCCGATCTATATTTCTATCTCTATTAGGCATGATTCTTCCTCTAGCATCCTGGTCTTTTCTCTCTTCTTCACAAATAGCCCTCCATCTCTTGTTTCTGTGTCTTGGTCCTTGCTGTCTCTTACTTCTGGAATGTACTTCTTCCTCATTTCTAATTCATGGAATTCCTCTCTTTTTTTCAAGACAAGCTCAAGCCCCACATTTTACATGAAACCTTCCTGATTCTCCTCTACCCTCACATCCACGATTTCCCTCCTATCCAAACTATCCTGTATTGATTAGTTTTAGATTTATTCTGTATCTGTGCATGCATGCATGTGTATTCACACACATATAAATGTGTACACATACACACATGTGTGTATATTTATACATGTATACATGTGTATATATATATGTGTGTGTGAATATTCATGACTTTCCAATTAGGCAATAAAATCCTTATGAGTAGGGATTGCTTGATTGATTATTTGTTCTTTTATCCCCAGTGTTTAGCACATGGCCCACCATATAATATGTATTTAATAAATGCTTTTTGACTGATTGGTTGATTAGAACTATCTGATCCTCATTCTCTCCTCTTTCTAGCACCTGCCTCATAGGGCTGTCATGAGGATCAAATGAGATTGTATTTGCAACAATAAAAAAGAATGTGTTTTGCACAAAATTTTCCCTCTTTAAACACATATACACACACAGAACAAAAGTAATAATACCTAGGATGTTTGTCTTGTCTTATTTCCTTTTTGACCCTTTAAAATAGCACTATACTTATTTCCTTCCCTATGTCCTACCCATTTAATCACCTTGATCCGATTCAGATCTCCCTCCCTGGATCTGTCTAGTTCTCTGTTCACATGATAGAATTCCTACACTATATTTTTCCCCACTTCAAACCTTCCTTGCTCAGATCAGATAAGAGTGAGGTTCATAATCCCTATTTCTGATACCTGTATGATCTCTTGTCATGTTCCAATTACAAGAAAGAGTCCTCCTTTTTTCTCCCTTATTTCTTTCCTAAACTATTCCTTTTAGATTTTTTTTCTCTTTAAAAACACACAACAGAAATAAAAAACACACATGCTGTTTGACATGTCTTATTTCATTTTTTGACATTTTAAGATGTCAGTGATCTAAAGATACAATTGTCTCTTCTCCTCTTGATAGGAGGTTAAGTGTTTTTTCAAGTTACTCAGACTAGTTTATCTTTCTCATCTCTCTTGTCTCCTAGGTTTGTATTTCATAGATTTTGTTCAGCCCTGGTTTGCTTCACATGAATGTTTGGAAGTCATACATTCTATTAAGAACCTATATTTGTCCATGAAAAATCAATCAATAAACATTTATTAAGTCCCTTCTATATGCTAGGCACTGTGCTAAATGCTGGGAATACAAAGAAAGGGAAAAGATAGTCCCTATATAAACAAGATATATACAGGATTGGAGATAATCAACAGAGGGAAGGTACTAGCTATAAGAATAGAGAATATAAGATTTTAGCTGGGACTTGAAGGGAATCAGGGAGGTCAGGAGGTACAGATGAGAAAAGAGAGTGTGCTAGGCATGGGAAACACCCAGTGAAAATGTCTAGAGTTTGAAAATGAAGTTTTATGTGAGGAACACAGTAAATACAGTAAGGAACATTGGAGGCCAGTGTAACTGGATCACAACGTACAAGGAGGGTGGGGAGTAAGGTGTAAGTAGCCTGAAAGAATAGAAGGAAGCCAGGTTGTGAAGGACTTTGGATGCCAAATACAAGACTTATATTTATCATGAAGGTGATAGAGAGCCACTGGAATTTACTGAATTTGGGATAGAGTGATAAGGTCAAACCTGTCCTTTCAGAAGATTAACTTTGATAAATGAGAGAGGATTGACTCGAGTGGGGAGAGATTTTAAAAGTTATACTCAGTTTTGTAGCATATTATTCTTGATTGTAGGTTATTTTATTTTTCATATATCACATTTCAAGTTTTTCTTTCTCATATTTGTTGAATAATTTTGTGTGATTCTGACTGTAGTTTCTTGTGTTTTTTTTTTCTCCCAGAAGCTTGGAGCATTTTTTTTTTCTTTGACTCCAAGGCTCTGGAGTTACAGACATCACATTTCTGGATATGTTAAATTTGGAAGGTTTATGCAGTGGTGATTTGTAGATTCTATCTATTTTTAGTTTGTTGTAGGGACCCAATAGTTCTGAGAACTTTTGTTTTATGATTTCTTGAAATATGGTATCCATTTCATCACAGTTTTTAGAGAGAACAGTGATTCTTAAATTATTTCCCCTTGATCTCTTTTTCAGTTCAGTTCAATACCTCATGTTCTCTTTTAGTTTTTAGTGTTTTGATAGTGTTCTAATATTTCATTGAATTTTTGAGTCCTCCTTAGCCAACCTTAGTTTTAAGAAATAAACTAACTGGGTAGTTTATACCTTAGTTTATCTCTACCCAAGATAAACTGATCACCTGAAATATCATCACCATGCCAATTGTCTCAGTTTTTGATACTCAATACCTTCTCAACTTCCCCAGCCTCCTCTCCCTTCTGATTGGAGGGCTAGAAAGTGGATCACTAAACTCCTCCCGAAACACTCCTGGGACCTGAACTTTCCAGGTAACTCTCCACTTTCCATCAGCAATTCTGCTTGTTTTAGACTCCACAGAACATCATTCCCCAGATATCCCCTCCTCGTCTTTGACTTCCTTCTGTGTGTTGTCTCCCCCTATTAAAATTATAAGCTCCTTGAGGACAGGGATTGTCTTTTTCTTTTTTGGTCTCCAGTGCATAAATATTGGATTGAATGTGGTTTTCCATGTTTTCTTCTAAGCTATTTATTCTCCTTACAAGTTTTTTCCACAAGAGCTTTAATGTCATTCTTTGTTTTTTCCTTTATTTCTTTTAGTAGGCCTACCAATCACTCTTGGATTCATTGTGGCCACTCCATTCTTTTGAGATTCAACTTCTAATTAATAGAAAAAATTTTCTTTTCCTGGAGTTTTATCTTGGGGTTTGCTTAACCCATTGTATTTCTTCACTTCAGGAGTATTCTGCTCCTTGCTTATTTCTTCAGTCTGTCTGCTAGGGCAGGCTGGCAAAGAGTCTCTTAGTTTCCTTGCTGTATCTTTGGAGGTAAACTTGGCTCTGTGATTACTGGGGTTTTTTGTCACTCTAGACCTTCAGTGTGTGACCTGGGACATTAGCAGAGAGGAATGAGTCAAAATAAGCTCAGTCCTCAGGGTATCCAGTATGTTTGGATATTTAGCTTCTTGACACTGTCTTCTCTGCATAATTTTGATCTGGAATCCCAAGGTATAGATATGATACCTTTGGATGAACTGAATGGGTCTATGATCATAATCTTTGCCTTATCCTGTCCTACATTCTAGGGGGAGGTAGTTGAGGAGGTAGCTGATCTCCTGCTGCAGCCCTGGACTTTGACACTGATTTCTTATGTTTTTAAAAATACATACATAGGGGCAGCTAGGTGGCGCAGTGGCTAGAGCACCGGCCCTGGATTCAGGAGGACCTGAGTTCAAATCTGGCCTGAGACACTTGACCCTTACTAGCTAGCTGTGTGATTCTGGGCAAGTCACTTAACCCCAATTGCCTAAAAAAAATATACATACATAACCCTACCAAGTAGCAATGCCAATTTACAAATGGGAAACTAGAGCATTGAATTGTCTGACTTACTCCCGGCCAATCAACAAGTACTGAGCAGTAGTTTTGAGGGGTCAGATAAAAATGTGTAGCAGGAAGAACACTGGGTTGGAAGTCAGGAGGCCTGAGTTCTATTTGTGATATGTAATAAATTAACTCCTTTAAATGGGTCAATAATCTGTAAAGTCCCTTCAAGCTCTAGCATGTTACTCTACTTCTGACTTCCAATTTTCCTCTTAGTATTATCTCTGGAACAATTCTTCCTAGAAGAAAGTCTAATTTGATATGGGAAAATTGGGACAGTAATACACTGTTGGTGGAGTTGTGAACTGATCCAACCATTCCAGAGAATCATTTGGAACTGTGCCCAAAGAGATATAAAACCATGCATACCCTTTGACCCAGTCAATGCCACTACTAGGTCTATACCCAAAGAGATTAAAAAGGGAAAAGGACTAATGGTTATAAAAATCTTTGTAGTAACTCTTTTTCTGCCATCAAAGAATTAGAAGTTGAGGGTATGCCATCAACTGGGAAGTGGCTGAACTTGGTTGTGGTATAAGATTGTGATGAAATACTATTGTGCTGGGGGTGGAGCCAAGATGGTGGAGGAAAGGCAGTAACCTCTTGGAGTTCCCCACACAATCACACCCAAAACCTCCAAATAGTGCCATAAGACAATTCTTGGAGCAGCAGAACCCACAAAAGGATGGATCATTTTCTAGCCAAAGATGGCTTAGAAGGTTGGCAGGAAAGGCCTGTTGTACCAGGGTGAGAATGAAGCACAGCCCAGCAACTATACCCAACATAGATTCAGCCCCAGGCTGGCCACACCAGAGATAGAGACCTCCAGAGCCTCTGAATTAGCTGCAGTGGTGGCTACTTCTGGAACTCAGCTCACAGTCTGGTGAGAGGGCCGAGTGGTTGGCCAGGGGGAGATTACAGGGGTCTCTGCTGGAGCTGAGGTGGAACTTGGTTGTTTTGCCTGTGCTGGGAACCAGGAAGCAGTCTTGAGTGGTGGCAGCCCAGGTGGGTGAGGGGCACAGGTGTGTCTGAGCTTTCAACAACAGTAAACCAGAATTTTGTTTCTGGGTTAAAGAGCAAATAGGCCTGGGGTTATTAACAGACCAAAGCACAGGCCAGGTGAGTGGAAAACCTGCCTCTCCTTAAATTGAACCACTTGGGACCCCCTGAAGCTTAGGACAGTGTATCCTGGAAGCAGCGCCCCACTTTAAGAAAGACTTAAAAGTCAATAAGCTAGGAACATGAACAGACAGAAAAAAATGCAGACCATAGAAAGTTTCTTTGGTGACAAGGAAGATCAAAATATACCCTCAGAAGAAGATAACCATCAAAGCTCCTAAATTCAAAGCTTCCAAGAAAAATATGAATTGGTTTCATGCCATAGAAGCACTCAAAAAAGACTTTGAAGATAAAGTAAGCGAGGTAGAGAAAAAAATGGAAAGAGAAATGAGAGTGATGCAGGAAAGCCATAAAAAAAAGGCAAACAGCTTGAAAAGCCAAATGAAAAAGCTCCCTGAAGAAAATAATTGCTTAAGAATTAGGATTGAAATACTATTGTACTATAAGAAATGGCAAGCTGGACACTTTCAGAAAAATCTGGAAAGACATACATAAACTGATGCAAAGTGAAGAGAGCAGAAACAGAACAGTGTATACTGTGACAGCAATGCTGTACAATGATCATCTATGAATGATTTAACTATTCTCAGAAAGATTGTCTGAAGGACCATTCTAAAGGACTTATGATGAAAAATACTGTCCACCTCCAGAGAAAGAATTGATGGAGTCTGAATGCAGATTGAAGCATACTTTAAAAAAAATCAGTCTTAATAGTATTTTATTTTTCCCCCAGTTACATGTAAAGTTAGTTTTAAATAATTGTTTTTACAAAATTGTGAATTCCAAATTTTTCTTCCTCCCTTCCCTCCCTCTTCCCCAAGAAAGAAAGCAATCTTATATAGGTTATATATGTACAGTCACATTAAACATATTTCTGGGGGGCAGCTAGGTAGCACAGTGGATAAAGCACTGGCCCTGGATTCAGGAGGACCTGAGTTCAAATCAGGCCTCAGACACTTGACACTTACTAGCTGTGTGACCCTGGGCAAATCACTTAACCCTCATTGCCCCACCCCCAAAAAACCCCCAAACATATTTCTGCATTAGTCATATTGTGAAAGAAGAATCAGAACAAAAGGGAAAAACCTCAAAAAGCAAAAATAAAAACAAAGTAGAAATAATATAGTTCAATCTGCATTCAGATTATATAATTCTTTTTTTCTGGATGTGGAGAACATTTTTCATCATGAGTCCTTTGGAATTATCTTGGATCATTGCATTATTGGAGAAGATCTAAGTCTATCACAGTTGATCATTGAACAATGTTGAAGCATACTTTTTAAAAAAAACTTTGTTTCTTGTTCCCCCCCTTGTTTTGTTTTTTCTTTCATAATATGACTAATATGGAAATAAAATTTACATGACTATACATGTATAAACTATTTCAAATTGCTTGTTTCCTTAAAGGGGGGATGGAAGGGAAGGAGAAAGAGGAGATTTGGAACTCAAAATTTTTAAAACCTGTTAAGAATTGTGTTTTTTTTTAATTTTCTTGGAAAAAATAAAATATTTAAAAGAAAAAAAGAAGAAAGCCCAATTTGAGAAATGCTTTTTATTTCTGGAATCTGATGGCCTATTAGCATTGTAGAGAAGGGTATTTGAATATCAACTTTAAATACAAATAAATAAAAAGGTAGCAGGGCACAGTGGAAAGAATTTTGAATTTGGGACCAGTAGATCTGAATTTGAATTTGAATTCCAGTATTTATTAGTGTTGCCAATCATTCAACTTCTCTGGGCCTATTTTCTCATCCATAAAATGGGGATGATATCTTCCTGGTTTAATGATAACTTTACCATGACTCCAGGCAAGAAGAGAATGACCATGCCTAGATTAGAGATTGAGTAAAGAGCAGCATCAGGCAGGACTGGCTCCCATACATACATACATATATATTCACATACATGCATATACATGGACTTTCAGTTCCAAAGCCCATTGGTATTGAACCCTCTTCTTATTGGTGGAGATGAATATCATGACCTGTGTGAGAGGTGGGGTAAAATTGGCTAGAGTGGGAGAGAGGAGAGCTCTTCAGTTCTCAGCTAGTATTCTTCAATTTCTATTCAACCTTTAGGTTGCTTTGGGTGCTCGACTTCCAGCTTTGAGAAGGAAAATGAAAGAGGCCAACCCCACTTCAGGCTAATGAAGGGAAAGACTGTAGGAAGACATGAGAACAGTCTCCATCATTTCCCTGTCTCCAGATTACTACACTAGAGACTTTGGGGAATTTAGCTTTGGGTGAGATGTAAAACTCATTCTCTTGGTTGAGTTAAGTTACCTCACACTCATTGGGAGACCTCCTTTACTTTACATATATTCTCTTATGCATAACTTCTTTGATTTCTGTTCTATTACCAATTTAGATCAATGGGTTTTCTTTGATGATTACTGTGTGTGTTCATTTTGGGACTGGTGTCTGAAGGGAAAGGGGTCAAGCCTTGGATATAAATCTTGGGATTCTCCTTCCCCACAACATTGAAATAGCAATCAGAAATTAGCTTGAACCTGAAAACACAATCCCTTAGACTAGCAACATAGCCCAGTACTCTTTTCTCTGAGGAGAGCAGAACAACAACCTGCCCAAAATTCCTGCTTCCCCATCTGGCAGGAATTAAAGTCTCTCTTGAAGGGTAGGGGGAGAAGAGGCTAGAGATATCTATTCTGCCTTCCTTCAAGCCTCACAGTGATACCCCCATGCTACATGTGAGGAACAGACCTCACAACATATACATGCAGATATATCCACACATACATACACATATGCACACACACATAACTATCTCTCTATAGATATCTATATGAATAAGAAAGAGCAATGGAACTAATCTCATATCCCAGTTTTGCTGTTTGTTATCTGTGTGACTGCAGATAAAACACTTCATATCTCTGGGTCTTAGTTCTCCTTTATAAAATGGGTATATTAATTGTATTAGCTACCTCCCATGATGGTTGTGAGCAAAGTATTATGTCAACCTTAAAGTATTATGGAAATACTTTCTTATTCTTATTCCTGCCTGAAGTAATTTTTAAATAATCTCTACCCATAAGCCATGACAAGATTCACTGTATTTCTCATTTCCCTACATTATCTGGGTCAGAGAGAATAGATTTGATTAACAATCATAAAGCAGCTAAGTAACTAGTGATGCTAAGAAGTCTGTGTTTAGCAATATACTGCTTGTAGTTCCTTGCATGTAGTAAGGGCACAATAAATGCTAGAGGAATGAACAAATAAAGAACTGCATTCGTTTCTTGCATAATTAGCAGGGGTTGTACCTCATGGAGCATATATGAGGATGGGTCTGTGGGGGGCCCATCTTATGGAGGATGCAATGGATTTCCCAGCCTCTTCTAGAAAAACATTATTGTTGAGTCATTTCAGGAGCATGCAACTCTCCATGACTCCATATGAAGTTTTCTTGGCAGAATACTATAGTTATTTGCCATTCTTTTCTCCAGCTCATTTTACAGATGAGAAACTGAGGCACATGGAACAAAGTGGCTTGCCCAGGGTTACACAGCTATTAAGTATCTGGGATTGAATTTGAATTCAGGTCCTCCTGTCTTCCAGGGGAGTGCTCTATTCACTATGCTACCTAGCTGCCCCTAGGGTAATATTCACTTTTGAAAGAGTAGGATGAGAGTTGGTCCCTTCCTGATGACTGAAGTTATGTTGGGGGAGGAGGCTTCATCAAAACTGTGTCTAATAGGATTGTTCAGTTGGCAAGGAAAAATGCACTACTCAGTAGAAATGGCTCTGCCCATTGTTTCTTTAACTTTCCTGGTAGCAACATGTAACTCTGGGACTTTCTATGAAGAATACTCCAGCTGCATGGTGACTGCTCTCAGGTGATAAAGAAAAACAGTTCAGCAAAGCCACTAACAGAGTGATCATATATATATATATATATATATATATATATATATATATATATATATGGAAATAGCTAAATACTTCAATGAATAAACAATGTGAATAGGGTTTTAAGGTTATTTTGAAAATGGTATATTGAGTTTTTCTATATATACATGCATATGTTTTGTGTGCGACCACTTGTATGTCTAGATTGTAATCTACTTTAGATACAGTGATGGAATGTGGTAAATAAGCATCCTGCTACTATATGATGTTATTCCTGCATCTCAAATACAGCTGAGTGGACAAGTGGATAGAGCATTGGGCTGGGAGTCAGGAAGACCTGAGTTCAAATCCAGTCTCAGCCACTTACTAGCTGTGTGAACCTGAGCAAATCATTTATCCTTTCTCTGACTCAGTTTCCTCAACTGTTAAGTAGGGATAACAATAGCACCTATCTTACAGTGTTATTGTGAAAGTCAAATTAGGTAATATTTGTAAAGCATTTAGTACAAGGCCTGCCATCTAGTAGGTGTTTATTAAATGCTTATTTCCTTCTCCTTCACTTCAAAAACTGTCCAGTTTCCTAATACATTCCTAATTGTACAGTAATTGTACACTGTACAGTTTCCTAATACAAATACTTCCCACCCCAAGCAAAAAAATGGTACTCAAAACTCTAGAGCTAGCCTTGGAATATTATATAATAGAAAGTGAAAACTATCCCAATGCAACTTGCCTGCCATAGATTTCTACAGTGAAGGGCCACAGGATCATAGATTTGGAGATGGGAGAGAGTTTAGAGATCACCTAAATCCAACCCTATGACTTTACAGAAGAGAAAACTAAGGTACAGAGAAATTAAATGATTTAATCAAGGTCATACAAACAGTCCATAACAGAGGCTACATTTGAACCCAGGTCTAAGAAACGAAGTTGCAGAAATGATTTTAATCTGTATTGGTAAAAGAAGTCCCCCACTGGAAGTTCCTTATACCAATAAAGTCACATATCTGACTTAAAAATCATGGAAAACTAATAGGACCAATTTTAGATACTTGAGGTCCATGAGACATCTCATGAGAAACATTTTATAATCAGATGCTGTGTTGAGAACAATTTCCTCACTACCATGCAAGTTAGGCTAGGTTTCTCTTACAAGGCTATCTACTATTGAAACCATCCTTGGGAATTGGCTGGTTCAAGGGACTTAAAGCTCAGTCTATTGACATTACTTTCTAGTCGTCTGACTACACAACTAGTACCTGGCTATTTCCAGGTGCTATCTGTTGCTTGGCTGGCATATGACCATGGGCAGCTTGGATGAATCAATTCACAGTATCCTCAATCCATTTTAATATCTTTCTCTTGCTTTGCCTAAGTAAGCCTCCTTTGGGTTACCGTTAAATGACCCATGAGCCTTTCATATCATCCCAATATGGAACATAAACTACCAGGAGACTTAGTGGTCCAGTAGGCCAGAACAGAAGCCATTGGATGAGAAATTCTAGAGCCCCTTTTCATTTATTTCAATACCCTAATGCAAAGAAATCACCCTCCTATTTTCAAAAAACAGCAAAAGATTCCACTAAATAGTGAGGAAGAGAAAGTGTGGGAGTTCAAGAAAGAGAATGGTAGCAGCTGCTGTTGCATCAAAAATGGACAGTCCGGGGGAAATGAGGACACATGTTACCAATGCTCATTATCTCCACAAAACCTGCTGCTGTATACACATGAACCAAATGCACTGACATCAACAATATTTTTCTATCTTCTCCTGCCAATGCTGTTATTGAAATCAGATTGCCAACTCATTTCCCTTCCTTTATTGCTCTATGGTACAAGAACTGTACCATAGCCACCTGTGCCTAAATTCTATCTCCATTTCCCCCATCTTATCAACTGATTAAGAAATAATTATAGCACTCTGGATTTATCTACAAGTATGCCTCACTTTACCCAGTAGTAATTTTCCTGAGAAGTAGAATGGGAATTCAATTCAATTCAATCAATGGGGTATTTATTTTTGTGTCCTGTTTTAGGAGCCAGGGATACAAAGGCAAAAAAAGAAAAAAAAACACTCCTGCCCTCAAGGAGGTTATATTCTATTGATGAATTTTAGGATCACCAATCTAAAAAGAGGAAGAGATTTCTGAAGTCATCTTATCTTACCTCTCATTTTACAGAAAAGGAAACTGAAGGCCAAGTAGGATTTGCTGAAGACCACACAGGTAGAGAGTATCAGACACAGGAATTGAACCCAGGACCACTGACTTCAAAGACATTGTTTATGCCACCATGTTGTTGTTGTTCAGTTGTTTCTGTTGTGTCTCACTCTTTGTGGGTGGTTTGCAATTTCCTTCTCTGGATCATTTTACAGATGAGGAAATTGAGGCAAACAAAGTTAAGTGACTTGCTTATGTTCACACAGCTAGGAAGTATTTAAGGCCATATTTGAACTTAGGTCTTCCTGACTCCAGGCCAGGTAGTCTATCCACTGTGCCACCTAATTGAGCTTATACTACCATACCATGAATCAAATTAGTAGAAATCAAGCCACATTTTTAATGAAATAGGTTATGCTGGCTTTTCAACTTTTGGTGGGATACTTAGAAAAGTGAAGAATCTTTTTGTAAATAAGTTCAACATTCCCATCCTCCATGTTGGCACCCCCATTCTGTTATGTAAGTTTAGATTTCTGTTGTGCCATTATTGTTCTCAAGACGCTATACAGCTATGAATCAGGAAAGAATATAAGTTCAGAAGAATTAAAATTACAAGCAACCCAATGGGCAATGGAGAGATACAAGGTGTGTAGGCTTGTCCTTTCAAGGACAAGTATACCTGGAGAATGAGAGACAACAGATGGAAAGTGAAAGTAGTACATTAGTACCAGTAAGACATTAAAAGAACCCGAGGAGAGCCTTCAGGGCATTAGGTTGATTCTCTGCAGGGGACTGATATCAGGAAGGCACAAAAATCAAAGGATTTAGAAAAGTAGAAAGGATGCCCACACATGATATCTATATGTCATCTAAGTATGTGGTTTTGAAAAATTATGAGATACGCCTATTATCATCTTTAGTTTGAGATGCTGAGTCCTTCTCCTATTCAACTATTTTCTTCCATGATGCACACACTAAAATTCACAGGATTTCCTGGAGATTTTTTGGTCATAGAGGTGGCCACTTCCTCAAAGAAAAAGGGTCTCTTACCATTCCTTCTTTTATGCCATGCTTCTCCCTCAGATGGGCTGTCAAATGCTGCAACCAAAAGTCTAATCTGGATTAAGATAGATATTGAGGGGCAGCTAGGTGGTGCAGTGGATAAAGCACTGGCCCTGGATTCAGGAGGACCTGAGTTCAAACCTGGCCTCAGACACTTGACACTTACTAGCTGTGTGACTCTGGGCAAGTCACTTAACCCCAATTGCCTCACCAAAAAAAAAAAAAAAGATAGATATTGAATCCAGGGCTTGTCTTTGTAGTCATGCTTTTATGTTATATTTTATGTTTTTCCCCCCAAATAAATCTGTTATTTAAAAATATTCTATATTTTATTTTTTTAATTTCCATATTTTTTCTAATTACATGTAAACACAATTTTTGTTAACATTTATTTTTTAAAATTCGAGTTCAGGGGCAGCTAGGTGGTGCAGTGGATAAAGCATCAGCCCTAGATTCAGGAGGACCTGCATTCAAATCCAGCCTCAGACACTTGACACTTACTAGCTGTGTGACCCTGGGCAAATCACTTAACCCTCATTGCCCAGCAAAAGCAAATAAATAAATAAACAAACAAATAAATAAATGAACAAATGAATGAATAAATAAATAAATAAAAACTGACTTCAAAATTCTTTCCACCCTCCCTTCCTTCTCCCCTCATAGAAAAGGCAAACAATTTTATATAGGTTATTTATTTGCAGTCATGAAAAAAAATATTTCTATATTAGTCATATTGTGAAAGAAAACACAGATTCCCTGCCCCCCCCCCCAACACAGACGCCCACACACAAATAAAGAAAGCAAAAAATACTATGCTTCGCTATGCAGTCAGACTCCATCAGTTCTTTCTCTGGAAGTGGATAGCATTTTCCACCACAAGTTCTTCAGAATTGTTTGGGATCATTGTATTGCTGAGAATAACTGTCATTCACCATTGATCATTGTACATACTGCTGTTATTGTGTAAAATATTCTGGTTCTGTTCACATAATTTTGCATCAGTTCATGTAAATCTTTCCAGATTTTTCTGAAAGCATCCTGCTTATCATTTCTTATGCATAATAGTATTCCATTACAATCATATGCCACAACTTGTCAGCCATTCCCCAGATGATGGGCATCCCTTCAATTTCCAATTCTTTGCCACCATAAGAAGCTGGTATAAATATTTTTGTACATATAGGTCCTTTTCCTTTAAAAAAAATCTCTTTGGAATATGGACCTAGTAGTGGCTGCTGGGTCCAAAGGAAATGTACAATTTTATAGTTCTTTGGGAATAGTTTCAAATTTTCTTCCAGATTTGTTGTATTATTACACAACTCCACCAACATTGTAGTAATGTCTCAATATTCTCACATCCTCTCCAACATTTGCCTTTTTTTCTTTTCTGTCATATTTTTGTTGTTCAGTTATTTCAGTAATGTACAATTCTTTGTGAACTCATTTGGGGTTTTCTTGGCAAAGATAATGGAATGGCTTGCCATTTCCTCCTCCAGCTCATTTTATAGAAGAGGAACCTGAGGCAAACAGGGTTAAGTGACTTTCCTAGGGTCACATAGCTAGTAAGTGTCTGAGGCAGGATTTGAACTCAGGTCTTCCTGACTCCTAACCAGGTACTTTATTCACTGTGCCATCTTGCTACCTTTTTTTCCTGCCATATTAGCCAATCTGAGAGGTGTGAGGTGGTATCTCAGAGTTGTTTTATTTTATTTTATTTATCTAATCAATAATGATTTGGAATATTTTTTCATTTGACTATAGATAGTTTTTATTTCTTCATCTGAAAACTGCCTATTCATATCCTTTTACCACTATCACTGAGAAATGACTTCTATTCTTATGAATTTGACTCAATAATGTATTTTAGCTCTGAGGACTTTATCAGAGAAACTTGCTGTAAAAGTTCCACTCCTCCAAGTTTTCTGCTTTCCTTCTAATCTTGGCTGCAGTGGTTTGGTTTGTGCAAAACCTTTTAAAGTTATAATCAGAATCATCCATTTTATATTCTGTAATGCTCTGTCTCTTATTTGATCATAAATTATTTCCTTATCCATAGATGTGACTGGTAACCCATTCCATGCTCCCCTAATTTGCCCATGATATCCCCTTTATGTATAAATTATGTACCCATTTTATTTTGATCTTATCTTGGTGTATGGTGTGAGATGTTGTTCTATATTTAATTTCTGC
Source organism: Dromiciops gliroides (assembly GCF_019393635.1). NCBI lineage: Eukaryota > Metazoa > Chordata > Mammalia > Microbiotheria > Microbiotheriidae > Dromiciops > Dromiciops gliroides. The sequence continues at coordinate 240,403,940 of NC_057862.1, read as the reverse complement.
TTAAACAGCTGTCCAGTTTTCCCAGCAGTTTTTGGAAAATACTGAATTCTTATTCCAAAAGCTGGCATCTTAGCATTTATCAAACACTAAATTATTATGGTCATTACCCTCCTTTGTACTCTGTACCCAATCTATTCCACTGACCTACCATTCTATTTCTTAGCCAGTACCAGATTGTTTTGATGACTACTACTTTACAATACAGTTTGAGATCTGATAGGGAAAGGCCATCTATCTTCATATTTTTCCCCATTAATTCTCTTGATATTCTTGCTCTTTTGTTTTTTCATATAAATTTTTTCTAGTGCTATAAGATATTTTTGGTAGTTTGGCATGGTAATGAATAAGTAAATTAATTCAGATAGAATTATCTTTTTTATTATATTGGCTTGGCCTACTTGAACAATTAATACTTTTCCAATTGTTTAGATCTGACTTTATTTGCATGAAAAATGTTTTGTAATTTTGTTCATATGGTTTCTGGATTTGTCTTGGCAGATATATTTCAAGTATTTTATATTGTCTTCAGTTATTTTAAATGGAATTTCTCTTTCTATCTTTTGCTGTTGGACTTTGTTGGTAATATATAGAAATGCCGATGATTTATGTGGGTTCATTTTATATCCTGCAACTTTGTTAAGGTTGCTAATTATTTCAACTAGTTATTTAGTTGATTCTCTAGAATTCTCTAAGTATACCATCATATCATCTGCAAGAATGGTAGTTTTGTTTCCTCATTGCCTATCTAATTCCTCCAATTTTTTCTCTTATTGCTATAGTTAGCATTTCTAGTACAATATAATGGGCATCCTTGCTTCACCCATGATTTTATTGGGAAAGCTTCTAACTTATCCCCATTACAGATAATGCTTGCTGATGGTTTTAGATAAATTACTTATTTTAAGGTAAGCTCCATTTATTCCTATGCTTTCTAGTGTTTTTAATAGGAATGAGTGTTATATTTTGTCAAAAGCTTTTTCTGCATCTATTGAGATAATCATACGATTTCTGTTGGTTTTGTAGTTGATATGGTCAATTTATATTGATAATTTTCCTAATATTGAACCAGCCCTGTATTCCTAGCCTAAATCCCACCTGGTCATAATATAGGATCTTGGTGATATATTGTTGTAATCTCCTTGCTAGTATTTATTTGAAATTTTTGCATCGATATTCATTCAGTAAGTTGGTCTACAGTTTTCTTTCTCTGGTTTAGGTATTAGCACCAAATTTGTATCATAAAAGGAATATGCTATATTTTCTTTTTCTTTTCTTTTCTTTTTCTTTTTTGTTTTTAGTGAGGCAATTGGGGTTAAGTGACTTGCCCAGGGTCACACAGCTAGTAAGTGTTAAGTGTCTGAGGCTGGATTTGAACTCAGGTACTCCCGACTCCAAGGCCAGTGCTCTATCCACTGTGCCACCTAGCTGCCCCAATATGCTATATTTTCAATAGAAAAAATGGGACAAATTTGTGTGTGTGTGTGTGTGTGTGTGTGTGTGTGTGTGTGTGTGTAGTTCTGAATTTCAGCTTCCTTTTTTGGGATCCTCATAAAAACAAGTGTAGGTTGATTGGAAGAAGTGGAGGGATCTTTAAATAGCTTTCTAGGATTACATAAGAAGAATAGGGTCCATTGAAATGTATTCATCCCCTCAGTTTGCTTATTAAATATTTGTTTCTGAACAGGCATATCCATAGATACTGTACGATTATTTAAAACAGCTAAAAAATTCAACTCATGTTGAATTCAACTCATTTCTACCAGACTGGATACATTTCCATCCACTGCTTATTATTTTTTTTTATTGTCAAATTTCAAAACTCCAGCATTAATGATTGTGTTAATGTCTCCCTAGCTTATCCCCATCTCCAGCCTTCAATTTTCTTCCCTTTTCTCTTTTAAAGATTATCTGTTTTCCTCAATAGTCATATTTCATACTGACTGACAATTCTTTTATAGTGTCACTCATGACACAACAGATGGGCAGCCCAGATCCTACACTGTTATCCTCACAATATTAAAAGAAGTAGAGGGAGGCCTCTAGTTTGTTGGATAGACACTTTTTGGACAAGAATTGTTCGAGATAGGAAGGTGTGTGAGGATTCAACTCAATTCTAACTACATATATTAAGAGCTTATAATGCTATATGTTGGGAGAGATACAAACTTCTGAAAAGATACAACCTCTGACCTTATGTATCTTTCCTTCTGGTATGGTAACAAGAAACATACATAAATTAAATATAAATAATAAATATAAAGATACATTGTAAATACAAAACAAAATGCTACATGACTTTTTTTTTTGAGGCAATGAGGGTTAAGTGACTTGCCCAGGGTCACACAGCTAGTAAGTGTCAAGTGTCTGAGGCTGGATTTGAACTCAGGTTCTCCTGAATCCATGGCTAGTGCTTTGACCACTGAGCCACCTAACTGCCCCAACATGAGGTTTGAAATAATAAATCCATCAAAATATTAGTAATTCAAAAATGACAAATGCTTTACAAAACGTTACTTAGATGCTGAATATATAACAATGATCTGAATAACAAAATAACATTAATAATTATTTGTATTGCATCTAATACTGGCTGTCCTCCCTCTCTAGAATGTACTCCCTCTTCACCTTCATCTCCTACAATGCATGGTTTCTTTTAAATCTCAGCTTAAGGGCTATCTTCCTGTTTATCTCCTTTTCCCAACACACATAGTAGCTTCCCCTACACCATCAGGTAACCTTGTATCTACTCAGTATATGTTTTATACATACGTACATTTGTGTTTGTCATATCCTTCATTGGAATGTAAGCTCCTCTAGGGCAGGGGGTGTTTTAGTTTTGTCTTTGTATCCCTAGTACCTAGCACAGTAGACTAATATATCCCTTGTTCAAGTGGGCTAACTCCTTGTAGGACACAGGGACTTGACACCTTTTGGACAGTCAAGTTGGTTACTCCTGATGGCTAGGTCCTCATCAGATTCACTTTCTGTTGCTCCTGGCCCAAGTTGGTTTCTGCTACCAACTTTGGTGGATGAGGGGACCTTAATGGCTTTTCTGAACTTATTAACTTAAAAGCAGGAGTGTGCTAGATAGAGTCAATTGCTACATTTTCAATGTAAGCATTTATACCTCTCAAATTGATAGGTGCTATAAATCAGGGCTTGTTTATTTTGTTGTTGTTGGTGGGTTTTTTGGTTGTCGACTTTAGAAAATGTTAATACGAAGTGCTAAAAATAAACTTAAAAGTATGTGCATACATTTGTCCCCAAAGACATTTACCAGAATATTTCACCCTCATCACCTTTCAGGTTTTAACTTGGTCCATTCTATTATCAGATATGAATTTGCCTAAGATTAGGAAAGAATAAACACAAAAGAAACAGGGCACCATGCATTCAGTGGCATGTGGTAGTTGGAGAGAGAGATAAATCAATTGCCTTTCCTCCCCCAACCTGGGTGTTCACAGCAATTCTCTTCACTCAGAAATTGATAGGGAAGAGAGAACAAGAAGTCATTTTCTCAAATGTTTCCTATGTACATTTGATAACTAGGTTGGCATGATACTATCTAGCTTGATACTTACAAGCTATGTGACTCTGAGTAAGTCACTTAACATCTGTTAGCCTCAGTTTCCTCAACTGGAAAATGGGAATCATAATAACATCTACCTCCCATGGCTATTGGGAAGATCAAATAAAATAATATTTGTAAAGTGCCCAACACAGTGTCTGGCACATAGTAGGTACTTAATAAAATACTTATTCCCTAATTCTGCCTCTATGTCATTGTCCTTTCAATTAGAAGTCTTTTTGTTACCCTGGGCAAGTCACTTAACCCTCATTACCCAGCAAAAAAAAAAAAGTCTTTTTGTTACAATGTATGGATCCCTGGGTCATTCATGGCTGGAGGTAGGCTCTTTGAAGTTCCTGGTATAGAATATATATAATATTATAATTATATATTATAATTATTCCTTGCAAGGAATATAATCTTGCATGTACTGAATAAGCCAACTGAAAGAGCAAATCTGCAATCTTTGCATGCTCTAAGGATTGGGTCCTCCCATTACATATATACTATTTATGTATTTATATATTTGTATTATATAAAAATTGTGTTTTCCCAGTAGAACATATACTCCCCAAGGGCAGGTACTGTCACATTTATATACTCCAACACCAATCCCAGAGCCCAGCACAAGGATTATACATTGCCTGTAGGAGTTTACTCAGTGTTTTAAAAGTGATTACTCCATAAACTCCAGTGATTCCTAATGACTCAATAAATTCCTGTGGCTTCTGTTTAACCTTTAAAGCCCTTCACCATCTGACCCCAACTATGTTTCCTGGCTTAGTGTCCCCTTCACGCTTTTAATTTATAACTTCCTTGAGAGCAGGGACTGTTTTTTACCTTTCTTCATATCGTTAGCCCAGTTCCTGGCACATAATAGGTGTCTAATAGATGATTGACATGCACACATATTTGTAAAATCCCACCTTCTGCAAGACGTCTTTACCAGCCCTCCTTAACGTTGATGTCTTGCCTCTAAGATGACTATTATTCTGTATATACTTATCTTGTTTTTTTATATAGTTGTTTGCATGCTGTCTCTCTCCCTCATAAGAATGTGACCCTTGAAAGCCGTCTTTCCCCCCCTTTCTTCGTATCTCAAGTTTAGCGCAGTGCCTGACACATAGTAGGTACTTAATAAATATTGGTTGACTTGATATGTATACATTCCCGCCCTCCCAATCCCATGTAAATTCCCTAAAGCATTGGTTGTCGTTGTCTCCCCAGCTCTGTGCCCATCACTTAATAAGCTTAATCAATGCTTGTTGATTGATTTTATTTGAATGGAGATAAAGGTAGTTGCATCATCAAATTCTAAAGCTCGGTACAATGCTATGTAAGCAGAGCCAGGGGCTACTTAGGGACAATTTGGACACAAGTTAAAAAAGACTGACAATAAGGAAGTAACATCCTGAAAGGGAAGAAATGGCCAAAACTTTCAGCAAAGCTCTCGACTTTCAGTACTGTTTGGAGATCAGAACGTTTAAGCTTCTCTCTTTTGGAAGGGCAAATCAGGGTCTTCTGCTTCTGAAGGGATCATAGGGTCCTCCCATCTCCAAGCCTTTGTTCTCCCCAGTCATCCTTCCCCGCCCATACCTAGGATGCTCTGTCTCACTTCCCCCTTCAAGACAGCTCAAATCCTACCTTCTGCAGGAGGGAGGCCTTAGGAGGTTTCCCTGGTAGGGGTCACCTGGTAAATGTTTAACAACCAGCTCTCTGGGGGTGGGGAAAAAGATTTCAAGCCACACTTTGTTTTAAGTGGCATTATTAACATTTTCTCCATTACTTTCATAAGTCTAGACAAAACAAAACAAAACAAAAAATCAAGCCCTGATTTGTAGCGTTTGCTGATTTCCAAGCAAGTGAAAATATAATGCTTTCTCTGCACACCACCGCCTCTGGGGACCCTTCTCCTGAGAGTGGTTCTGATCCGCCCAGCGCCTCCCCTCCCCATCCTACTCTCCCTGGGCTGGCTCGGTTCCCACCGTTCCCATCGCAGGTGCTCCCTCCACAGGTGCGGGCGTCTGTCTGGGCTGCAGCCCTTCTCCGCACCCGACAGTGGGCGCCGCTGTTGCAGCTCGCGGAGGGCATCGGGAACAATTCTTGGAGAGTTAAGGCAGCTACTTCTGCTGCCTCCTCCTTGGCAGCGGCTGCGGACTGCCTGCTTCCCTCGCCCGGCTCCAGCCTTCAGCGCCCGGCTCCCACCGCTGCGGGGAGAGGCGGAATAAGGAGAGGAGGAGGAGGAGGAGGAGGAGGAGGAGGAGGAGGAGGAGGAGGAGGAGGAGGAGGAGGAGGACAAGGACAGGGCGCGAGCGCCCGGCGGGGGCGGAGGCGTAGGCGCACTATCCCTCCGCCTTCTGGGGGGGGACGGCCGAGAAGCTCTGAGCTGCACCCCGGAAAAGAGGGCTGGGAGCTGAGGAAAGCAAATCAAAACAAGGACTTGGAGCACCCGGTTGTGCCCCAGTGCTCAGAGGACCATGTTACTCGGGGCTGTTTCTCAACAGCTTTTCCCCTCCTGGCTTTCTCTCTGAGGGAAGTCCCGGAGCCGGGTCCGAGGAAACTAAGAAGAGGAGCGAAGAAATCTAGAGAAGAAGACAGGAGACGAACCCGCACTTGTCCCCGAGGAAAGAAGCTGAGGGAATCTTTGGTCCTTTTGCTTTCTCTTTTTTCCCCCCCCATGAACCAGGCTCGAGCTGGTCCCCGAGAAGAATAACATTTTTTTTTTAAGCAGAAGGGAAAATAAAAGACAATTCTTTGGTTGCTAAGGTAATTGTAGTTGGGACAAAAAAAAATGTGCGAGAAACATGTGGGGAAAAGGTGGTTAAAAACTGCGTTCCCTCTCTCCCCTCCCATTCATGCTTGTCTTTTCAGCTTCTGTGTACAGGCATATGTATATTATGAATAAGTGTTCAAAGACTTGCCTGTGCCTAGTTTGGAAATGCATGCAAGCCATATGTGTGCCAAGAGGAAAGCATGTGTGATATGGCTAGGCTGGGTTGCATGTCTGTCCTGTGTGAATCTTCCTATATATACACACATAGATATGTGTGTATACACAAATTCATTTTATTCCTGTAGGTGTGTATGTATATATAAAAGTAATGCACTCACTATTAGATATTTAGATATCTAAATATATATATATATGTATATCGAGAGAGAATTATCTATTTATATACTATATACATTGGAGGGGAGAGAGAGAGAGAGAGAGAGAGAGAGAGAGAGAGAGAGAGAGAGAGAGAGAGAGAACACTTTCTATTATAATTTTCAGTCTTTTAAACTGTTGTTAAATTGTAGAAACTAGTAATAAGAAACAGAGATTCATTAAATCCGTCCCCGTCCCGCCCCCCCACCCCCACCCCAACAATGGTAGGTCTTTTTCCTTTGGGATTTTGGACAAAGCAAAGGGAGTCTTTACCCCTGCTGAGGGAGGTGCAGACTAAAGTGTCTGTGGAGGTATATTTGTTTGGGAACTGCAAAGAGGACCCTCCCCACCCCCAATATCTTGCCTTTTGCAACAATGACATGGAAACCGGTTGCATTTAAATATCTTTCTTTACTGTTTCAGTCAGGCTGTACAAAAAGTGGCCCTATGAGACCAAGAAAGTGACCCAGAAAATGTAATTTTGCTCAGAATGGAAAGCTGCAGTATCTTGCTTTTAATTGAGTAGGACAGGGAAAGAAGTTTGTCTGGAGGACCACGTAGTGGCATTTCCCAAGCAATAAAAGCAAAACATTGACGTGTTGTTGTTGTTGTTGTGGTTGTTGTTGTTGTGGTGGTGGTGGTTGAACATCTTTCCGGGAATGTACTAGTGTCTGGGAACTAAATTAGCAGGTATTTTATAAACCAGTAAGCTTTTGTAAATAAAAATCCAGGCGTCTTTAATAAATAAGGTTTAAGAAATAAACAGAACCAGATAAACCACGGCATTAAAAACTACCTGACTCCCTCAATCCCTAGTGTTGTCCTGGGATGGGGGTGAAAATGGAAGAGAATAAGAATCAGGCTTTGAAATTGACATTGATTTAGAAACTGTTGTACAGGTCTCTGGAATGCCTACTGCTGTCATAAAGGAATGAGCAGTAGTAAAAAAAAAAAGGCATTTCATGTAATAATAACAGTGCTCTGAACTTTGTATTTACATGGCTGGTTTTTTTAAGCAATATTCATGTAATTTTTGTACAGATACTTTTTTTTTCATGAATTCTCCAAAGGTGATGGATGAAATCTTGATAGGCTTAGTATGTAAAGTTGTGAATATGACTTGAATGGGAATATTTGGACCTATAATCTTAGGTTTAATGTATGGAACAAATCCCCAAACAACTTTTCAAAGACATGTAGATGATGGTGAGCAGGAAAAAGGCATCTTCACATGTATGGTAGAGTTTTTTGTTTTTGTTTTTCCATTAAGGAGCACTCACTTATGCTTTTATTCCTATACATTTCTGCAAAGAGAATACTTTTTTTTTGGTCCATTTGAGGGTGAGATTAAGATTAAAAACAAATGTAGTTTGTAAACAGGCTTGCTTAGAGGAGACAACTTGCCTGTAGAACAGAGCATCCATCATCAGTTATGTTGAGGAGTTGATGGAATGTTAGTACCTTACCAAATAGCAGCATAAACATCATGACCCCAGAAACCTATTCCTAAAATTAAAAAAAAAATGATGTGTATGGACTCTTGCTGAATACTTCATCTTTTGCTATCTATAAATTCTAAGCATTTCAGCCATTGTGAGGTGCTTTATTAGGGGACTATCATTTTTTTCTTTCCCTTAAAAAAGTACAGAATTTGCTAGGTGGTGTATCATTATCTGTATTATCTCCTTTAAGAAACTCTGTTACATCCCTGTGATTGCCAGTAAAATAATGCTGGTTTTGCTTTGAAGTGACAAATTGTCATATCAGATGAAAAATTACAACAATGCTTTTTCAGTAGAAATCTTTCTGAATGGACTGCCTGGTTCCCCCCCCCCCCTTTTCTCTGGATAAACTGTCTTATAGAAGAAACATTAAAACGAGGCATATGAAACATATGGAAGGGAAAAAAGTCTCAGACTAAGACTTGGCTAAAATGACATCCTATAATTTTGGATGTCTTATTCCCCAGGGACAAACTTTCATGTAAAAATGGAATAATTCATTTTAAGAATCTTTCTGTTTCTCTTCTGCTTATGTGTTTCTGTCACCTAAACTCACAATTTTCTCCTAGGAATTTCTGAAAAATTTGGTTGGGGATAAAGATAAAACATCAAAAGATATGAATTGGGAGCTTTGTATCATGTACTTATCTTTAATCCAAAGGATATATAGGGATAGAGGGGAAGGAAAGAGATGCTCTCAGCTTTGCAATATAAGATTAGATTTTTCCTTTAAGGTACCCAGTCCTATTTTGTTTATTTGGGGCAATTGGGCCAAATCCCGTGAAGAGGTTTGGTGCTCATCCCTCCTGGCATTAGTGGTTACATTATTATGTATCTTCCATTATTATGAAATGACATATTTTTATAATTACAGTAGGCACAATGTTCCTTATGCTGTGGGAATAGGATGACTGTACATAACTTCAATATGAGTTGTGATGTCATCATTGAGTTGTTTGTGGGGTGAAATGTTCCCACTCTATAAAGTTTCAGAACCTTGTAACCAGAACAAAGAGCCAGTGTAGTCTCATGATAGGTTTGAAATCTAAAGATGTAGATTTGGGTCCCAACTCAGCCACTTAGCCAGTGTGATTCTGAACAAATCACTTAACCTCTCTAAACCTCATTTTAGAGTTCTCTGTAAAAAGGGGCTAAGTAATGCTTTTACCACATTTCTCACAAGGTTGTTGTGAGGGAAGAGCTTTGTAAAATGCAAAAAAAATCACATAAAAGTGATCTTTTACTATTATAAAGTATGTCAAAAGATTTAGAAGTAAAAGAAACTTCGGAGATAATCTAGCCTAACCACATTTACAAGAGAAGGAAAGTGACATAGACAGGCTGTGACTTGCCCAAGGACAAACAGCTAACCATAGTTGGGATTCAAATCCAAGTCTCCTGACTCCCAATCTTGTGCTTTTTCCATTATGAGATTGCTACTGGCAGGTTAACTTTGGTGAAACAGAATTTTATGTTCATTAGTGGAGCTTATTTGCAGCGACAGTAAAAATTTCTCATCTCATCCAAAACAAAGTTCTCTACCAGATTTAGGGATGATGAGGGATTTCTTCATGAAGAAGTTGCTTTCTTAAAGGTGGGACATATACTGGAAAGAGAATTAGACTTAAAGTCAGAAAAGCCGGAGGAAATTCCTGGTTCTCATACCTACTATCCAAGTGATCTTTTTTTTTGGGGGGGGGGGACTAATTTCCCTCCTTTATAAAATGATAGTGATAGATGACATCATCTTGAACATCTCTATATCTGAATTCTATGATCCTATATGTATTTATGAGTAGAGGGAAAATCTTATTCATTCCCATGGAGTACTTTAAATACTGTTGAAAAGGTTTTTATTCTCTGAAAATGTTCTCACTGAATTTTAATAGCTTACATTGATTGCTTTGCTGTAATGAAATACTATATAGCTAAGATCTTGTTTGATCCTCATAATTGCCCCTTTGAGAGAGACTGCCTTATGAACCTCATTTCTCAGATGAGAAAACAGCCTCTAAAAAGGGAAATGACTTGCCCAAGGTCATGCAGTTGTCGAATGATGAGGATGAGAGAGAAATCCAGGTTTTCCAGTTCCTAATTTAATGCCCCTTGTGCCACACCAGCCTGTTGGAAGGTTGCTCTGGAAATTAGGGTAATTAATAGTGAACTTGTCTCTCTTAGTTTTGTACTATTCAAATGTGATTAGATTTAAATTGCCTTTCTCATCCTGAATGGCAGCAGTGAGGCTGATGAATTAATAGAATTTTGGCATAATTCTTCTAAAGCAAGTGCTTGAAGGCTGTTCTTTCATTTAACTCCCTAGGTTTAATGTTTACTGTAAATGACTATTTCATATAGGTTTTTTTTTCTTTTTGTGCAATCTCAAGAAATTGTGTTTCCTAGTTGCTTATTACTGGTTTAGGACTTATATACATTGGACAATTATTTATTATCTTTACTTCACTAGAGCAAGGAAAAAAGACAGCAAAGTGACAGAAGGGAGCCCAATTCTTCTGGCTCCAAGGTCAAGTCTCAGCTTTGCCACTTAACACTGGTTGTGTGTCCATAGGAAAGTCACTCAATCTGTCTGAGCCTCAGTGTCTTAAGCTGTAAAGTGGGGGGTGATCATTTTTGGACAATCTGCCTTACGTGGTGGTTGAGTTAAGCATTTCGGGAATTGTAGAGAGCTATATAAACATGAATTGCTGTTAGTTATTAGAAAGTAGTGGCAGCACTGGCCCTGGATTCAGGAGGACCTGAGTTCAAATCCGGCCTCAGGCACTTGACACTTAGTAGCTGTGTGACCCTGGGCAAGTCACTTAACCCTCCTTGCCCTGCAATAAAAAAGATAATTAAGAAAGTGGTAGCAAAGATATGACATCTTAAATGGTAGTTGCTTAATCAACAATTTGTTGTCATTCAGTCATTTTAGTGGTGTCCAAACTCTTCACGATCTTATTTTGGGGTTTTCTTGGCAGAGATACTGGAGTGGTTTGCTACTTCCTTCTCTAGTTCATTTGTTAGATGAAGAAATTGAGGCAAATAGGGTTAAGTGATTTGCTTAGGGTCACATGGCTGGTAAGTGTTTGAAGCTGAACTTGAACTCAGGAAGACTCATCTTCCTGACCCAGTTCTCTGTCCACTTCAGAGCCACTAACCATGGCAGCGTCCAATAATATTCCTAAGTGTAACTAGATTAAATTGGGGCTTCTCCCCTAGAAATCCTCTAAGATACAGGGGAAACAAAAATGTCTCATGATGTCTCATATTTGCAGTAGCTATTTGTGGAGAAAGCATGTGCTTATCTTCTCTTTGGAACTGATTCTGAGTCTTGTCTACTGTAGAAACTGAATAGGAATATAACTACATTAGTCTGAAAGTGAGTGAAATTTCCACAAGGAAAACCATAAATACTAGAATGAGTGATTTTTTAAAAATTAAAACAGGAGTCTGACTTAGGAGATGTTAACTGACATATTAAGATGGGGATTTTGATGGCAAATCCGTTATAAGCTCAATTACTCTCAATCTGGTCAATTCATGCAAGGTTTTGTTTTTGTTGTTGAGTTGTTTCAATCATGTGTGACTCCATTTGGGGTTTTCTTGGCAAAGATACTGGAGTGGTTTGCCATTTCCTTCTCCAACTCATTTTACAGATGAGGAACTAAAGCAAACAGGGTGAAATGACTTGCCCAGGGTCACATAGCTAGGAACATCTGAGACCAAATTTGAATTTGGGAAGATGAGTCTTCCTGACTTCAGACCTACCACTCTATCCACTATATCACCTAGCCACCCCATGCAAAATTAATGTAAGTCATTTAGTAAGCATCTGCTATATGTAAGGTACCAGAAAATAAGCAGGGATCCCTTGTGCTGGCAAGACAAGATAATACAGTAGGTTTTCTTATAAACCATTTGTGAAAGGGAAGATATTTTTTAGATTCAATTTAAAAGATTATTTATCCCTAAGATCAAGCAAGCAAACAAGTATTTATTAAGTGCCTACCATATATCAGGGGCAGCTAGATGGCACAGTGGGTAGAAAGACTGGCCCTGGAACCAGGGAGACATCTTCCTGAGTTTAAATTTAGGCTCAGACACTCATTAGCTGTATGACCTTGGGAAAATCACTTCACCCTGTTTGCCTCAGTTTCCTCATTTGTAAAATGAGCTGGAGAAGAAAATGGCAAACCACTCCAATATCACTGTCAAGAAAACCCCGAATGGGGTCACAATGGGTCACAGCGGAAACAAGTTAACATGAACAGATATACCAGGCACTGTATGAAGAACTTAGAAAGACAAAAGACAGTTCCTCTCCTAAAGGAATCGATATTCTAAGGTGGAAGAGGAGGGTTGTCCTCTGAGGTCCCTTTCAGCTCTAGATGTTTCCTTCTGTTGTCAACCGAAAACAATATCACAAGTCCAAGAGACAGTATATTGCAGCTAGATTTATTACAAGAGAAATGAACATGCATGTGGAAACTAAGCAAGAACAAAGAGTTCACATCGCATCATGGGTGGATGATGCTTGAGCTGAGTCTGTAAGGAAACCATGGATTCTAAGAGGCAGATGCTGACTGGGAATATGCTTCAGGTGGATAGATAGTCACTGAAAAGACACAGAGACAGGAAATAGAACATCATATGTAGGGGCAGCTAGGTGGCGCAGTGGATAAAGCACTGGCCTTGGATTCAGGAGGACCTGAGTTCAAATCCAGCTTCAGACACTTGACACTTACTAGCTGTGTGACCCTGGGCAAGTCACTTAACCCTCATTGCCTTGCCAAAAAAAAAAAAAAAAAAAAAAGAACATCATATGTGGGATACCATAGGTAGGCCAGTATGGCTAAACTGTAGAGTGTGGTGCAGGAAATAATGTGTCAGAAGACTGGAAAGATAGTAAGTGCTACTGATTGCAAAAAAGCTTTAAATGTCAGAAAGAGGACATTTGTATTTGATTACAGAAATAATAGTGAGTTTATTTAGTAGGAGAATGATTTGGTCAGATCTCTGTTCTAGGAAGGATGGATTAGAATGGGTAGAGAATTGAAGTAGGTGGACCAATATGAAGTAGGCTCGTGCAGAAGTTCAGGGAAGAGGTGATAAGTTCCTGATCTAGGGTAGTGTCTATGAGTAGAGAGAATAAGACATATCCAGGCAAAGTTGAGTGGATGGAAACAAGATTTTTGCAGCTGATTAAATATGTGGGGTGAGGGAGAATGAAGTGTTGAGAAGGAAACTGAGGCTTGGTTGCAAATCTGGGGGATTAGAAGGATTGTGGTGCTTTTAACAGTCTATAGGGAATTTCAGAAGAGGGGAGGGTTCTTAGGGAAAGATAATGTGTTCTGTCAGGCATGCAGGTGTGTTCATGGTAATCCCACCTATTGGAGAGGCTGAAGCTGGTAGATTTCTTGAGCTTGGGAATTCTGAGCTGCAGTAGGTTAAGCTGATTGAGTATCTGACCAAAATTCAGCCTTTATATAATGAGCTCCAAGGAAAGAGGGACCTCCAGATTGCTTAAGGAAGGACAAACTGGCTGAAGTTATAGAGAAGGTCACAGCGCATGTGCCAAGCTAGGAATACAACTGTGAATAGACAACACTGTACTTCTTCCTGAGTGATAGAGGAGACCTAGTCCTTAAAAAAATAATAATCTAGCCATGCAGAGTTTAGGATGTCCCCGGAAATCCTGTTTAAAATGACATTTAGGTAGTTCATAATGTGGGACTGGAGCATAGGACAGAGAGTCTAGGGCTGGATATAAAGATCTGGAAGTCATGAACATAAAGAATTATTAAGAGAAAAGAGAAGGGAACTCAGGACATAGCCTTTAGAATTTCCTTTGCTTAATAATTATAGCTTTTCTATTCAGCAACATTCAGAAATAGAATTCTTTTTTTTTTTTTTTTTTGCAGGGCAATGAGGGCTAAGTGACTTCCCCAGGGTCACACAGCTAGTAAGTGTCAAGTGTTTGAGGCTGGATTTGAACTCAGGTCCTCCCGTATCTAGGGCCAGTGCTTTATCCACTGAACAACCTAGCTGCCCCCCAGAACTAGAATTCTTAACCTGACATATGTGAATTTGTTTTTCAAAATATTTTGATAACTGTATTTCAATATAATTATTTTCCTTTGTAATTGTGTGTATTTTGCTTTATGCTTTTAAAAACATTTTGAGAAGGGGTCCAAAGGCATCACCAGACCGCCAAAGATGGCCATGATGCAAAAACAGGTTAAGAACCCCTTAGTCTAAGAGAATCTGTCTCTAATGTCTAGCTTTGCCATAGAATATCACAGGATTTTTAGGACTCAATTGAAAGAGATAGATTGGGGAGGAGGGCAGCTAGGTGGAGCAGTAGATAGAGCACCAGCCCTGGATTCAGGAGGACCTGAGTTCAAATCCGACCTCAGACACTTGACGCTAGCTGTGTGACCCTGGACAAGTCATTTAACCCTCATTGCCCCGCAAAAAAAAAAAAAAAGAGAGAGAAGGGTGGATGGATAGATAGATATAGATATATATACACACACATGCACACACATATATGTGTATATATATATATCTATATCTATATCTACATCATTTATATCTATATATGCATCATTTATATCTATATCTATATATCTACATCTAAACCTACATCATTTATATCTATATCTTCATCTACATCATTTCTTTTTTTTTTAAGTGAGGCAATTGGGGTTAAGTGACTTACCCAGGCTCACACAGCTAGTAAGTGTTAAGTGTCTGAGGTCGGATTTGAACTCAGGTACTCCTGACCTCCAGGGCCCGTGTTTTATCCACTGCGCCACCTAGCCGGCCCTACATCTACATCATTTCTATCTCTATCTCTACCTCTGTCTCTGTCTATATCTATATCTACATGTATATGTCTCTCTAGACATACATATATAACATTTAATAAGCTCTTACTATGTGCCAGGCACTGTGCTAAAGTACTGGGGATACATATACAAGGAAGCCCCTGCCTTCAGGAGTGAATTCCCCTTGAATAGAGGAAGACACTTAAAAGGAGAGCTGGCAGGAGGTAGGAATACATAGGAGAGGCAGTATGGTGGGGAGATGTCTTGGAAGTGGTCTGGAGATCTGGTTTGGGTGAAATTAGACAAAAAGTTCGCCTATCAAAGCTTTCTCTACCCATCTCGGTTATGGAATCCCAAATGCTGGTTGGGATAGGAGGGGAGGTAAGGTGAGGATTATGCTGGAGTGCAGGATGTAACCTTATATCTCTGTAGATTGTTAGAATTGGAAGGCACCTTAGAGTTTATCTCTTCCAATTCTCACATTTTACAGATAAGGAAACTGGGGCCAGAGAGGTTAGTTGATCTACCCCAGATTTCACAATTGGCAGAACATCTGTCTTTTCCTTTTGGCAGGTAGACTCCTTTTGACCACAGGATAAATGCTTTTAAACTTCTAGTTGAAGCTAATCTCTTGAGTTCTAAGTGTTATCTCAATGAACTGGGCTCCAGCAACCATCAGTAGGAAATTAGTTGACCCTTAAGGTCCTCTTAGAAATATTGTTTTTTCAGTGGATAACTCAGATTTTACTTCTCTCTTTAGGTTCTAGAAAATACCTAAAATATAGGAATATGTCTAAAAATGTAGGGGGCAGCTAGGTGGCACAGTGGAAAAATCACAGGCCCTGGATTCAGGAGGACCTGAGTTCAAATTCAGCCTCAGACACTTGATACTAGCTGTGTGACCCTGGATAAGTCACTTAACTCTCATTGCCCCGGAAAATAATGTAACACAAAGCCAAATTTTTAAAAATTCCTTTTTCTTTTTGTCAACATTAATTACAAAGTAGGCATGGTTGATCAATTAAGAAAAAGAAAGATTCCTGATTTTTTTCTGATATTGTTGAAGGGAAATTACTTTAGAAGTGTGGTAGGGAGGGGAGGAAGGAGCAATTTGTAGCAATAACTTGACTGGGAGAAAAAACAGGTATCTGTCCATGTTAAGTTCATGATGCTGCCTTTTGTCTTCAGTCTTATTCAAATAGACATTTTCTTGGCTGTGAGTAAAAGTCCTAACAGGAGCCCAAGACACAATGAAACTCTGTAATCTGCAGTATGTACAGAGATATGTATCAATGTTGTCATCTCTCTCCAAGTATCATGTGGCAAATCACCTTCTGTTTAGAAAAGAAGAATGGAAAATGGATAGCTTTGCTTCTTGATGGAGGCCACTCCCAGTACAAAAAATGAGAAAAGTCTTCAACTCTGTGTCATTTGTCACATCCTAATCTTGGTAAAACAAACAAAAAACCCCCCAAACTGTTGAGTATAATGCAGACATGTGCCACAGAGAGGAAAATATAGATTGTGCCTAAATAAAGGTTGGTTTTTTTCCCTTTTAGAGCCAAGGAATGATGACTTGCTAGAGGGTCACTTAGACAAAGTAATGGGGAAATCAGATGCACCTTTGGCATGTATTGGTTTTGCAAACAAAGGGGAATTGCTGATTTGCAGATAGACAGCTGATGAGTCACAAAGAGACATAGGTACAACAACTCCCCCTTGGGATGGTATTAGAGGCTTGTTGCTTAAACTTTGTTCCTTTGATCAGAGTCATGCCAAAGGGATGAGACATGCATATAACTAATGGTTGGGAATTCAGGACTTTAAAAATAATTCAGTGCTCTGAGGTAGTCATGGGTAGATCCAGAGTAGAAGGAAAAATGGCTCCATGATTTGAGGAACTCCTTAGTCTTAAACATCACTTTTTTTTGTTTTGACTATTTGGAATCCATGATTTTATGTTTATCTTTTGTTTGCTTTTTTTGTGATTCTATTTCACATTTATATCTTTATTGTAAAAGATATCTATCCATCATTCATCCATCTATCCATCCATTGTACAAAGACAATTTTATAGAACTTTAGACAACTTAGAGAATTAGCTATTTGAAGTGTATATATATGTGTACATACATGCAGCTATATACACAATGCATATATGTGCATATATACATACATGTGTGTATGTGTCAATCTCTATCATTTATTTATCTATCTACTCATCTATCCATCATCCATCCATCTATCCATCTATGCATCCATTCATGCATTCATCCATGCATCCATCCATGTATCTATCTATCTATCTATCTATCTATCTATCTATCTATCTATCTATCTATCTATCTATCTATCTATCTATCTATTTCTAGGAGTAGCTTGGTGCAACAGTTCAGAGAGTGCCAGGCCTAAAATCAGGAAGACGAGTCTTCCTGAATTCAAATATGGCCTCAGACATTTACTAGCTGTGTGACCCTGGGCAAGTCACTTAAGTCTGTTTGCCTCAGTTTCCTCATCTATAAAATTAGCTGGAAAAGTAAATGGCAAACGACTCCAGTATCTATGCCAAGAAAATGCCAAATGGGGTCACGACGAATTGTTCATGACTAAAAACTAACTTCTCAACTCAGTGGATAGAGTGCTGGGCCTGGAGTCAGAAAGACTGAAATGAACAACATAGAGGTAGTATGGTGTAATGAACAGAGGGCCAGCCTAGTGTGGTGCCTTAAAGGCATGAAGACTTGAGTTTGGGTTCTATTTCTGACATTCTACTTGCTATGGGACCATGGGCATGTCACAACTCTCAGTGCCTGTAAGAATATGTCACATATGGGCTTACCCATCTGCATCAGTGGAAGGAGTTTCCACATCAAGAGTTCCTTATGCCTATGAAATCATAGGTTTATCCCTATCCTGAGTGTATCACTATTTTCTGGGTAGGTTTGTTTTATACTCTCCAACTGTTTCTTCCTTCATCCACTTCTGATCTGCCCATAACTACTTCCGGATGCCAAAATATTTAAGGTACTAAATTTCCAGTCATTAATTCCAAGCATTTCTCAGCCCTTTCCCATGATACTAGTTAAAGGAAGAAAAGCTTTATAAAAGTACCTGGTGTCAGACTATGAGAAATTCATTAGTACTCTTTCTAGCTTAACTCCTCAGATGGGCTCAATAAAACTTCAATAACTGTATCTGTGATGTGTGGAGAAGTTTGAAATCCTCTTCATGTTATTGAAGTACAACATGGTTAAGTTAATTTGATAAATGTGGTTCATGACTGACAGGCCATGGGTTTCTCTTGGCTCCTTAATTTCTTGAACTAGATTTGTTGAGACCTCTTCACTTGATGGGTGGGAGTAGTTGACATTGGGAAGACAGAGTGTGGCAGGATTCGTTTACTTTGGTTTCTTTAGGTCTTGTGACTACCTATCATTTTATAATTTTTCCCTTGCTTTGATTTGGATGTTACACTTTGAATGCTCACCTTCAGTCTCTGGTTTTGAAGAGAATATCAGTCAGTCCACAGGTATTTGAGTCTACCAGAACTGTATCTAGCACTGAGTTATTAGGCATTTGTTCCAGGACTCGGGCTTTTGGGGGATTGGGCACATTCATTCTTTAGTTTTACCATATGGTCCTATGGGCTTGTGGGACATAACTACCACTTGCTGCTACCTTTAATGTTTCATTTTGTGGTGCCTTTCTCCTGGGGCTCAATTTTTAATGCCAGACCTCTCTGGGAGAATGGGCCATCCCTTTCCAATGTGATTGTGCTCATCATAGAACTGTCTCCTGCTACTCTTCCTTACTCTCATCTTCCAGTCTTCAAGTTAAATATTGTGGGAAACACAGAACAGTATATGACATGATCCCTGCTATCCAGAACCTTACAGACTAGTTAGGGAAGCTGGATATAAACACACAAAGATTAAATTACTGATGTAAAAAATTAAATAAAACAACAGTACAGGAGAAGTCAGAAGGCATCTTGTTCTTAATTGGTTCTTTGAAAACACAATGTCAAGTGAAATGAGGCTGTAGAAGGCAGTTCCATCACAGTGGAGCTGGAGCCTGAGGGCTAAAGAAATGGAATTGATACTGAGCATAGCATATTGGGAAGGGTACAGGAAGCCATCTGGTGAAGTTGTGATGAATGGAGACTGGCGGGGATGTCCAGGAGTGCACAGCTGGTCAAGAGCAGGGAGGGCATTGAAATTGGCAGAGGACTAAGCTGGGCTAATCCGACTAATGACATTATACTGGTGTGTGGGATGCTAAATGACATTATTTAAGGCAACCTTATGGTGGAGTATGCCTACACATAATTGTGAAATGAGTGGCAGAGGCAATGTGCTATAAATTTGAAGAAGGGAGAGATCCCTGTGGGCTGGAATGGTCTAAGAAGACTCCCTAGAAGAAGTAACACTTGAGCTGGGCCTTAAAGAACAGGTAGAATGTAGGTCAGTCAGTCAACAAGCAATTTTAAGCACCTACTGTGTGCTAGGCACTGTGCAAAATGCTGGGGATACAAAGAAAGGAAAAAAATAGTCCATGTTCTTACTGAAATCACAGTCTAATGGAAATAATATTCAAACAACTATGTACAAAGCAGTCTCTCTGTGTATATATATATATATATATATATATGTGTGTGTGTGTATATATATGTATATATATTACACTTTATATATCTACACACATATATGTATATTATGCTTTATATATACACATATATGTATGTATATATATACACATTCACCCATATTTATATGTATACACACATATACACATATACATATAAGATATATTGGGAGAGGACACTAAGATTAAGTAGGACTGGAAAGGCTACTTGATGGAAATGAGACTCCAGTTGAGACCTAAAGGAAGCCAGGGAAGTCAAGAAGTAAAGATCAAGAAGGAGAGCACTCCAAGCATAGGATACAGCCAGAGCAAATGCTTGGAGGCAGGAAACAGAGCATCATGTGCATTGGAGAGAAGCAGAATAGGGCATTTCAGTGAACTAACATTCATAATTTATAGATATAGAGGAAGAAGGTGTTACCTAATCCCATCTCCCCCCCCCATTATTTAGATGAGGAAATAAGGTCCACAAAGTTAGACTGACTCACTTAAGTTCACATGGGTACTAAGGAGTAGAGCTGGTATTTGAACCCGGATCTTCTGAATCTAAATGCAGGATTCTTTTCATTGCACCAGAAGTGGAGAATAATTTATAAGTTACTAATCTTTTTTCAAAATAGAGGACTATTAGATGGCAGCTAGGTGGCTCAGTAGATAAAGCAGTGGCCCTGGATTCAGGAGGACCTGAGTTCAAATCCAGCTTCAGACACTTGACACTTACTAGCTTTGTGACCTTGGGCAAATCACTTAACCTCAATAGCCTTACTTTAAAAAAAAAAAGAATGTTTTTTTAAAAAATGGAGGACTATTATATAGAAGTATATATAGAGGGGCAGCTAGATGGCGCAGTGGATAGAGCACTGGCCTTGGAGTCAGGAGTACCTGAGTTCAAATCCAGCCTCAGACACTTAATACTTAACTAGCTGTGTGACCCTGGGCAAGTCACTTAACCCCAATTGCCTCACTAAAAAAAAAAAAAAAAAAAAGAAGAAGTATATATAGAATGACTTTGCATATACATATACATATGGATGTGCATATACACATACATATATGTATATATAGATGTAAATGTATATGTGCGTGTATACAGTACACACACACACACACACACCTTTGTGTCTAATGGTAGCCATCTCAGGGATGAGGGGAAGTAAGAAAAAAGGAAGAAAAAAGGAAAAGAAAAAAATATATATACATATATATAACTTTATTATTTATTTAAAAGGGATGACAAGTTGTATTTTATAGAGTTACAGTTCCATGTGTAATCATCCCTTTTTCTGCTTCACTGTTATGGAAATGCTTGTTTTATTTCTTAAGTTCAGAATAAAATAAATAAAAAATTAAAAAACAGACAAAAAATAGAGGATCACAATTTTATGAGCTAGCACAGTCTGTCAAGTCAGAAAGCGTTTATTAAGTGCTAACCGCATCAGGCACTGTGCTTAGTGCTGGGAATTCAAAGAAAGTCCAAAGCACTGATCCTGTCCTCAAGGAGCTCATCCTCTATTGGAGGAGACAACACGTAAATAACTAGGCACATACAAGATATATACAGATTATACAAAAGGTAATTCCAGAGGGAAGCACAAGAACTGGGGGCTGGGGAGTACTGGGAAAAGCTTCCTAAAGAAGGTGAGATTTGAGCTGAGGTTTGGAGGAAGCTGGGGGAACCAAGAAGCAGAAAGAAGTGAGAAAGGAGAGCATCCCAGTCAGAGGGGAGAGGCATTGACTGGGGAGGTGGAGGGTCGTGTGCAAAGAATAGCAAATAGGCTTGTGTGATTGGATTCCAGAGTGTGTAGAGGCAAGCAAGTGTAAGAAGATTGGAAAAGTGGGAAGGGGCCAGGTTGTGAAGTGCTGTAAATGTCATAGGACTTCATAGGTGATCCAGATCTGTGTTTTAGGAAGATCACTGTCGGCCAGGTGGAGGATGGATTAGAGTAGGGAGAGGCTTGAGGCTTTGTTCACAGCAGGCACTTAAATGTTGATTTGAATTGAAATAGCTTTTTAAAAAAATTAAGTAATTTATTTTTTCCGGGCAATGAGGGTTAAGTGACTTGCCCAGGGTCACACAGCAAGTAAATATCAAGTGTTTGAGGTTGGATTTGAACTCAGGTCCTCCTGAATCCAGGGCCAGTGCTTTATTCACTGCACCACCTAGCTGCCCCCTAAAATAGCTTTTTTGTTTGTTTGTTTTTAAGTGAGGCAATTGGGGTTGTGACTTGCCCAGGGTCACACAGCTAGTAAGTGTTAAGTGTCTGAGGTCGGATTTGAACTCAGGTACTCCTGACTCCAGGGCCAGTGCTTTATCCATTGTGCCACCTAGCCGCCCCTAAAATAGCTTTTAAAAACATCTTCAAGCATACATTTTCCTCTTCAGTGCCCAATACATAAATGCTACTGTGTTTAAGTTTCCAAATGAACAAGGAAGAAATTTTAGTCTCTTTTACTAAACCACATAATTCATATGTAAAAATTGATTCAGCACCAAATTGATTCAGGTAAAAATAGAAAGTATACACTCAGAAAAAATAGATTTATTGATTTATATATTTTATTGTTGTTGTTCAGTTCTTTCGGTTGTCTGACTCTTTGTGACCTTATTTGGGGTTTTCTCAGCAAAGATAACTGGAGTTGTTTGCCATTTCCTTCTTCAACTTATTTTACAGATGAAGAAACTAAGGCAAATAGGGTTCAATGACTTGCCCAGAGTCACACAGCTAATGAGTGTCTGAGACCACAGTTCAACTCAGGTTTTCCTGACTCCAGACAAGGCTCTTTATCTTCCCTACAGTGCTTCTAGCTAGCCCAATTTACATATACACAGGTATGAGAGGAGGGTGCCCATGCATGTGTGCAATATTTGTATATATGTGTGGGAACACATGTGTATCCACATGAATTTACACACATACATGCATGTACATATGTAGGCATACATATACTAACACACATGTCTGGTCACCCTCCCCTCATATATGAGGCCACCAGAATAATGCCAGGCTTAAGGAATTCTGCATGTCTATAGCCACTCAAAACCATAGCCATTGATGTTTACTTTATCCCTCCAGTCCATAAGAAGATGCTATTATAAACAAAGCTATTTAATGAAAGAGCAAAGTAAGAAAAGTCCTAATAAAATACTTCCTCCCATAAACCAAGGTGTACGTGTTTCTGGTATAGACCGGGCTCACACAACAAGGGTATATATGTAGGGAATAAGCATGACCAGTATGCATTCCTTTATGCTGCAGAACCACTCATTTCTCCTGGTGATGTTGTTATACTGTTCTTGCTGAACTTACAGATGCTTAGTTTGACATCTTCAATGGATAGATAAGGCTGCTTTGCTGGTGCCCAATGGTCTTGTGGAGGCTGCTGGCTGTGGTAGCCTCTGCTGGGTATTCTGCTTTTCAGAGATTATACAATTATACATAGAAAAGTTAAATATATATGTATATATATGTGTGTGTGTATACATATACATACATACATACATACATACATACATACATACACACACACATATATGAATAGAAAAGGTTAAAGGATTTCAGGGGCCACTTAGTCCAACCTTCTCAATTTACAAATGAGAGAGCTGAGATTGAGAGAGTTTAAGTGACTTCCACGAGATCATAAGTAAGCCTCAGAGGTGGAATTTGAATCCATATCCTCTGCCTCCTCCTGCAGTTATAGTCCAGGCCACTGTGCAGGCCATCTCAGCTCCAGTCTCTTTTAAAAACTAGAACCTCTTGGAGAGCAAGCTAACAACTTTTTAGACAGTCCCCATGGCCAGCTAGGCAAAGCCAGGCTGGATGAACCAGTCTAAGATTTCCTTTCTTTTCCAGACCTACCTCTGGGCAGAGATCTTAGACCTTTGTTAGAGGTGACTAAGTTTAGACGTCCCAAGGTCCTCTTTAGTTTAGCATGAAAATGAATTCAATCCAGAACAATAGGAAAGTTAAAGAGGCAAGGTCATTATTTTCCCCCTGTGTAGTTCATGTCTCAGCTTTTATTAAGCACATCTCTCAGCTTTGGTGCTTTTAAATAGTGTAAAACCTTTCAGGCTCTTTCATATAAGTTTTTATTTGAGGGGTATATCAGGCCAGCTGATACTCCTTAGATATCAGGGTTTGAACCAGAGAAGATCTTTCTTCCTTGACCACTAGAAAGCTTGGTGGGAGATTCTAAGTTATCCTGAAAGCCCTTTAAGTGGATAATGAAGTCAGGGGGTGGGAGGGGACAATGGAAAAAAAAAATTGTAAAGATTTTAATAGCAAACTCTTTTCACCATCAAGGGAAGTAATTAAAGCCACTATATTTTGACATTAACATTGCAGTCCTGGACATGCTTAGAGAAGGTAGAAATGGCATTAAAGAGATAATAAAAGCACCAGGATTAGGCTAACTGAATACAGAGAAGATCCACGCTGGAGGCAATATAATTGTGAAGGCATTAGGGAGTTGATTAGCTAGATACCTAAACTAGTTGAAGATATCAAAGAAATGGGGAAAATTTTTTTTTAGACTTTATTAATATAAAAAAGATTCTTGATGGAACTTCAATAACTATTGACCTATATTTCTCCTTTTCCATCTATATACAATTTTTATGAGAATCATCTCTGCTGTTTGAGGATATCCTCAATGAGGGAATGTGTAGGGAACAGGCAGAGTTCCACAAGCAATATTCCACAGTAAACCACATCTTTAGTATCACACAACTGAAAGCTATAAATAATACAAGATCCCCCTGTGTTTATTGTTTGTTGATTTTTAAGAAAGTTTTATTTAGTACAGCAAAATGCTATAAAGGCTGCCTTTCATGTATTGAGATTATTCAAGTCTGTAAGCAATACCAATGAGAGCTTTGATCCTGACTGTACCAGGCAAGGCATATGTATGATTATCAAAGATGTTCGCCACTGGGAGGGGAGATCCAGCACAGAGTCCAAGTTGAAGCTGGATGTGTTTTGGATTGTAAGGTATCCAAACGTTCCTGTATTTGTGGATGACATTATGCTGGTTGTAGCAAGCCTTGAAATATTATAGAATCTCCTTGATAGTATCTGTTACCATTCAAGAGAGTTGAGTCTAACCACCCACACAGTGTCAACCAATTGGATGAAAAATGTCTATTGCCAGGCTCAGGATAAGAAGTTAGATAGAGCCCTGGGCTTGGAGTCAGGAGACCTGAGTTCAAATCTAATCTCAGATACTTACTACTGTAGGACTCTATGCAAGATGCTTTAACCTCTTTTTGCCTCAGCTTCTTCAACTATAAAATGGGGACAAATGCCTACCTCTCAGGGTTATTGTGAGAGTCAAATGAGATAATTTTTGTCAAGTGCTTAGCACAGTGTAGGCACATAGTGGGGACAATAAAAATGCTTATTTCTTCCCTCACTATTCCTTTGATTTTCTAGAACTGCCTTTCCCTTATAAATATTATCTCTATCTGTTGGACTATATAGTCCTTCAGGGCAGGGACTAGAACATTTTTTGTATGTGCCTCCTTACATTCTGCCCAGTGCCTGGAACACGGTGGATGCTTGAGAAATGATTTTTGATTAATTCAGTAAATTGCAAAGATCCTTTAATGAGCCATAGAATTGTCCTTGGAACAAAAGGCCCACCTTTTTAATATGAATATTCTCCTGGAGTTGCTGTATGGATTTGAGTCATGGAATACTACAGTCCAAATAATTAAAACAATAATTTCACCCAAAGGACAATGGTAAGGTGCACAGTGGCTATGAGCATCTTGTAGGTTAAGGGAATATTGAAGCAGAATTGTGATAAATATTGCTAGGGAAATGTGTGAGTGAAAAAAAAGAGGTGACCCAAGGCCTTGTGGTCCAATGGAAGAAGTATAGGACTTGGAAGCACAGGGCCTGGATTTGAATCTGGTGGAAGCAAGTCCTATAAACCTCCCTACCTAGCTAGATTCTACTTCTAGCTAGCCTATTACAAGAAAACTACTCTTTCTCTTTTAGAAGAATATGCAATTTGGAGATATAGCAGTAAGACTGATTGATTACTGGCCATTGCTAGGCTGTGTCACATTGGAGAAGTTAGTTACTTCATGTCATTTATTCCCATCCCTCCATATATAAAATGGGGATGACGATAATGCATGATTACTTATGGGATATTTGGAATTCAGTGAATATGGCAAAGATATATTTAAATGCCTACTGTGTACAAGATGCTGGATAGTACTAAGGTCAGTAATACACAGTCCTTGTCCTCACAGAAATGGTAGGAACTCATAATTGTGGTGCAAATGAGGACATAAGTATGCACTTTCTGAGAGATTTCTGAGAGATTTCAAAGACCATCTCCATTTAATGGGGATCAGAGAACAGGCCATGTGGTACTATGCTAGACCTTGGAGTGTGGAGAGGAAAAAAATATCCTAGAGTCTGTAGTGTTACTGAATAGGAGAAGCTTACTCCTTTTGGTGTAGCCAACTTATTTAGAGGAGTGACACCTTCAATTTGTGGATTATCTAAGCAGCTAGGCAGTACAGTGGATGGAGTGCCAGACCCAAATTTAGTAAATCTGAGTTGAAATCCAGCATCAGATACTAGCTGTGTGACTTTGGGCAAGCTACTTAACCTCTGTATGCCTCAGTTTCCTTGTCTATAAGAGGAGGGTAATAACAGTATTCACCTCCTAGGGTTTTTTTGAGGATCAAATAAGATAACACACTTTCCAAACCTTAAATCACTATATATCACTTAATTCACCACCACCATCACCAAAACCACTGTTATTATCACCACTACCACCATCATCACCAGCACCATTATCATTATCATCACTGTCCCCATTATCCACATAATCCCACTCATCTTTGTTGCTTCTCTTCTGAGGTCCCTTCCAACTCTAAAGCTGTAATCCCATGATTTTCATTCTTTACATGGGGAAAATGATAGTAACCACTTGGTAGATGCTATTATTGTTATTTCCATTTTACAGATGAAGAAACTGAGCCTCAGAAGAGTTAAATGTTTAAAAAGAGTTAAAATCCCAGAGCCAAAAAGCTAGTAAATGTATGATGTGGTATTTAAAGTCTCAAGATCTAGGGAGTTTTACCAGAAGGAAGGCTGGTCATTGGCCATGACCACAGGGCTACAACTTACTCTCTGGGTTCTTTGTTACCTCTTAACAGCTGAGGGAGACATTCCTACCATTTGCCACAGTAGCTCTTGACCCATCAATCCACTTTGTTTTCCTTTTACCCCAAATCAGTCACAATCTGATTACAACACATACCCCAAAATCATATTCAGATAAAAAACAGAACAGAAAAAGAGGATTGGTTATGAGATCTGGAATGTATACTATTAGCTTTTTTTTTTTAACAGGGCAATGAGGGTTAAGTGATTTGCCCAGGGTCACACAGCTAGTAAGTGTCAAGTGTCTGAGGCCGGATTTGAACCCAGGTACTCCTGAATCCAGGGCCAGCGCTTTACCACTGCGCCATCTAGCTGCCCTATACGACTAACTTTTAAAAATAAAAAAATATAATAATAAAATTCAAGTCTTTACTTTCAAAACTGTCCTGTTTGTGCTTCCTTCTGAAGTCCCTTTTGTATTCTTATGAGCAGTTTTTAAAATGTTTCAATGACACTCCTGTTTTCTTTTTCTTTTTTGTAATTTGGCAACCCCATCCCCAATTATCAACTCCAATTAAAAACAAGAAAAATTTCCTTGTAACAATTAAGCGTAGTCCAGCAAAACACACCCATACATCTGCCATCTCTTTTCCTACCCTGAGTCCATCACTTCTCTGTAAAGGAGGTGGGTAACACACTTTGTCACAAGTCCTCTGGAGAGGTGGTTGGTCACTATGTTGATCAGAATTCTGAAGTTTTTTAGTCTTTCTTAATAATGTGATTGTCATTGTAGAAATAATTCTCTTAGTTCAGCCCACTTCACTCTGTTGGTTCCTACCTCCCAGGATTCTACAGTCATTTTCTCTGTCATTTCTTATAGTATGTTCCATTTCATTTGTATATTATAAAGTTGTTCATCCATTCACTAGCTAATGGACAAGCCCTTAAATTAATTTTTTTCTCTTCTTCTCCCTCAGTTTTTTTCTCCCCTCTCTTCCATTTCCCCTCCTCTCCCCAGTCCTCTCCTCCTTTTACCACTCTCCCTCCTTCAGAATCAGGAAGTTTGCTTTGCTTATCCCTTCCCTGGAATTATCACTCCTCCCCCATTAGTTTTTAGCTTTTCTGTGTGTGTGTGTGTGTGTGTGTGTGTGAAATCTATCACACCTGTATCGCTTGATGGGTGACAGAAATTTTAAAATTCCAGTCATATAAAATAGCTGATTGTTAGGGCAGGACAAGGGGTAGGGAAACAAAACAAAGGCCTGGAGATTGGGAGGTCTGGGTACTCCTTCTGACTTTGCTACTAATTAGATGTGTGCCCTTGAGCCCAACACTTGACTTTCCTAGGTCTCAGTTTCCTCGTCTGTAAAATTAGAGGGTTGGGGGGCTGCTAGGTGGCGCAGTGGATAGAGCACCGGCCCTGGAGTCAGGAGGACCTGAGTTCAAATCTGGCCTCAGACACTTAACTTAACACTTACTAGCTGTGTGACCCTGGGCAAGTCACTTAACCCCAATTGCCTCACTAAAAAAAAATAAATTAGAGGGTTGGACTTAGATGTTTTTCATTACTCACAACTTGAGCATTCTTTATTTAGGGAGGGATCAATCAATCAATCAACAAGCATATATTAAGTGTTCACAATGTGCCAGGCATTGTAGATACAAAGACAAAATGAAACAATCCTTGACCTCAAAGATCTTACCTTGTAGGGTTAGAGAGAGATATATACTTGTTCAGTCATTTTATTGTGTTCAATTCTCTGTAACTCCATTTGAGGTGTTCTTGGCAGAGATACTGGAGTGGTTTGCCATTCCCTTCTCCAGCTCACTTTGCAGATGAGGAAACTGAGGCAAACGGGGTGAAGTGACTTACCCAGGGTAACGCAACTAGTAAGTGTCTGGGGCAAGATTTGAAACCACAAAAATGAGTCTTTCTGACTCTAGGCTCAGTGTTTTATGTACTGAGCCACCTACCTGCCCCCAAGAGACATATACATGTAAGTAAATATAACCTCAATATGAAGTCATTTGGGGAGGCAGCACATTGTAGTACTGAAGGGCAGGGTGGGATCATGAAAGGCTTCAATGTAAAAGGGAGTACTTACCTGCCTTCCAGTTCCATCCTTTCCCAATCTCTCTTAATTTGAGTACCTTTCCTCTATTATTTATCCTGTTTCTAGCTTGTTTGTAAATAATTATTTGCTTGTTGTTTCCTCGTTCCATTGTAAACTCCTTGAAGAAAGGGACAATCCTTTGCCTCTTTTTGTATCCCCAGCATTTAGCACAATGCCTGGCACATAATATGAACTTAATCATTGCTTATTGACTGACTGACTTGAATTGAGCTTTGAAGGAAGGTAGGGATTCTAAGAGGCAGAGCTGAATTGGGAATGCATTTCTGGCAGAGTTTAACATAACTGAGAGAAAACATCAATTTAAAATTAATGAAGTCTAATTGAATTAAAATTAACCAATTTTATTCTTGTTTTCCCCTCTCTTTTCATTGTAACTAATTGTCTAATGAATGGACTCCAATAGTTCTTCTGGCAGGACAGGTATTTCTTGGTATGTAATTATTAGTTCAATAAGTCACATGCCTTTTTGAACTTCTGAGGCTTAATAGTAGCAGTGTTTATCCAGAGTTGTTGAGGGGAGTGAATAGAGTATGGGGAAGGTATTTTAGGGAGTGTTCCCTCTGCCTTTTTTATGTGAATGAAATGAGGAGAATTGGATCCCTGCAGTTTCTCTTCTTTCTCCATAGTGGGGAATGGAGGCCTTCCTATCCACTGGGGAGGCTGGTGGATCTCTTGAGTTGAGGAGGTCTGAGCTGAAGTAGGGCTAAAACCAGTTGGATGAATGTTCTGTATTCTCACACCAATATGGCGAGTTGTTCCCTTTTCAGCCTCCCTTTCCTGTGAATAAGGGGCTACCAGGCTGCCCAAGGAGAAACAAACTGACCCAGATAAGAAACAGAATAGATCCAAGCTTTTGTGCTGGTCGTCAGTAGATTTGGGCCATGAGTGGCCATTGCATTTCTAGCCCAGGCAAAATAGGAAGAAACTGTCAAAAAAAAAAAAAAAAAGGTACTTCAGGATACATTTTGTCCTTCAAATGGTGGGTTCTGCTGCTGTTGGTTAAATAAAACTCTTTTTTTTTCCTGGAAAGTCTTGAGACCTGTGAGAATTATTTTTATTTCATTATCATCCAGCTGACTCAAACCAATTTGGTTTTTATTTCTATGGGTTTATGGGTTTATGTGCCATAACTGCATATGCTTAATTGAAATCCTCTTTTCCTAGCGTTCTGACGGTGATTCGAATCTGTCTAGTGTGGCCTTCGGCTTCCAGACGTGCTCTTTGTCAGCTTTCCCTGCTTTGAGTCTCTTCCCATTCCAGTCTATGCTCCACACAGCTGCTAAGGTGATTTTCCCGAAGAGAAGGTCTGATCATGTCACTCATCTACTCAATGCCTACTGCCTGTGGGATCAACTATAAAATCTTCTGTTTGGCACAACCTGAGCCTTTCTTTGCACTAGGTGTCCCCTATGCCTACATTGTTTCCCTTGTCATATTAATATCTGCTTCTTAGAATCCCTGGCTTCCTTCTAGACTGGCCTTAAATGCCACCTCCTCCAGGAGGTCTTTCTTGGTTCGTCCAGCTACTGTTGCCATTCCCATTAAGGTTATTTTCAATCTGCTCTGTGTCTATATTTTACATGTATCAGCATGTCCTCCTCCTTGAGAGCAGAAACTTTCTTTTTTATTTTTCTTTTCAATTGATTCTGTATCTAGCTTGTTTATATATAGTTATCTGGGCAGCAAGGTGGCACAGTACCACTAGGAAGACTCATCTTTGTGAGTTCAAATCTATCCTCAGACACCTACTATATGTGACCTTAGGCAAATCACTTATCCATGTTTGCCTCAGTTTCCTCTTCTGTAAAATGAGCCAGAGAAGGAAATGGCAAACCATTCCAGTATCTTTGCCAAGAAAAGCCCAAATGGGGTCATAAAAAATTGGACATGATTGAAAATGACTGAACAGCAACAACATAGTTATTTTCGGGTTGTCTGCCCCATTAGTCTATGAGTTCCTTGAAAGTAAGAATTGTCTTACCTTTCTTTGTGTCTTCTGTACTTAGTACAGTTCATGGCACGTAGTAGGTGCTTAGTAAATATTTATTGACTGATTAAGTAATTGACTTAGCAGTCTGGTATGTAGAAAATGCTTAATGAATATTTTTGACTCTGTCATAGTTGACTGAATGAGTTTGACTGAGAAACTGGCCCTGGTTAGTTAGGACCCATTTTAGTGTACTCCTATTCCAAGTACACAGCCAATCAGCAGTCCAGCTCCTCATCATGTGGTTAGCAGACCGCATCAGTCACAAAATGTCTGTATCTGTTTCACAGTCCACTTGGGGATGACATCAACTCAGCACACCATGAATGCTCATAAGCACTGGGCTCATTGGCCACTCCCCTGTTACTCTTAAAAATCTGTTTGCTTTTGTTGTGGTGGTTTTCGATAAGGCTATAAGATGCCTATAGTAACTCAGAAAGGGTTCCATTAATTTAGATATTTGAGGTTCAGGGGGTGTGGAGGAGTGGATTAACCTGATGTGCTAGGAAATAGAATGAAGGAACTTGCCTAGGGCATCTCAGTTGTAAGGAATGAAATTCCTTTCTTCTGATTAGCTACTCTGTGAACAACAGTGGTATGCAATTTGTTCATTGGGTTGGAGAGCTGTTGTCACCTTACTTTCAAAATCTTTGAGTTACTAAAGTGGTGTTAAGATTATACTTGTTAGAATGTCATGGAAAGGGGTTCTGTGATTACTAGGTTCCAGGCATATAAGGTTTTATTTTTTTTGGTGGGACAATGAGGGTTAAGTGACTTGCCCAGGTTCACACAGCTAGTAAGTGTTAGTGTCTGAGGTCAGATTTGAACTCAGGTCCTCCTGAATCCAGGGCCGGTGCTTTATCCACTGTGCCACCTAGCTACCCCCCATATAAGTTTTCATAGAACTAATGAATGTCCTGGGCATGTAGGAAGTTGGCATACTTTGCTTCAGCATGAGCATCATCTACTCTTTTGGACTGTCATTCTCTTCTTCTTCCCCCTTGATGTTTCTGCTTGCTGACACATAAGGGAGTGATAAACATGCCCTGGTAGGTGAGCTTATTAGTAGTTTTGTGTACTTAGCATTACTGATCTGTTCTTACCCCTCAAAGTGTGTTGTGACTTAAGTCAAAGCAAATAATGTTAATTAATGTAGAATGAAGGTGTAAGGAACCCAATAGAAACTGTTCTATGATTAAAGTATGTCCTATAAATGATGTAACAAGACAGGATTTCTAGGATTCATGGTATTTCAGAAGATCCTTTACAGAAGGAGGGTTGGTAGTTTAGGGAGAAGGTAGTCCATGTGGTGGGGGCAAGTAGGTGATATAGTGGATAGAGCACTGGGCTTGGAATCAGGAAGATCTGAGTTTAAATCTGTCCTTACAAGCTGTGTAATCCTGGGAAAGTCACTAAACTCCTATTTGCCTCAGTTCCTCCTCTGTAAAATGATCAGGAGAAGGAAATGCAAACCACTTCAGTATCCTTGCCTAATAAAGTCTATGGGGTCACAAAGAGTCAGACTTGACTAACAGACTGAACAACGACAGCAACAACAAAAGTCCACTTGGTACATTGCAGGAAAATGAGGAATGTTGGTATACCTTAACCCCAAAGTATGACTAGCTTCAAACAAATTCTGACTATAAATTTCCTTTCAAAAATAAATTTTGTATCATGGATGAGCAAAGCCAGAAGAATCTGGAGACACTGATTCATTAAAAAGTTAACAAATTTAGTACTTGTAAGCATTCTATTCAGCTGCTGAGGAAGAATCCAAGACAAGAAGGATGTTGTCCTTTGCCCTTGAGTAGCTAACAGTCGAATAAGGGAGGTGTATATATGTGCATATATATGTGTGTGTGTGTGTGTGTGTGTGTGTAAATAATCTATACATACTATGTGTATATGTACACACATATACCTGTATACACATGCACATATACATATACATATACACACATACACATACAGACCCAGAGTAGGAAACATATGGCATAGGCTTCTGGAATGTCCAGACTGGCTAGAGTTATGATCCTGGGTGTTGGTCTTAGCTCTGCCATTGACTAGTTGTATGGTAGAGTTGTTTCAAACCTCTGGGAGCCTCTGTTTCCTCCTTTTTTAAATGAGGAGGGTTGGCTTAAATCTCTGAGGTTTCTTCTGCTCTGACTTCTAGGACAAACACTTCCCTAGGAGGGAATTCCTATAGGAATCTGCTAAAACTCTTCTAATGTTATCTTTCTATTTGAACACATATGTCTTTCACCTAAGCTTAAAAGTATTTTATAGACATTATCCTTGGTGTGTTATTTTTAATTTAAAATTTGTTGCTGTAATGATTTACAAAACTCATGTATATTTTATGTGTGGGATTCTATTCTTACATTTCTGTATTACTAAACTTGAAAAACTTCCCACATGAGTCAGTTTATACTCTATTCCTTTCCTTTAAATAGCACATTTTAAAACTGTAAGAGAAAAATAATTGAATTTAAATTTGTCTAATCTGTTACCTTAATTTCACTAGACCCAAACTTTTAGAACCACTTTCTTTTAATTAGAATTTTATGTTTTATTATAGTTTTGCATTTACTTTTCTGTAGCTTTTTTTGGGGTGGGGGAAGGCAAGTTGAAGTTAATATCTCTAAGTTAGGCTGGAGAGCAGTTAGTTCTATTTTTTAGCTTGAACTCTACCATTAACTAGCTATCTGACTTTGGTCAAATTGTTTCACCTCTCTTGGCTTAAGTTTTCTTATCAGTAAAATGAGAGGGTAAATAAATCAATCAATAAACATTTGTTAAGCCCTTCAATATTAAACACCAGGTACTGTGCTAAATGCTGGGAAAACAAAAGGAGGCAAAAAATAGTCCCTGTCTTCAAGGAGCTTATAATCTAATGGGAGAGACAACATGCAAATAAATATATACAAAGCAAACTATATACAGTATAAATAGGAAATAATTAACAGAAGAAAGGTGTTATTGTGGAAGGCTTCCAGTAGAAAGTGAGATTTTAGTTGGGACTTAAAAGGGAGGTCAGTAGTTGGAGCAGAGCTGGGAAAACTTTCCTGGCATGGTGTTCTTTTTACCTCTAATGGTATAGTGTAGTGGTTCTCAAAGTGTTTTCTCAGGACCCCTAGTTGTAACAGAGGTGAAAACTACTTTCATGATAATACTAAGACATTTTTCCTAGTAAAATACTCCTTCCTTTTCCAACTATGTATCTGTGTAAGGCTGTGTTTTCTTCATAGACTTCACCCAAAACAATAGATTGAGTACATAAGCATAGCTGAGGATTCAACTGTTTTCTATTAAGCTAGACATTAAAGCAACTTGCAAATATGTAAAAACAATGCCATTTTTCTCACTAATTGTTTTTTGGAAAATATAGGGTTTTTTGAGGGCAATAATGTTATTTATATTAACATGTCATTATTGTTATTTTAAAATGAAATAAAACATTTTAAGAATTTATCTGTTTTAATTTCTAATAGGGCAAATATTGATAGATAGAACCACATAAACAAAGGCTTTTGAGGTCCTCAGTCATTTTTAAGAGTATAAATAGTCCTGAAAGCAAAAAGTTTGAGAACCGCTAAGGAAGTGGAAATGACTAGACCTGCAATGGAAAAAAACTGAGACAAAATCTTGTCTCTTCTCTTTATTAGCTGTGTGATGGCAGGCAGGAAAATTAATTTCTCCTAACTTCTTAATCTATAAAATGGGGATGATGATATTTGCACTACCAATCTCATAGAATTGGGATCAAAGTGATTTTTAAATTATAAAGCACCATATAAATGAGTGACAGTTCATTAGGGAAATCTACATGTGGAAAGATAAGTGATTTGCTTAGATTTTGAAATTAGTTCTCAGGGAAGCCAAAACTAGAACCTGGATTTTCTATTCTGTACACTGAACTAATCAATCGGTAGACTCCAGGTTAAGAACTCTTGTTTGAAATTAACATCAAGTGGGGCAGCTAGGTGGCACAGTGGATAGAGCACTGGCTCTGGAGTCAGGAGGACTTCAGTTCAAATCCAGCCTCAGACACTTAACATTTACTAGCTGTGTGACCCTAGGCAAGTCACTTAACCCCAATTGCCTCACACAAAAAAAAAAAAGAAAAAGAAAAGAAAAAAAAAGAATTAATATTAACTGGAGGTGGAGGCAAGATGGCAGAGAAAAGGCAGTATTTATCTGAGCTCTTCCCAAAACCTCTCATGCCACCTTTAAATAATGCCCCCAAACAAGTTCTAGAGCAGTAGAACCCACAAAAGGATAGGGTGAAACAATTTTCCAGCCCAAGACAACTTAGAAGGTTGTCAAGAAAGGTATATTGCACCAGTGTGAGAGTTGGACCCAGTCCAGCATGGTCTGTGGCTGCGCAGACTGGGACACAGAAAACCAGGAGAAGGCCTTGGGATCCACTGAATCATCAGTGGCAGTGGATACTTCTGAAACTCTCAGCCCACAGATGTTAAGGGGGTCAAATAACTTGTCAGAAGAAGGGGTCTCTTTGCTGGCACTGGGGACAGGACTCTGTTGCTTTGCCCATACTTGGATCTGGGTCACAGTCCTGTGTAGCAGTTCCAGGGTGAGGAGGAGCACCAGCACATCAGAGCTTGTGGCTATAGGGGAGCAGGGATTGTGGTCACAGCTCTGGGGCAGAAAAGAATGCATGTGGTCTTTCACAGATCAGACCACAGGCCAGGAGAGTAGTAAACACATCTTTTCTCTGTTCATACCACCTTGAAAGAACTGAAAACTTACAGGTTCCTAGAAGCATTTCTGAAAATACTTGCACAAAACCCCTGAGGCTTGGGGCAGTGCACCTTTCACGCTGGAAGCAGAGCCCTACTTTAACAAAGAGTTAAAAGTGAGGAAATAGACTGGAAAAAATGAGCAAACAACAGGAAAAATTCTGACTATAGAAAATTACTGTGGTGACAAGGAAGATCAAAACACACACTCAAAAGAAGACAACAAAGTCAAAACTCCCACATCCAAAGCCTTATAAATATATGAATTGGTCTCAGGCCATGGAAGAGCTCAAAAAGGATTTTAAAAGTCAAGTAAGAGAGGGAGAGGAAAAATTTGGAAGAGAGATAAGAGTGATGCAAGAAAATCATGAAAAAAAGTAAAAAACTTGGTAAAGGAGACAAAAAATACTGAAGAAAATAATACCTTAAAAAATAGAATACGCCAAATGGCAAAAGAGGTACAAAAATCTAATGATGAGAAGAATGCCTTAAAAAGCAGAATTGGTCAAATAGAAAAAGAGGCACAAAAATTCACTGATAAAAAGAAGTCTTTAAAAAGTAAGATTGGCCAAATGGATAAAGAAGTACAAAAACTCACTAAATAAAATGACTCTTTAAAAATTGGAATTGAGGAAGTAGAAGTTAATGACTCTATGAGATATTAAGAAACAACATTACAAAACAAAAAGAATGAAAAAAATAGAAGACTATGTAAAATATCTCATTGGAAAAACAACTGACCTATAAAATAGATCTGGGAGAGATAATTTAAAAATTATTGAACTTCCTGAAAGTGATGATCAAAAAAAGAGCCTAGACATCTTATTTCAAAAAATTATCTAGTAAAATTGCCTTGACATTCTAGAACCAGAGGGTGAAACAGAAACTGAAATAATCCACCGATCACTTCCTGAAAGAGATCTCAAAATGAAAGCTCCTAGGAATATTATAGCCAAATTCCAGAATTCCCAGGTCAAGGAGAAAATATTGCAAGCAGCCAGAAAGAAACAATTCAAATATCATGGAGCCACAGTCAGGATAAAACATGATTTAGCAGCTTTTACATTAAAGGATTGGAGGGCTTGGAAAAATAATATTCCAGAGGTCAGAGGAGCCAGGATTAAAATCAAGAATCACTTACCCAGTAAAACCAGGTATAATCCTTGGGGGAGGAGGGAGGGATGGATATTCAATAAAATAGAGGACTTTCAAGCATTCCTGATGAAAAGACCAGATCTGAATAGAAAATTTCACTTTCAAATACTGAACTGGGGAAGCAGAGAAAAGTAAACAGAAAAAGGAAATCATAAGGGACTAAATAAGGTTAAAGTTTTTACATTCAAACATGGGAAGATGATACTTATAGCTCATAAGAACTTTTTTATTGTTAGGGCAGCTAGAGGGAGTATATATACACAAAAGGGACAAGTGTGAATTGAATATGATGGAACAATATCTAAAAAATAGAATTAAGGGATGAGAGAGGAATGCACTGGTAGAAAGTGAAAGGGAGAGGCAAAATGGGGTAAGTTATCTGACATAAGAGGCACAAAAGAGCTTTTACAGTGGTGGGGAAGATGAGGAGGCGGCTGGCAACAGCTGAACCTTATTCATTAGAATTGGCTCAAAAAGCAATTAACATACACATTCAATTGGGTATAGAAATCTATCTTACCCCACAGGAAAGTAGGAGGGGAAGAAGATTAGAAAAGTGGGGAGTGCTCATAGAAGGGAGGGCAGATTTGGGGAAGCAGGAGTCAGAAGCAAAACACTGAGGAGGGACAGGGTGAAAGGAGAAAGAGAATATAATAAATAGGGGAGAAATAGGATGGAACTGATGGAGTCTGAATATAAATTGAAGCATTTTAAAATTTTCTTTATTATTATTAGGTTTTTATTTTGGTCTGTTTGTCTGTGTTTGTGTCTGTGTGTGTGTGGGGGGGCAATGAGGGTTAAGTGACTTGCCCAGGGTCACACAGCTAGTAAGTGTCAAGTATCTGAGGCCGGATTTGAACTCAGGTCCTCCTGAATCCAGGGCCAGTGCTTTATCCACTGTGCCACCTAGCTGCCCCCCTGGTCTGTTTTCTTTTACAACATGACTAATATGGAAATATGTTTTGCATGACTGCACATGTATAACCAATATCAAATTGCTTGCATTCTCAATAAGGGGTGGAGAGAGGGAGACAATTTGGAACTCAATTTTAAAAATAAATGTTGAAAATTGTTTTTACATGTAATTGGGGGAAAATAAAATACTAAATTAAAACTTAAAAAAAAAGAAATGAATACTATCACCATCACAGAGATCAAGTGGTTGCTGATTGAGGCACTTTCTAGGGTTTTTTGGTTTCTTCATTAAAGTTATGGCTACATAGCGGTCTTATATAAAGTTTCCTCCTTATGGTAGTGTATGCTTCTGTTTGTCGCTGGATCACATTTTGGATACCAATAGCCAAGTTAATAGTTATAGAAAGTAAAGAAACTGTAATTATTAGCCTCCTCTGTGCCCTTTTTCATCATTCTGCCACTGTCACTGTACCCAGTGGAAAGAGAAAGCAAAGGACTGGGGGCCATAGTGGATTTTTGTTTTATAGGCTGCTATGACCAAATAATTAATCACTTGGTATATAGGCTCATTTCCTCTGTACTTAGTCAGACTGGTCCTTAAAAAATATATTGTTTGTTGCGAGGATTGTACTTAACCTTTACACCAATGGTAGAATCTATCACATTTTGTACT
The DNA here is from genome assembly GCF_019393635.1 of Dromiciops gliroides. Lineage (NCBI taxonomy): Eukaryota > Metazoa > Chordata > Mammalia > Microbiotheria > Microbiotheriidae > Dromiciops > Dromiciops gliroides. Next base: position 240,365,496 of record NC_057862.1, on the reverse strand, counting down.
TCACCAGCAAAGTCTTCAAAGAGTTGTGGTTATCATCCCTTTCCTGCAATGACGCGTTGTAGTAGGCTTTTACAGATATGTTGATTTTAAAAATTAAGTGATGGGTAAATAAGACTATGTTTATGACCCCCTTTTGCACTCAGAAGTTTTTATATTCTAACTAATAAAGGGGAAGAGATTATTTTTATTCATATCTTCATTTAGCACTTATTTATTGTGTCTATGATGTCCAAATCACTGTTATTGAAGGAGATACAAAAGATAATTAGTATACAGTTTCAAACCTCCTGAAGTTTAGAATTTACTTAAGAGGAAGAATATGACCATTATACAATAATTATAGTTGATAAAGGATCATTAGAGATGGGGGAGTGAAAAAGATCATTAAGTTTGGATCCAGAAGATCTCATCTTGACTCCCACTTAGGTGATGCAGTGGATAGAGCTTGCAAAGTGCTTAGTGCAGTGTCTGGAGCATGTTGTTTAGTTTTTTGTTCAGTCATGTCTGACTCTTCATGACCCCATTTGGGGTTTTCTTGGCAAAGGTACTGGAGTGATTTGATGTTTCCCTTCTCCAGCTCATTGTAACTTGCCCAGGGTTACACAGCTAGTATGTGTCTGAGGCCAGATTTGAACTTATGAACATGAGTCTTCCTGACTCCAGGCCTGGCACTCTATTCACTTTACCACCTAGCTGCCCTATACAGAGTAGACATTTAATAAGTTTATTCATTCGTTAATTTGTTCATTTGTTCATCCCTCCCTCCCTCTCTCTCTCTTTTTCTTCTTTTCTTCCTTCCTCTCTTTTTTATTTCCTCCCTCTAGGAGTTCAAATTCCAGTGAGGGAGACAGTATACAAACAACTATGTACATTTAGTATATATGCAGGAAAAAGTTAGAGGTACTCTTGGAAGAAAAGCATTAGCATTTAAGGGGACCAGGAAATGCCTCTTTTAAAAAGTGCAATTGTAGGGGCAGCTAGGTGGCACAGTGGATAGAGCACTGGCCCTGGAGTCAGGAGGACCTGAGTTCAAATCCAGCCTCAGATACTTAACACTTACTAGCTGTGTGACCCTAGGCAAGTCACTTAACCCCAATTGCCTCATCAAAAACAACAACAACAACAACAAAAATGCGATTGTATTTGGGACTGGATGGAATCCAGGGTTGTTAAGAGTTGGAGATAAGGAGGCAGAGCATTTCAGACCTGTAGTGAAAAGGGACAGAGAGAGTGTCACAAACAAAGAACAGAAAGGAAGCCAGTGCCATTTGTCCATAGAATATGTGGAGAGAATTGAAGTTCAAAGGGGACTGGGAAGGTAGGAAGAGACAAGTTTGTGAAAGACATTAAAAACCAAACACTGGGGTTGAGTAAGGGGTTGACATCATCAGGCTTAAACTCTACAAAGATCACTTTGGCAGCTAAGAGGAAGGTGGATTAGAATGGGAAGACAATTGCAAAAGTCCAGGCATGAGGTGATAAGGGCTATAGCAAGCTAGCAACACTGTTAAAGGAGAGAAGGGTGATTTGAAGGTAGAATTGATGGAATTTGTCAACAGATTGGATGTGAGGAGTGAGAAAAAGCGCGTTGAGGATGACACAAAGGTTGTGAAACTTGGTGTCTGAGAGGATGGTATCTAGTAATTGATAAGTTTGGAAGAGGAGAGGGTTTAGGGGGAAAGATAATCTGTTCATTTTTGGAAATGTTGAATTCAAAATGTCTATGGGATGTCCAGCTCGAGATGTCCAATAGGTAGTAGGAGATACAAGACTGGAAGTCAGGAGAGAAATTAGGGCCAGAAAAACAGATGTGAGAATCATCTACATAGAATTGAATCCCTGGGATAAGATGAGATAAAGCAAGAAGAGGAAGGAAGGAAGGAAGGAAGGAAGGAAGGAAGGAAGGAAGGAAGGAAGGAAGGAAGGAAGGAAGGAAGGAAGGAAGGAAGGAAGGAAGGAAGGAAGGAAGGAAGGAAGGAAGGAAACTTTTGTCTGGTTTCTATTTCACCTCCAGTTGCTTTAGTAACTTTATACCTGTGGTTACCTTTTATATGCACATGATACACACATATGCATATGAAAGTGTATTATGTATATGTGTACATATATAATGTGGAAATTATATCCCATTAGAATATAAGCTCTTTGAGCTTAATAAAAACTTATTCATTGATTGATTTTGTTTTTAATTCATAGTCTTTGTTTCCCCAAGTATTATTCTAAGTAAATTTCACTGATAGGTTATGAAAGTTAGATGGCTTATTTAGCATTGCACAGCTAAATATGGTAGAGGCAGGATTAGATGCTGCTTCTCTTTGGATGGTAGTATCTAAACTATTTACCAATCCTTGCCTTATAATTCCTTAAAAACTTCAGGACGAAAAATGGAGAAAGATCTGTGTGGTTTTTTTCCTTAGAACTTGCCAAAAGACAGTTCTTTTTTTCAATTTTTTTTTTTTTTTGCATAAAGTAATCTCATCTTCAATTTTCCTTCTAGAGTGAGTGAAGACTTTCAAAATGGCTCAGGGAACCAGTGATCAGAGTGCAGTGGGTATTGCTGATCCAGAAGAGACTACTCCAAATATGATCGTCTACAGAAAAGTAAGGCATTTTGGTTCAGTCCCTATGTAGGTGATGGAGTTGTACATGGCTGTTTGAATTGGATATTGGAAAAATGTTGTTTCCAAGTTTTGGCTGATGTGTGTTTTCCAATTATAGTGGATTTTTAAGTCCTCTGATTCAAGGCAAAATGGGTTTTTTTCATTAGGTGGAATGAAACATTTTGAGAAAGGTTATACTTTTGGTTATTGTGTGAATCTAAAGGCTCAATTAAGCAATGTGAGTACTGACCTATTGCCTTCTTACTGCAAGTTGAATATAGTATTGCAGTACTTTCCAAACTAATTTGACCACAGAACACTTTTGGGGTTAAATTTTATTGATGGAACTTTATTATAAATGCCAACCTTTGCACTTAAGGACATGGACACATAGGGAGGCAATGGTGTAGGGAGGTGGGAATATCAGTTATAGCCAGAATTATGACACAAGTTGGATGTTCACTCTTGTAGCCTCTCCCTCTTATGAACAGAGGAAGGGTTATAGACCTTACTGATCTGATGTATGGGAGTTAAAGTCAAAGGTTGGTAAGGGAGGATGATGTTGTAGCCTGGTTGGAGAGTCTGTCTGTAGTTGGAGTAGCCCTTTCTTAGGTGACTTACTAGAATTGCAATTTTCATGCAAAATTAGGGTTCTCCAGTGTTGGTACTGTATTGTTATTGTTGCTGAGTTGCATGTCTGACTCTGTGTGACCCCATGGACTTTTGTTCATGGGGTTTTCTTGGAAAAGATACTGGAGTGGTTTGCCATTTCCTTCTCCCAGTGTGTCCCCATACAGAGGAAGAACTGAGGCAAATAGGGGTTAAGTGACTTACCCAGGGTCACAAGGCTAGTATGTATCTAAAGCTGAATTTAAACTCAGATTTTCTGGGCTCTAAACCCAGTGCTCTATATTGTTTATATACAACGACCCATGACTGAACAACTCAGTGACAACAACAATACAGTACCAACACTAGAGAACCCTAATATTTCCCATGTCTGACTCTATGTGACCCCATGGACTTTTGTTCATGGGGTTTTCTTGGAAAAAAATAATTGGCTTTTGTAATTTATGTAATAAAACAAGCATTTCCATAACAGTTTAATAAAAGGTGATTGCACATGAAACTACAAATCTATTATGTCCACCTTGCTATTCTTTTTTTTTTTAGTGAGGCAATTGGGATTAAGTGACTTGCCCAGGGTCACACAGCTAGTAAGGTTTTTTTTAAGTGTCTGAGGCTGGATTTGAACTCAGGTACTCCTGACTCCAGGGCTGGTGCTCTATCCACTGCACCACCTAGCTGCCCCCGCTATTCTTTTTAAACATATAATAAAGTTATTATTTAAATTTCCTTTTTGGAGGTACAGCTAGGTGGTACAGTGGATAAAGCACTGGCCCTGGATTTAGGAGGACCTGAGTTCAAATAAGGTCTCAAACACTTGACACTTACTAGCTGTGTGACCCTGGGCAAGTCACTTAACTTTCATTGCCCGGCCAAAAATAAATAAATAAATGAATTTCCTTTTTTTTCCTTCCCTCTTCCTCACCATTGCCCTAGAGATGGCTACCATTAGATATTTTTAAGTATCAATATGATGGCATTTCTACATTCTTCTGCTTTGTTTTCTTCTCAAATCATTTTATTCTTGACTAAATAGTCGTATTTCTTAATTCCTTGATTTAAAAGTAGAGTTGTAAGTGACAGGGGTATTGAAGTATGTCAATGATATGTATTGAAGGTAACTGCTTAAACAGTCATGATAAGGAAAAGATTGTAGTGCTAATAATAGAGGATGTGATATAGAAGAGTCAAAGGTTGGTAAGGGAGGATAGGGCTGAGGCCTGATTAGAGAGGCCTTCTGTGGTTGGGGAAACCCCTTTTTATTATTTAAAAATTTTTTTTTAATTTAATTAAATTTTGGGGGGTAATAAACATTTTTATTTATGGGTTTGGGTTCCAATTTTTATCCCTCCTTCCCTCTCTCTGAAGTGGAAAGCAATCATATATGGGTTCTATCTGTATGATTATGTAAAACATTACCATATTTGTCATTTTGTACAAGAAAACTTGATTTAAAAAATGAAAGAAAGTGAAAAATAACATGCTTCAGTCTGTTCCATCAATAGACATACTTTCTTTGGAGGTGGATAGTATGTTTCATCAATAGTCCTTTGGAGTTGTCTTGGATCTTTATATGTTAAGTCTAGTCAAATCTTTCACAGTTCTTTATCAAACAGTATTGCTATCTCTGTGTGCAATGTTCTCTTGGTTCTGCTCACTTCACTATATGTCAGTTCATACAAGTCTTTCCAGGCCTTTCTGAAATCATCCTGCTTATCATTTCTTAAAGTACAATAATGCTTCCATCGCCTTCATAAACCACAGCTTGTTTAGTCATTCCCTAATTTATGGGCATTTCTTTGATTTGTAATTCTTAGCCACCATGAAAAGAGCTGCTATATATATTTTTGTACAAATAGGTCTTTTTCTCTTTTTGGGGATGTCTTTGGGATATAAACCCATCAGTGGTATTTCTGGATCAAAGGGTATGCACAGCTCTCTTTGTGGTGGCAAAGGATTGGATATCAAGGGAATGCCCATCAATAGGGGAACAGCTAAACAAGTTGTGGTATATGAATGTAATGGAATACTATTGTGCTATAAGAAATGATGAGCAGGAGGAATTCAGAGAAAACTTGAAGGACTTACATGAACTGATGTTAACTGAGAGGAGCAGAACCAGGAGAACATTGTACACAGTAACAACAACCTTGTGTGATGAACAATGGTGACAGACTTGGCTCTTCTTAGCAATGCAATGATCCAAAACAGTTTTAAAGAACTCATGATAGAAAATTTTCTCAACATCCAGAAAAAAGAACTGTGAATTATGAATGCAGATTGAACCATACTGTTGCTACTTTTGGACTTTTTCCCCCTTCTTTTTTGAGGTTTTCCCCTTGTGCTCTGATTCTTCTTTCATAAGATGACCAATGTAGAAATATGTTTAATGTGATTGTACATATACAACCTATATCAGACTACTTTCCATCTTGGGGAGGAGGGAGGGAAGGGAGGGTGGGAGAAAAAATTTGGAACTAAAAATCCTGTGAAAACAAATGTTGAAAACTATCCTTATATGTAACTGGAAAATAATAAAATACTTTTAAAAAGGGTATGCACAGTTCTATAGCCCTTTGGGCATAGTTACAAATTTCTCTCCAGAATGGTTGGATCCCACTCCACCAACAGTGGATTAGCATCCCAGTTTTCCCACATCCCCTTCAACATCCAATATTTTCCATTTTTGTTTTATGTGCCACTCTGATAGGACACCCCTTTTCATATGATTAACTGGAATTGAAACTTTCATGCGTCATAAAAATACTTGGGTTTCATAAAACATAGTTTGAAAAATATCAATACTTTGAAGACCTATGATTTTATCAGTGTTGGTTCTGTACTTACATAAAATGCCCCCATAAATCTACTGGTAGATACCTATTATAGGCCACTAGGTGGTGTAATGGATAGAGTGCTGGGCCTAGAGTCAGGAAGACTCATCTTGAGTTGAAATCTGGCCTCAGACGCTTAATAGCTGTGTGACTCTGGGAAAGTCAATTAATCCTGTTTGCCTCAGTTTCCTCAATCTGTAAATTGAGCTGTAGAAGGAAATGACAAACCACTTCAGTATTTTTGCTAAGAAAACCCAAAGAAAGGGGTCATGAAGAGTTGGACACAACTGAAAGGACTGAACAACAACAACAACAAATCACTATACTTTAGAGAAGGGGATCTTGTTCAGGTTGAAAAAGATGGTGTAATAGATGGATTGCTGGATGTGGAGCCAGAAGGACTTGAGTTTGAATCCTGTTTCAAACACTTATAAGCTGTGTAACCCTGGCTGAATTTCCAAACCTTTGTTCAGCTTCAGTTTCTTCATTTGTAAAATGAAGATAATAATAGCATCTGTCATATGGGGTTGTTGTGAGGATCAAATGAGATAATGTGTAAAGTGCTTTAGCCAACCTTAAAGTGATGTACAAATAATAATAATGCCATTATTATTATCATCCATGCTCTGTGACTGTGATTATTTTAGAATGTTTTTTTTTTTTTATCTTTTTCTCTATTAGGACTTTTCTTCAGGTAAGAAGTGCTGTTTTTTCACTCAAGTCCTACAATGATATCTTAATGTGGCTTGCAAATGGCCCTATATTCTAAGCCTGCACAATGCTTGGCACATAGTAGGCACTTAATAAATGCTTATTGATTAATTGATAGAAGGCTGTGGCAGAAGATTTCAAACTATGGCAGGTCTAACTACCTAAGAAAGGCTTAAAGTGTAAGCATGGCAATAATTATACCTAAAGCTAGCATTTATATAGGGTTTTAAGATTTGCAAGGCATTTTACAAATATTTTATCTTTATTTCACAAAAACCCTGGAAAATTGCTGCTATCAATTATCCCCTTTTTTGCAGATGAGGAAACTGAGTCAGAGTTTAAGTGACTGTGCTCAGGGTCACATAACTGACAAATGTCTGAGAACGGATATGAACTTGGTTCTTCTGAGCCTGAGTCCAGCACTATCCACTGTATGTTCAAAGTCCTTTTGAAATAATCTCATTTTATCATTACAAGAGCCGTGAAAGGTAAATGCTATTTATTATTATTATTATTATTATTATTTTGCAAATGAGGAAACTGAGGTCAAGTGATTTTCTCAAAATCATTTGGCTGACAAGTGTCTAAGGCCAATTTTGAACTTTGATTCTTTCTGATTCCAAGTTCAGTGTTCTATCCACTGTGCCACCTGGCTCCTAGTGATGGTGCTCTTGGTGAATGGATATGTCTGTAAGTCTGAGGACCCTCCTAAGTTGAGTTCAGACAAACTTATCACCAGGTTGGCTACAGTATGATGATTTTTTTGGCCATAGTATTCCATGAAGAATGTAGAGAAAAGATTGATTTTTATATGGATAAAGGGAATTACCACCTGATATATACTATATCCTTGAAGAATGAAAATTATAACATTCCAATTGTGGCTTTATGACTACACTGTGGTTAACTATCTTTTTCTAACAAATCTTTGACAGTATAGATCAGTAAAGATGGGCCATTAAGCACTGAATCATTGAGGAAATATTAACTTTTTATTGACCAGATTCAGGGATAGATTTTAGTTTCTTCACAGAGCAAAGTCCTCTCCATTTAAAACTTGGTCCTCAATCAGTCATTCAGTCAATTAACACTTAATATCTCTCTTTCTCATGTTTTGTAACCCTTAAAGGACTATTGTGAGACTATATTAGGGGTGCTTTAAAAAAAGAAATTACTTTGAGCTTTTCAATAAATATAACATTGCAGAACACAAATTAGAAGGAATTTATATATAACACAGCTGTTGGAAAAGATTATTTTGTTTTAATAATATGATATCCAGCTGTAAAATGTTGAGATTCATCATATCCTGGGATGTTCTCATATTTTCTTTGGTCTATTATGACATATGGGAATTTTGCCCAAATAAACAGTCAATTGAAGTAAGTCAAATCAAGAAGCATTTATTTGAGTACTAGCTGTGTGCTAAGCATAAATGCTTGGGAATACAAATACAAGCAGAAAGAGTCTCTGCCCTCACGGAGTTTATATTCTGATGGGGGAAGACAAAAAATAAAAGGAAACTGAAAAGTGGTGGTGGGAGAGTGTGTGTGTGTGTGTGTGGGGGGCAGAGATGAATGTAACTAGCACAGGGCATGGTAAAAAGAAAGTCCAAAGAATAAGAAGAGTACCCTGGAAAGAAATGAATACATGAATGGCCTGGGCCTCTTCTATAAAATGGAAGTTCTTGGGGAAAGAAGTCAATCAGAGGAAGAAGCTACAGGGGCAGAGGGTACTTCAAATGTTTGTGGTGTCAGGGGTCTGGTGAACTTCCTGGTTAAAGAGATTTCTGTGGCATAATAGAGAAAGCAATGGTATTTAAACAGAAACTTTACTCGACTATTGCTGATGCATTGGGGCATGGATGGATCAAGAGATTTAAAAGATCTTCGCCTCCTTTTGAGTAAAGATGCTGTTATTGTTGGCTTTGCTCTCTCTCATTTCAAATTTAACAATTTTTTTTCCTGCTCCAAAACATGGAGTCTAGCACTTAGACTCTAGTGATATAACAGGTTGATATTCCTTGAGCTATTAAAGAATAGTTGCTATGATGCAGAACAGGATTCAAGTCTCATATTTTGCTCATGTTACTCAGGAACTAAGAGTAAAAGTGGTTTGTGGGACTTGGGTGGAAAGCAAGAATTGTAAGAAGCATGACAAGTATGGGAATGAAAAATAGGCATGGGAGTAATTAGATCTTCAGGTCAGATCAGGGAAGGAGAAACTAGACAGGGAGTCAGGCCATCAAACACCAGTAGAATTAAGGATCCTCATGAAAGAGATAGAGCCCCTCTCTCAGAAAGCCTTGGACACCACACCCACTATGTCATCAATCAATCCAGGACCTCGAGGTGGGAGTCTGCTTATTTGATTCTATCTATGGCTCACTGAGGACCAAGGCTTTAAATGGCAAGGGCTCTGCCCTTTTCATAAACAGAAAGTTACCCCTCAGTCTGGTCAAACTAAACATTGGAGACCTGATGCCTTTCTGAAGGTGGTAAATAAGATGTAGTATTCTTTACAATCTCCCTACTCCCCTTATTCTAAATCTTAAGAACAAGGGTTCTTAATTTGGGGTCTGAGGATAAGTTCCAAGGGGTCCATGAACTTGAATGGGTAAAAAAATTACATCTTTAGTTCAATATAAATGATTTCCTTTGTAATCCTATGTATTTTACTCTATGCATTTAAAAACACTATTCTGAGAAGGGGTCTATAGATTTCACTAGATTTCCAAAGGAGTCCATGACCAAAAAAAGATTAAAAAGCCTTGCTTTAGAAGGTAACTGAGTATCATTGTGATATTGCCATGTTCTGCTAAAAAGGCAGGCTCCTAACACTTTTGTCATCTTTTTTTTTTTTTTTTTGGCTGGGCAATGAGGGTTAAGTGACTTGTCCAGGGTCACACAGCTAATAAATGTCAAGTGTCTGAGGCTGGATTTTGTGTAATTTAAGATTCCAAATGTGGATTCTAATGTGTGAACTCAGGTCCTCCTGAATCCAGGGCCAGTGCTTTATCCACTGCACCACTGAGCTGCCCCCCAGTTTTACCATCTTTAATATATGGGTTTTTGTTGTTGTTGTTGTTTAGTTGATTACTTGGGTCTGAGTCTTTGTGACCTCTTTTGGGGTTTTCTTGGCAAAAATACTGGAGCAATTTGCCATTTCCTTCTTCAGCTCATTTTTATAGATGAGGAAACTGAGGCAAACAGGGTTAAGTAACTTGCTCAGGGTAACACAGCTAGTAATTGTCTGAAGCAGTATTTGAACTCAGGTCCTCTTGACTCTAGTCCTGGCATGCTATACATTGTACCACCTAGCTGCCCTATCTTTAATATAAGGTAATTTAATTAGATAATCTTTGAAGTTCCTTTTAACAGTAAAAAATTTGTGGTCTTATAGTAAAGAAGCAATTACACTTAACTACCTTTATTCTTGATTTTTATTATAATCTCAGCTCTATTTCTGCCACTTCAACTTTCAAAGTGTTAATTCAAGGCATACATCCCAAGGAAGTCAAAGAGGGTTATGAAAGTCCTATGTCCACTAAAATATTCACAGGAGCACTTTTTGTGGTAGCAAAAGACTGGGAACAAAGCTAAGTGGCCAAATATTGGGGAATGGTTAAACAAGTAGGTATTCAAGAGGCAGCTAGGTAGCACAGTAGCTAAAGCACCAGTCCTGGATGCAGAAGGACCTGACTTCAAATCGGACCTTAGACACTTGACACTAGCTGTGTGACCCTGGGCAAGTCACTTAACCTTCCTTGCCCCTCAAAACAAAACAAAACAAACAAAAACAATAGGTATTCATGAATGTAGTGGAATGTTAATGGGGCTCCAGAATTGGTGAATTTGGAAAACTCAGAGAAGTACTCAGACTTAATATGAACTGATAGGAGTGAAGCAGGCAGAACCAAGAAAAAATATGCACAATGATTTATAACAGCGTAAAAAAAAAAGAAGAAATAGAATCCACCTCTTTGCAATTGAATTGACCAACTTGGCTCCAGAGAAGAGATGTTAAAATATACTACCCTCTCTTCTTTTCAGAAGTGGGGGACTTTGGGTGTGGAACATTGTACATATTATCAAACTTGGTTTATATGTTGGTTAATTTTGCTTACTTGTTCTCTCTTCCCTCTCCCCCATATAAAACCTTTGTTACAAGGTGAAGGTTTTGCTGGTATAGAGAGAGGGAAGCATTTATTTAGAATCAAAGGTAATGTAAAACCAAAAAACATTATTCAAAATTAATCTCAAGTAAAGATTGTATAGCAAATAAGTCAGAATTTAAAATGCCATTTTGAGGGTCTTAATTATAGGTTTCATTTTTCATTAAAAATAACACTTTTTTTAGAGATTTAAATGAAGAAAGTGTCAAAATACAAACTTTTTACTGGTGATATTTTGTATGATCAATTTGTCCAACATTTAAAGTATGCATGTTAATTAATGTTCCTTTGGTCAATGTTTCTGAAGTTTCTCTAACACCGTGAGAAAAGATCTTACATATTTTTTCTTTCCCAAGGTAAGACAGCATAGGAAGAAAAACACAATGTACCACTCCCTGGGTTGCCAGGGAAGCAAAGTGCATAGGCCAAGCCCATCTCGGTGGTATAAGCATGTATGGAAGAAAGTGTTGGTATTTTTAGTGTGGGGAATAGGGCAGTGAAATTTGATAGACTATTTTTAAAAATCAGTATAACTTTTCTTTTGTGTGTGTGTGTGTGTGTGTATGTGTGAAACTTCATTTCATCTTTCAGAATATTTTTCCCCTTCATTGTCAAAGGCCACAGGAAGGCCTGAGTGCACTTGTGGAGATAGACACATTGTACACACTTATACACACACACACACACACATTCTCCATAGCCTTATATTTTGGAACGTGTAGAAACCTAGTTGAGGAAATTCACCATTGGCAGCAGCTAAAAAGGGAAAAATTTTAAAGCTGTAATCGAAAGTAAATATTTTAAAAAGTTTTTCATTAGAGATAGGATTTCTTAAAAATGCAATTCTTTTACCACTAGGAGTTTGCTTGTGACAACCAAGAACAGTATAGTGTGACTAATGATTCTTGTGTAGTCTTTGCTAAAGATACATTGGTGTTAATCCAGATAGAGTTTGCTTATTTGGCATTGTCAGAGAATAAAATATTCAGTGTAGAGACTGTCTTTCATTTTCTTCTTAGCATCCCCAACAGAGTTCCATGCAGGCAACAGCTGCTTTAAAAATGCTTATTGAATTGATTATATACATTAATTGAAAGTTGCCTCCTTTAAGTACTAATTAAAATTTTTAAAAATAGTTTTGATGGAAATCTTTTAAAAAATACATTGGGGACAGCTAGGTGGTGCAGTGGATAAAGCACCAGCTTTGGATTCAGGAGTACCTGAGTTCAAATTCGGCCTCAAACACTTGACACTTACTAGCTGTGTGACCCTTGGCAAGTCACTTAACCCTCTTTGCCCTGAAAAAAAAAATATATATATATGGCTTATCAGAATCCACTAAATATAAATGAACCTTTCTTTGATTACTTGAGGTCATCACTATGAGTATCAATCACTGCATTGTGCAGTAATACAATAATAATAACAACAACAATAATAATAATACACATTTCTTATGCTGCTTTCTATGTGCCAGGCACTAAAATATGCTTTACAATCATTATCTCATTTGATCTTCGCAACAACTCTGGGAGGTGAGTGCTGTTATTATTTGTATTTTACAATTGAGGAAACTGAGGCAGACAGCAGTTAAGTGACTTGCTCTCGGTGGAACAGCTAGTAAGTGTCTGAAGCAGAATTTAAACTGAGGTCTTCCAAAGTCCAGGCCCAGCACTCAATCCACTAGCTGCCTCTGAAGTTGAATACTGAGGGGCTCTTGATTGATGGGGATCTGTGGGGGATCTTGAGGTGTATATTCATTGTTCTACTCTTGTGGTAAGATCATAGAATTTGATGGAATGGACCCTACAGTCATCTTCTCAGGAAGTGTCGCGTGCACAGGGCCTGCAGACTGCAGCTCAAACTAGATTAAACTGTAACTGGGAATTATTTAACAAAATTAATAACCAACACAACAAAACATCGATAATATTAACATGTGGTTTTCCAAGTCAATAGGCAGCCCATAGGGATCCTTTTGTATGGTTTAGTGGATCCTGTTTCTCTTTGAGTTTGATACCACTGATCTAGTTTAATGCCTTTATTTTTTTTTATTTTTATTTTTTTTTTAGTGAGGCAGTTGGGGTTAAGATGACTTGCCCAGGGTCACACAGCTAGCAAGTGTTAATTGTCTGAAGTCGGAGTTGAACTCAGGTACTCCTGAATCCAGGGCTGGTGCTCTATCCACTGCTCCACCTAGCTGCCCCTAATGCCTTTATTTTTAGATGAGGAAACTAGGACCCACAGAGTCAAAATGACTTGGAAAAATGTCATATGAGTAATTAAATGGCAGAGCAAGGATTCCTACTCCTGCCTTCTGACTCCCTAAAGCTATGATTTTTCTTGTGATGTTATAGTTGTGTTCTCTTCCTTTGTAGCTGACCTTCCTGAAAGATGTTTATCTTGTCTCTTCCTACTGAAGGCCCTTTCCTACCCTGGAAGCTTCTAAAGTTCTTTTGCCAATAGGAACTAGATAAACAAGCTTTAATTTTGAAAGTCTTAAGTGTCTACTGTGTACAGAGTACTGTACCCTGGCCTGAGCAAAATAGAAAGATAGGATTCCTGACATTCTGATATAACATGAATATATAACATGTTGATATAACGATATAACATGAGTAGGCCTGGCTCTCTATCCACTGTACCACCTAGCTGCCCATGGGATAAGTGGTGAAAGTTATATTGCCTTCATTTGACTAATGGGGAAACTGAGGCTCAATGAGGTTGTGGCCAAGATCACATAGTTGATGTGTCAGAGTCAGCACCTGAATCAATGTGTCCTGCTCAAACCCAGTTGTCCTTATATTAGCTATCTTTCCTGTAGGGTATTGTGTGAGATGTGAACAGAGTAATTAAGGAAGGCTTCCTGGAAGGGGTTGTTTTTTTGAAGTGGACCTTGAAAGATAGGAAGTAGATATTCAGGAATGAGGGCATTCTAGGCAGAGGAAACAACTTGAAGAGGGTGGGAGACAGGGGAAAGCCAAAGGTGCGGTTGGGAATAGGTAGTTTCATAGAATCTTGGTAATCCTCTATTAAAAAAACAAACTAGAAAAGACTGAAGTCACATTGTGTAGTGCCATGAATGGTAGGCTAAGAAGTCTAGGTATTATTCTGTACACAGGTGTTTGAGCTGAACAGTAATGGAGTCAAAATGTTGTTTTCACAAGATTATTCTGGTGATAGTGTATGGAAAGGAGAAAGCAACTGGAGGCAGGGAGATCAGTTAGGAAGCTTTTGCAATAATTTCAGACATGATATAAGTGCCTGAAATCTATAGGGTGGTGGCAGTAGGAATTAAATGGAAGATCCTGTCAAAAGCATTTTGAAAAGATTTTCATCAAAACCAGGATGGAAGAGTATGTGAAAATGAAAACAAATAATGAATCCCATTATAGGAAAAAATATGCAAACTTCAGCTAAACCTTTGTTATTATTTGTCAAGTAACACTTTGGAGGGTGAGGAATTTCATTTAAGAATATTTGAGTTAAGTTTTGGAGTGGGAGGATTGATTTTGATAAATGAAAGTTTGTGAACATCTCATGAATAAAAAAATTAAACTTCTGTTATTAAGAAACAAGTTCTTAGACATTATGAACCTCTGCTGGTGGTGTTTTTCCCCCTATTTCCAGGCCCATCCTTTGGTTTCTGTGAAGGAAATTTCACTTTTGAACAATGTCCTGCTCTGGAAAGTGTAATCAAATCAATACTACCATTGCTTCTGGGAAGGGTGTGGGCTCCATTCACTATCTCTGTGACTCCCTAAACCAAAATCCCCTTCTTTGGCTGCCATGCTCTCTCATATCTTATCTTCCTCTATTTGAATGTGAATTCCTTGACCTTATAGTTTTGTATTTGTATCCCTACAACCTGCCATGGTGCCAGAAACAGAGCAGATATGTTATATATGCTTTTCTAATTAATTAATTAGGTTCTCATTTCAGGTTCTTCCATTTTTAGTTTAAATATCCTTTTCATAACTTCTTTGTTTTTTTGTTTGTTTGTTCGGTGAGGCAATTGGGGTTAAGTGACTTGTACAGGGTCACACAGCTAGTAAGTATCAAATGTCTGAGGCCTTTTCATAACTTCTACTCCTATATTCTGTTCTTGTGCCATCTCTAGATTGAAACCCTTTCCCTCCTTTGTTTTGATCCCATGCACCATATAAAGGGGAAGAAATACCTTTTGGAAATGAAGTCTACTGGCTAATCTTGTTCCTTAGATAGATATGTGGGAGGCCATGGAGGGGAATGAAAAGACACAGAAAGTAGGTAGTGAACACAGCAGGATCCTGCTTTTAAGGTGAGGTGTACCTGAACCAAATCACAGAATCGCAGAATTGGAAGAGATCTCAAAGGTCACTTAGTCTAACTCCCTACCCACTACATAATCCCCTCTACAGCATGCTCACTGAATGGGTGAACAGTTCTAGGGAGAGGAGCTTCAATGCGTGGTGAGGCAGCATACTTCATGATTTGAAGGTTCTTCCTTTCATTGAGTCAAAATCCACCTTCTTATAAGTTTTCCAATTTGTTCTATTACATTTAGCCTCTGGGGCCAAAAGGAATATGTCCTTAAGTCTTGTTACTTATATAGGAATACCATTAATAATGGGGATCACACTAGTGCCTACCTCCCAGGGTTATTGTAAGGATCAAATAAGATAATATTTGTAAAGTGCTCAGCATGGTGCTTGGCACATAGTAGGCATTGGTGGGAGGAGGTAGAGAGAAGGGAGAGAGAGAGAGAGACAGACACAGACAGAAAAATGGAAAAGACAAGACACAGAGAGAAACAGAGAGTTTTAAATATGAGGTTTGGGTTACTGATTTTTGCATAAGACTTAACTATGTTTCCTTGTCCACCAGCTTCCCTTGGCAACCTGTCAGGTGATACACAAATGTGTGCAGTTGTCAAGGAACAAATTCTAGTCGTTACAGGTCTGCTAAATTTGGAACCTCTATTAGTTCCAATCAAGTTTCCATTAGGTAAAGGGGAAAAAAGTCACTGAGTGAAATTTCAAAGGTATATTTAAGGAATATAAAATCTTATGCAAGTCAAAAATTATCATTGAAAAGCCATTTTGTTGATGTATTTTTTTCCTCATTACCTAGGACCTTAATCTTTTATTTAGCTGTGTAGAACCATCAAAATTTAGTTCTCTTGACTGGTACCACTGCTCAGAATATTCCTAGGCAAGCAGGCTCCCAAGGGAATGCATGTATCCTAAAAATATGTGGGGGCTTTATAATTTTTTAGAGAAGAAATTCCAGGTTTCTTCCCAATTTAGGTAACTTCCTTGGCAAAAACTCTTTCTGGCAAAACTCTTCCTGTTTTTGGAATGTCCCAAGATTTAGAAGTGTCACATTGCAGCATGCATCTTCCTTAACAGAATCATGTTGGTCTCAAAGGAGTGAGGGCTTCCCCTCATTTTACCACATTTGAGTGGCACAGATTGCTTCCCCTCAAATACCAGGTGCTTCATAGTGGGAGTAACCTTTCAGTAGCAAAGATTAGCATCTAGTTGACCACAAGTCTCTGAAGATGCTTACAGATCAGATTGGACCATTTTCAACAAATGTTTCCTTTGATTGTAAGAGCTTTAATGTAGGAAGTATTGAGTGTGTTTCTGGTAGTGCACTGACTTGAGGGCAAGAAAACAGAAAAAAAAAAACACGTGCCTTTTAAGTAGTACTTAAGGTTGGTTTGACATTTATTGCATGGTGGTCTCTGACTGAGATGTGATTTAAATAAACTAAGCATTGACTCAAGATTGGCCAATCTTTTTTTTTTTTTAAAGAAAGAAAAAGAGAACCATTGGGATCATTGGGGGACTAATAATGATGATTTTGGAACAGGTTGAAAATGTGAAGTACTTTCAAAATGTCAGAGTGGCAGTGGATAGTATACATACATGGGAATAGATTTTTGTATACTTTCTGCTCTAATTACTAGATCTCCTTTTGAGTGTATGTAAATTCTATATGGGCTTATTTTTCTCCTTATTTTGAGGCAGCTTGTGTGGGTGTTTTTTATTTCTCTCCCTTCCTTCTTTCCTTCCTTCCTTTCCCTTCCTTTCTTCCTTTCTCTCCCTCCCTCCCTTTCTTTCCTCCTTCCCTCCCTCCCTCCTTCCTTCCTTCCTTCCTTCCTCTCTTTTTCTTCCTTTTCTCTTTTTCCCTTTCTCTTCCTCCACCTTCCTCTTTTTCCCTTCTCTCTCCCTTTCTTCCTTTTCCTCTCCCTCCTTTCCTGTCTTTCCTCATTCATTTACATATTTCTTTTTGCATATGCCTTAGTTAAATCAAAGGTATGCTTACTGAAGGTCCTGAATTTAGTGATGTTTTCACTGTCTTAGATCTCAGTAGACTTTAAATATTATTAACACTGGGACCTAGTCCAAGAAATTGCTTATTGTCTTTCTTGCAACACTCAGCATATAAATCTTGAATTACTGCTGACTGAAGACATGTAAAGTACAAATCAATAAGCATTTTGTTTCTGTTTCTTTCAGGAGAAGTGAATACATGAACAAGAACCTCAGAATGAGGGCTTAGAAACT
The DNA here is from genome assembly GCF_019393635.1 of Dromiciops gliroides. Lineage (NCBI taxonomy): Eukaryota > Metazoa > Chordata > Mammalia > Microbiotheria > Microbiotheriidae > Dromiciops > Dromiciops gliroides. Next base: position 240,347,996 of record NC_057862.1, on the reverse strand, counting down.
AGTTAGAAATATATCTTTTAGCTCATTGAACAAAATCAGATCCTATCACTCATACCTTGGGTTCCATTTCATTACCTTGCTTTGAAAGGATTATTGTAGGAGGTAACTTGATTACTCTTATTAAGTATATATAGAACCTCAGAGATCTCATCAGTTATACTTCAATACCTTCTGGGGACTGATTCCAGTTCTTCAAAGATTTATAATGTAGGTAGCTCCTCCACTGAAGCAAATCTGAGTCTATTTATATCTTAATAGACAATCTTAATGAATTGTTGTGGTCAAAAGAACTTTTCACCTGGTTGTCCACCATCTGGTGTTAATACACTCCAGATTTAGCTTGTTAATTCAAATGAAAGGCATACAGTCAATAGCTAGGCTAGTAGTGGAAGCTTTTCCAACTTGAGTCCTGCCCCAGATAATTTAGGTTCTTGTTTTATCAAACACCAGGCTACTTTTTTGTTGCTTCCATTTCTTGCTTATATAATTTGTTCCATTGATCTGCTTTTCTATTTTTTTTTTTTTTTGGCCAGTGTTATATGGTTTTGATGATTACTGTTTTATAGTATAATTTGAGGTCTTGAAGTGCTATTGCTTTTCTTTCCTACTCCCCACCCTTTTCCTATAGGATTTTAGATATTTCTTCCTCCAAATGAATTTTGTCATTATTTCTTCTCATTCTAGAAATGTTTCCTTTGATAGTTTGATTTGTATAGCACTAAATTTATAAATCAACTTAGCCATTTTTCTTATTTTGTTTCACTGGCATGGCTTTATTGTTATCACTTAATCTCTCTCCAATTATTTCAGTTGATCTTTATTTAAGGTTTTTTTTTCCCCTACCCCCATAATTCTATCTTTACATGTTTTGAGTGTGCCTTGGTGAATTGAATCCTAAATGTTTTTGTTTTATGTATTTTATAGTTAGTTTGAATAATTTTCTATGTTCCCTTTCTATTTTTCTTCTATTTTTTATTACTATATGAAAATGTTGATCTTTGTAGATTAATTTTGTATTCTGCTACTTTATGGAAGCTGTCTCAGTTGGTTTCTTTTTGATTATTTTGGGGTTTTAAAAGCAAATACTAGGGGAAGGATTTCTTTTTGGTTTACTCCTGTATTAGCTAGGAAATTTCTAGTGTTTCCCCATTATATATGATATTTAATTTGGGTTATATACACATATACATATTATATATTTAATCATGTTAAAATAGGCTTTTGCTTTACAAGTTTTTTTTTCTTTTTTCACATAAATATGTATTGTATTTTGTTAGGGGCTTTTGCTGTTATCTATTGATATATTCATGTTACTTAAAGCTTTTTTGTTTTTAATATTATTATATTAATTATTCTCTACTGTTGAACCATTCTTACCACTTCTGTTATAAGTTCAATTCAATCATGGCAGATAATTTTTTTGGATATTTTGCTTTGGTCTGCTTTCTAAGATTAAAAAAAATTTGATTTGATATTCAGTAGCAATATTGATTTATAATTCTCTTTCTTCACTTTAACTTGAACTGGTTTGGTATTAGGATAATATTTATCTCATAAGTAGAATTTTTTTTCTTTTTTGGGGGGGAGCAATGAGGGTTAAGTGACTTCTCCAGGGTCACACAGCTAGCAAGTGTCAAGTGTCTGAGGTCAGATTTGAGCTCAAGTCCTCTTGAATCCAAGGCCGGTGCTTTATCCACTGTACCACCTAGCTGCCCCCCTCATAAGAATTCTAAAGAATATTTTATTTTTTATTTTTTTAAAAGAAGCTTGTGTAGTCTAAGTATTGATTGTTCTTTAATGTTTGATAGAATTAATCTGAAAGTCCATCTGAATGAGAGTTCTTTGATACTTCCTTTATAAGTAGTTAAATTTCCTTTAATGAAATGATATTGTTTTGATTTCTATTTGATATTCTGTTAATTTTGGTATTTTATATGTTTATAAATGATGCTCCATTTCTTTTAATTTTTCAGTTTTGCTGACATATATGTGTGTATATATATATATATATACACACACACACCATAGTGTTTGCGTGTATACTACATAGTAAATATATGTATACATATACATACATATATATGTGTATATATATTATATATATATATATATATATATATATATATATCATGGTAGTTTCTGATCATTCTTTTTATTCTACATTTTATTTCACCTTCTTCATTTTTTATTTTGGTCATTTGACCTTCCTCCCTCTTTACTATTATTCTATGATATCTGGGTAGCCTAATTAATTACTTTTTTCAGTAGTAGGTACCTGATATTTTAATTAATTTTCCTTTAAGTATGGTACTTGTTCAAAATGTTATGGCCCCAATTTGGGGGTGGGTAGAGCAATGAAGGTTAAGTGACTTGCCCAGGGTCACACAGCTAGTAAGTGTCAAGTGTCTGAGGTCAGATTTGAACTCAGGTCCTCCTGAATCCAGGGCCAGTGCTTTATCAACTTTGCCACCTAGCTGCCCCCATGACCCAAATTTTTATTTATTTTTCTTCAGTTATAAAATCTAGAGCTGTATGGGACCTCAAAGACCATCTAGTCTAACTCCATCATTTTATGGATGAGAAAATTTATACCCATTGTGGATAAGTGACTTATCCAAAATCACATAGATAGTGTTGGGTATGATGTGTACCCAGGTCTCAGATCTCTTTGACTTCAGAGCCAATGATGTTGCCACTATATCAAGCTACTCTTTGAGTCTCTGTTCATTTATCTGCTTGGAAGTTAATATTATACCCTCTTGGATTATTTGCCTTTTATCCTTTTTCTTATATTGCCAATAGTTTGTTTCTTATTTCTATCTTTCCTCCTGGCTCTTCTCCTTTCTAATGTTTTATATGCTACTCATCTGGGTATTTACAGTTTCTTTGAGTTGGGGAGTTTGGGCTCCTAGCCAGCTTTTTGACCAGAGAAAATTCCATGAGCAAATAGGTGACTGAAATCTCTTAGGTACCTAGTCCCTTATTCCTCTTACACAGAAGTTTCTATGGCTTCTCCTGTAACCTTCTCTGGGCTACCATCTTTAAAACTCCCCTGACCAGTTATAATGCCTTTCTTTCACATGATTACTTGGTATCAACATCTTCAACTTGTGTGTACATGGGGAAGGAGTGTTCCCGGTTGTCATTTCCTTGGGTCTGTTTGGCTGCAAAACTCACAACCTTATCTTCCAGCACAAGCCTGGAATATTGATTGTGCTAACTGTGCCCTACATTGTCTGGGGATAGGGTACTAAGTAGGAGTTTCAAGTATTTAATTTGTTTGGTGTTACTGATTGAAATTTTTATCTTGTATGGTATTTGTATTAGAGATTGAACCTTAGTTACTCTATATTAGTGTATATTTACTTTTGGTTTTTTTAGGGATTTTTAGATGAAATGCTTGTAGAAAATAAAATTACTCTACCATATTTCTTGTTGAGCATTTGTGACTCCCTTTTTATTTTTTGTCAATGTGTAATGTGGCTCTGGTTCTGCCAATCTTACTCTTATACCTCATATAAGTTATTACCTCATACATATAGGTCTTTCCATATTTACTTATATGTTTCATATTTTATAGCATTGTTATAATTCATTATGTTAACATGCCATGATTTATTCAGATATTCTCTAATTGATTGATATATCAGTTATTTTCAGTTTTCTTGATGTTACACATTGAGCAGCTATGAATTTTGTTGTCCTTTTAATGGTTTTTTTGGGGGAGAGAAGAATTCCAGCAACATAATGTCTGGGGGAAAAAGTGGTAATTAGTTTTGTGATTCTTGTTACAAATTAAAATATTTCCCAAAATTCTGGCAGCAATGTACAATGCTACCATCAATTTTAGAGTGCCTGTTTCTCCTCAGCCCTACCAACATTGAACTTTATCACTTAAAAAGTTTTTTGTGTATGTGTGTGTATATATATATATATATTTATGCACACATATATGTATATCTGTGTAGATACACATACATATACATCTGCTTATCCATTTTGTTGTTGAGTTGTTTTAGACTATGACCCTATTTGTGCTTTTCGTGGCAAAGAAACTGGAGTGGTTTTCTATTTCCTTCTCCAGCTCATTTTACAAATGAGGAAACTGAGGCAAACATGGTTAAGTGACTTGCCCAGAAGCACACAGATAGTAATTGACTGAAGCCAGATTTGAACTCAGGAAGATGAGTCTTCCTGACTCCAGGCCCAGCACTCTGTGCACTATGCTGCCACCTAGCTGCCTCTATAACTGTTCTAGTAGGTGTAAAATGGTATGTTAAGGTTCTCTTGATTTTCATTTCTCTTAGTGAATCTGAGCATTTTTTTTTCATACTGGTAAATACCTGTATCCCTATGCTCCCTTTCCTTTTATAAACTGTCAATCTTTCTTGACCCTACTGGAAGTATATATTAGTCTTAAAGATAAACATCAACACTTTATGTATTCTGTATTATAGACCTTTTTCTAATGAAAGGTAATTTACCTTTTTTGTATGCTTTTGGCAGTCTGGTTAAGCTCTGAACTTCTTAGAAGAATGTTTAAAAATTCATAAAATAAACACATAGAGTTATGAGGGAAACTAATTACAATAAAATGCAGTTATTAAAAAACATTATTTTAAAACAAGTTCATGGACCACAAGTTAAGAACCCGTAATCTAAGGATTTGGTTCAATATTTTTCTTTTAATTTAAATATACTTTAATTGTGTAAAATTTAACCATTATATGATCTATTTCTCCTATTTATTCAATTTAAATGAACTCTTCACGATTGAGACAAATATTATCCATTTTTCTTTTAGTCTTTAAAAAAGATTCAGATCACAGATCCATTTAAATTATTGTGATATATAGTTTGAGTTGTGAATTCAGTTCCTTTTTTCCCTCTCCATATAACCAGTCAGTATCCAGCAGAATTTTTCCACTCTCCAGGTATTTTTAATGAATTTTTTTTGGGGGGGGTTGTTTGTTTGTTTGTTTGGTTTTTGCAGGACAATGAATGTTAAGTGACTTGCCCAGGGTCACACAGCTAGTAAGTGTCTAGTGTCTGAGGCTGGATTTGAACTCAGGTCCTCCTGAATCTAAGGCCAGTGCTTTATTCACTGTGCCACTTAGCTGCTCCAATGAATTTTTCAAATGCTAGTTTTTTATGCTTTGAATATTTGGTTAATTTCCTCAATATTTTATCAAGCACTAATCATTTATTTTTATTGTGTTTTGTGTCTTTGTTCTTTATTCTGTTCACCTATTTCTTTATACCTTTTCTTATACCAAACAATTTTTAAAGAAAATAATTGCTGTTATAATACATTTGGTATCTGGTACAGCTATTATTCCTTCATGAATTGTCTTTTTCCTATTCAGTGGAAGAAAGCATGAATTTAATACTTATGACTCTACATGTAAATTGTTTAGATTTTCCAATAAAATGAACAAGAATAAGGGAAAATGGATAAAATCCTAATGTTTTTCTGCAGACAGGAAACACATTTTGCTTTATTTTAATTTTAATATTTTATTTTTAAATTATGTTAAAATACTTTTTTAACCTTCATTCTTTACAATTTTGAGTTCTAAATTCTCTCACCCTCTCTCCCCTCCCTCATCACTGAGAAGGCAAGCAATTTGATAAAGGTTATACATGTACAATCATAGAAAACATATTTCCATATTAGTCATGTTGTGAAAAAAATAGACAAAACAAAAGACATAAAGAAAGTGTTTTTTTAAAACTTCATGCTTTGGGGGGCAGCTAGATGGCACAGTGGTTAAAGCACCGGCCCTGGATTCAGGAGTACCTGAGTTCAAATCCGGCCTCAGACACTTGACACTTACTAGCTGTGTGACCGTGGGCAAGTCACTTAACCCCCATTGCCTAAAAAAAAAAAAGAAAAAAAGAAAAAAAAACTTCATGCTTTATGCCTCAATCTGCATTCAGATTTCATCAGTTCTTTCTCTGGAGTTGGATGGCTGTTTTTATCATAGGTCCTTCAGAATTGTCTTGGATCTTTGTATTGTTGGGAATAGCTAAGTCACTTACAATATTTTTTTTTTTGCCGGGCAATGAGGCTTTAGTGACTTGGCCAAGGTCACACTAAGTATCAAGTGTCTGAGGTCAGATTTGAACTCAGGACTTCCTGAATCTAGGGCCAGTGCTTTATCCATTGTACCATCTAGCTGCCCCAAGTCACTTACAATTGATTATTGTACAATATTGTTGTTACTGTGTACAATGTTTTCCTCGTTTTACACACTTCACTTTGCATCAGTTCATGTAAGTCCTCCTGGGTTTTTTTTAAAGCATCCTACTCATCATTACTTAAAGCACAATAGTATTCCATAACAATCATATATCACATCATTTTAAAAGATAAAGACCTACATGAATAAAGAATGAGTTTTGGGGGCACCTAGGTGATACAGTAGATAAAGCACCTGCCCTGGAGTCAAGAAGACATGAGTTCAAATCTGACCTCAGACACTAGCTGTGTGACCCTGAGCAAGTCATCAAACTTTGATTGCCTCCACAAAAAAGAAGGAAAAAACCAATAAGTCTTGGCATCCTGGGTTACTCCTTCAAACATCAAATTATAGATTGAGTCTGTGTGGTATAGTGGATAAAGCAGTGGACTCAGAGTCAGGAAAACTGGCTGAAATCTTGCTTTACATATACTTAATAATGCTGCATATCAGTTAACCATACTGAACTTTAGTTTCTTATTATAAAATAATGATAATAATAGTATTGTCCTTACAGAACATGAGATTTTACATGTAAAGTACTTTGTAAATTTTAAAGCATTATATAAATGTTAGGTATCATTATTATCCAGACAGATTATTATGCTAAATATGGTGATAATGAAACGGCATACTGAAACATAAAACTTTTCAATGCAGATCAAGCAATCCTCAGAAGATAACTAATATTTATATTTTATTAATTTATATTAATAAAATAGAAAAAGAAAGGGTCGGTGAATGAAATATGCAACTAAAGAGACTGGAAAATAAATGAACAATACTTAAGCAAATACAATCAAAGGATATTATATAATTTAACCGATCAGCTATAGACTCAAGATTGTGAAGAGGGAAAAATGAGGCTATGATAATACTGGTATTTGGTAGAAGAAAGAGGGATGGGGTGGCTGGAGATCATGGCTATAATTAAAGATAGATTTAAGAGGAGTGAGGCAAAGGTGGGCATGGAACAGAAGATTTTGATCAGAAAGGAGAATTTCATATCTTGTGATCATGTTTAGGCTTTAACTAGGCATATATGTGATAATGAGATATATTTGTGGGGGACATAATTGGCCTGAAGATGTAGGCTGTGGTAGTTGAGGTGGTGAATAAACTGGAAGGCCACGGTGTTTGAGGAGATAACATCTACTTTGAAGTCCCCAAGTTAGATGGCTAGACTAAGAGTAAAGAAGAAGACTGTAAAACTGAGGTATTGAACTACTTCTGAAAGGTGGGAAAGTGACTACAGTAGACTACAGAATTTAAAAAATAATAATAAGGGGCGGCTAGGTGGCGCAGTGGATAAAGCACCGGCCCTGGATTCAGGAGTACCTGAGTTCAAATCTGGCCTCAGACACTTGACACTTACTAGCTGTGTGACTCTGGGCAAGTCACTTAACCCCCATTTCCCTGTAATAATAATAATAATAATAATAACAACAATAATAATAATAATAATAAACTTTTTATTTAAATTTTTGAATTCCAAATTCTATGCCTCCTTCCCTCCCTCTCCTCCCCACTCCCAGAGGTGGTAAGCTATCAGATATAGATTATATATGTGCAATGATGTAAAAAATGACCATATTATTCATTTTGTATAAAAAAACTTGAATAAAAGAAAAAATGAAAGTAAATCCATCAATATTAGTTTTTTTCTTTGGAGGTAGATAGTATGCTTTATCATTAGTCCTTTGGGATTTTTTTGGGTTATTGTATTCCTGAGAATAGTCAAGTCATTCACAGTACTTCATCGAACAATATTGCTGTCACTGTGTACAACATTCTCCTGGTTCTGCTCACTTCGCTATACATCAATTCATACAAGTCTTTGCAGGCCTTTTTGAAATCATCCTGCTTGTCATTTCTTATAGCATAATGATATTCCTTTACAATCATATACCACAGCTTGTTTAACCAATCCCCAATTGATGGGCATTACTTTGATTTCCAATTCTTAGCCACCACAAAAAAGAGCTGCTATAAATATTTTTGTACAAATAGGTCTTTTTCTCTTTTGGAGACAGCTCTGGGATATAAACCCAGCAGTGGTATTGCTGGATCAAAGGATATGCACAGTTTTATATACCTTTAGGCAGTTTCAAATTGCTCTCCAGAATGGCTGCATCAGTTCACAACTCCACCAACAGTGGATTAGCATCCCAGTTTTCCCACATCCCTTCCAACATCCAATATTTTCCTTTTTTGATTATATTTGGCACTCTGATATGTATGGGATGGTACTTCAGAGTTGTTTTAATTTTCATTACTCTGATCAATAGTTATTTAGAGCATTTTTTCAAATGACTATAGATAGCTTTGATTTCTTTGTCTAAAAACTGTTCATATCTTGACCATTTCTCAATCGGGGAATGACTTGTATTTTTATAAATTTGATTCAGCCCTCTTTATATTTGAGAAATGAGATCTTTATCAGAGATACTTGTTTCAAAAATTCTTTCCCAGTTTTTTGCTTTCCTTATAGTATTGGTTATATTAGTTTCATTTGTGCAAAATTTTTAAATTTTGTACAATTGAAATTATCTATTTTACATTTTGTATTACTCTCTATATATCTTCTTTGGTCCTAAATTCTTTCTCTGTCCATAAATATAACAGTTATTCCTTGCTTTCTTAATTTGCTTATGGTATCATACTTTATGTGTAAATCATGTACCCATTTTGACCTTATTTTAGCATATGATGTGAAATGTTGGTCTATACCTAGTTTCTGCCATACTGTTCTCCAATTTTCCCAGCAGTTTTTGTCAAATAAGAGTTCTTGTTCCAAAAGTTTGGAATACTCTAGTCATTTACTATGGTGTAATTTGTATTATTCTATTCCACTGATATACCTCTCTATTTCTTAGTCAGTACCAGATTGTTTTGATAATTATTGCTTTATTATAGAATTGAGATCTGGTACTTCTAGATCACCTTCTTTCACATTTCTTTTCATTGAATCCCTTGATATCCTTGAGCTTTTAGACTACAGAAAATCAATTTAGAATCAAATGACATGAGTTTTAATCCTGACTCTAATTCTAGATTTATGTCCATGGACAAAGTAATTTCTCCATCTGGCATCTGTTTTTAGCACATATGGAATTGGACAAGATTATTCCTAAGGGTCCCATTTGGCTATAAATCTTGTGATATTTAAAAGGGATTAATGAAGCAAAATCTTTTCACACAACTACATTGGAAAAGCATATATAGATAGCTATATATGAAATCCTTTCAAGAGTCTTTGTGTTAAAAAAAGAGTCTTTGTGTTACTATTTTTAAAAAAATATTCATTTTGAACTTAAATATAAAAACACAAAAAAGAGAACATTACAATGTACATAGCACAACATAAAAAGGATATTCAATATAAAGCCATGAATTTTCATTTCACACTGTTTACCTTTTCTGAAAAACTATTTAATAAATACTACAAATTGTTTTCAAAGCTACCCTGATTTTCTGTGCTTCCTTATAAGTTTTCTTTTGTTCTCTGCTATGCACTTTTTTTTTGTTTCTCTCTCCCTCTCCACCCTGCCCTAGAGAGGGCTACCATTAGACACAAATATGTCTGTCTGTCTGTCTATCTATCTATCCATATATCATCCATCTGTCTATCCATCTATCATCTATCTATCCATCTATCATCTACCTACCATCTATCATCTATCTGTGTATATACATATGTACAACCATACTATACATACTTGTATTTATCATTGCTTTCTGCAGATAGCATCTTCCTTCATTTGTCTTTTGTAGTTGATTTGAGTATTTATGATACTAAAAATGACTTAGTCATTCATAGTTGTTCTTAGAACAATATGGCTGTGACTGTGTATGATATTCTCTTGGTTCTGCTCATTACACTCTTTGTTATCTCATGCAAATCTTTGTGTTACTTTTAAACCATGCCAACCAACCATCACCATTCATACCTCCATCCATTTCCTTATTTTCCTGCATACTTTCCATTCAAGCCCTGAGGAATTCATCAAGAAAATTCTTTCAATAATCAGACTTACCATTTAAAAATTCTCTTTGTGAAAGTTGGCTGGGGAGTAAAATTGAGAGGGCTCATGTCTTTGCTTCCTGTCTCATTTGTTCTATGTGTCCTATTTGCTCTCTGATTTCTTTGCTTATTGTGGGTGATGGCTATTCTTACTATCAAAATAAAAGCAACCTACTGATGAAAAATTAATTTCTGAGTGTTCCAAGTCCTTATAAGATATTAATATGCTTCACTGTCTTTTTTTTTTTACTCAATCATATGATTGTTTTGAGAGGAGTTCAGACATACGAACTCAAGGTTATGGCAGTCTTTCCCTCCCACCCAACACAGTCTTGAAATAGCCATGGGTTTAAGGAGATAATATATAAGTGCTGCATAAATCAGTTAGGCTTGGTTGACTTAAATTTGAAAAAAAAGGCCTACTTGATTGGGTTACTTGGTTTTAAAAATTGTGTTAAAAGGTTTTTTTTTATTATTAGACACAAGGAACTTGGTATTTTTTCTTGTTGACCCCAGCAGCTGCCCAAACATTTCCCACTCTTCTAAAGCCCCCAACTACTGCCCTACTTCTTTCCTATCTTAGCAGATGACTTCTTATCCTACTTTGCTGAGAAAATGGAGGTACTTACCTTCCTACCTTCTTTGCAGATGGAGGAAGAGGATGGAGAACTAGGTGTGGAAAATATTGAGTGTCAGACCAAAGCTAAGTTTTGCTAAGCTGTTTCCCTCCTCTTTTTCTTCCTGGTTAGAAAGGGAGGCTCATTGGATAGGAACTGGATATATTCAGAAATCAAGGTGATATATAAATAAAATATATCAACCAAATAAATTTAATAAAAAGGAAACAGAGGCAGTTTTTGAAAGTAAGCTTCACAAACTCTCCTATCCACTTCTAGCATTCTTCACAGCTCTCAACTAAGTCTGAGTTTTAACACTCGATGCTATTTTTTGAGGTCCATATAATGTCTACATACATACATATAGAACTCTCGTATTGCTATCATGTATTTATTCTCAGTTACCTGTGTTGTTTCCTCCTGTATATATCTTTAAAAAATCAGATATGGCATAAGAGCTATTCTTAAATAGGTAAGTGGTAAAAAAATAGTAATGGGTAGTGTGTGTATGTTTATACATACACAAATATGCATGTATACATATGTGAATAGCTAGGTGAAGCAGTGAATAGAGCACTGGGCTTGGAATCAGTAAGACTCATTATCCTGGGTTCAATTATGGCCTCAGACACTTACTAGCTGTGTAACCCTGGGCAAGTCACTTAATCCTGTTTGCCTCAGTTTCCTCATCTGTAAAATGGAAAAGGAAATAGCAAACTACTCTAGTATCTTTGCCAAGAAAACTCCAAATGGAGTCATGAAGAATCAGACACAACTGAAATGACTCAATAACAACATATATGTAAAAGTCTGTACATATATGTCATATATAAAACATATACATTACAGATTATGTGCCTATAGATCTGTTTTATGTGGGTATATAGACATTATATATTGTTCAAATATCAACAACCAAAGGAAAAATAATAAAAATCTTTACTCCCCATCCCCGCAAAAATCTCCTTTACATCAAACAAATTGCCTAAGATAATGGATGATTATAAAGTTAAGTGCTGGAATAACTATGGTAGATCAGGCACATTGATACGACCTTTTTAGGCAATTGCATAAGTTCCCCTACAACAAGCTTATCTGAACAAAAATATTCTTAGCATTATTGTTTAAAATAGCAAAATATTGGGGGGAAAATAGGTCTCCAATCATTGGCATATGGCTGAACAAATTATGTTATATGAATCGAATGTAATTGAAATGAGAAATAAATGTGAATTTTTTAAAAGTGGGTACTGTTGCAGAAAGAAAGAACTCAATGAACAATATACACACAAAATAAAACAAAATATCAAGAAAACCCTAGTGAATCAATTAAAAACCCAGAAATTAACATGTGCATTACAATTGGGGAATAGCTGAAAAAACTATAATATGCTGTTATTAAAGAAAATTATTAAGAATTCAAAGAAACATGGAGTTATATGCAATTTTTTCCTATTCCATATTTTATTTTTCCAGCTATTCTCTAAACATGCGGCATACATTTCCAGTATTATGTTATTGCTATAGCTGACATTTCCAGAACTTTGTCCAATAAAAGTGGCAACAGTGGTCCTTCTTGTTATTTTTGGGAAATGTTCCAGTGTTTCTCAATTAAAAAAAATGCTAGCTCTTGATTTTAGAAAAAGGCTTTTAAAAATATTATTAAGGTCATGTTTCCTAGGATTTTTTCTTTTAGAATGTTTTTTGTAGCAAAAATCATGAAATAAAGTGGGTGCCCATTGATCAGGGAATAGATGAACAAAATCTGGTTTGTTAATACAGTAGAATAGTGTTGTGTCTTAGGAAATTATGAATATGAGGAATTCAGAGAAACTCAGGAAGACTTGTGTGAACTGATGTAAAGTAAGTGGAGCCAGTAGAACAATATGTGGAATAACTAAAGCAGTATAAATTAATGTAAAAAACAATGAAAGGTAACTGAATCAGATTAATTACATTGATCAATCTTGGTCTCTGAAAACAAGTAATGAAATTCACTTTCCTCCTGAGAATTGATAAGTGAGTGACTCTGGATATGGAATGTCACCTCTGCCCAGAGGTGCAATTATTTTGTTAGCTGATTTTACTTAATGCATGGGGAGTGTAATGACTATATGTGTCACAGATGGGAGTAAGGTGGGATGGGATATATCCATATCTTTTTTATATATCTAGCTATATAGTTATCATGTAACAAACAGGTGGCATAAATAAAAAAAAACCAAAAACAAAAAAAGGGCCGTATTTTTTTTGTCTTTCTCCATTAACTGATAAAATCATGTGATTTTTGCTGTGCTTGTTACTAATATGGCTAACTTGGTTAACAATTTTTGTCATATTGAAACACCATTGCTTTCCTGGTTTTAATCTTCATTGGCTTTATAATTCAATTGGTGGGGCAATGAGGGTTAAATGACTTGCCCAGGGTCACACAGCTAGTAAATGTCAAGTGTCTGAAGCCAAATTTGAACTCAGGTCCTCCTGAATCCAGGGCCAATGCTTTATCTGCTGTGCCACCTAGCTGTCCCCTGATAATTAACTTTTAAATCCTTTAGAACCATAGACTTTTTTTTTGGGTGGGGGGAACTAATTTATGACTTGTTTAGTGTACATTTTTTTGAGATTAGGTTGATTAAAAATCTCTATTTCCCATTTTATTCATTTAGATATTCAATATTTTCATAGAAATTTATCCATTTCATTTAAACTTTTAAGTTTTGTTGTCATATAATACACTTATCCCTTCCACATTATGGGGTTTAGGGGCATAGTACCCTGGCAATCTGGAAAATCTTCATGTAATTTTTTGGCCCTCCCTTTGTACCCAAGAAGAAGTTAAAAGATAACATTTGTTGATGTATTCAATATTATGCATATATTTTATGCATTTCCGAGTTTCTAAACTTTTTCTCTGTCATTAGCTGGCCTTCCCATGTAGTTTGCAGCTTCTACAAAACTCCCCCCCCCACATTCCCATTACATTTCTTATGCTGACGAATAATATATTTTAAAAAACTTTTTTCTTTCTTTTTTTTTTTTTTAGTGAGGCAATTGGGATTAAGTGACTTGCCCAGGGTCACACAGCTAGTAAGTGTTAAGTGTCTGAGGCCGGAATTGAACTCAGGTACTCCTGACTCCAGGACCTTGCTCTATCCACTGCACCACCTAACTGCCCCTGATCAATAATATATTGAAACCACGATGGCGAAAGTTGTGATATGGAAGGGATAACTGTATAGTGTATATAATATTAGAGCAGTGTAGTGGAAAATGTTTTGGACTGAAAGTCAGGAGAGACCTGGGTTTGAATCTGATAGTGACAATTAGTAGTTGTGAAACCATGCATGCATTTAAATTCTTTGAACCTCAGTTTCTTTATCTATAAAATGGATATAATGCCACTTGTTGTACTTAATTGACAGGAGGGGACTGGTTAGCCTCAAATGAAATAATGTATATAAAATGCTTTGCAAACATTAAAGCACTATATATATCTCAGTTGCTATAAAGTATCAGAAACTGCAATATTAATTACATCTCTAATCCATTAATCATGAATTCCCCCTAATATTTTTGTTATGGAAATTTGATTTTTCTTATTTTTACTTCAAATTAGGCAATTGTTTTTGAATTATACTCATCTTTTTAAAAAAAGCAGTTTAAGTCTTTTGTTTGAAATTTTGTTTCTGTACTTTTGACTTTTAAAAATTTCTTTTCTACACATTTTTTTCATAATTGCATTCTCAGTTTATTAGTCCTCTCTTTTTAAGTGTTGAGAAATCTAAATTTCCCTCTAAATAGGATTGCATACCATACAATTTGCTATCTCACTGTTGATAAATAGTTATATTATCATATTCTCTTTAAATGTTTTTGATCTACTGATTATTAAAGTCATTTATTATCCACTAATGACTGAATTTTTCTTTCTATTTCCCCATCAATTATATATTTTATTATTTTAAAATTTGAAATTTTAAAATAATTTATGTCCTCATGATCACTTAAGGATATGCTGAATATTTCTGCCCTTTTGTATTTATTTGTGACTCCTTTTATGACCTACCCACATGATCACTTTTTGTAAATGTACTCTTGGTGCTGAAAAATATATACAATCTAAAATTCCCATTGGATAATCACCATAGATTCAGTTGGCAACTAGGTGGCACAGTGGATAGAGTGCTAGGCTGAAGTCAGGAAGACATTTCTTGAGTTCAAATCTGCCCTCAGACAGTTACTGGCTGTATGACCCTGGGCAAGTCATTTAATTCTATTTGCCTCAGTTTCCTCATCTGTAAAATGAGCTGGAAAAGAAAATGGCAAACCACTCAAGTATCTCTGTCAAGAAAATCCCAAATGGGGTCACAAAGAGTTGGATATGATTGAAAAATGACTGAGCAAAATATATTCTGTCATCATATCTCAAGCCTCAAAGTGTTCTATGGACAAATTGGCTTAGACCCTCTGTTCTAGGATCTGTTACTATGTTATCTAAACAGAGCTAGCTGGTCTTCAAGCATGAAATTCCCTATCATGCTAGTAATGACTCAGCCAAGTTGGGAAAAGGAGGTGTACCATAGTGAACAGTGTTGAACTTGGACTCAAGAAGACCTAGATTTGAATCTCAACTGTAAGATAGACTAATTGTGTAACCCAAAGCAAGTCCTTTAATCTTTCTGGGCCTTAGTTTCCTCGTCAAAAAAATGAGTGCATTGCATTCAGTGACCTCAAAGAGCCCTTCCTGCTTTAAAGGTATGATCCTATGAACATCTGAGAGGTATGCCTGAGTCTTTGTGCTTATAGAATCAGAGAAGAAGCCATCTGGTCCAAGTCCCTCACCTTCCAGAAAAGGAATTGAGGCCCAGGGAGGTTAAGTGATTGCCCCAGTGCCACAAGTAACATCAGAGTCAGGTTTTGAACTCAGGTCTTCTGATTTCAGAATCAAGGTTTTTGTTACTTTGCCATGCTACTAATAAAAGAATATTCTATTCTCTTCAATAGCCAGTTCTTTCAACTGTAAAATGAGAGGATGGAACTAGCTATGATCCTTCAAGCCCTTCAAGCTCTAGCAGCCCATTAATTTTATGAGCTCTCTCTCTCTCTCTCTCTCTCTCTCTCTCTCTCTCTCTCTCTCTCTCTCTCTCTCTCTCTCTCTCTCTGAGTGATTCTTTCTATCACTTTTCTTTACTCCAATGCTTAGGCACTGTGAGCATAAAAACCAGAAAATGTGACCCTTTGGAAGGATTTGCTCATTTAAACAAATTCGTGGGCAGATTCTTTGTAAGTAACTGGCTTGATAGTTTAACAGAGGGAGGAGGGGGAGCTAGGTGCAGATTAAACATAATTAGACATCATTTATTTTGGAAAAAGGACAGTTTGTTTTACAATATTTACAAGCATGTGCATCTTCAGTCTAATGAATATGTTGTAATGTGTTTTGTGAAAGTAATGAAGTCTTTGTAATATAAGTTCACAGCAATAGTCCTTTGGAGTGGTACCTGGGTGTCTTTTCTTGTGATAATTATTGGATTCATGGATTAGCAGAATCAGAAATACTGTAGGCAACAACTGCTGAAAGTCATTCTCTTCCTCTATGCTACTCAATTTCTTTAGTTTCTGAGCCATTCCCATGTGCCCTATGTCCTTTGGGTAGCTGCTTGATCTAATCACACTGTGAAAATAGCGTTTCATTTCTGCAGGCACAGGGAGTTTGGTATTTGATTAACAAGCTTTCCATTTTCTGAACAAAATACGTGGGTAAATCCACTTTGGAGGATGCTGAGGATTTGCAATAATTAATGACTTCTTTGCGATGCTTGGGTTGAATGATATTTCTTTCTGAGGACGTAGGCTCATTTTTAATGTTGGCATCAAAATGAACTCCTAGGGTAGCAAGTATTTGGTATGTTGCAATATTAGCAAACTTTGACTGTCTATTGCAGCTATAAGGTAATAAAATTGATTTTTTTTTGGGTGGGGCTATGAGGGTTAAGTGACTTGCCCACGGTCACACAGCTAGTAAGTGTCAAGTGTCTGAGGTCAGATTTGAACTCAGGTACTCCTGAATCCAGGGCCGGTGCTTTTTCCACTACGCCACCTAGCTGCCCCCAACAAAACTGATTTTTAAAGAAACATTGCAGGGGTAATATGCAAACTCTCTCAAAAGATTTTTTTCAGCTCAATTCAACAAACAATTATTAAGCATCTATTGAGGTTGCCAGTGACTTCTTAATTACCATATATACACACACACACACACACACACACACACACACACACACACACACATATATATATATACTATATATATATGTGCATACACATACAAGTACAAATACATGTACATATACATGCACACACATATATGTATATGTATATATATAAAATCCATATCTAACTTGACTCCCTGCATCATCAGATACTGACCACCCTCTCCTCCTAGACACTTATTCCTCTCTGGGCTTTTTTCACAGTGTTCTCTCCTGATGATGCAGTGGATAAAGTGCTGGGCCTGGAATCAGGGAGACCTGATTACCTATTCAACTTCTGACACTTCTCAGAGTCACACAGCTAGTAAGTGTCAAGTGTCTGAGGCCAGATTTGAACTCAGGTCCTCCTGAATGCAGAGCCGGTGCTTTATCCCCTGTGCCACCTAGCTGCCCCCTCCATATCCTTAATGATAAAATAAGGATGATAAAAATATCTATCTATGAGAGCTATTGGGAAGATCAAATGGGGCAATATTTGTCAAATGCCTAGCACAGTATATGCTCATGTAGACACTTAATAAATGCCCCTTCCCCTTGACCCTTTTATTTCTCCTTTTAGTTTTTTCCCTTTCCCCCTTCCTCAATCCCCTTCCCTTCCACGTGTGTGTGTGTGTGTGTGTGTGTGTCCCCTATACTCCCCACCACAATCTAGACTACTTGCTGATTTCTCCTCTTGCTATTTCCCTCTGGATCCTGTGTCTACTCTCCTCTGCTTTGTCTGCTCTGTCTGTCCCAAGGACATGTATCAGTATTTGCTCAGGACGGCAGTTACAAAGCCAAGATCATACTGAGTTAGTCCTGATAGCCACCTTGCTATTTTCATTCCTCTTCCTAGCTTCTGGCTAGGTCACTTCTACTCAAGCACTCAATTCCTCTACTTCTTGGCTCTTTCTGTGCTGTAGACATGACTCCCTTCAGAAGTTCTATGAGGAGGGCTTACCCAAGACATGGTGAAAACAAAGCATAAATATATCCCTAACACCCTATATCTTTGTCAATAGTGCTACTGTTTTCCTAGCATCCATGCTCAAAACTGATTCCCCCTTCCTGCATATATAATAAGTCCTATTAAAGTCTTTCTCATATTCTTTTACTAGTATTACCAACCAAGCTCAAAACATCATTACTTCTCATCAGAATTATTTCAATAGCCTGCTAATATACCTTCCTACTTCTAGTCCCTTGCCTCTCCAACCTATCTTTCACATTGCTGTCAATTAATCTTCCTATTGCAAAACTCCAATCATGTAATTCTTTTGTATACTATGTCTTAATGGCTTTTTATTACATATTGAGTAAAGCCACACTTGTTAGCCCGATAATCATGACTATCCAAGATATGGTATCATTCTATCTACTTTTCCACTTCAGCTCACACCATTCGTACTCATTACTCAAGTTCTACCCATGCTGTTCTAGTCTCAAATACATGCTGTCCTCTTCCAGTTCCCCACAATTACTCATACTTTGCTCACACTATTCTTTATGCATGGAATATTCTCCTTTCTTTATTTTTGCCTGTGCATCTCCTATCCTTCCTTTAAAGCCAGGGGTATGCTGGAAGCTTTTGAGAGCTGATTGTTAAAATTTGTGTGAACATTTATATTTCAGAAATCAGCAAATGCTGCTAATTAGGGCTATATGTAATGTTTTATTGATTGTCTAGACTTAAGAAATCGACAGAGAAAGTGTTAGTAGTGTAGATTACTTAAAAATGTATCATGGGGACATTTAAAAAAATTTTGGGAGAGCACATTGCTATTTAAAACCCAGCTGAAATACCACCCACCCCCACCAGCTTCCCCATCAGCTAAAAATCATTGCTTCATAGAATCATTGCAATCCAAAATTAGAAGAGACGTCAGAGATTAGTTCGCCCAGCTTTTACCCAAGCATAAATTCCAACCTAACAAGTGTTCAATCAACTTCTACTTGAAGGCATCCAGTGATGGGATACTCACTATCTTCTGAGGTAACACTTTCTATTTTGGATCAACTTTCATTGTTAAGAAGTTACAGCCTTGGTAGAGCTGTTCCCCGCCCCCAATTCAAAAGAATGTAGAAGCAAGCCCGTATTAGTCCATTAAATCTATGGGAAAGGAGGGGCTACTTTTGTCCCCTTTAGTTTAAATGTTGATGGAGCTCTTCACTTGCTTGAGGGACACCAGTAATCATGACTCTACAATGCACTCACTGTTTGCCTTTGATCCTTTCCCATTACTGGCTTAGCTTTGTACCTAGATTCCACTCCTTCCTCAGGTTTACTGTTTGGATTTTCTGACCTGTTGCTTTGCTTCTGGTACTTCTGAGTTCGTTTTTCTTACCTAGTATTGAACTTAGCATTATATCTTATGTAAAACTCCATGCTCTTGACTTGGAATACAGTGTAAAGCAATGCCATAATTTTAACCTTATGAGGTTGCATGGGGGCAGGGATAGTGGGACTCACTGTTGACCTGAACCCTACCTCTCTACACCAAGTCCCAAGCCAGTTGACATCTTGGAAGATGCTCATTTGTGCTTGGTGCCCTGCAGCTGATAGTGGCCAGGTTGGATAAGACAAAATCAGTTTCACTACAACTTATATCCATTGGTCCTAGTTCTGTCCTTTAACATTAAGCAGATACAGTTTAATCTCTGTTCTCAATCTTTCAAAAATCTGAACACAGCCACCATGCCTCTTCTAACTATTCTCCCTGTTTGCAGTCCTCTCATCATCTTGGTTATTTCTATTCCCCATTTTCCTCCCTTCCACCCCAAATCATCAGTTTTCATTGTTTTGTCTCTCACAGCCTCAAAATATATACAGAGGATTTAAAGCAATGATGGAGTCATGATGAATTTATTGTGAAGTCAATTGATTGATCATGGAATGGAAAACCGAGCTCATGATGGGCATTGATAAGCAACTCAAAGGATTTTCATTTGTGACCATTCTGAGGCTTGAAACTTACTTTTCCACCATGGCTGCTACTTCAGCAACATGTAAACATTTGGTCCAATTCTCTTAGTACATAAAAGATTTATGTTCTACCTTATATTCATTTCTGAGCTTCTGCTCCAAAGCCCTCTGAGATTTAAACAGCCATCTCTTCTTATCTTTATCTTAGAAAACCATATTATTATATATACTTATCAGGAATTATAAATCTTTCCTTAGTGTGGTTTCTTTACAACTGTTTTCTAGATGTTTGGGAATGTAACCCTGATTATTTGAATCCTCTTGCCCAGGGTGAAGTACTGAGGATGAAGGGAAAATTGGGGATAAAAGTGGGGAATTCACCCTGGACCCAGTGGAATGGGTTGGAGAAGAGGATAGTAAACCTTCATGGAATTGGAAAGAGAAACCTGCTTGTAAGGTACAAAGGGAAACCCCTTCAGGCTATGTTGTTGGGAACATAATATAAAAGGCTTAAAAAGAATAGAGGTATTTTGGTCTGGAGGCTTGTTTGGGGACTATAAACAGTCTTCTAAGATAGAAACTCTAGTATTATTCCCTGCCTTACCTAACCCTGGCCAGTTTGTTAAAGTGGGTGCCCTGGGAAAGGGCATGACTGTCATCTGATGGAGGACAAGAGAATGGAAAAATTACAGTGCATTAGAGACAAAAGAGGGACCGGATGATGAGCGGCCATTCTCTGGGAGATGAAACAAACTGGAGGAAGCTGATGATCTAGAGTTGCAGTACTTAGAACTCATCGTCTGCTGGCCAACTAATTTTTCACAAAAGAAATCCTTCTGAGGATTCACAGTGTGACTTTTAAAAGGAGAATTAGATAACTTAATAGGAGCTAAGGTATTAGCTAACTAATAGTTCCTTTCTCTCAGGTAACATCATAAGAGTCCTAATTTCATCACTGTGGGTACTTCTACAACGCAGTGACTTAGCCAAGTAAAACGTAGATATCCTCTTAAAGTCCATAAAGCGATGATGATAACACCGGGAACTTCAGCAGTGGTGACAAGTCAATAAAGAAGAGAGTATTTGTCAGGAAAGCCTTTTAGTGCTTATCCAACAGTACTATACTTATTCTGGCAATGGGGGCAGCTAGGTTGTGTAGTGGATAGAGCACTGGCCCTGAAGTTAGGAGGACCTGAGTTCAAATCTCACCTCAGACACTTACTAGTTTTGTGACCCTGGACAAGTCACTTAATCCCAATTGTCTTAAACATCAGAGGCCATTTCCAGTCATGCTGATACATATCTTGCCACTGGACCCAGATGGCTCTGGAGGAGAGAGTGAGGCTGGTGACCTTGTACAGCCCTCCCTCACCTAAATCCAATTCAGTGCAAGTCATGACATCACCCTGTCAGAGTTCTCTTCCAGAATGAAGGGCAGACAATAACTCTGGCAATGAGCTGGGATGCTCTTGGTTGACTTTCCAGTTTAGAAGACTACAAGACTATAAAGATTTGTTCAAGTAGTCATAGAATACAGCAAACTTTCTGGTAACAGCTGCTATCATTAGAGATATAATTAAAACATTCAAGAAAGCACTGTCCTTCCTATTGATTGTTCCCTAACCTTGCCTTAAGAAAAAAGTTCTTTTTCTTCTTCTTCATCATTATCACTATTACTTTATTATTCATTGTGCAGATAGGGTCAAAAGATTCTTAGGTTCTAAAAATGCTTATCAGCCTACAAAATTTGCACAGTCCCACTTGTATTTTCCCTCACCCCATGTATTCTCCTAATCATGCCCACATGCTTCTATGTTAAATTATATTACTTTCTGTAAATATAGATAAATATTCTATAAACACAATCTTTTAAAGTCATTGTTCTCTCACCAATATAAATGTAATTTCTCATAAAAACACAGCAACAATTCAAAAAACAGGGACAGAGAGAGTTTATTAATTGCTTTTTGGGCAGTTACATGATTTCCGGAAGGTCTATTGCCTGGTTTGTGTTGTTGTTATTGTTTTGTTGTTGTTTTTTAAGTGTCCTGGAATGGTGCACGCCTATGGCTGCTTTCAATGGGTACAGAAGGGAGCCCATAGCAGAATATACTTGACCACTGGTTCCCCTTTTTTGTGTGTACAGTCTTGTGTATTCTCCTATTGGATTGGTCATTATTCCCTATTCTTATGTATGGTTAATACAGGGTG
This sequence comes from Dromiciops gliroides, assembly GCF_019393635.1. NCBI lineage: Eukaryota > Metazoa > Chordata > Mammalia > Microbiotheria > Microbiotheriidae > Dromiciops > Dromiciops gliroides. Next base: position 240,325,728 of record NC_057862.1, on the reverse strand, counting down.
CTATGCCGGTACATCACATGCCTAGAGAGATAAATAAAGGGAATAACGCTCATCAGAATATCATACTTTGAACTATGAAAAATGCTTCACTTTTTCTGTTCCCACAACTTATGTGATCATTCCGACAGAGCCTGGCAATTAATTGAGCAAAGAGAGAGCTTAAGGTTGGCAGAATTTCTTTTGCTGGGATCAGGTTTAACATCTTATTCTTTTAGTTACAATTTATGTTATTAGAAGATATGAATACCACATATGCCTATTAGTCTTTGGCTGGGGGCTGCCACCATAGAGAACAGCCCTGTGCAGTTAGGCATCCAGTAATAGTAACAGCAAATGTCACCTGTCCTTAACTTTGGATCTTTATGCTACAGGCACACTGCAATTGCCTATCTAAAGATACAAAATCATATTGATATTCATATGACATGTACTTTTTTCTTCTTGGATGCTTAAATCTTATACTTATTTTAAACTCTGCCCAAAATCATTCTCTTCCTCCTCTTCCCCTCTTCTCCTAGGTTGCTTAGCCCACGCCTTTAGCAACTTTGTTGGGATGTTCTTTTATTCACCAATTAAAAGTGTTCCACCATAAACAAACTAGCTTGAGGAAATTCCCTTTCCATTCTAGCAAACAATGTAAAACCATAGAGAGTCAATTCAAAAGCTGTTGTCAAGAGCATGCACATTTTTAGAATATTGGACTGATATTGTTTTGGCTTTATAGGAAGAATCACAAGTAAAAGAGTAATAATATCAGGAATTTACATAGCATTTTTTTTAGGCAATCAGTGTTAAGTGACTTGCCCAGGCTTACACAGGTAGTGAGTTGTCTGATGTCAGATTTGAACTCAGGTCCTCATGACTCCAGGGGTGGTGCTCTATCCACATAGCATTGTACAGTTTATAAAGTACATTCCTCAGAAGAACCCTCTAAAGTAGGTAGAGCAATCATTATCCCTATTTTATAGATGAAATGGTTAAATGACCAAATGACTTGCCCAAGGTATCATAGTTCCTAAGTGGTAGAAACAGGACTTGAAACCAGCCAGGTCTTTTTAATTTAAAAAATTTTTATTTTGAATAAACATTTTTATCTAAAGTTTTGAGTTACAAATTCTATCCCTAACTTCCTTCCCTCTCCTTCCCCCTCTCTGGGGTGGTAAGCAATCAGATATAGGTTATATTCATGCAGTTATGTAAAATATTAGTAATTTTGTATAAAAACTCAAATAAAAGGGAAAAAAGAAAGTAAAAAATAGCATGCTTCAGTCTGTGTTCAATCAATATCAGTTCTTTCTTTGGAGGTGGATAGTATGCATCATCATTAGTCCTTTGGGATTGTCTTGGATCATTGTATTGCTGAGAATAGTTAAGTCTTTCACAGTACTTCACCAAACAATATTGCTGTTACTGTGTACAATGTTGTCCTGGTTTTGTTCACTTCACTATACATCATTTCATGTAAATTTTTCCCACACCTTTCTGAAATCATCCTGTTTGTTATTTCTTATAGCACAATAATATTCCATTACAATCATATACCACAGCTTGTTTAGTCAGTACCCAAGTGATGGGCATTCCTTTGATTTCTAATTCTTAGCCAATACAAAAAGAGCTGCTATTTTTTGTACAAATAGGTCCTTTTCTCTTCTTTTGGATGTCTTTGGGATATAATCCTAGTAGTGGTATTACTGGATCAAAGGGTATGCACAGTTTTATGGACCTTTAGGCATAGTTCCAAATTGCTCTCCAGAATGATTAAATCAGTTCACAATTCCACCAACAGTGGATTAGCATCCTAGTTTTTTCCAAATTATCTCCAGCATGCAATTTTTCCTTTCTTTTTTCTTTTTTTGGGGGGGGGTCATATTAGCCACTCTGATATATGTGAGATGGTACCTCAGAGTTGTTTTAATTTGCATTTCTCTCATGAATAGTTATTTAGAGCATTTTTTTTTTCACATGACTATAGACAGCTTGGATTTCTTTGTCTGAAAATTGCCTGTTCATATCCTTTGACCATTTATCAATTGGGGAATGACTTGTATTTCTATAATTGTGACTCAGTTCTTTCTATATTTGAGAAATGATAGCCAGGCCTTTTTAACTCTTTAAAGTCCAGAAATGAATCCAACATATCAAGCTGACAATTCATTTAGATTAGAGATCACTCATAAGGGAAAAGGGAAAACATGACATAAGGATAGAAAGAAATTGTTCTCTTGATTATGCAGATAAAAAACTATATGTTTATATTTGGCCATGTTTGTTTACATTTGGAAATCTACCAACATTTGCAGAGTCAGGAGTAAATACCATCTTATTGGCTGTAGAATGTAAAATACTAATATGAGCTGAATCCTGGATTTGCTCTTTTGGTTAAATTTGGTTTGATTCTTTAAACATTGGGTCCAAAATGAAGGAGGGAGGTAGTTATACCGAACTAGGCAGTTCATATATTAAATATCTTCTTCAGTTCTCAACATTGTATTTTTGGAAACATATAGGTTAATTGGAGTGTGCCTAGATGAGAGCTATTGAAGAAACTAAATAACATGCCATGTGAGGCTATGTTGAAAGAACTTGGTATATTTAGCCTGGAGAAAAAAAACTTGGAGGGAATGTGATAAGGATCATAGCCCAGAGTCCTGGTTAGTTTGACTCTGGACTCACAACAATAAGTTCCAGTCTTGGGGATTGACCCCCAAATTAATCAGTTTCATTGATTGACTTTTCCTCTACACCTTGAGTTAATCCAGGAAAAACTAACTAATATTTAAGTATAACTTGTTTCTGGGCTTCCAACAAAGTACACAAGCACAGAGTGTAGGTACTGGGACAACCTTTATCCTACATAAAATGTAAGCACTTAGGCTCATTGGAGGCAGGGACTGTCTTTCTTTTTGCTTGGATTTATAACTTCAGTCTTTATGACAACAGTGCTCAGTAAGTGATTAATAAATGTTTGTTACCTGCCTTCTGGTTAGAAAACATACATGAGGGACTCTCAGGAACCATGAGCGAATATAGAAACCTAAAGCATTTTGAGACCCTGTCAGATCTCTCTGGGGGAAACTGAATTTGGGGTTATTTTGAGGGAATGACCTGACATTTCAGTGAGCCTCTCTTTTCCTCAGAATCTTAGGACCTTCCCAAGACTCATAGGATTATTAGCCCATTTTTTACCAGAGGCACCAAATTGGAGGCCAGCAAAACTCCCAGGGTTGGCTTGACCAGATTAAAATGTAATTGGGAAATGTTTAGCAAAATGGATAAAAATAAGATCCAACACAAAAAAATGTTGATTTGTGGTTTTCTAAGTCAATATGCAGCCCGAAGGGATCATTTCTATTGTAGTTTGACGCCACTAGTTTAGACTGCCTCCCTTCCCTAGTCTCCAGTGGAAACATACTTTGGGAGTTTGCTGAACAAGCATACCCCTTCTCATCACACTCGCATTATCCAATGAACTTACTAGCCTTGCTCTCTCCAAGAAGGGTATAGCACAGAAAATATGTGCATGGTTCTCTTATTTCTCTAATCAGCATACTGCATCAAACACAACTCTGGCACTAAGGTTACCTCTAAGACATTCTTCAGATCTGATGCTGCCCAGGAAATCTTTCTTTTAATAGGCTAGATTTGTTCATGTCTCTGAGTGGATACCTTCTTTCCCCTTCACCTCTTCTCAGCTGCCTTTTAAGTTATCTTCCCCCATTATAATGTAAGTTCCTTGAGGGCAGGGACTATCTTTTTGCTTGTATTGGTATTCCTGAGGTTTAGCCCAGTGCCTAGTACATAGTAAACACTGAATTAATCATTGTTGATTTGATAGACTCAGATATAAAGTCTGCTTTCTTCTTACACAGATGTTTAAAAGTAAGGGAGAGGGGGCAGCTAGGTGGCGCAGTGGATAGAGCACTGGCCCTGGAGTCAGGAGTACCTGAGTTCAAATCCGGCCTCAGACACTTAATACTTACTAGCTGTGTGACCCTGGGCAAGTCACTTAACCCCAATTGCCTCACTAAAAAACATAAAAAAAATAAATAAAATAAAAGTAAGGGAGAAAAGGTATCATGAATTCTCCTCTCAGGCTGTTATGTAAATAACCTGCCTGGTGCTTCTGTAGTAAAGCATGGTTATTGCTTGGGAGATGGGAAGAAGTTTTAGGTTTTTACTCTGCTTCCAGGTGAAAATACAAGAACAAAGATAAAGAGGGAGTCCTTAAAAGTGAACAATCAATTTGTTTTTATAGGTTATGAAGTTGGGTATCTTATTGTCAGCTAACCAGTCATTAAGATGTTTGCCTTATTCACCTTCACAGAATGGCTTATAACCCTGTCTTCTCATCAAATCAACTGACAAACTCCTCAGCTTTATCAGATACTTCCCTTCACACAAATATTTGAAGGGCTGTCATCTGGAGGAGGAATCAATCACTCAAATAATCAGTACACATTAATTAAGCATCTACCATGTGCCAGGCACTATGCTAACCTCTGTGGATACAAAAGGAAGCAAAAGACAGTTCCTGCCCTCGAGGAACTTACAATTATATTTTGTTTTTTCGTTTGTTTTGGGGGTGTGGGGCAATGACAGTTAAGTGACTTGCCCAGGGCCACACAGCTAGTAAGTGTCAAGTGTCTGAGGACAGATTTGAGCTCAGGTCTTCCTGACTCCAGGGCTGGTGCTTTATCCACTGCACCACCTAGCTGCCCATTAATCTTTTTTTTTTAAACTACTTAATTAATTGTTGGTTACATTTTAAGTTCTGAACTATCTCCCTTTCTTCCTCCCCATCCCACACTAGAGAAGGCCACCAAATGAACTTAACAGTCTAATGGGAAGGCTTGTTTTGCTGAGCTCCAGAAGGTAGAGGTAGATACAATGGGTAGACATGGCAGAGATGTAGATATAAAGGTAGGCTTCCTAAAAATAAAAGGGTTCTATCTGAAGGTGGTGGACTGCATGACCTCTGAGTACCCTTACAGTCCTTGATTCTTTGAGGTATCACTTATGAACATAGAACTGTGCTAGGCCCTGGAAATGCAAAGATGGAAACAGACAGCCTCTACTACTACTACCAATACTACTACTGCTACTATCACTATTACTACTATCATTCATGTATCACCTACTCTGTGCCAGAAGCTATCCTAAGAGCTTTAAAGATATAATTTGATCCTCACAACAACCCTGTGAAGTAAGTGCTATTATCATTCCCATTTTACAGTTGAGAGAGTTGAGGCTAACAGAGGTTAAGTGACTTCCCTAAGGTTATACAGCTAGTAAGTGTCTGAGGCCAGATTTGAACCCTGAAAGATGAGTCTTCCTGAACCTAGACTGGATATGAACTCAGATCTTCCTGACTCCAGGCTCACCTCTCTATCTATTGTGCCATCTAGCTACCTCAAGTAAGGTTAAAATTTAGTAGAAAGAATAATACAAGAATAATATAATAGTTATAATACAATTTATAATATAAGTACATAGTATAGGATGTAGTATGAGAGACTTGAAGACAAAAATATTACCTCATCAAAGTTTCCTGGCTTACCCGCCTTTACTTTTGGGTCCCAGATAAAATCCCACTTTCTGCAAGAAGCCTTTCCCAATCCTCCTTAAAGTTGGTGTCTTCTCTCTGAGAGTTTTTCCCATTTATCCCGTACATAACTTGTTAGTACATACTTGTTTGCATGTTGTCTTCTCCATTGGGTTGTGAACCCTTGCAAACAGGGACAATCAGTATTTATGGAGGACATGGCCCATGAAGTGACTCAGTGTTTTCTAAAGTAGAATTTCTTATAATTATCAGAAAAAATAAAATGGTATTTCTAACTTTTGTGGCGACCAAAGACATTTTGTACAAATGAACAAGTTTGCTATTTCTTCCTATTTTTGCCAGAGCAATGAAAGAATTGCTTCCTTTTCCCGCATAGGTATGGGCCATTACAGTCTCTAAAGAAGAATTTTAGCTATGAAATTGGCTAAGTCCCATTATGCAGTTTAATCGACAAATTAATGATTTTGTCTAAATAGCAGCATCTTGCTTTTCTTTTTTGTACATGTTTGGCAGAAATCTAGTTCCTTGGGGACATGGCTAAAAGCACAATTCTTTTCCTAACCAATGAGCTAACATTCAGGAAAAAAAAATAGGGCAATGGTGTTCACAAATCCAAGGAAACTTGTAATTACATTCATCCGTAGGTGATATAGTTTCTAGGGCCTGGAGAGCACTTGCCTATTAACTCAGGAAACTGGAAAAAAAGTAAATGAGGCACTTAAAACTGAAAGACTTTAGTGGGTTGAAGTTAAAAATTGCAGGGTATGAGACAGGTGGCTTAGACTGTAGATATGTGGGCAAGGCTAAAATACTGTCCATGTAGCCTGTGTATTGTACATAAAAAGAAATACTCCTACTGTGATGATGTAAAAAAACAAAAGACATTGATGAAAACTTTTTTTTTAAAGTACTCCCCCTTTCCTGGAGAACTTTTATTTTGAAATGAATAACAAGTAATCAGGTTCCTTCTGAAATCCTTTCATTGTCATGTTCCATATAGGAGCCACATTCTACCACATCTCGGTGATTTATGTAGGAATTTAAACTTGCACCATTGGAAGACAGGCATAGTGTAAAAGGAGCACTAAACTAGGATTTTGGTTCCATCACTGCCACTGACCAACTTTGTTACCTTGGCCAAATCTCTCTCCTTCTCTGGGTTTTGGTTTCCTCATTTGTAGACTGAAGAGTTGAGACTACATCAAGCAAACAATGCACATTTATTAAATGCCAGATGTGTGCCAGATACTGTGGTGGGCATTCAGGATACAAAAGGAAATTAAACTGTCTCTATTCCCAAGGAATTTACATTCTATTTGGAGAAATGTATACACATATGAGAACATGCAAAATAAATACAAATTTAATGGGGAGGAAGAAGGCATGGGCAGTTGGGGGAGATCAGGAAAGACTTCATGGAGGAGATGGTATGTGAACTGAGATCTAAGATGTCCACAAGAATCTTTTCTAACTTTAGAAAATTATGTACTGTCATTAAAAAAAAAAAAACGGTTCTGCTTTAGGCTTTATAAACAAGTCCTTAATTTAGTACTTAGTGTACTACATCATGATCTACTCATAGTAGAGACTGAATAAATGCTCACTGAATTGCATTGTCACGTTGTACCTTAGAAATTTTAAAGGGGATCATATTGGGGCAGCTAGGTGGCGCAGTGGATAGAGCACCACCCCTGGATTCAGGAGGACCTGAGTTCAAATCTGGCCTTAGACACTTGACACTTACTAGCTGTGTGACTCTGGGCGAGTCACTTAACCCCAGTTGCCACACACACACAGGGATCATATTAAGCCAAAGGGGAGATTTTTGAGTTGCATGGTAAAATTTTAATGTTGGAAAATATTTTGATATCTTTAGTCAAATAGTTCTGCCCCAAATGATGAATTTGATTAGACAATTACAAATTATAAAAAAAGATAAATGGATTCAGTAGACTAAAATTCTTTTTGAGCTCTGATTAAGTTTGTTTCTTTCTATCTGGAAAATAGTTTTCTCTTCTCTTCATTTATCCAAGTCACATGCATTTTATAAGGCCTACTTCTTCCACAAAACCATCACTAACTACTTGGGCCCATAGTGATCATATCTTTCTCCCTTTGTTGGTATCACAGAGTCTTGACACTTTTTCATACTATGTTTCAAATTGTTCTCTGATTCTTTTGCATACTTTCTTCCTTTCTCCCCAAATAAATTGTCAGCTCCTGGAGCATAGGCCTCATATCTGTGTATTTCTGTAGAGTATCTTTTTGCTGTTGTTGTTGAGTTGTGTCTGACTCTTCATGACCCCATTTGGTTTTGGGGTTTTTGTTTTGTTTTTTTTTTGACAGAGTTACTGGAATGGTTTGCCATTTCCTTTTCCAGCTCATTTTACAGATGAGCAAACTGAACTAAGCAAGATTAAGTGACTTGTCCAGGGTCCCACAGTGTCTGAGGCCAGATTTGAACTTAGGAAAATGGAGTCTTACTGACTTCAGGCCTGGCACTCTATGCACCACCTAACTGCCCTGTAGAATATCTATTCCAGTCTTTATAATGGTATATAGAAGATACTGAGTGAATACTTGTTTACTGATTTTATGTAATTTTAGGTATTTCACTGAAATCCTTACTAAATGTTGTCATTCAAACTCCTTGACACAGGTTGTAGGAGTATGTTTGTTAGAGAGATTTGGCTATAAAATGGAATTCTCCATCCAATTTCATCACATTGCTTTCATTTATCATGTATTTACTAGAATTCTCTCTAGCTTATTTAGTTCCCCAAGAAGCAAGATATAATTTTGCAGCTTATAGAAGAGAATTTTGATGCCATCTTTTAGCTCCTCCCATCTTTGCTCTCTGTCAGAAAAAAATAAAAGCTAGGCTTAAAAGGAATGAGATATCCTTGAACGAAAGTAGATACTTTACAAACCTCGAAACAACAAACACACCTTCATCAACCTCATAAAAAACTTAACTATTTCATTTGCTGTCTTTATCCTCATCCCATTCATACGACAATATTACAGGAATTGATGCTAAATGAAAACACTGAAACAACAACAGGAAGTTATGGAGATTAAAAACATTTTGCTTGGATTTTATAAAAATTGAAGGGTTCATTTAGCTCTCAGCCCCTTGCCTGGATTTTGCTGCCAGAGTTTCAGTGGCACATGAAGACTGCTGTTTTTTTAAAAAAAATCTTACTTTAACTGAAAATTGAGAATTTTCACAGAACCTCAATAATTCTCAGACACAACTTACTGAAAATTCTTTTCTCACTCCACTTATTGGATAATTTTGAAGGGACAAAGGGAAAATAGTGTTAGGATGACTTCATTATATTTACATAATAGAACACAAAAAAGATTCATAATTTATTGAATGCTACATTCACCAGCTAAATTTACCACTCAGTAAAGTAAAAGCAATTCTCTTTTTTGATCTTCTTGCCCCTAATTTAGGATAATTAAAAAAAAAAAACCCTCCCCACTCCCCCTTCCCAAACAAATTCAACTCAACATTCCATTATATTGTCCTTGGTATTCAATGCCAATCTCGGCTTGTACTAGGTTTTAGTTTTCCTGACATTCTTACTGGAATGTATTCTCCCTTTCTGTATTTTTTCCCTTCAGTTTCCTGTCAGTGGTCAGAATCCTAAAGGGTTTTTTAACTGAAAGGGTCCTCAGATCATCTAATCCAAGTCTTTTTTTTTTTTTTTACAGATGAATAATCAGTCATATAGATATTAAATGACTTGTGTAAGATTAGATAAATAGTATGTAGTAACATGTACTAAGAGCCAGGAGTGCCACCCTGGTCCTCACCTCAAATCTAGTATTCTTGGGATGCTAATCCAATTTTGGCGGAGTAGTGAACTGATTCAACCATTCTTGAGAGCCATTTGGAACTATGCAAAAAGGCTATAAAACTGTCCATATCCTGTGATCCAGAAATAGGTTTATATTCCAAAAACATTCCAAAAAAGAGAAAAATATCTATTTGTACAAAAATATTTCTAGCAGCTCTTTTTGTGGTGATTAAGGATTGGAAATCAAAGGAATGTCTATCAATTGGGGAATGGCTGAACAAGTTGTGATATATGATTGTAATGAAATATTATTATTCTATAAGAAATGATGAGCAGGATGACTCCAGGAAGACCTGGAAAGACTTATATGGACTGATATATAGTGAAGCGAGCAGAACCAGGAGAATGTTGTACACAGTGACAGCAATATTGTTTGAGGAAGAACTGTGAATGACTTAACTATTCTCAGCAGTACAGTGATCCAAGACAATTCCAAAGGATGATTAATGAAGCATACTATCTATCTCCAAAGAAAGAACTGATATTGGTTGAACACAGACTGAAGCATGCTATTTTCTACTTTCTTTTATTTTTTTCTTTTATTTGAATTTGACTAATATGGTAATATTAGTAATATGGTATGGTATTTGAAAATGACTAATATGGTAATGTTTTACACGATTGCACATGTATAACCTATATCTGATTGCTTACCACCTCAGGGAGGTGGGAGGGTAGGGGGGGAAGGAGAGATAGAATTTGGAACTCAAAACTTTAAATAAAAATGTTTATTGTTTTAAAAATCCAGTATTCATTTAGTTTTACTGTGCTTTCTCATCAGGCACAGAGCCAGGAAGTGCTTAAAATCAGAGAATGTGATGAGCAACTTTTGCCTCCACGGCTTTCTTTTGAGACAGCTTTCTTTTCTTACTCACCAGAATCATTGATGTTTGTTTTGTCAGAATTTAATCCTCCTACTCAAGAGTAACCCATCCCTCTTGAGTTGGATTTCTCGATAGAATTTTAGAGATCCTTACTATCCTTTCTTGAACTCTGAAGCCTACTCTCCCCAAATCTAGGATATATGTCAGCTTAGGACTGTTTTCCCTTTCTTCCTGCTGTGGTCATTTTTTATTTCTTCATCAAACATATCTTTTTGGCCAGAATGGAGTCTAGAATATCCATTCTCTTCATCACATTTTCTGCCTCTTGAAGAATAAATTCTTAGTTGCTATATTTTCAGCAGAGAGAGAAGACTCCAGCTGATGTCTGGATTGAAATCCTATATTATCAGCTAAAGCACCGACTCTGGATTCAGGAGGACCTGAGTTCAAATCCGGCCTCAGACACTTGACACTTACTAGCTGTGTGACCCAGGGTAAGTCACTTGACCCTCATTGCTCTACAAAACAAACAAACAAAACAAACCAAATAACAATAACAAAAAGAAATCCTATATTGTCATATATTTGTCATCTGCTTCTGGAGCTAATAATCTATTTCCTCTTTCTGGCCAAGTGATCTATTGTATACTCATACCTAGTGGTGTGCTGGTAAATGCTTGACAACTGGCTCTCAGAATTAAAAATGTAGGCAAGGGGGCAGCTAGGTGACGCAGTGGATAGAGCACCGGCCCTGGAGTCAGGAGTACCTGAGTTCAAATCCGGCCTCAGACACTTAACACTTACTAGCTGTGTGACCCAGGACAAGTCACTTCACCCCAATTGCCTCACTAAAAAAAAATGTAGGCAGGACAAACTTTGAAGTTTGAGCTTCATTATTAACATATTTCTCCATTACTTTCTTTCTTTCTTTTTTTTTTTTTTTTTGGTGAGGCAATTGGGGTTAAGTGACTTGCCCAGGGTCACACAGCTAGTAAGTGTTAAGTGTCTGAGGCCGGATTTGAACCCAGGTACTCCTGACTCCAGGGCCGGAGCTCTATCCACTGCATCACCTAGCTGCCCCCTCTCCATTACTTTCTTAAGTCTAGACAATGAACAATAGAACAATGAATAGAGCCCAGACTTGTTTGTTATTGTTGTTTAGTCATTTCAGTCATGTCTGACTTTTCATGACCCCGCTTGGGGATTTCCTGACAAAGATACTAGAGTGGTTTGCCATTTCCTTCTCCATCTTGTTTTACATATGAAGAAACTGAGGCAAACAGGATTAAGTGACTTGCCCAGGGTCACAGAGATAGTAAGTATCTGAGGCCAGATTTGAACTCAGAATGTCTTCCTGACCTCAGGCTTAGCACTATATCCATTATGCCACCTAGCTGCTCTGGCTTGTAGTGTTTGCCAATTTCTGAAGTTAGGTTCAGCACACCCCTGCCTGTACCACAATATTCCTTCTGTTTATATTGCCATTTACTCTCCCCACCACATATTTTCTACTATTTTTCCCCATGCTACTTCCCTTTCTGTTCATGGAATTCCTCATAGGAGGATAGCTATCTTGTTATTGTACGTCCTTTGTTCTTGAAGAGGAACAATGACATCAAGAGATGATGTCTTCCCTCACAAGTGAATTGGATTTAAGTAAGACAGAGCTGTGGATAGAGCACGGGCCCTGGAGTCAGGAGAACCTGAGTTCAAATCCGGCCTCAGACACTTAACACTTACTAGCTGTGTGACCCTGGGCAAGTCACTTAACCCCAATTGCCTCACTAAAAAAAAAAAAAAAGACAGAGCTGTGCAAAGGCATCAGTCTCACTCTCTCCTCCAGAGTCATCAGAGTCCAGTAGCAAGACATAAGTCAGGGAGGCTAGCAATAGCCCTGGATGCAGTGGGGGACCTTGGCCTTTTAAACTTCCCCGATCTCAGCTTGTCGGAGGCAATGCTCATTCAGTGATTAAAAGCTAGGTAAGAATTGAGGCAAAAGATGGTCTAGTGTGCCTTCACAGAAGAATCAGTCTGGGAGGGGAAGACCCTCAGTTTCTGGCCAGAACAGAAACAATTGCTATTTATATTCACTCTTAGCGATCAAAACCCCCCAAAATGGGCATGTGAGGCTTGGGCTGGGGCCTAGCTATTTTAATATATAGTGGTTCTTTACTTTCCCCCCCTTTTTTTTTTATTTTTTACTTTTTTTGGTGAGGCCATTGGGGTTAAGTGACTTGCCTAGGGTCACACAGCTAGTAAGTGTTAAGTGTCTGAGGCCGGATTTGAACTCAGGTCCTCCTGAATCCAGGGCCGGTGCTTTATCTACTGCACCACCTAGCTGCCCCTTTTACTTTCCCCTTTAATAAATCTAGGCATTTCCCTCTTGAGGCCTACCATGCGTGACTCACCAGTGATTCCATGGTTGAATTTACTTCCATGTGTTAAGATCTCTAGGTCACTTTAGTATTTACTTAATAACAGACATGATCAAGGGGCAGCTAGGTGGCGCAGTGATAGAGCACCAGCCCTGGAGTCAGGAGGACCTGAGTTCAAATTTGGCCTCAGACACTTAACACTTACTAGCTGTGTGACCCTAGGCAAGTCACTTAACCCCAATTGCCTCACTAAAAAAAACAAAACAAAACAAAACAAAACAAAGAAACAAAAAAAAACCCAGACATGATCAAGGTGAAGGGATGGAGTACATTTCCAAGGATGCCTGGGCCTCATAGCATAAACAGCCAGGAAAAACAAGGCCTCTAATTCCTGTTAGTCTAAGTTACAGATAGCTTGTGTTAGGGGTCTGCCTAACATCACTTAACTTGTAAATTAAAGGCAGAATTCGAACCTAGGTCATCCTGACTCTAAGGACAGCTTTCTATCTATTGCACTGCGTGGATTCTTCATTTTTAGGTATTTGTAACTAAATCAAAGAAGGGTTTGTGTCTTCCTTGAGATGGAGTAATGGAGGTGTCTGCTGGAGTTTGTTGCCACAAGGAGGGCCTGCCTCTGTGCTGAGGCATCATAGAGAGGACTGTGACTAGGAGTGAATGGAAATTGTCTGAGAAAGACCATGCTGGGACCTGTTTGGTGCCTGGGAGAGGCTAAAAGCAGATATGGAAAGGAACAATCTTCAAACAGCCAAGTCAATAAAGCAATAAGCATTTATTAAGGGCTTGCTATGTGTGAGGCACTTTGTTAGGCACAAAGAATGTAAAATACAGTCCCTAAGCTCAAGGAGCTCACATCCTACAAGATATACTCAAGGTAATCCAGAGGGGAAGCAGTAGTTTAGGGGGAGGGGCCTCAGAAAGGCTTCTTACAGAAGGGGAGCTTTGAGATAAGATTTAAAGGAAGTCTGAGAAGCCAAGAGGCAGAGATGAGGAGGGGAGGGTATTTCAGGTAATCTAAGCAAGGTCAAGGGTGTCTGCACTAAAGGATCTATCTTCATTATGGCTGGAGAGGGAAAACCTTGCCTGTTGAACCCTTGAGTATTGTGGAAGAACTCATTTCTTAAGCTGTTCTGGATGAAAGGAGGAATGAAAGTGGACTCATTTGAGAATTTGAGATTGGAGGTTTGTTTTCCATTGCCTTTCTATTAGTCAAATGTTTTATTGATTCCATGCTGCTCCTTATCCAGATGCTGCTCTATCCATCTGGAACTTTTAGACATGAGGTAACTTCAGAAGTTCCTGTTTTGTTTTTTTTTTCATGTTGGGGAGGAGAAGCAAGTGAGACTTGAAAATCACTACAATCTCAACTCATCTCACAGGATCCAAAGCGCATGGGACACTGAGAACATTCCACACATTTATAAATAGGCATGTTAGAAAAATAGGCATTTTCTGATTGATATTGTCAGTATTTAGATAGTTTCAGATTTTGTTGTTTGTTCATCTCAGTTGTGCCTGACTCTTCATGACTTCATTTGGGGTTTTCTTGACAAAAACCCTGGAGTGGCCTGCCATTTCCTTCTCCAGTTTATTTTATTGATGAGCAAACTGAGGCAAAGAGGGTTAAGTGACTTGCCCAGGGTCACATAGCTAGGAAGTGTCTGAGGCCAGATATAAACTCAAGGAGAGGAGTCTTTCTGACTCTAAGGCCTGGTGTTATCCACTGTGCCACCTATAGCTGCCTAATTTCAGATTAGCAAATAAATAACTGGAAAAAAACATTTATGAAGCATTTACCATGTACAAAGCACTGTGCTAAGTGATAGGGATACACAAATGACCAAGGAGATGAAAACAAAACTTTTTCTTATACTTTTGATGACTTTTGGGTTTTATTTAATGTCGAGATTAGACAGTTCTTGAGTATAACACTTACTTAACAGTCATAGTGATCACAGCAAGTAACTCTCATTTAACTTGGGGATGGTGAAGAAAGAGACATGGGAATATTGGCCTCCATTGGTAAAGATACTAGGATACTGGGGGATCCACTGCTAAGGGCCTGCTTATGCTGGATGCCATTTTGACTTAGTATTCTTGCTTACTAGATATTAAAGTTTGTTGCCTGAACAAGTGGTGTCAGTACTTTCTAAATTCACACACACACACACACACACACACACACACACACATCTTAACCAAGAAGGAATGTGTGTATGTGTGCATGTATGTATATGTATTTTGTATCATAAAAAATTAAAATCATTTGCTGATGAAAATCAGACCCCAATTCCTTTAAACTCCTTAAAAAACCAACAACCCCAAACAACCCAACATCCAGTTCACAACATAAAAATAACATTCAATTCTGTATTTCTCAGTTTGTATTTGACAGATAGAAATCTATTTTATCTCTAATTTCTAAAATGAAGGTAATGTCAATCAAACTACCAAGGGGATACCTTTTAGGACTAGATAAAATAAAATTAATTTAGAAGAGTAAAAGATCAGCAGGTTGATTTTTAGAAAAAAAAAATGAAAAGACATGAAATAATAAACAACATTGTATATAGTAACAGCAATATTGTTCAAAGAATAACTTTGAATGACTAAGTTATTCTGAGTATTTTAAATACTCAAATAAACTATAAAGGACCTATGAATGAAGATGCTATCTACCTCTAGAGAAAGAACTGATAAATAGAAGTATGCATAGTGTGGTTTTATACATACAGATATTATATATATATAACGTGTATATATATTTATACAAATATATATTACATATCTGTGTCAAATGGTGGCCTTCTCTAGTATGCAGTATGGAGGGAGTGAGACAGTTTGAAACTTAAAATGTAACAAAAAATAAACTAAATTTAAATTTAAAAATAAAATAAAAAGCAAAAACAAATGCTTAAAAAGGGAAAAAAAGGTCTAGAATATCAAGGGAAATGATGGGAAAAAAAAACTAAGGAAGGGTATGTCTATACCTAAATCATGTTTTAAAGCAGTAATGTTCAAAATTATGTAGTACTGGTTACATATAAAAAAGTAGATAATTTGAACAGACAAGTAAAAAAAACAGAAATAATTGAACCATTGACAAACTCCAAATCATAAATTTCCTGAAAGCAATATGGCAGAAGGCTAAACCAACTTATATCACATACCATGATAAATTCAAAATGCATACATGCATTTAGAGATATAAATTTTCCTCTGATTACTTCTTTTTTTTTTGTCGGGGCAATGAGGGTTAAGTGACTTGCCCAGGGTCACACAGCTAGTGAGTGCCAAGTGTCTGAGGCCGGATTTGAACTGAGGTCCTCCTGAATCCAGGGCCAGTGCTTTATCCACTGCACCAACTAGCTGCCCCGCCCCCCCCATTACTGTTTTTGATGTATCCTATAGGTTTTGGTATGTGTCTCATTATTATCATTCTCTTTAATAAAATTATTGATTTTTTCTATGATTTAAGATTAGATAGTTTAATATCCAATTAGCTTGAAATTTTAAAATATATTTTAGAAACTATTTTAGAAATATAAAAACACATTATCATATTATATTGTATCATGTCACATCACATTCTCCCCACAAAGAGCAAACTAGATGGTACCCTTCACCTAAATCACCAGGAAAAGTGATTCATTCTCACTCTTTGTTGTTATTATCCACTAATGCTCTTAGTCTCTCAAGTAAAACAGCATGTCTTTGCTGTTGTTTTCCACTTTTTACAATGTGGGGGTGAGGCTTTTTAGTCTGTATCTAACTTTATTTACCACTTCTGGAGCAGAGCTTTGGAGGAGATGAGAAAGAATAACAGCACCCTGATTAACCCCTGCCCAGGGTTAAAAAGAAATTTACATGATAACTTATTATACATTTAAAAGGAATAGCAAGTTCTACATAATAAGTTTTTATTTTCATACGCAATCATTTTTTATTCTACTCTGTAATGGAAATGCTTTATTTCATAAATTTAAAATAAAATGAATAAAATAATGTAAATGCATATATGCCTTGATTATTAAAGGTCATTCTATTAACAATTAGAAAAGAACCAAATCAAATTCCTTTTATCAGTGTGGCTGGGAGAAGGGGCAGTAGTGGTGCTGCTGCTGCTGAATTCTTAACTATACAAAGGAGTAAGAGTTCAATAGATTATTTTAATTACATGAAATTGAAAAATTCTTTTTTTTTACACAGGAAAGAATGTGATTTAAAAAGAAGGGAAGTTGTCAACTAGAAAAAAATGCATATCAACTATCTCTGATAAGGATCTGATGTCTAAGATAAATAGACAACTAACAGAAAAAACATGGTATCAAAAGTCATTCCCCAAAAGATAAATGGCCAAAGGATATAACAATTTTCAAAAGAATTACAAACTATTCACAACTATATGAGAGAATGCTCCAAATAATTAATAATAAAAGAAATGCAGATCAAAGCAACAAAGACTTCAGCTCACATCCAGTAAATTGGCAAAGGTGACAAAAAGTCAGAAGAGTTGGTATTGGAGGGGTTGTAGAAAGATTAGCATACTCTGCTAATGCACTGTTGGTAGAGCTATGAATTGGTCCAATTCTGTGCAACAATTTCAAATTATGTGAAGAAAGTGATTAAAATGTCCATATCCTTTGTCCCAGAGATTCTTCTCCTGGGCAGATGCCCCAATGAGGTCAAATGTAAAAAAAAAAAAAAAGAAAACCAACCAAACAGAAAGCCCCCATAGGTACCAAAATGTTTATAGTAGTGTAGTGGTAGTAAAGTGCTAAGAACAATTTAACCCTGTTTGCCTCTGTTTCCTCGTCTGAAAAATGAGCTGGAGGAGGAAATGGCAAAACTCTCCAATATCTTTGCCAGTAAATCCCCAAATAGAGTCACAAAGAGTCAGATATGACTGAAACAATTGAACAACAACAACAAAATTAGGGAATGGTATAAATGTAATGTGTTATTACTGTGCTCTGAGAAATGAAAACTATGTTGAAGAGAAGTATGAAAAGACTTATACAAGTTGATGCAAAATGTAATAAGCAGAATAAATGATTGCAACAATATTAATGGAAAGAATAACAAAACAGTTAAAACTGAGTGCTATGAAATTGTAGTCACTGAACCTGGCTTCCAAAAAGGAATATGAGAAGTCACCTCCCTCCTTTCTTTTCAGGGATAGGTGACTATGGGTGTGAAACATCAAAAATAATGTCACACTTTTCCAATATAGATCAAACAAGGGAATACTTGTAAAGTACTTAGTACAGTGCCTGGAACATAGTAGGCAGTATGTAAATGCCATCTATTATTGTTGTTGATGTCATGGTTGTTAGGTTTGGTGAACTTTTTTCTTTTTTTTTTTTTCTCTTTTGTTTTAAGAGATGGCTCTCTGGGGGTGGAGAAGGAAAGGAATATATTGGTAAATGTGGGTGAAGTAAAAACAGAAGGTTTCAATAAAATTATTTTTTTTAAATAGAGTTAATATCTAGAAAAATGAGAACAGCATACCACCCACTCCTTGGCAAAAAGGTGATAGACTAGAGGTATAGAAGAGGCATACATTTTTAGACATGGGCAATATGTTGATTTTTTTTTTTTTACTATACTTATTTCTTACAGGGAAAGCTTCTCTCTTTTGAGTAGGAGTAGAGGACAGGGGGTTGGAGAAAGCTATCCAGTCATGATAGAGATTCCAAATAAAGAAAGGTGTATCAAAATATTTTAAAAGTACACAGAAGAGGGGCGGCTAGGTGGCGCAGTGGATAGAGCACCAGCCCTGGAGTCAGGAGTACCTGAGTTCAAATCTGGCCTCAGACACTTCACACTTACTAGCTGTGTGACCCTGGGCAAGTCACTTAACCCCAATTGCCTCACTAAAAACAAAACAAAACAAACAAAAAAAGTACACAGAAGAAAGCAAATGTTTGATTTGGTTCCCCCCTCTCCCCCGAGGCAATGAGGGTTAAGTGACTTGCCCAGGGTCACACAGCTAGTAAGTGTCAAGTGTCTGAGGCTAGATTTGAACTCAGGTCCTCCTGAATCCAGGGCCACTGCTTCATCCACTGTGCCACCTAGCTGCTCCTAAAAGAATGAGGTGGGGTGTGTGTGTGTGTGTGTGTGTGTTTGGTGGGGCAATGAGGGTTAAGTAACTTGCTCAGGGTCACAAAGCTAATAAGTGTCAAGTGTCTGAGGTCAGATTTGAACTTGGGTCCTCCTAAATCCAGGGCCAATGCTTTATCCACTGCACCACCTAGCTGCCTGAAAGCAAATGTTTGAAAAGGGACACAAACAGGGCAAATGTGTTACTATTATGTTGAGTTTAATACACATCTTTTAACATAATATAAATTTTGGGGTTCACATGTAATTCCCCTTTTTGTTCTTTGTTCATGTGTCTATGATTGTTAATAATTTTTTAAAAATACTAGAAAAATAAAATGTGGGTGATTTTATATTATCTCTCATCATTGAGAGGCAAAGGCAATGTCATGTCACGAGTGGAGGAATGGGGAGACAGACACTGAATTTGGCCTCACAGGATTCCAAAATCCAAAAAAGCATTTCTGTGAGAAAAATTATTAGACTGGTATTACAAACATTCCCTCTGGCCACTCCTTTCAGACTATTAAAAAATTTCACTATTTGCCGACTGTCAGCAGGAGAAAAATCTAGTGGAGATATCTTAAAAGAACAAGTTGCAAGAAACCAGTGTTAGGGAGAATTTAAAAGTGTCTATTAAAATTATATTTAATTTCAGCTCTGATTCTGACTGAAGTTATCATTCTATTATTCTGATCAGAAGAGCTTTCCCTGAATTTCATACCTTAGCAATTTCTTCTTCAGAAATAACCTTTGCATCAAAAAATTGATTGAATGTTATTGCTTATTTATTAGCTTCATGCCCCTTCACTTTTGCTACAGAATGGAATGAGGTACATGCTCAGTCCAGTATAGATTTTTCATTCACCTTTCCAGGGGACAATTTAGTTCCGACAAAGCAGAATCATTTATGTAGCACAGAAGGGGTGGCTGCCAATATGATTTCATTTGAGGTGCCATGATAGGTTTGCCCACCTAAAACTGTCTCCCCCTGCATACCTGTGATAGGCACTGGCATTCCTACCAGCTCATAAGGGTAGACCTAAGAAGTGTTCAGAGTCAAAATTTTTCATTTTACAAATGAGGAAATTGAGATTCAATATGGTAAATGAAATGCCCAAGGTTGAACTGCTAGTAAATAGTAGAGCTGGGGCTTGAACCTACTTCCTAGTTACACTGTGCAACTCTTTAGGTCATTGAAAACACCAGGTAAAATAAAAATATGTCATGGGCGGGGGGCAGCTAGGTGGCATACTGGATAAAGCACTGGCCCTGGATTCAGGAGGACCTGAGTTCAAATCCGGCCTCAGACACTTGACATTTGATCCTGGGCAAATCACTTAACCCTCATTGCCCCACAAAAAACCCTAAAACAAACAAACAAACAAAAAACCAAATATGTCATCAGGAAAAGTAGCAAGTCACCCATTAACTTAAAAAAGTTATCTCTGTAGCAGAGAATAGTTAGATTAACTGTCCACTCAGATATCAAAGACTGGAAACATAATATTACTTGGGGAAAGTGAACCCAGAAAGATAAATTTATTATGAGGAGTATGCCCTGCACCAATTATGGTGACTTCTAGAATATAATAAATGGATGGGTCCATTATATTCCCTTCATGTTAACTTTTCTTATCATTTCATAGGTTTGGGTGAACAAAAGCTTGTATTTCAGAAGCTATGAGGTTTTTCTCTGATATTTTGCCTACAAAACAAATGAACTGCCAGATGATATGATGCTGGTGCTTAGATAGTGGTCTCATGACCATAACTAGTCTTCCCATAGGCATACTGAACTGAGTCCTATAAAAAAGACAGATAAGTACATTTCTTGCTCAATTATACTTGTTTTTAATATGGTAATGTTTTACATAATTGCACATGGATAACCTGTATCAGATTGCTTGCTGCCTTAGGGATGGGGCGGGGAGGGAGGGAGGGATAGAATTTGGAACTCAAAACTTTAAATAAAAAATATTTTTAAAAAGTTATACTTGTCTTAAATAATGAAAAGCAATAGCTATGTATAGCATTTACTAGTATCAATAACTTATTGTACTTATGTTTCTCCTGTCTCTGTTTATGAGATCAGGGGAAAGGAAAATGCCTGACACTGCTAGAGATTGAGTATTTCATGGGAATTCCCATGAGGCACTTAGGAAGCACCAAGAAGTAGGGAAGTGTATAAAACAAACATTTATTCAACACATACTCTGACAAGAAACAGCTCTGGCAGGGATAAGGATGCCTCCAGAATGTGGTGTATTTAGGTAGAAAGTGATGCCAGAGATTTGGCTATACAGGAGGACTTACATAGGGGTTAAAATGGTAGTTTGCTCTTTTCCTGACTCATAGTCAGGGGAGTTAGGAATGGCCAAAGCTTGATATCAAATCAGTCCCACCAAGACAGAGGTATAATGGATACCGTTGGTTGATGCTAAGGTTTTGTGGGCCTCAGAACCCAATATGTTAATTGGGTAACCCTAAAGGAGGAGCAGGGGAGAGGATTCTGATAGTGAAAGGGATAGGCCCTTATGACCACCACATAGGAACCTCATAGTTAGTGAACCAAAGGTTCTCATAATTTGAAAGGATAGCACATAATTTAGAGCAAGGCTCAAAGAGGCACAAACATCCAGATAAAATCAAATAGTACTTTGTTATTCCTCATTACTTACTTTTAACATCTACCCTTAGACTTGAGCACCCTGAATCTTTCTTGGATCATCTGAATCTTCAAGATTTGCCAGGAAGCAAAACCCTTGTAGTCTAGAATACAGACAGCTGGTCTTATCTAGCAGAGGGAAATGCCTATATTTTATTTACAAACTTATCAGGGAGAATTTCCTTTTACCTTCTAAATTCTCTAGTATCTCATTGTTTTCTCTGTCCTTAAGTCAGCATAGCAGGAAGAGAGAGAAAATTGATGTGGCAGTGATAACACACACACACACACACACACACACACACATATATATATATACACATATTGTTACATAAAAGTTACACACACACACACACACATATATATGAATGTGTGCATGTGTGTATACTTATGGCTAGCTTTGGTGAAATGAGATGTCTTTATGAATATTTTTGATGATAGAAAACTTGATATTTTCTTCCCATTTTTCCACTTTGGTTGGATTAATTTTGGAGTAGGGGATGTGTTGGCAAGTTAAGGAGTCAATCATCATTCTGTTTATCAGCTTACGTCGGCCACACCTAACTGGTGAGGGTATGACTCCAGTTTTAAAAGTGACCCTTGAGACTGGCCAAGGATGTCAGAAGTAGGGCTGATTTAGACACCAGTATAAAGTGCTCTGGGAAAGAATTCCATTCTGGAATTGAGCTGTAGAGGGAACAGGAGACTAGCCAGTATTTTTGTGGTCTGGCTTGAAATGGAAGCCAAGAACCAGGGTTGTTGAAAGGGTACATGAACTAGATTGGCAGATATTGTAAGACTGTGAGTAATCCAGATCTCTCTAGGGAGATTTTATTTTTTAATTTACTTTTTATTACTTTTACCCCCATGTTTTTACTTTTTTACTTGTTTTGGTGAGTAAACCATGTTATTAAAACACACACACAAATAAAAATTAAAAAAACCCAAATTTAAAAATTAAAAATTTAAAAATATAAATATAAATAAAACAAAACAAAAACAAAAACAATGCCCCCCACACACACACACATACCACCACCACTATCACCACCAGGATGTGAGCTTGTGGCAAAAATAGAGGAAGAAAGTAATTTCTGGAAGTTATGGAATTTTGAAAGGTGTCAATGAGGCTCAGGGGACAGGGTTTAAGGTACATAGATTCAGATAAGAGAGGGGGAGAGGAAGAAGGAGGAGAGAGAAAAAATGGAAGGAGATAGAAAGAGGTGGGGAGGATGGAGGGAAGGGGAGAGAGAAGGGAAGGGAGGAAAGGAGAAGAGAATCAGCTTTTGATCTGGAATGAGCACTACTTTTTTTTTCTTTAATGTATGTTTTAAGAGTAGAGGATGTTTGTAGTGACTTAGCTTGGTTCTTTCACATGGAAGAGTTGATAATAGTTTCTCTTTTGCAACAATAATATACATCATCAGCACCTGAAATGTAAAACTTTCAATTCTCTTCTTAGAACAGGCATTCTGCACAGTCTTTAAACATGACTCAAACTTTAAAAAATGCATATATTGTATTTAGTATTGCCAAATCAAATTTAGATCCCAGAATTTGCAGAAAGCATTATATTATAAGATAGTTTTCCACTAGTCTTACTATTGAATAGAACACAAGATCAAAGACATACTCACTTAAGTAACTTGAAAATCACAAGGCTTTCTCTAGGAAGTATTATAGATGGAAGTGATTTCTCTTGAATTCCTAGATTGGAGGCACTCCTTTGTTGTAAGAGTTTACATTCACATTTTCCCCTTTATCCATATGCAGTTCCCAAAACCACAAACTTAAAGATTTACAAAAGAAGCTATGCCCACTATTCCATTTGTCCATTTCTGCATCTGCTCCATACCTTCCTTCCTTCAAAGGAATAGTATCCATAGAACTCATTTTGGATAATGGATATGTACCTAAAGAGTGATGGATATGTTTCATTTTTATAAATTGAATCATATTTTAACTTCACTCGGGGACTTAATTATTTAAGGAAGTCCTATCAAAACCTTTTGTAAAGAAAAAAGACCGCTTTTATAAATAAATAATCACTCCTTGATTAAAATCAGTGTCAGATATTAGAAAGGGAACTAACTCGAAAGTCAAGAGACTTGTGTTCTCAGCTGGGCCCAGTCATAAGCTAGTGTGACTCTGGGCAAGGAGCTCTTGGGACCTCAGTTTTCTTAACTGTAAAGTCAGAGTCTCAGACTGTATCTCTAAAATTCCTTCTGACTAAAATTCTATGAGTCAGTCCTAAGAGTTTCACACATTTATTCTAAGTTGCCCATCTCCCTAGAATTTGGCTTATCAGTGGCACTAATAGACTTCCAAATGTACAGTATTAGTATTTTCTGAATGTATGATACCATTGGTTGTTTTTTTTGGGGGGGGGGGCGGGACAATGAAGGTTAAGTGACTTGCCCAGGGTCACACAGCTAGTAAGTGCCAAGTGTCTGAGGTCATATTTGAACTCAGGTCCTCCTGAATCCAGGACTAGTGCTGTATCCACTGCACCACCTAGCTGCCCCCTATAATACTGTTTTTTAAAAAGGTCGACATCTATTTTTACAACACTTACTTACCTTTTTGAATCATTTAAAGAGATTGTTACAAAATTGAAAACAGACAAAAAGAATTTTTCCAGGTTCTAAAATTAAGCCATCTCTCTTCTTATCTCCCACATTAATTTAAAATAATGTATTTAACACTTTGTCCTATGTTAAAAACACACTCTCTCAGCCTTCATTGTGGTAATGGTGGCAATATTTGTCTATGCTTTATTTCCTGGGGATACAAGTATAAAAATAAAACAGTTCTCATTTTCAATGAGCTTACATTCTCATGGCGGAGATAACAAATACATTTTGTAAAGCATAAATATTAAGTTAATATGAGCAAATAAATAAAAAAAAGTAGTATAATAGAACGTGGTTTGGGAGGGAAGGCACAAGCTATTGCAGAGAAGAAAGGTTTCATGAAAAAGATGGTGCCTGTGTTGCAAAGAGAGGAACCGAAGAGACTGAGTAAGGAAAGAAAATGTTACAGCCATAAGGGGTGGCTAGTGCAAAAGCATAGAAAGGTAAGATGGAATTTCTGGGTCTTCAAGGGGCTTGTTGCATTGCTTGTGCTCTTTTGTTTTGTTTTATTCTTGCTCTCTTTCTATTTTAGTTTTTTCCTTCTCCAATGCCACCTATGTCAGGCTTCTTGCAGGTCCTCTGGAACAATGGCTGGAAACTACAGCCTGTGCACCAAATCTGGTCCACTGCCAATTTTTGTACAACCTGCAAGCTAAGAATGTGGGTTCCCCCCCATTTTTAAATGTCAAAAGAAGAATATTGTATGATACATGAAGTTTGCATGAAATTTAAATTTTACCGTCTGTAAAAAAATTATTGGAACACAGACCTCCTCAATCATTTACATATTGCGTATAGCTTATTTGGGGCTACAATGGCAGGTATTGAGTAGTTGCTTCAGAGACACTGGTAACACGGCCCTCTCATCACTTCCCACTGATGCTCAGCATGCTACAAATTGTAGTGATAAAGTTATAACTCAGTAGAGTTTCAGATGCTATACATATTGATTGCCATATTTTATTATTATCAATATTTTTATTACCAGTGAATTCCCATCCAGTCAAAATGATAAAAGAAGAGGAAAAACAAACTTTTATTATAATTTTTTTTGAGCTTAAGGATGTGATTGAGTGCTTCTGAATGAGAAGGACTGCCCTCAACCCCAATGGTTGAATACTAACTAACTTTGGCAATTATCTTTTGCAGCAGACTTGACAATGTTTCCTATTTCAATCTAATATTACAAAGCCAAATAAAATTTACATTCAAAACATACCACAGTAAAGTCAGTTTGATGACAACTAAGGTTGTTTGAATCACAGGTAATGTCAAGCTGCTTTATACACATTCCATTCTATCAAAAGTTAAAACAATAAGTGAAATTGCTATTCCCACACAATTTGTGTGGATAAATTTTCTGAGCTCAAATTACAGTTCCAGTGGTGCATTTTGGACCTCAATGCAAGTGAAAAAGAAATTTCCATATTTCAAAATTAATTTAACTATGCTATTGAGGAGTTCCTACCTAACCTTCAATTAGAAGTGATTAGTCTGCCATGGAATGCCATGCTAAAAGGCAAATATTAAGAGAAGAATCTAAAAGAATTCTATGAATGGTCTTCCATGTGACTAATATGCTCCACTAAAATAACATGTTCATGGATTGATATCAGTATTTGGTAGTATCTATGTGAGAAGACAATTTCAAAAATGAAATGCATAAAACTTTATTACAGATTAGTATAAACGTTTAGATAAACATTTGCAATTGGTTTTAATAGAGAACATTAACTTGGAACTCCAATTAAGTTAACATTATCCCCCAAAAGAATTTCATTTTTCTCATTGCTAGACCTGTTTTATAAGACATCATGCATTATTTACCATCATCATCATCATATTTTGGTAATTATATTTGTCAATAAATATTTGTGAATTTTTTTCTCTCTCTCATTATATAAGTACCCACAAAATAACCTCAGTTTTCCAAGTTGGCCCAAAAAGCCTGAAATATTTACTATTTGGCCTGTTACAGAAAAGGTTTGCCAACTCCTACTCTAGAAGACATTTGGTGTCACCATCAAGTAGTGTGATTGGAGGAAAATCATAAAGCCCAGCCCCAGGTAGTTAGATAGTTTTTTTCAAGAGTCATTGAAACTGTCCTTGAGATTCGATTGTTCTAAGAGCCAAAGCCGCCCTGGGCCACAGATGTAGCTTCTTGGTTGTCAGAGTACAAAATAGTCAAGCTACAACAGGCCAGAGCTCTTCCCTCAATGTAAAGGTGACCAAAAACAGCAGAAGAAAGCTTTGCTCAGCTGAATCAGTTATACCCTCAATAAACTTCCTTTCCTCATTCCAAATGGTCTTCTCTTGCTATGGTTAAGTATACCCCTTTTTATGGTTAGATGGACAATGAGTGTGTCATTTTGTTCCAGTTCTAAACCTGAAGTTCCCAACCATCCTGGTTAGTGTGTACTGGCCTCATCAGTCCTTGTCTATGATATCTGCTTTTTGCTTTTGATGATTACATCAAGTAAGGGAGGAGGGAAGCTAGTTTGTCAAAGACTACCTACTCCTTTGCAAGTTGGAGGGAAGGGCTTGGGTTTAGACCAGTAGAGAAGTTCTGCCTGGAGAGACTGAGTTCAGTATGGGAGAATAAGACTCTAACTATAGTCTACATGGACTTATAAACTGATGGACTGCAGACATTAATCTGGGCTAGAAAGGCCAACTTCGGGGAAAAGAACAGTCAGTGTTTTAAAAGAAAAAAAAATAAACAATGGAAAACCACTCCCTCAAAAAAAACCCCAAAAAACAAACAAACCCAAAAAACTTAGCCAAATCTCTTCTTACCAACTAGGAGAAGAGAGGACAGGTAAATGGATTGTGAATGTATATGTGTGTGTGTGTGTGTGTGTGTGTGTGTGTGTGTGTGTGTGTGTGAGAGAGAGAGAGAGAGAGACAGACAGACAGACAGACAGACAGACAGACAGACAAATAGACAGACAGAGATAGACAGACAACCAAATTAGGTTATTTCTGAGGAGCCAGCTCTATTGACATCCTGAGAGTAATGAAGGGAGCTGTTGAGCCAGATAGATGACAATCTTTCTCATACAGGAAGATAGGAGGCATTGGGCTCCTTTGAAGGCCCATGACCAGTAGATAGAATGTTTGGGAAGACAGGCATAGGAAGTAGGTGATTTATTAAACACATTGGACTCTTATATGTAGAGCTAAGGGCTAGTGAAGCCAATTCTCAAAACTGAGACATCTATAGTGTTTCCAGATTTAATCTAATAGTTAGAAGTAAACAAATGTTCTTACATCTGTTCTAGACAGGATTGACCCAGCTGGTCTGAGCACAATATCTAGTTGAAACAGAAGGAATTCCAGAAGAGGGATGACTAAAAAAAGAATAAGTAGTTCCCTCTAACTATGCATTGATGACTAAGATTAATCAATAAAACCTCCATAAATATTATATCTTTTCCATTCCAGTAACTTTCCATCTCTTGACAAAGAGCTAATGTACTCTAGATATAGAATGAGAAATGTTCATTCACAGATGTGGCCAATGAGTTGATCTCTTTTGTGGGACTATATGAATTTGTTATAAGGGAAGCCTTTTGGGACAAAGGACTGGTAAATTAGTGAGCAGTGATAGATATGCATTAATAGTTTTTTAAATGTGCAGAAAGATAAAAAGAACAAAAGGGGAACGCAAATATAGCAGGTTGTTACTACCTTATTTTATATACATATATATCTATATGTACACATATACCTATTCTGTGAGTGTGTGTATATGACAGTGATAGAAGAAAATATGAACATCTGCATGATAGGTTATATAATGTTTATATGTACATGAACATAATATACAAAATAAAATGTATATATACATATAAGAAGAACTTTATAGAAGTTCACATTTTCTTATAAAATCTTTCTCATTCATCTTTGTATATTGAAATGTTAATTAGATTCATACAAGAAAATTGTTGTTGTTCAGTCATTTTTCAGTTGTGTCTGGCTCTTCATGACCCCATTTGGAGTTTTCTTGGCAGAGATCCTGGAGAAGTTTGCCATTTCCTTCTCTAGCTCATTTTATGGATGAGGAAACTGAGGCAAAGAGGGTTAAGTCACTTCCCTGGAGTCTGGCTGTTAGAAAGTGCCTGAGGCCAGATTTGCATTCACAAAGAAGAGTCTTCCTGACTCCAGGCCTGGCACTCTATCCACTTCGCCATTTAGCTGCCCCAACAAGAAAATTTAAACATTGTTATTGTGATTCACTGATATGATTTCCTATAGTGCTCAGTAGAAGAGAAAATTCTTCAAAACATCTAAAGGAAATGTTTTGCTGTTTTTTGAAAGCTGGAATCGTTACGGGAGAGGGCTGAAAAGGCCAGTTTGGATGGTAACGGGATCTAGCTTCAAGAAGGGAGATAATGGCAGCTAGAAACCAGAGTAAGGCACCAGGGAGCCAAATTCAAGAGCCATCTGGTAGAAAAATTCAATTCAACTAGCATTTGTTAAGTACTTATTGTCTGCAAGGCACTATATTAGATGTTGTGCGTGCAGAGACAAAATTAAAAAAAACAACACCACACCAGTTCCTGTCTTCAGGGAGTATAATTACAGTCAGGATCAGAGTCACCAGAAGTTGTGGCTATGTTATCACTTAGGGATTTTCTGGGATTAGGAGAGCTTGATAAAACCCTTCAGCCTGGGATAACATCAAACTCTTGGCTGCCTTAATAGTTATTCTAACTATTCCTTAATAAAATCGCAGGTATATGGCAAAAGTTGTGTGGGAAGACAGATATAAAAAGATCTTTCTTTGCTTTTGGGCATTAGTAACAGTCTAGCCAACAGTAGAGAACAATAAATCTAGCCCAAACCCAACCCTGCAATTAAACTAAAAAAACTGGAAACATTGGGATGACATTTTGCCTGTGGGATATTTATGAAAAATACTGTGTCTTCCTATCTGGGTTGCTGATAGTATTTGCCTTGCAGACTCCTTAGAGATCTGAAATATGATTTTATCATTCCCATCACTATTGAAGTGAGGACTTCCTATGATCTAGAAGTGCCATTGAAACCAGTGCTAAGGCAGGCATGGGTAGAAAACTTGTATCTAGATAATGGCTGGGCAGCTAGGTGGTGGAGGGGCTACAGTGACAGTCCTAGAGTCAGGAAGACTGAACTTCCTGAATTGAAATCTAGCCTCAGATATTTCCTATCTGTGTGACCCTGGGCAAGTCACTTAAACCCTGGTTTCCTCATCTATAAAATGAGCTGGGGAAGAAAATGGCAAACCACTGCAATATCTTTGCAAGAAAACCCAAAATGGGCTCAGGAAGAGTTGAAAACAACTGAAAATGACTGAAAGATGATAGCTGTTTCCATTATCAAAAGCCTATATTCCAAGGGGAATGGTAAATGCTTATTATCTCAATCCTCAGTGGAGTCTCATAGATTTGCTCACCTGACCTCTTAAAATTCACGAGGTTGGAGTTTCCATTCCCTTCACTTAAACAGAAAAGAAAAAATGCAGATGAAGTAGATGGAGCCTATTTCATGTGGCCACATGTCATCCTCAGAGGAGAGAAGTCCCTGTACTTCTTCACTTATATCATTGTCTCTCACCATTAGCAAAGGAGTCAAAGTAAGAGACAGTCACTGAGAGATAATGGTATAAGGCCAATTAAAGTCTTTTGAAGGTGCCCCCAGCTCCGATTCCACAACTACAGCCTGTCAAAGAAACAACAACCATTTACCATGTGGATAGCAGACCAGAACCAATTAAAAACTGTCCACATATGCACTGATGCCTCTTCTAGGCTTTATTTATATTTTATTTATATATGTATTTATATTCTATATCGACATGACTCTCTAGGAAGTTGGTACTCCATTCTCTGTCATGTGGGGGATAGAATCAGAGGCATCCCCATCACATAGGCAACAAAACAATTTGTGTAATCATAAAGGTAGTTCTTGGTTTAAAATAAAACCTTTTGCCTTGCATTTCCATCTTTGTGTGAAACAATTTTAGGGTAAAACATCAATGAAAGTTTGTGATTAAAAACATGTAATATGCAGGCAGATACCTCATATGTATTATCCACATTATAACTGAATACAGCAAGTATAAGCACATGATACACACACACACACACACATATATATATATCACAAAGCAAAAGAACATATAACAGTTTTGCATGTAGCAGACCAACCTCATGTCATACTTCATAAACAGTGTTGTTTAGTTGCTTTTCAGTAATGTCTGAATCTTTGTGACCCTGTTTAGGGTTTTCTTAGTAAAGGTACTGGAGTACTTTGCCATTTCCTTCTCCAGCTCATTTGACAGATGAGCAAACTGAGGTAAATAAGGTTTAGTGACTTGCCCAGGGTCTCATAGCTAGTAAGTATTTGAACTCAGGTCTTGACTCCAGATGCAGCATATACTCTGCACCACTTAGCTGTCCCATGTGAGAAAATAATGGGATTTTGGGACTCCCAGAGGCCCCCGCTAGAGGGCCTAACCCAGAGAGCCTGGCCTGACCTTTCTTAAGGCCAGCCCAGAGTCAGGAAGTTGCCTCATTCAAAACCACACCCAACTGAAAGCCTTGTTCCCACTAGAGGATCTGTGGGATTTGAATTTTGCTAGCCAATTAGCTTTAAGCAATGTAGAAGGGCCGCCCCTGGTGTTTCCATGGGACTCTTGGCCCTGGTACACTCAAGGAGGCAGGATGCATCCATTTTGCTCTCTCTTCTCTTTCCTAGCTAGGCTTTCTTATCTTTCAGAGCCATGTGCACACTCTTTACTAATATTTAATATGCTTTAATAAATGCTTAATGCCCCAAACTGGTGCAGTAGCCTCTAATTTCTAAGTAACAAATATATTAGAACCCCAGCTATTCTTCCCTAAACTTGGGACATAAATAGGGTGACCACATAAGTTTTTATTTGCTACACCCACTTAACCCACAGCTTCACAGAAGGGTTTGATGACAATTTTGTGTCAGAGAAGTCATGTGCAGAAACATATTACATGTATATTTATAAAAAGCACATATTGCAAAGGTTCATTAACCTATTCTAAGCCCTGTTATGTCAGAACCTGACAAAGAAGGGTCTGTATTAACGTACAGCATGGAATAAGTGATTATGAAGGGAACAAGAGTCTTTTCTTCATACTTTTAAAATTATATTTGAATTAAAGGTCCATGGAAGCAATAGAGACATATTAACTTAATGAGGAAGGTCTTCCTGTCCTCCTGATTTAGTAGTGAGAAAGTTCTTCCCTGATGGATATTTTTGGTATTAGATAAACTTGAATACTACATGCATCAACACTGAATGAGACGGGGTTATTGCAATAATGGGGAATCAATATTTGCTTAGGTGTCCAAGTAAACTATTCAGAACCTCAAAGACGATGGACTCCCATCACGGTTAATTTTTTCAAGGAGAATTTCAATGCTTTTTTATAGTTGTGAGCATTTTCATATGAAGTCACATAGTTTAAGGAGCTGGAAGAAAATACTATATTGTTGCTTCTTTTAGTTGCATTGCATTGATTCTTCTTCTTATTATTATTTTTATGGGGCAATGAGGGTTAAGTGACTTGCACAGGGTCACACAGCTAGTGTTAAGTGTCTGAGGTCAGATTTGAACTCAGGTCCTCCTGAATCCAGGGCTGGTGCTTTATCCACCATGTCACCAAGCTGCCCCATGCATTGATTCTTATAGTTAAATAAGGTACTCCCTGGTCTAGGTTAGGAATTCTTGCAAGTAGAGTAGAACAGATGAGTTGCAAAATACCTAGTTACTAGTTACCACAGATGGATTATTAGGGGTTTTTTGCCATAGTTTGCTGATTGTATGCTCTGGAATGAACTTAGTGTGCTGGTCAGGTGAAATCAACAAGCATTTATTTATTAAGCACTTTCTATATCCCCAGGCACTATGATAAGAGCTGGGCAATGGCAGAGGGTTGGGATGGGGTAGGGAGATGGGGATGATGGGGAAGGCGTGGGGAATTATTGAGACAAAACTATTTTTTCTGCTTCCATTTTATGCCATACAGAGAAGGAGTTCAGAATTTATTTTTAGTAAAAGTGTAAAACTACTCTACAGATAATAAATAACCTTTATGCGTAGAAAAGGGATTCTTTCTGAAATTCCTATGAAATTGATCACAAAAGTCTGACTAAACCAGAACGAAGCAACCCTTTGAAGAAACCCAGCTATTGCCTGTCAACCACTGCCAACCTTAACCTTATCAGTTGAAATGCTTTGTACAAGTCAATATTTTTTTCTATAGATTTTAATGGAAAAGAACAAGGTCTGTCACTATACTTTTTTTTTCTTTTCTTTTTTGTGAGGCAATGAGGTTTAAGTGACTCACCCAGGGTCACACAGCTGGTGTCAAGTGTCTGAGGTCAGATTTGAACTCAGGTCCTCCCGAATCCAGGGCCAGTGATCTATCCACTACGCCACCTAGCTGCCCCCTGTTGCTATACTTTTAAAGCAGTTAATTGAGGGCAGGTTAAAAGGACCAGATAGATGCATTTCAGAGGGATGGAAATAAAGAAGTGAATAAAACCCCATAACTGTAGTTTATAGGGTTTAGTAACCTTTGAGAATGGTTATGGTGAATTAATTGCCCCCTAAAGGAATTAGAGGCATTTACCATTGCTACATGCTTCCTGTTCATCAGAAATGAGATAATTTTGTGCTAATAAGGTTTTTCCTTATTAGTGGAAGAATAAATATAGAAACACTGCAGAAGCTTCAAAGTTTAGGCTAACAATTTTTTAACATTCCTTTTTGACAATGAAGCATTGCTACTCTTTTTGTTTCTTTTCCCACCAATTTACTCACTCTTAACTGTACAAATGACATGTTCCACTGGTGTGATAAATGCTCTTGTGGATAGAACAATCCACAGTTCAGTGCCTTGACTTAACTAATGTGAGTTCGCTACTCCTACAGGATGTTCACAATGAGGAAAATAAAGGACCAAATATTTTTTTTGTTTTGTAGGTGGATATTCTATCTTTACAGGGCAGGTAGGTGGTTCAGTGGATAGAGGGCAGAGTCAGGAGAACCTGAATTCAAATCCAGCCTTAGACATTTACTAGCTAACCATGTGACCCTGGGTAAATCATTTAACCCTCTTTGCCTTAGATTCCTCATCTGTAAAATGAGCCAGAGAAAGAAATAGCAAACCACTCCAGTATCTTTGCCAAGAAAATCCAAATGGGGTTCACAGAGAGCTGGAGATGACTGAAACAATTCAACAAGAACAACAATTCTATCTTGGCTACAGTGAGCCTAGAAATGACAGTTATTCCCTCTCTTTAGTTAAAAAATAATCTTGTTACCAAATTGAGTGCTTCCCCCTGTGGAATTTTCAAAGGAACATGGGATCTAGATATAGGAAGAATGTAGACCAAGTACCTCATTTTATATCTGAGGAACCTGAGACCATGAGTGAACTGATTTGCCCAAAGTTATACAGGTACTAAGTAACA
Organism: Dromiciops gliroides; assembly: GCF_019393635.1. NCBI lineage: Eukaryota > Metazoa > Chordata > Mammalia > Microbiotheria > Microbiotheriidae > Dromiciops > Dromiciops gliroides. Next base: position 240,292,178 of record NC_057862.1, on the reverse strand, counting down.
GAGCTGGGATTTGAACGCAGGTCATCCAACATTAAATGCAATACATTGTTCTTTCCATTACTCTAAAAAAGACAGATTAATAAGAAAGAATAAATTTACATACCTGTGTGACCTTGGGCAAAACTCTTAACCTCCCTAGGTCTTAGTCTTCTCATCACTAAAATGGAGGTGGGAGAAGATTGGATTAGATAGTTTCTGAGGTCTCTTCCAACTTATGACCCATTTGATTTTTAACTAGCTGGTATTTGGTATAATGATGACATTTTTAGGTTATCTTTAAAGGATCATTTTGTTTTCATCTCCTGCCTTTCCTCTTAGTTCTTTAAAAAAAAATTAAGTTGTCTTGCCTACTGTATTTTGACACTAGGCAATTTTTTCCTTGCCACATATTTATGGTAAATCATTTTTGTGACACTTCCTCTTCCCCCATACTTCCTAAGAATATTAAAATGTGTATTTCAAAAACCTTCACCAATCTGTGTGTATGTGTTGTGCCAGTCTGTGATTTTATTGGTGGAGATAACTCCCTCCATTAATACCCATCAGGAACTGTTGTGCTGCTGATAGTCTTAGAATAAGTTGCCTGGAACAGAGTTTAAAGTGACTTGTCTGGCCCCTAGGCATCAAGGACATTACACAAACCCAGATTTTAAAACCATCCTTCAAAATCCATTTCTTTTGGCAAGCCAGACCAGGAGCCTTGGTTGCTCCTTTTGCTCGTGGCTTGACTTCTCCAATGCAGAAGCTTCCCATGTCACCAGTTAGCTTCTTCCTCTTTGGACACAGGACAACTGGACCTCTTGACTCACAAAGTCATCTTTAAGCATGGGCATGTCTTTCTTGAGGATGATGCTTTGGTTTCCTGCTTAGGAAAGGAAAGTTAAAGGAGGAGGAAGCCAAGGTTGCAAGTACAAGCTTGCACAGTTGAATCCATGTTCCACCTGGGAGCTAAAACAATGTTAGGTAAAAGAACACAGTCCATCCTCCCACTCCCTTACTGGAGTCTAGAAACAGTGTGCACTGTTTGATACACAGAAGAATTGAAGTGAGAGAGTGAGACAGAAGCTATCTATTCTTTTAATTGACACAACACGCCCCCTCTTGTTGCTTTAATAAAGGTAAAAGAGGAACAAGGGCCCACTCAGGGTTTGCTCCAGCATGTCAAGACGCCAATAAACCATATGGTCAAGGAGCCAGGGACCTCGTCATCTCCTATGGACCCAAATGCTAAGTCACAATGTGGTTGGATGGATGTAGGCATGTTCTGTGCAACCCATATTATACACACACATTTCAGAGAACCCATGCTACATACACGTGTTTCAGGCACATAATATGTGCCTGAAAATGAGGGAGGTGGTCATTGATTTTGCTTATTTAAGGACTGAAGGGACGATCCATTATTCAACAAACAACTAAGCAGGATAGAGTGTCTGGCTCATAATCAGAAAGAGTTCAAACCTGGACTCAGACACCAACTAGCTATGTGATGGTGAACAAGTCAGTTAACTTCTTTCTGCCTCAGTTTCCTCAACTGTAAAATGGGGATAATAACATCTACCTCCCAAGATTTAATATTTGTAAAGTGCTTAGCACATTGCCTGGCATGTAGATGGTATTTAATAAATGCTTATTTCCTCTCCCTTCCCCTCCCTCCCTCCCTTCCTTCCTTCCTTCCTTCCTTCCTTCCTTCCTTCCTTCCTTCCTTCCTTCCTTCCTTCCTTCCTTCCTTCCTTCCTAGAAGTCTAATTGTGATTTCTTGAATACAAGTGGAAGAGGCATTTCTTTACCTTTTATTCTGAGTTAGATTTCTTTCTTAAGGGAAATGATGCATATAGAATTCCTGATTTGAAAATGAGCCAACAATTAATTGAACAGTGTTGTTATTTTGGCTCCATGGGACCATTTAGTTTAAAGTGTTACCAAATGTATAGTCTTGTCATTTTTTTCCCATTCAAACCCAACATGGGAAGGTAATGTGTGGGTGTGATGGGAGGGAATGGGAGTAGGATAAATATGATGTTTATTGTTTAGTTCTCCTTAAGAAATACGTCTTGGGTCAGCTAGATGGCGCAGTGGATAGAGCATGGGCCCTGGAGTCAGGAGTACCTGAGTTCAAATCCGGCCTCAGACACTTAACACTTACTAGCTGTGTGACCCTGGGCAAGTCACTTAACCTCAATTGCCTCACTAAAAAAAAAAAAAAAAGAAAAAGAAATAGGTCTTAACTATAGAACTGTCTGTGACCTTTGCCTATATATTTTCCAATAACATTTTTGGTGGACCCTATTTCCATACAACTATAGTATAACTTGGGTATGTATGAGAAGTGCAATATTTTTTTAAAGTTTTAATTCTATTAACGGGTGAGCAGATGGCTCATGCAGAAATCCTCATGTTTCTCTCCATCTTTTGTCATGCAAGCCTCACCATTGTGCTCTAGCTACCTTTATTAAATGGCTTCCTACATTTGGCGTTTCATTATAAAGCTGTCTTATCCTTTGCATTCAGAGCTGATGTGTCTTATAGTGATTACCATTCTTTCCCACACTATGGATGTAGAAAATGGCCTTTGGTTTGTATCTGCAGTTGCGACCTGCTGGGATGATGATGGTTATCATTTGGCTCCTTAAAATCATGGCCTTTTAAAAAATTTCAAGAAATTTTTTTATGATGAACTTAATCACAAATAAACAAACATTTCACTATACAAAGAGGATCACATATGAAACTGTGAACTTATGCCATTTGGTCCATTTCATGTGGACACGTCTGAGGATATAACAAAGAATTTTAAAATGGGTGCTGTTAAATAACACTTAGAATTGCCGAGAGATGTTTTTCCAACTGGGTATGAACTATGGACATCATCAAAAGTCCTTGAGATCAACATTCAGGACAATATAGATAAGGCCTTAGCTTGAGAGAATGAGACATTGAGAGTCAGAAACAGATGCTAGGCTTTTTTAGACCTAATATTCATGTTTTAAATAAACATAAACATTTTTGTTTAAACTTTTGAGTTCCAAATTCTGACCCTCCTTCCCTCTTTCCCCTGTCTCCTCCCATATTAGTCATTTTATATAAGAGAATGGGAATAAAAGAAAAAAAATGAAAGAAAGTGAAAAATAGCATGCCTCAGTCTGTGTACAATCAATATCAGTTCTTTCTTTGGAGGTGGATAGTATGCTTTATCATTAGTCCCCTGGGGTTATCTTGGATCATTGCTAATATTATTTTTTTTCCTTTTTTACAAAGGCAACTTGGACATTGATCTTGAAATAAATGTGGGAGGCAGCTCGGTGGTGTAGTGGATAAAGCAGCAGCCCTGGATTCAGGAGAACCTGAATTCAAATCCAACCTCAGACACTTGACACTTACTAGCTGTATGACCCTGGGCAAGTCACTTAACCTTCATTGCCCCGCAAAAATAAATAAATGAATAAACAGAGAAATGAATAAACAAACAAATAAATGAATAAATAAATAAGGAAGCAAATAAATAAATAAGGAGATGAAGAGACAGTTAGGTGGTACAGTGGTTAAGAATACTGGGACGAGGGGGACAGTTGGGTTGGCACAGTGGATAAAGCACTACCCCTGGATTCAGGAGGACCTGAATTCAAATCCAGCCTCAGACACTTGACACTAGTTGTGTGACCCTGGGCAAGTCACAACCCTCATTGCCCCACCAAAAAAAAAAAATACTAGGACCTCAATTCAAATTCTGCTTGAGATACTTATTATCTTTGTGACCCTGGGCAAGTTACTTATTTTCTGATTTCTCAGTTTCCTCATGTGTAAAATGATAATAATAATAATAGCACCTAGCTCCCAGGGTTGTTAGGAGCAGCTTAGGTAGTACAATAGATTGAGTGTGAGACCTGGCATCAAAAAGACCTGAGTTCAGACCCAGCCTCAGACACTCATTAGCTGTGTGACCCTGGTCAAGTCACTTAACTTTGTTTGCCTCCATGTTCTCATCTGTAAAATGAACTGGAGAAGAAAATGGCAAATCATTCCAATATCTTTGCCAAGAAAACCCCAAATGGGGTCATGAAAAGTCAGACATGATTGAACAACTCAAGAACAACAACAACAAAACCCAGGGTTGTTGTGAGCATCAAACAAGATAATGTGTAAGTCATTTTACAAAACTTGAAACATTGTATAATTGCCAGCTTCTACTACTAATCTATGATGCTACTGAATCACCATTAGAACATGAACTTGGGGTTAGTCTGTCTCTGTCTCTCTGTCTCTCTGTCTCTCTGCCCTCTCTGTTTCTCTCTCTGTGTCTCTGTGTCTGCCTCTCTCTGTCTCTCTGTGTGTCTCTCTCTGTGTCTGTCTCCCTCTGTGTCTCTGTCTGCCTCTCTCCGTCTCTATGTGTCTCTGTGTCTGTTTCTCTCTATGTCTCTGTCTCCCTTTCTGTCCTCTCTGTCCTCCCTCTCCCTCCCTCTCTGTTCTCTCTCTCTCTCTCTCTCTCTCTCTCTCTCTCTCTCTCTCTCTCTCTCTCTCTCCCTCCCTCTCTCCCTCTCTCTCACACACCAAGTTCTCAGACCTCAGGTCAAGAATCCCTGGTAAGTTGCAAAGCAGGTACACATCTGCATTGCTAGGGATAACCCTTCATCAGGAGCTCCCTCCACTGAGGTTTGATTTCAAACAAACAAACAAAAAGCAAAATTCAAAGTTCTATTGTGCGGAAAATGCTTAGTAAAATGTAAAGCTTTATAAAAATGTGTATATTATTATTTTTAAATACTGTGCTAGATTTTGTGGAGAATGCAAACCCACAAGAGGCATAGTCCCTTCCCTCCAGGAATTTGCACTGTGGGAAGAAGTGTGTGTTGAAATCTCTCCATTGAGATGTGTCAAAAAATAGTATCTGTAAAATTATTGCCTTCCACACAAATTTCTCCTGTCTATATTTGGTCAGACCCAGAGGTCCTTCCCAAGTTGATGGTAAGCATCATTACCATGGACACTTTCTCATATAACTGGGTATAGAGTATATCTTCATAATAGGGACAGAGGTTTCAAGATCCAAATGATAGTGGTTCTATGGTTATCAGTACCAAAGAGTAATTACCATTCAATGCATTTTGATACATTTACATGCCTGTACATTGTGCTGTCTTAGGTGCTGAGAACTAAATGACCAAAACATCCCTCCTTCAAAAACCTCATGTATACAAAAGTATAGTACAAGGAAGGTTGAGGAAGGAGAGCTCTCTCACAACAGAGGGAGTCAAGGAGAGCTTCATGTACAAAGTAGAAACTGAGCAGAGCCTTAAAGGAAAATGCAGATAATGAGAGGACCATTTCAGCCATGGGGGATGGCTTGTTTGACAGCATGGAAGGAGGCAGGGGATGGAGGACTGCCTCTAGGCTCAGGGAATGGCAAGTGCATCAATTTGGCTCAAATGCAAAGTTTATAAAGGAAAATATCATAAAATAGGGCAGAGAAGAGAGGTTGATAGAGGTGAGAATCCTTAAACATCAGGATAAGGAGCTTCTCATTGACTTTTTTTATTTTATTTTATTTTTGGTGAGGCAATTGGGGTTAAGTGACTTGCCCAGGGTCACACAGCTAGTAAGTATCAAGTGTCTGAGGCTGGATTTGAACTCAGGTCCTTCTGAATTCAGGGCCAGTGCTCTATCTACTGTGCCACCTAGCTGCCCCTCATTGACTCTTATAGCCAGTAAAGTTTTTGAGGTTTGTGAGAAGAGGAGTAACATAATCCATCCTATATCTTGGATTACTTTGGCAACTATCTGGAGGATGGATTGGACCAATTAGGAAGCTAATAATAATAAGTAGTAGTTAATACTTATATAAGACCTAAGGTGTACAAATCCTCAGAACTCCATGAGGTAGGGACTATTATCATTCCCATTTTATAAATGAAGAAACTGAGGTTGTGGGAAGTTAAGTGACTTGCCCATCCTCACATTGCTAGTAAGTGTCCAATATGGAATTTGTTTTTTTGGGGGTTTTTTGCAGGGCAATGGGGGTTAAGTGACTTGTTCAGGGTCACACAACTGGTAAGTGTCAAGTGTCTGAGGCTAGATTTGAACTCAGGTACTCCTGAATCCAGGGCCAGTGCTTTATCCCAATATGGAATTTGAACCCATTTTTCTATGATTCCCATTTCAGTCCTCTTTCCACTATGTCATAAAGCCTGGTCTAATTGAGAGATGATGGGTACCTTAAATATAGCTTGATCCAATGAATTCTGATTTCTATGATCAACTTGGTGAGAATAAAGGGAGTAGATTTTTTTCCTCCAGCAGCCCACACCCATATAACCTCATTTGAAACTATGCTTTTGTATCGTTAGCACAATTCTTCATTTTAACCCTCTTACCATGGCCACATCTAAACTTACAATAAAATTACTTTTTGGGTCTTATATTCTCGCATATCCTAGAGACAACTACAGAGAGTTGGAATCAATCTAGATGGTGAGTCAGAAGACCTGGCTTAAAATCAAGGCTTTGTCATTTTCTAGCTGTGTAACCTTGGGCAAGTCACTGAGTCTCTAAACTTGTTTTCTTATCTATAAAGTAGAGGTAATAATGATTGTCCTGCCTTTATGGTGATCAAATGCCCTGTGATATGTGAAAGCATTTTGTAAACTCTAAAATATTGTATTAATTTAAGATAGCAATGCCATTACTGTTGTACTCCATACACTGGTACCATTTTGGTCTTTTGAGCCAGCCAAGAAATAGAATGAAAATCTTTACAATGGTGGAGACTTTCTTTGCTTAATCCAATTGTCGATTTTGCACTGCATCCTTTCCAACTTGAATTTTAGTTTCTTTGCTAAATGAGTATTTCACATACCATCTGCAACTAATGCTGATTAGTAAAAAAAAAAATACCATTAAAATTATATGCTGGTGCTATTCTTCAAGCTCAGCCTCAAAAAGAAAATTTGTCAAACTTGGTTTATGTGTTGTATTTAAGACTTAATTCAAATTCAAAGACAATTAGCAAAATAGGACTTTGTGTTTCATTGCCATGGCCTTGTATATACAGGAAAGGATGAAGGCTTTATGGAGCCAAGACCTTTACCTGAAAGTCCAGATCCTGCTCCATAGATATTGCTGTTTCCAGCAGTGCCTTCGTGGTGTTGCTAACTAACTAAAATGGAAAAAAATACCCAGTAGGTACCTAGAATCAACATTTATGATGCAAGTATTGTTCGTTAAAAAAAAAAAAAACATAATGGCCCCAGAGCAGGATGATCAAGGCAACTGGATTGCAAAGCATTCCTTAGCTTCTGTCAGTATGATTATAGATGAGAAGAAAGCCAGCTTCTAATAGGTGACAGAACTTTGAGCACGTTTTTTTTCTGAGAGGCAACTGAATTCTAAATGGAAAATCTATTACTTTCCCCTTCTGATGCTTTAAAATCAAAATTGGTCCAAAAGCTTATATGAAAGTTTAGGAAAGCTTGCTATCCTTAATAAGTCAGCAGAAGCATGTTATCATTAATATGAAGTGGAGTTGAACAGATCGATTTTGAGTTGTCTTTTATCTTCTGTTTGGTTTGATTTAGTTTTTTGGTTCTTTGAGCTAGTCAGAAAACAGAAGAAAAATCTTTACAAAGATGGAGACTTCCTATGGTTATAAGCAGTTTTCATATCCTTTATAACCTTGAATTTCAACTTATTTGTTAAATGAATGCTTTACCTACCACCTACAACTGATCCTAATTAGTATGAGAATTGAAATTAAATGCTGGTACCATAGTTCAATTTTACTCTCAAAAAGAAAAGTTTCAAAATCACTGAGTTTCCTCTCTATCTAAAAACACTCAGATGAGGTCAGATTATATATTAATTTTTATATTCTTTATCTCTATTATTAAAATCAGCAGGTAAATGGTCCAGACTTTGTGGTTTTATTCTCTTATTTATATTAGTTTTTGAAAGGGCTGTTAAAGTATTATAAAAGATTTAAGAAAAAGAAATGCTTCTCTCTGTGTATATACTATATAATTACCCTATGCTATTTGAAGTAATTGATAAGATGCTTTGCCCTGATACCTTAACCAGGTGAGAACATATCTTACTTAAAGATTTTAGATTAAGTGGAAAGAGTCTTTGAATATTATTGGATTAACTAGGCCATGTTCATAGGAAGTCTATTACAAGAGGGAGAGGGACTTGAATGAAGAGAGGGGAAGGGAAGAGGAGGTTTACAGAACCAGGAGCTAGTCCAGAATCCAGGATAGCCAAGCAAACTAGGTAGGGGAAAGCATTCCAGCAAAACCCCAAGATGGAATCACTCATTGGGGCAGGAACGGAGAATGTCTCAATTTCAGACTACTTCCTTCCACTTCTTGCCTGGAGGAGGACCTCAAGAACTACAGAGATCTGAAAGGTTTTGGACTTCCTTTCTTCCCATCACCATGCTAGCAATGTTTCCAGATTCATTGATAGCAGTGTCTGTACTGGAAACCCAGGACAGACTGAATGAAATGAGGAAAGCAGATTCAAGACTCTACAAAATGCCCAGTCAAAACTAAACTAAACTAAGCCAAACAAAATTATAAAAAATTCCCCAAACAAAACAAAACAAAACAAAAACTACCATATATAAATGGGACCATCTTGAAAACATCAGCAAAAGGACTTTAAGGAGCTGTTAGTTATCCCTTTGCCACATGTGCTCTCTAATCCTAAACCAACTTTCCCTTGACTCAGAGTACTCTTGTTGGTAAGTTTTTCATGGACTTTGGGGGGATATTTTATACCAGTTGTTCTTTCTACACCACTTTAGTAAACACACCTTACTAGAAGCTGACTGTTGGGATAAGTCATTTAAATTTAGTCTGTTATTTCATCTATGGGAACAGAGCTAATTTGAATACTTAGCAAATTTTAGACTCCATTAATTTATATTCCATTGCACCATTTATACATTAAGTCAGATAGAAGTGTTTGCTTGTCATTGCAGTTCTATTCTATGCCTCATAGAAGGCTATACACTCAAAAGAGGTAGTCTTGGTTAAGATAATGATGAAAATTTGTGGTCTGGAAACCTGTGTATGCGATCAAGGGGAGATCATTGTATAAATGCCATCCATTAAGTTAATGAGTAGTAATAAAAAAGATATACCTTTATTGTCATAAGACTACAGGATTTTAGAATGAGAAGACTTGGAAAATGTCTAGTTCATTTTTTCTCATTTTACTAATGAAGAAGTAGTGGTTTAGGAGAGGTTAAGTGATTTTACCCATGGGCCCTGGGCAATAAATAGGAGAGAAAGTATTTGAACCTAGGTTCTTTCACTTCAGGTCCAGTACCCTCTCCATTATCATACAAAAGCTCTTCAAGGTTTATAAAATGTCTTCCTCACAACTATGTTAAGATAAATAGTATGAGGGTCATTACCCCATTTTACAGATAAGGAAACAGAGGTTCAGAATATTTAAATTACCTGACCATGACCACAGAGCTAATAAGGAAGTTGTAGGTTTTGGACCTAAACCCCCTAACTCCTTCAATGTAGCTCTTGCCACAAACCACACTGCCATATTTGAGAATGCCACACACCACACTCTCAGCTTGTTGTGATGATTTATGCTGAAAATTATAAAGGAAAGAATTACTTTGAAAAAATGTAAAAAAGTGCTAAACAAATACAAAGTAGATGCCATATTTGGTTTTTTTTATACCTCATTTGGATCTGCTTGTGATACATTAGAGCAGAAAAGGGTCTGTTGGCCATGTATGTTATTATGATAATAATTTATTTTTGCCATGGAAGAAAAGTGGAATCCTAATGATGTCAGTGTTTTAAAAATAGGGCTGCCTGATAAATGGATACATGTGATAGTGATTCACAAAATATTTATTTTATATACTTGGATGTATTCCAGTTGCTGAAAACCCTTCGTTTTATTTTGTTCTTTGTGAGTTTTCACCTTTCCTTTGACTCTGTTCTTTGTGCTGCATTTTTTCAATAATTCTTTTTTCTGTGTTGGTACTGAATGTGTTTCTAGCAAGGTAGATAAAGCTATCAAGATTAGCTTCATGCAATACTGGACCAACAAACCCAAATCTACTGGTTTGTGGTTCTATTCCAGTACTTCTTGTAGCAGCTGTTTTTAAAAATATTCTCAGGACTATACTTATGGTATTGTGTTAACCCATCTGTCCTTGTATCCACCATCAGTTAGCTCTTAAATCTAGTCTGACCAGCGTTTTTATGCCTGGTGGTATAATCCAATACAATGTGCTTCTTTATATGATTTTATTTAGTAACTCACTGAGTTCCCAGTAGTGTATTTCTCTGCCTTAAAAAAACATTCCTCTTTCTCTGCATTCATTTTCCTTCTCCCCATTCCCCCACCCCTTTAAAGATCATAGACAGTATTCTAAAGTCAGTTCTATCATCAGATCTGTCTGAGCTGACAGTTCTCTTAATAGCCTCTCCTGTAAAAAGACTTTCAAATCTGAACCATTAGCCTGAAATATACAGATTTAAAGTAGACTTTTCCTATTTATTATTGTTGTCATTGATGATAATGCTAATAATAACATTATCATTGCTATTAATAATCATTCACAAGAAATGTGTTCTTTGGGAACACATTTTATAGTTTCAACAATATGTTTGCTTCACAACCTGAAGTCAAAGAGTCTTTTGAAAACATTTTTGGAACATTGCTTTTTTTCAGTGTGGATCAGCTTTTAAAAGTCCTGATAAAATGGGTTGGGATTTCAGAATTATAAATGTTTCAAGACCTGAGGTGGCTGCTTTATACCTGCTTGCCAAAGTACTTTAATCTCTGAAGTCAGGCATGTAGCTTGACGGTAGGGAAGGGACAGGTCACTGGAGAACCTTGCCTTTGCTATTTCTCCAGGTTTCATGCTTTGAGAATCAAAGGTAAGTGGAGAATGAATTTTGGAAAAACCCTGTAAGGGCCAAAGATTTTTTTAAAACCATTGATATCTATTTATATCTAACATTACGGAACCACTGCTGTGTCTGAGAGGCTGTGTCACTGGCCCACTAAGAGGACCCTGTGCTCTGGATTGAAGAACCCAGCTCCAATTGGGTTTAGTCCTGGGGGAGGCACGCCTTTAATGAGTGTGGAGCTAGGATCCCTCTAACCTTTTATTTTTATTTTTAACAATCATAAGCTTGTTAAACTCCAATCCCAGATACCCAGGGACAGCTTATCTAAAGTTTAGGTTTAGAATCATGCCTAGGGGTTCCCCAAAAGGGGGTGAAGAAAGGTAGGGTATAAATCTGGTATGGGACAGGTGTTTATTCCTACACATGAAAGAAATACTAAGCACAAAGTCTTACGAGCACAGATTGATACTCAGATGAACTAAACAAGTTACTGTGACTTTTGTTGAGTATGTCAGTACCCATGGTTGGATACCTTTAAACCATTTAGATGGATAAAACTAACCAAGTAAAGATGAAACAGTGTGCAGGAGTAATGACAAGGCATTTGACATCTCACCCAGGTGCTGTAATGTCTCCTTCAAAGTTCATGTCTTATCAGGGACTAGGACTCTTCCTGCTTGGGGTTGTCATCTCAGGTACAGGTACTTCCTTGGCTGCCAGTCAGCTCTGCTCCTTGAATCCCAACTTTGTGGACAACTTGAATTGACCAGTCTGAAAATGACCTTTTCAATAACAATATTTGATGACCTACTCAGAAAGGGAAACACAGAGAAGAGAAGGCAACCAGGATGCCAGGCACAAGCTTGTGTAGTATCTCTTTAACTTACTTTGCACGTCATCCACGTGCCACTGTTATTGGATGAGGGAAGGACCAAATGGGCTGTTTGCTGTTGGCTGCATCTTACCAAAACTCCCAGTCTTTTCACCAGTGGATCTCCATATGGCTAGAAACAAGCTTCCAGAGGGTTCAACATCTCCAAATGGCAAAAATTCTGAGTCATACATGTGGTTGGCCAGATGGAGGCAGGGATTATCTCAGCACATGTTTTGTGTGACCTGTTTTACGTATAGCTTTCATTGTAATTCTGGGGTTCTTAATGTTTCTTTTAAAAGTACAAACTTATGTATTAGTAGAATCAATTTTACTTAAAAATCCATATGTTCCAATTTCTATTTTCTAAAGTTGTTTTTTTTGTTTTGTTTTTTGTTTTTAGCTGATTTTAGTCTAAATATATCCCATGCTTATCTTCTTACAAAGAATGCTATCTTTAAGACAATTGTCATACATTCAGGATTGCACAGAAGCTTTCCACTAATGAAGAGCAATGGGGTCAGTATAATTTTAACTCGAACTAGCAAAAAATAAAACCCACACAAATTTCTGCTTTTACTTCAAATCTTCATTTCAAATTAGTCTCTGGAAATCAGCTTTGAGTCTTCTCTGCAGGGCCCCCCAGATCATGATTTTCTTTTCTAGCTGAGGCATCTATGTATTCAAATAAAACATTATGAAGATACTGAAAAATACCTCTTGGTTAGTCATCTTGCATTTTTTAAGCACCTGTGATGTGCCCGGCACTGCATTAAGCACAGGAGATACAGAGAAAGACAAAAGAATCCCCCCCTAAACCAAAACCAAAACAAACCAAAACAAAACAGCCCCAGCTCCAAAGGAGCTGACACTCTAATGGTGGAGACAATATGGAAATAATTGTGTACAAACAAGAGAAATGAAGAATAATTTGGTGATAGTCTCAGAGGGAGGGCACCAGGATGAAGGGCCAGGGAAGGCTTCCTGTAGAAGGTGGGACTTGGAGGAAGCCGGGGAAGCCAAGGGATGGAGATGGGGAGAAGTATTCTAATCATGGGGGACAGCTAGAGAAAATGTTCAGTTAGGAGAGAATGTTGTATGAGAGGATGGTATCATGTCACTGGATCACAGAGTATGTGGAGGAAAGGATAGAAGAAAACGACGAACCCTTCTCTGCACTCCACTCTACTCCTTCTTTTAAAACCCATACTTGTGGGCAGCTAGGTGGCGCAGTGGATAGAGCACTGGAGTCAGGAGGACCTGAATTCAAATGTGGCCTCAGATGCTTGACACTTACTAGCTGTGTGACTCTGTGCAAGTCACTTAAACTTAATTGCCTCACCAAAAAAAAAAAAAATCCATACTTGTTATTTCTTCAGGAAGGAAAACCAGACTACTAACAAAATGCAGCAACTTTTTTTTCCACTTAAAGCTGAGCTGCCTGGGATACCGAGATGCTAAATAATTTGTCAGGGATCAAATATGTGACCGATGCAGGGTTAGAAACTGAGTCTAATTTAGTCTGAGGCCTGCTCTCTATCCACTGTATCATGATTCTTCTCACTCATCTCCTTACCCTGGATATTCTTCTTAGTTCTTTTTTTTTTTTTTTTTTAGTGAGGCAATTGGGGTTAAGTGACTTGCCCAGGGTCACACAGCTAGTAAGTATCAAGTGTCTGAGGCCGGATTTGAACTCAGGTACTCCTGACTCCAGGGCCGGTGCTCTATCCACTATGCCACCTAGCTGCCCCCTTCTTAGTTCTTGACCCACTGAATAGGAAATGATACTGAGGGAGCAAAGAACTAGGAGTCAGAAGACATGAGATGTGTCACCATCCTTCAAACCTTTCTTTCTTCCTATGCTCAATGGGTCAGTTAGTCAAGAAGCATTCATTAAAAACCCAGTATCTGCCAGTCATTGTGTACAAAGAAAGGTAAAACACTTGCCCTGGTCTCAAGGAGCTCATCGTTTAATGGAAAGACAACATGTAAATGATTATTTACACATCAGTAGAGATTGTAATGCCTGCCCTGCTCACCCATCATGATAATTGTTGGGACAAAATGAGGTCATGGGAAAGTACTTTAAAACCTATAAAAAATATAAGATGGAGATGATCATGTTGCCTGTAGCATCTAGGTTAATACAATGTTAGAAGGAAGGGAGCTAAGAGGTCATCTAGACTGGATGTCAAAGACAATGCCCTAGTGCTCCCCTCAGTTCTCCTGAGTGGGGACTGAACCAGATTAAAATGTAATTTGGAAATATCTAACAAAATAAATAAAAATGCAATTGAACATAGATGATGTTAATATATGGTTTTCTAAGTCATAATGTGGTCAGGTAGGGATCCTTATGTATAGTTCAGTGGCCTTGTTTCTAATTGTTTTTGGCTGGAAAATAATCTCAGCCCATCGTTTTGTGGGTTTTGCTGCTCCAGGGGTTGTTTTATTGCTGTTTTGGGGCTAATTGTGTCAGGAGTTCTGTGCATTTAATGTTTTTCCTCTGCCATCTTGGCTCTGCTGCAGGACGTCCCTTGTTTCTAATTGCATGTGATGCCACTGATCTAATCCAATTCCACCATTTTACACATGAATAAACCATGGTCCATAGAGGTTAGGCGATCTGCTTATGGTCAGGCAGGTAGAAAATAGATGAGCTGTTAATAAAAGTATTTACGTTCCAAATTCCTAAGTATTTACATTCCAAATCCAATGTTCTTTAATTTAGGTTATGAGCTTTTTTTTTTTAAGTAATACTTCTCTTTGTTTGGCAGCCCTTTCGAGTATTCATTTAATGGATATCCTTTAAAAATAATGATTAGAAGTGTAACATTGTCTCTTTCTACCATTGCCAAGTAGTTTTAAAGTTTTCTTCAAAAATCAAGCCTCTTGCATATGTGTTACTTACGTGCTTGGATTCATTGGCCTGCTGTGGTGCTTCATAAGAGTTATTTGCTTGTGAAGTATTGCAAAGAGTAAAGGTAAGAGGCTTGGTTGTGATGGTAAGGGTGGCTACTGCTGTAGAAACCTCCAAACTTCAGTCAGGCCCAACGTGGAAAGAATGCAAAGTCATTTCACAGAGTCAAAGCATCAGAGTTGGAAGAGACCTTAGAACTCATCCTGTCTCCCTCCCAATGCAGAAACCAGCTGTGTCCTCCTCTCCAGATCATTATCAAGGGTAAGTGCATCCCCTTTAAAAACAAGGACTTAGGGGCAGCTAGATAGTGCAGTGGATAAAGCACCGGCCCTGGATTCAGGAAGACCTGAGTTCAAATCCAGCCTCAGATGCTTGACACTTACTAGCTGTGTGACCCTGGGCAAGTCACTTAACCCTTACTGACCTGCCAAAAAAAAAAATTAAATTAAATTAAAACAAGAGCGTCTTGTAATGTATATCTATAAATTACACATCTTTGGTATCCATGTTCTATAGCATCTTTGATGACTTATGATGGGATTTAATGCCCTTCCTTGAGGTTGTTTAAGCCCAGTTTTGTTGAAGATCATTTATATTTGAACCCTGCTCCCATCTCTTGTAGAACTTCTTAGCCAAATGTGGCATTAGTGTTTTTCTTAACATAAGGCTGCATTCCTGAGTCTCTATTCTGTAATTTTCAGATACAATCTAATTGTAGGTAGAATCCTATGTCCCACCCACACCCACCCCCACCTGAAGATACTTTAAGTATGTAATGGCTTAGTCCAGGAATGAAATGCATATTGGAAGATTTAGAGTGCTTCCCATGATTCACATATATCACTTTGGGAAAGGACTGCATTTCTGAGTTCCGTTCCTGACTTTCTGAACTTTTTTTTTCCTTCCATGCCATTGCATGAATACCCCAAGCTCTTCAGTTCCTTTTTTTATGTGTTGTCTTTCCCCATTAGAATGTAATCTCCCTGAGAGAAGGGACTGTCTTTCTTTTTTCCTAGTATTTCTCTTCCCAGAACTTAGCATGGTGCCTAGCACATAGTAATTGCTTAGTAAATGCTTGTTGACTTTGTAGTGCAATGAGGGGCTCAGCAGAAATAGTATTTAATGAGCTAGTTTGAATTTTCTTATGTATTTGGATACTCACTTAAGAGATCTATCTTAAAAAATCTTATAAAGCAGCAAATGCTCTATGGACAAACTCCTTACACACAGTTTGCTTGAAACCACAGAATTGTCAGGCAATCTCACAATAGACATCAGTGACATTCACATTGTTCCATTCTCTTATAAACCTTGTCTCACATATCCCAGAATGGAAATGCTGGTCAACTTCTCTAACACTTGGCTCCAGCTGTCACCTTGCTATCAGTACTGTTTCAAAGTGTTGTCTTTTCTACTGGTCTAATAGCAAGTTACAAGATCTCAGAGTCTGTTTCTTTACCTCTAAAGGAGGGATAACAATACCTATAGGACCTACCTCAAAAAGGTATTCTGAGGCTCAAATGAGATGTGATGTATAAAGTACTTTACAAATTTTAAAGTGTTATCATAATGTCAGTCTCATGTGATTCAATATCAATTGTGCAGAGTGCTATAGTAGAAAGAGTGGAGAATTTGGAGTCAGCAGACCTGAGTTAGAATCCCACTTACTCTCTGTGTGACTTTGGGTTATTATTTCATTTTTCTGGGCCTTAGTTTCCTCTGATGTAAAATGATGCTCTAAAGATTTAATCCTCATGTTAAATCAAAATCTACCTTCTTGTACATTTCCCTCTGTGATCCTAGAACCACATTATAGCAAAATTGACTCCTGGTATCATAGAGAAAAAAAATTGTTAGAGCTGGAAAGACTCATAGAAGTCATCTAATCTAACTGTCATAATTCCAGCTCAAAAAGACCTGATTTCAAATCTATCTTCAGACACTTTGTAGGTGTGACCCTGGGCAAATCACTTAACCTGTATTTGCCTCAGTTTGTTCATCTCTAAAATGGTGATACTAATATTGCCTAACTTCCAGAGTGGTTGTTAGGATCAAATGAGATAATATTTGTAAAGTGCTTAGTACAATTATTATTAATAATAATTATTATTATTATTTGATGGATGAGGAAGCAGTCCAGAGAGATGAAATAACTTGCCCATGGTCATATAGCTAGTTAGAGACAGAAATATTTTCTCTTCTGTGGCATGGAATTGTGGGTGATATCTAAAATTAGACTAAGCTCCCTAAGTACCAATTGGGCTTTACTTTTTATGCCACAGTGCATACAGTGATATGATATTTAAAATTCTTAATATACTCTTTGAATTTAGAAACCAAATCAAGGTGTTTGTTTCAGAGTGTCTGTGGAAATTAAATCAGGATGTTTGTAGAGAGATGTCTCTGTGACTGACAGCTTGAATGTAGACTGGAGAGATTGCTATTAACTCTAACAAAGAGAGGAGGTGTAGCCTATAAGTGAACCTTAAGCTGCAAATTAGCACTATTAGAATAATTGAACAGATGCCATTGCTGTTGGATGTAGTCCAATTCCCAGAAAAATTCACTGAGATAAAGTATCCAATTTTTTTTTCAGCATTACAATGAAATTTTTCCTATCCTATTCCCCAAAGGTGCAATTTTTTTTCTTTGACCCTAAGTTTAGGATGGAAATTACCACCATTCTGTGGCAATATGAAAACAAGGAGTGCGAAAAATGGGTCCTGCTTCCTATTTCCTCTGCTAAAATTTCATTCACCTTCAAAATGAAAACCCTAGAAGTTCCTCTCCAGTGATTTTTTCTCCTAGATGCCATTCTTTAGCTACTTTGGGAAGTATACGTGGTTTATGGCTAAATTCACCCTCTTCAATTCAGCTTGTCCAGCTGGGCCCACATTTATTGTTCCGATATCATTGTGTAGTTTTCATGGGTTGGTGGGGGTATGTGAATTCAGGACAGGTGTGCCAGAAACAATGCTCTCCTAACTCCTTGGAAATTAGTCATTATTTGCACAATTATATGCTATCAATATCAAGCATTTAAAGAAAATGGAAGATTGCCAACAAAAATATTTTAAAAGCCCAATTTAACAATACAGGAAATTGAGAGGCTAAACCACCCAATCTCAGAAAGTAGAATGGAACAAAACCATCAAGGACTGACAAAAGAGATGGGGGAAGGAATCCCAAACCCTGGTGCCAGTGTATTTTGAGTTGAATGCTGTGGACTTTGCTTTTTTTAAGACCATACCCATGGGGGGCAGCTAGATGGTGCAGTGGTAAAGCACCAGCCCTGGATTCAGGAGTATCTGAGTTCAAATCTGGCCTCAGACACTTGACACTTACTAGCTGTGTGACCTTGGGCAAGTCACTTCACCCTCATTGCCCTGCAAAAAACCCAACAAAACAAAACAAAACAAAACAAAAAAGACCATACCCATGATTTCACAGGTATAGAGGACTCCTGGTAAGGAATTCCATTTGCCAATGCAGATTAGTACCGGCTCTGCAATGTATAGTTTTAGAGTTTTTAACTTTTTTTTTAATGTCATAGACCCTTTTGGCAGTCTGATAAAACCTACAAACCCCTTATCAGAATAATGTTTTAAAAATAACAACATAAAATACATAGGATTACAAAGGAAATTAGTTATATTAAATACAGTTATGAAAATTTTTTAATTTCATTGATTCTAAGTTAAGAATTCTTAGGCAGCTTGGTTGTCTGAGAATTTAAGGAGCAATTAATACACAGGCTACATAAACTATTCTCAAAAAGTTGAAAAGAAAATCTCCTAAAAACTAATCTTATAAAACAAAGCATATTCCCAATACCTACACCAAAGAAGGATAAAGCAAAGAAAAAAAAATATAGGCAATGCCATTGATGAATATTGATATTAAAATTTTAAAGAAAATTTGAGCAAACACACTATAGTGATATGTTCCCCAAAACTGGTGAGGTTTAATTTGACCAACCACATTGGATTTATATCAGGAATTCAAAGACAATTCAAAATGAGGAAACTAGCATAATTATATTAAACAAAAAGCACCCCAGAGCCAAATTATAATAGCAATAGATGCAGGGAAAGCCTTTGGCAATGTACTGTACTTATTTATGCTAAGAACCTTGCAGTGCATAGGCATAGAAAGTCAATTTCTAATATGATAAGATGTATATACCTAAAGTAAAAACTAGCATTATTTGCAGTGGGGAAATAATAGAAGTTTTCCTAGTAAATACAAGAGTAAAGAAAGGATGGCTTCCTTTTCCACTGTTAGCTGACAGTTCTAAAAATACTTCTGATAGCAATGAGACCAGAGAGATAAATTAAAGGCCTAAAAATCAGTGAAGGGGAAACAAAATTATCCCACCTTTCAGATGATATGGTAATTTATATAGCCTTAGAGAACCAGAAAAGAGATCAAACAAAAGCTTTAGTAAAGTAGGATTGAAAACAAAATGTCAAAAGTTATCAGCATTTCTTCCCTAAGAATGCATCCATAGTCTGAGAGTTTGCTTCATGGGAGACCTTTACTAAATGAAGGGTGGGCATATGGAACACTGACTCCCCTGTGTATGGCTACTAGGTCATGGAGTTTACCTCACCACTTCCATGAGTCAAGAAAACCTTAGTTCATGTATTGCCTTCCTTTTTGTTAAATCATAGATAGTAATAATGGGTGAGACCTTGGAGAGTATAGTTTGGTGTTGAAGTAAACCCTTCACGCTAAAGACCAGTAGAACATGAATGAAGTGGCTATAGAATAACTATGATAATCCTATTTTAAAAAATTTTAATATATGATATTTTTCCTAATTATGTGCTAAACAATTTTTAACATTTTAAAAAAAGTTTTAAGTTCTAAATTCTAAATTCTATCCTTCCCTCCCTTCTCTTTCCCTTCCTTGAGACAGTAAGCAATCAGATGTAGGTTATACATGTGCAATCATGCAAAACATTTCCATATTAGTCATTTTGTCCAAGAAGACTTGAATAGAAGAAAAAGAATGAAAGAAAAAATAGTGAAAAATATGCTTCAGTCTGTATTCAAACATTATCAATTCTTTCACTGGAGGCAGATAGTATGCTTCATCATTAGTTCTTTTGGATTGTCTTAGATTATTGTTTTGCTGAGAATAGCTAAGTCATTCATTGTACAGTATTGCTTTTACTGTATACAATGTTCTCCTGATTATGCTTACTTCACTTTACATCAGTTCATGTAAGTCTTTCTAGGTTTTTCTGAAATCATCCTGCCTGTCATTTCTTATAGCAAAATAATATTTCATTACAATCATATACCACAGCTTGTTTAGACATTCCTCAATTGATGGGGATCCCTTTGATTTCCAATTCTTAGCCACCATAATAAATAGCTGTTACAAATATTATTGTACAAATAGGTCCTTTTATCTATTTCTTTTGATGTCTTTGGAATGGTAACCCTATTTAGTAGAAGAACATACCGATTAGCTGAATGACGAGGAAAGGGACTTAAATTGTTATTTATTAGTTTCTAAGAAGACAGTGGGATGTTTAGACTTTATCCTTGCTACCAGTTGCCTCCTATTTGAATATCCCTTTGGCTGGTTGGAGATTATTCTACCAGTCAACCTGGGGTTCTACTTCCTTCAGGCAGTCACTAGGTACAAGGTCTACAAGGAAAAAACAAACCTATATATGAAAACCCTAGTTCATTCAGAAGACTTTATTATGTGTGGCTGAGTTGAACAAGTTGACAGATTTTTCAGTGGGCAGTAGGAAAAGCCTACTCATGCTGATGGTACAAGATGTAGTACCAGTAATACTGTGATTGAGTTTGGTTTGCCTGAGGGTAAAGATATGCCAAACAAAGGTAAATGATTAATAGAATAGTCCAGAGAGCAAATTATAATTGCAGACAATGTAAGAGAGAAGTCTGAGGAGCCAGAAAAATTCCTTCTGTAATTGGCGGGCAGTCTTGGCTGTGGTGAAATGTCCAGCACAGGAGAGGAGGAAGTGAGCCATCTGGGCCATCTGATCTGTGACAGTCAAGATGGTACCATACTAGTATGCAAGAAAAATTGCATGTCCTTTGAATTAGAGTTCTATAATAGGGACTTTATCTGAGAAAGTTATTGACATAGAGAAAGATATATAAAATGTCATAAAAAAGTTGTTTTTGGTTATAGATTGATTTCTGCACTTCACTCACGTAGAGTGAAGAAGCTCTGGGTTCAAATTCCATCTTCAATACAAAATATCTGCACGACCCTGGGCAAGTGATGTAATTTCTCAGCTCTCAAGAAAACTCAGTAACACTATAAAATACAGAGTGGTTTCTGATGTGGCATTGGTAAAGGGAGTCTTTTTCCCAAGGAGGTCACCAAACCAGTGAGATAACACATCCAGGCAAAAAACCAACCAAACAAAAAACAGAAGCGATACTAGCAACATGTGTCCAATGATTGGTAAATGACTGAACAAATTGTGGTGTGTTGCTTTAAATGGAATATTATCCTTAAGGAATGATGAAGGATGGATAGAAACATGGTAAGACTTGTAGAAAACAATGTAAAGTGAACAAAGCAGAGCCAGGAGACCAATACACACTATGACTCTTCTATTAGAATATAATCTCCTTTCAAGTAGGTATTATTTCATTATTTAGGGGCATCTAGGTGGTGCAGTGGATAGAGCACTGGTGCTAGAATTGGGAGAATCTGAGTTCAAATCTGGCGTTGACACTTACTAGCAGTGTGATCCTGGGCACATCACTTAACCCAATTGCCTTAAACATACAGGGCCCTCTCCAGTTGCCCTGATGTATGTCTTGCCACTGGACCTAGATGGCTCTGGGGTAGAGAGTGAGGTTGGTGACCTTGCATAGCCCTCCCTCACTTCAATCCAATTCACTGCAAGTTGCGGCTTTACCCTGATGTCATGGTGCTTTGAGAACTAAAGACAAACAACAACAATTTCATTATTTGTATCCCCAGTGCCTAATAGGATGTCCAGAACATGGTAGGTGCTTAATAAATGCTTATTGATTGATTGAATGACCCCAACAGTGTAAATAAAGTTAAATATTGATAAGTTACAATTCTCTGGTCAAATGCACTGGTCAATATTATACTGATAACAATATATATCTATTTCTATCTTGTTAGCAAAGTTTTTTTTAAATAGAAGTATTTTATTATTTTCCAGTTACATGTAGAGATAGTTTTCAATATTTGTTTATATAAGATTGCCAATTTCCAATTTTTTTCCCTTTCTCCCTTCCCTCCCCCCACCCTAGACAGCAGGTAACCTGATATAGGTTATATATACATAATAACATTAAATATATTTCTGCATTAGTCATGTTATAAGAGAAGAACCAGAGCAATAAGGAAAAAGCTCAAAATAGAAAAACAACAGCACCAAAACAAAAGAAATAGTATGGTTCAGTCTGTATCCATATTCCACAGTTCTTTTTTTTCCTGGATTTGGAGAACCTTTTCATAATGAGTCCTTTGGAACTTTCTTGTACTGTTGTATTGGTGAGCAGAATCTAATCTATCACAGTTGATCAACACATAATGTTGATGATACTGTGTATAATGTTTTTCTGGTTCTGCCCATCTCACTCATCATCAGTTCATGCACGTTCTTCCAGGTTTCTCTGAACTCCTCCTGCTCATCGTTTCTTAGAGCACAATAGAATTCCATTACATTCATATACCACAACTTGTTCAGCCATTCCCCAATTGACGGGCAACCCCTAAATTTCCAATTCCTTGCCACTACAAAAAGAGCAGCTATAAATAATTTTGTACATGTGGGTCTTTTTCCCTTTTTTATGATCTCTTTGGGAAAAAAGACCCAAAAGTGGTATTGCTGGGTCGAAGGGTATGCACAGCTTTATAGCCCTTTGGGCATAATTCCAAATTGTTAGCAAAGTTTTAATATGGGGGGCAGCTAGGTGGCACAGTGGATAAAGCACCGGCCCTGGATTCTGGAGGACCTGAGTTCAAATCCGGTCTCAGATACTTGACACTTACTAGCTGTGTGACCCTGGGCAAGTCACTTAACCCTCATTGTCCTGCAAAAAAAAAAAAAAAGGTTTAATGTGGTGTAGGGTATAGAGTCCTAGACTTGGTGCCAGAATGACTTGGGTTCCAATCTTCACTCATATAATTAATAGATGTGTAACCCTAGCCTCAGTTTTTTCATCTCTCAAATTGGAATATCTGTAGCAAATCACAGGATTGGTGTGAGGATTTAACGAGATCACTTATATAAAGTGCTTTGCAAATCTTAGGCACTATATACATTTTTGGTAATAGTATATTATTAATTTTTATGAAATATACTTTTAGGGCTTCTTAATAATTATCTTATATAAAAATGAAGTATATTAGTAATTTTTCAGTGCCATCATATCTTTGGGATGGGGACAAAAAGCCATTACAAAATTTTTACCTTGCTCCTATCCAAGGATAGAAGGGAGTAGATTGTCTTTGATTGCTGTAGCAAGTCTATTGACTGGTTCACTGGGAGGTCCTTGATTCAAACATAATACACATAACTAGGCTCGCCAGTCAATACCACATCACAGTTATAGCCAAAAAATTTCACAGATGATCCATTCTGAGGTTTGAAAGAGGGCCTCCATGACTTGATACTTGAGTTAGCATAGTAGCAATGGAGCATTGGCCATTCAGCATAACCTGGGAGGACTTATAGGTATTAGTAAAGTAATCTATCTTAGACTGATTTCCCTTTACATGCAAGAGTTATGCCCACTTGGGTACTGGACCCTAAATATAGGTGTCCTATTCCTCCTTTTGTTAAATTAGCTGTAATACCATAGCTCCGGCTTTGATTTTATGTCTGCAAAGCTGTTTTTAGAAGACCCTGATGGGGGTGATTAATCCACTAGGAGAAGATATTTGAGTTTATTTGCCTTGACCTATGGTTAAGTCAAGTCAACAAACATTTGATAAATGCCTACTATGTGCCTAGTACCTATGCTAAATACTAGAGATACAAAGAAAGGCAGTCTCCCCCACCTCTCATCCCACCAAAAAAAAGCCCCAAAACAAAATGCCAACCCAATGATTCTTGTTTTCAATGAGCTTACAATCTAATAGAGAGACAACATGTAAACATCTATTTATAAATATATAGTTACCCCTTCCACATCACAACTTTCCCCATTGTAGTTTTGATATATCGTGGGTCAGCATAAAAAATTAAATTGGAATTTTTGGGGAGTTTTGCAGAAGCTGTGGATGACAAATGAAGGACAGCGGATGACATAGAGTCTATGATGAAATACTCGATCCAGATTTTACAAAAAGGTAGTGTAAATACCCCCAAAAAAAGAAAAAGAAAAAAAATTTTCTCTGGCATGAGGGGAGGGCCAATATTTTTCCATATTGTAGGAGCATCATGCCCCTATCATCTGCAATGTGGAAGGGATAACTATATAAATACATGCACACATACAGGATAAACTGGAGATAATCTCTGTGGGAAAGCAGAATGTATCACAAATGTCCAGGGATATAGGTGGTAATGAATTTGAAACTACTGAATAATTCTGCCTGGCAGATCTGCCTTTGATTCCCCTTTATGAGTGGTCTAATTGATTCCCCAGAACAGGAGTATTCCATGCCAAGTTCTGACTTAGAATGGAACAGCTCTTGCCAGACCCTATAACAGTCACTTTCCCTCCTGCTAGAGTCAGCCCATCTGCTGGTTGTCAATTCTAAGCAGGACAGGGCTGTCAGGTATCCTGGGGTTTCCCTATAGGGATCCACCTGTCTGGTAAAGAGTCAAGGTGGGATAGAGGAGCTCATTTTGGACAGGGCTGATGCCTCCTAATTCAGGAGTTGATGACATTCAGATTTTTCAGGTTCACATTGCCAGGTCATCAGAGATCTGATAAAATTGTCATGAAAGCTCTATGGGCTTGGGAATCTCTATTTTGGGTCTGGGAGAAATCATCATGTAAGACTTACTTTATCTTTTTCATTTTTTTAACATTTAAGGAAAACACAAATTTAGTTTTATACCACTTATTTTAGACCTGTCTATAATTTATTTAGTTCTTATTTTTTCTTTAATTGCCCCTCTTTTTTAAAAAAATTGTTCTTTGGATTAGTTTTATATAGCACCTATCATGGTATCTTACACACAGAATTATTATTGCAGGCAAAGTGCCTGGCATATAGTAAGTGCTTAATAAATGCTTGTTGCTGATTAACAGACTGATGGTACAATATTTTTGCTAACCGTTACCAGGCTGTGGTCAATTCCACTGGGGATTCCAGTAACTTGGACTCTTAAAAAATCCTGCACCTGATTTGTTCTCTTTGGACAGATAGCAGCAGAATTCAATTACATGAGTTGGTTATTGCCTCAGAAAAGTTTGCAGCTGAGAATAATTTAAATTCAACCTTTTAGATATTAATTCTTAAGTATCATTAAGAAAAGAATAATAGAAAAGAATAATAATTTCTGTAGCACTTTAGGTTTGTAAAGCATTTTACACATATTGCCTCATTTGACCACCAAAACCATATAGCTGGGTGCTATTATTATCATCTCCATTGTACCATCTGGCACAAGGTATCTTGCTAGGGTCACACAGATAGAAAGTGTCTGAGGCAGGATTCAACTCCTGTCTTCCTAGTTCCAAGTCCTGGACCCTTTGTTCCCCCCAATTCCCCCATTCACCACCACACAGATGTATTACAGTTGTTTTAAAAAAGGGAAATGGGTTGCCAAATTTCTAGCTATGCCATTTGTTCACTTCAAATTGACAAAGCTTTGAGGTACTAAACTGTTGGTTCCGTAAGGGCAGAAGTCTTGCCTTAGTTAAATTTTGCCTCTTTCTCTGGGTGAAACGTTTGCATATGTATCTACTCACTAAATATTTGAATAAGTGAATTTCATGATGGCTTGGCTCAGTTGGTTAGAGCATTGTGCTAATGAGGCCAAGGTCATGGGTTCAATTTCACCGTGGGCCAAATAGTTTCATTCTATTCTGTGGCATCAGACTGAAACCCTCATTTCCAGGTAGGTTGAAAATTCAAGTTTCTTTCATAAGAAGAATGAAGGAGTAGATGAAACTTTGGATGGATAAGTACAAATCTATCCTCTCTCATGGGCAGAAAAAGCAATTCAGTGTGCATACATGTAAAGAGTCTAGTGGAAGCAGCTCTTACCTGATCCAGAGAGCTGATTATTGATTTTTCAATATGAGCATTTGGCAATTTTGTAAATTACCAAAGACTACAAATCACAGCTTGATTTATTGTATTGTTGGTTGTCTAGACTTAAAAGTTCCAGGTAAAATGTTAATAATACAGATTAAATTTAAAAAAAATATGTTGTGCATATTTTTTCTGCTGTGAGCTGGTTGTTAAATATTTACTAGCATGCAGCTGCACACATGTCCTACAAATAATGGGCTTGGCACTAACTTGTGATCTGTACTAAAAGAGAAAAAATATTTTAGTTTTATACTTAGTCACTTTAGTTAAACATATATAATTAAATGCATCAACCAAAGTACCTACAGAAGGCAAGACAGACAACATGGGGCAGAGTGCCAGAATTGGAGTCAGAAAGATCTGTTGATTAAACAGATGAGACTTAATAGCTCCATAACTATGTAGTCTTTAAACATCAGGCAACTCTTTAAGACTGTTAAGTTTCAGGTAGATCATGATCTGCACACCTAGAGTTTTTAACTTGGGAGTTCTTGCATCTATGGTCCTTGGTAGTGATTTTCATGCAAAACATGGCATTGTAAATATAAAGTCACAACTTTTAAAAAAATGTCTTTCCCCCTAATATTGTTATCGTTTGTCCTTCATTTTCTATGGCAGATGTCATAACTTGCAATGAATTGGATTTAAGTGAGGAAGGGCTGCACCTCACTCTCTCCTCCAGAGCCATCTGGATCCAGAGACAAGATAGGGATCAGGATAACTGGAGATGGCCCTGGATGTTTAAGGCTATTGGGGTTAAGTGAATTGCCTAGGATTACACAGCTAGTAATTGTCTGAGGTGATATTTGAACTCAGGTCCTCCTGACTTCAGGGCCAGTGCTCTCTCTACTGCTCCAATTAGCTGTCTGGTAGGGGTGGGGAAGTAAAGGAGATCCAATAGAAAGGGCTTTAAATTCAAAAGTGATAACATAGCTTCATCCAAGGCAGGCCATGTCAGACCATCTCATTTTCTTTTCTTTTACACAGAATTATTAAACTGGTATATGAGTAGAATTTTATATACATACATACATACATACACACATTCACATATACATATGCATATGCCTCATATATGTCATATATATGACATATATATAAATGTCAAATATATCTATATCTATAATTTACTTGGGTTCTAGCCAAGCTGTTAATAAAGTGTCTCATGGTGTTCTTATGGAAAAGATGAACGGATGTAGACTAGATACAAGTACAATTTGATATATTAAGACCTAGATGGATGGCTAAACTTAGAATAGATGCTTGTTGATGGTTTGATGACATCAAATCAGCAGGTCTTCAATGAATATCCCAGGGACCTGGGCTTGCCCTTGTGATTTTTAACATGTTTACTTGGACAAAAACATAGGTGGTATGCATATTAGATGTTCAAATGACAAGAGGCTGGGAGAACTAGTTAATACAATGGATGACAGCAGAAACCTCAAGAGATTTGAACAAACCAGAGCATTGTGCTACATCTAATAAGATAATTGTCTATAGTGATAAATGCAGTATCTTACGCTTGGAATAAAAAAAAATCAGCTTCACTGATATAAGATGGAGGAGACATGGTTCAGGAGCACCTTGTTTTGAACCAGCAGCATGATATGTTGGCCCAAAACAACAAATGTGGTCCTGGGCTGTATTGAGAGCTATAGATTCCAAGAATGGGGAGGGGGATAGTCTCTCTCTGTACTTTGCCCTTGTCTGATCTGGTTTGGAGGATCGTGCCCCATTCTTGGCATAATAATTTGAGAAGGACATTGATGAGTCAAAGAATGTCTAGAGGAGGGCAGCAAGGATGCTAAAGGGCCTTGAGTTTGTGTTTTACAGGATGATTAATTGAAAGAACTGGTGATTTCTCTCCAGAAGATTTGGAGGGGCTACTATTGCTGTCTTCAAGTATTTGAAGCACTGTCATGTGGATGAGGGGTCAGAATTGTTTTGTTTGACCCCAGAGGTCAAAACAAGGAGCAGTGGGTAAAAGTTGCAAAAAAGGACAATTTAGGCTTGATGCCAGGAGAAATGTTTTAATACTTAAAGCTTTCCAAAAATGGAATGGACTTCCTTGAGAGGTAGTTGTTGTCATCAGTCAGTCATAGCCTACTCTTCATGACCCCATTTGGGGCTTTCTTGGCAAACATATGGAGAGGTTTACCATTTCCTTCTGCATCTCATTTTATAGATGAGGAAATTGAGGCAAACAGGGTAGGGTCACATTGCTAGTAAATGTCTGAGGCTGGATTTGAACTCAAGAAGTTGAGTCTTCCTGACTCCAGGTCTGGCACTCTATTCACTGTGCCACCTAGCTGCCCTCTTTGAGAAGTGGAGTTTTCCCCTATTCTTCAAGCCAGGCTGGATGAACATTTTTGTTTGTTTGTTTGTTTTTGTTTTGTTTGGTGAGGCAATTGGGGTTAAATGACTTGCCCAGGGTCACACAGCTAGTAAGTGTCAAGTGTCTGAGGCCGGATTTGAACTCAGGTCCTCCTGACTCCAGGGCTGGTTCTCTATCCACTGCACCATCTAGCTGCCCCATAACACTTTTAAAAGTACCTTTTTTAAAAAATAGGAACTTAACAAACACAAACATTTCAATATACACAGAAAGGAAGATTTTCTTTAAGATTGAGAAGTTCTTTTATGTAAGTGTTTGTGTGTGTTCAGTATACGTTAAATTTAACATGATAGTAGCAAAACCACCCTCATTGTCTGTGTGTTCTTCTAAACTTCCTTCTCCTATCTTCATAATATTTTTAAATGTTTTATTGACACCCTCTTCTTTCTTTTCTTCTCCCTCCATCATTATCTCTTCTCACCAACTCCCTACAGCTTTCTCTCTCCAAAATAGAAACCTTTCCTTGAAACATATAAGTAGAGTTAAGCAATATAGATCAACACATTGGCCATGTTTCAAGATGTCTGTCTCATTCTGCATCTCTCATCCATCACCTTTCTGCTAAGAGGTGGGAAGCAAGCTTCATCATTAATCTTTTCAGGTCATGGCTAGTCATCGTATTGATCAGAAGTTCTTAAGACTTTCAGTGACATTCCCCTTTGTAGTAATTATATAGATTGTTCTACTGGTTCTGCTCATTTTACTTTGAATAAATTCATACAAATCTGACTAGATTGCTTGGAACCTACTATATTCATCATTTTAATGCCATAATAATATTCCATTACATTCATATGTCAATTTTTTCAGTCATTCCTCAATTGATGGGCACTCCTTTAATTTCCAGTTCTTTGCTACAATAATAAAGGAATTCTATAAAATCTTTTTGTATGGGTTTATTACTATCTTTGACCTTTTTGGATCATATGCCTAGTAATTGTTTTGCTTGGTCAAAAGGTATACATAGTTTAGCAACTTCATGCATATAATTTCCAAATTGTTCTCCAGAATGGCTAGACCAATTTGTAATTCCACATAAAGTGCTTGGTTGTGCCTTTTCCCATAGATCCTCCAACAAATATGATTCCTTTCTTTGTAATTTTTAACAATCTCATAGATATGAGGTAAATAGAGTTGCTTTAATATGCATTTTTATTAGTAGTAATTTGGAACATTTTAAATGATTTTTGATGGATCATATTTGTTCTTTTCAAAATTGCCTATCATATTCTTTTTTTTTGTTTTTGGTGAGGCAATTGGGGCAAATGACTTGCCCAAGGTCACACAGCTAGTAAGTGTCAAGTATCTGAGACTGTATTTGAACTCAGGTCCTCCTGAATCCAGGGCCAGTGCTCTATCCACTGCACCACCTAGCTGCCCTGCCTATCATATTCTTTTACCGTTAATTAGAAATTATTACTATTGTTATATATTGCATAGGCAAATATAGTTTCCTATATAACTTGAATATGTGACCAAAGAAACTTGCTTCAAAGATCTTATATCTTTTTCCAAGTTAAACATTTCATGTTTAATTCTAAATGCACTGATTTTGCTTGTGGCCAAAGCTTTTAATTTTATCTAATCAAAATA
This sequence comes from Dromiciops gliroides, assembly GCF_019393635.1. Taxonomy (NCBI): domain Eukaryota; kingdom Metazoa; phylum Chordata; class Mammalia; order Microbiotheria; family Microbiotheriidae; genus Dromiciops; species Dromiciops gliroides. Next base: position 240,262,262 of record NC_057862.1, on the reverse strand, counting down.
ATTTTATCTTTTATGATTGTCTCAAATTTTTGGTCAAGATCCTTTCTTTGTGCATAGTTGTCAATGGTTTTCTCTCTTATTCTTCTCCAATTTTGTATAATATGATCCCTGAAATTTATTGTCATGTTATAGTGGGAATTCCTTTCAGGTATGGGCTATACTATATTGCCACAGAAGCACTTCTGTCTCTCGAATTCTCTGACAATTTGATTCTGATTCTGTGAGATATGGTCTGTTTACAACTAACTTTATTACAAGGTAGAAAGTAACAGAGGCAAAATAGTGTTCACATAAAAATGCTAGGAGAGATTGAAGGAGGAAGAGATAATTTTCAGCTGTGAATGAGGGAAGTGGTGAAAGTCAAAGAAGAGTTTATGGGGGAGATGGTAACAGACATTTATGGTAGACATTGAGGTAAAAGAGGGACTTCAGTAGATGCTTTGTGCAGTATGGTGATGGGGGACATGGATGAATGTCTCCCGAGAATAAGGGCTAATGCTGTGAACAGTAGCATGGAGACAGGAGAGGGCAGGAAGAGAACAGGCTGAAGTATAGTTTAGCTGGAATATAGACATTACTAAACAGAAGTAATTTTAGATGAGGTTGAATCAAGTAGGTCAGAGTCAGTTTTTGGAGCCCTTCAAATGGCAATATTACCATCTTAAGCATGCTTTATAGGTCAAGAAAATTTTCAATATTAATTTTTTGAAAAAATTTCAGCCTTTTTTTGCATATGTCTTACAAATCTGAATGGCATAATTTTACCCTCAAGTAGCACTAGTCAGCTTGATTTACTGTCCAAGGTACTGAGTTCTGGGGCCCAAAGTCATAGGTAGGGTTAATGCATGAGTATGGCGATGAAATGGAAACCAAAAAAAAAAAATTGCAAACTATCTTTTCTAGAAGTTCGAATGGGAAAGGAGAGAGAGGGGAGAGAGAGAGAGAGAGAGAGAGAGAGAGAGAGAGAGAGAGAGAGAGAGAGAGAGAGAAAGAGAGAGAGAGAGAGAGAGAAACAATCATAGTGTGAGGAGATCAATTAGAGGATCAATTAAGGAGTGATGGATGGAATGATGGATTTGAAATCAGGAAGAACCAAGTTAGAATTCCATGACTTATAGGAACTATGTGGCCACAGGCAAGTCATTTAGTTTTTCTGAGCTTCACTTTCCTCATCTTTAAAATTTAGATAATATCGGTAGTACCTATAGTCACAAGGTTATTGCAAAGTTCAAACGAGATCACATAAAGCATTTTGCAGACCTTGAAATGCTCAATCAGCTATTATCATTATTATTGTAGGGTCATTATAATTATTGTAGTGGCTAGTAGATTTTGATTCCTATGGTATTCTAGTTGATATTAACTATTGAACCAGTTTATAGTGGGAATTTAGTGGGGGAGGGGGTTTGGGAGGGCATAAGCTATCTTAAAACAGCTCCACCATTTTGCATCTCATATTCCTAGTATTGACTGATTTAACTCTTTGCATAATAAAGCATAGTAAAACCCAAGAGGGTATTATATGTGTTGCTTTCTTCCTAGCAAAAGGAAGCACCATCCAGGGGACTTTTGCCTGAATTGGAAGATATTTCATAATTATGCTTGTATTTCAGAGAACGAGGGACAAAATAACAAGAGGAGGCATTCTATTAGCTCCCCATTGGGGATACAAAGAAGGGAAAAGACAGGAGCTACTGGATTCTGATTCTTATTATATTCTATTGATATTAACTGTTGAGCTATTTTATAGTGGAAATTTAAATTTTCTAGACTGGAAGTCAGAACATTTCATTGCTAAACTTGACTCTGCTATAACCTAGTCATATGGCCTTAGGCAAAAAAAAAAACCCAACAACCCCAACAACAACTGTTTCTCTGATCTTGGTTTCTTAATTTATTAAATGAGGGAGTTGGTAATATAAGAATGCAAACTCCTTCAGGGCAGAGACTTTGGTGTTGTTTTATTTTACCCTTTTAATCCCCAGTGCCTAGTAGAGTGCCTTATATATAGTAGGAATTTAATAAGTCTTATCAGTTTGAATTCATGATTTGTTTCTTCTGTAGTATTGCCCACCTTTGTCATCCTTCCTTTTCTTCTCTGGTCCTTTCCCCCATCTCCCATCATTGACATCAACTATCTAGCCAGAACTTGATTTTGACTCTCAGTGTCTTGCCACTAGTCACAATATTTACCTCAAATAATAAAAAAAAGAAATATAGATTTTCCCAAGGTCAATATTATACATTTTTTGGCATCAACAGCTAAAATGTATTCATCTATTTATTTTTTTTAACAATCAATCCTAAATGCATCAGGTGAAACCTCCTGGGACCAAAATAAGTTTTAAGGTCTAGATATAAGTATATACATACTCAAACATATATATTTACATATATATGCATATACGTAATTGCACTCAAGTCAATGTGTGTTTGTTGATTCTCTTCTGCATCATGTATTTACCTACTATTGAGAAACTAAAGTTGATTTTTACTATTTCAGTCAACAGTACTGTTAGGTTCTCTTCTTAAGTTACACAGTACTTATAATTAATCTGGGGAATCCCTGGGGTCATTGGACATTTTCAAAGCCCATTTGAAAGAATGTCTCACTGTGTTTGTGCCCTTCATTTCTGAATCTTCTGACTGGACTTCCTAGTCCAGGTGCATTAACTTTAACAAGAAAATATACTTAGATGAATACTTAAATATCTCAACAAATTGATCACTTTTGTTGTAGTGGCATGGCAATTTATTTCTGGGGATTGAATTTGGAGTGGATTCTGTACCTACAACTCACTTAATTTTTTTTAAGCATATATTCCTAGTAGGACAGCTAAGTGGTACAGTAGATAGAGCCCTGGACCTGGAGTCAGGAAGACCTGAGTTCAAATTTTTAGCTCAGACACTTACTAGCTGTGTGATTCTGGCTAAATGACTTAACCCTGTTTGCCTCGGTTTCCTCATCTGTAAAATGAGCTAGAGGAAATGGCAAACCACTATAGTATCTCTGCCAAAAACACCTAAAATAGGGTCATGAAGGGTCATAAACAACTAAAATAATTGAACAACAACATCAACCCCATAGAGTCATTGAATTTGAAAACTGGAAAAGTTATTAGAAATCATGTAAAAGAATCCCATTTGAGTATATTGAAAGCCAGAGAGTTTATGATTTGCTTAGGGTCACCCATCTAGTCAGTAGAACTGGGTCTAGAACCTGGGTTTCCTTACTTCCAGTCTGCCATTCTTTCTTTTATACCAACATATCCAAAGTCATTATCATGGTTAAAAAAAAAGCCATATAATGTCTATATTTTTAAGGAATTAAGAACACCTTGTACTTAAAAGCTTCAAGGATCTGTGATTTCATCACCCCCTTTAACAGAACTTGCTACCCATCTTTGATTTAGTAGAGTCTGAGAGCAGCCATGGTTAAAAAATTCATTGTGCTTTGGCTAAACTGGAGGCAGTGTAGTACAGTGGAAAGAAAGAGCATTGGCTCTGGAGTCGGAACATTTAGAATGAAATCCTATCTCTGACATTTAATACCTATGTGACCTTGAGCAAGTCACTCAACTTTCCTGGGCCTCAGTTTCCTTGTCTCTTAAATGAGGGAGTTGGACTAGATGGCCTCTGAGGTCCCTTCTAGTTATACCTCCTTGATCTTATGATGAGTTTTCTCAGACTTGGGCTCATTTTCAAATGACTAGTATAGAGCCCATTTTCACCTTGGTAAGACCTATTGGAGCTCACATTCTACTGCTATAGCCTTTGAGAACCAAGGGTCTCCTCTATACCACTATGAGGCATTGGAGTAAGACCTTAATGGAAGAATAGCATATCACTACAGTTATATGGCACTTTACCATTTACAAAGTACATTCGGGTATAATTATAGACTATTTAATCTGGAAGCAGTCCTAGAGGACATCAAGACTAATGGTGTCAAACTCAAATAGGAATGGGGATGACTAAACCATGCATATTGTCTTAGAAAACTAGGTATTAAATAACAGTGTTCTATCGCATTCGTATTTATTTTATTTCCCAATTATGTTTTAATCTTATTCTTGTCACATCCCAGAAGTGTTGCTGGCTGCAATGCATGGGACACCTCTGATCTAGTCAAACGCTCCCATTTTTTTTTTTAGATGAGGAAACTACAGCTAGGTGGTACAGTGGATAAAGCATTAGCCCTGGATTCAGGAGCACCTGAGTTCAAATTTGACCTCAGACACTTGACACTTGACACAGATGCTGTGTGACCCTGGGCAAGTCACTTAACCCTCATTGCCCTGCAAAAAAAATAGATAAGGAAACTAAATCTCCAAAAGATTGTCGATCAAAAGTCAATACACAGAAAGGCAGTAACATAGTCGGTGTCTAAGAGCTCACATTCTAATAAAACAAAGAGTAGAGTTAACTGAACATACAAGTTAAATACAATAAAAATGAAAGGTGATATCAGAGAGGAGACACTAGTAGTGGAAAGGCAACTGGGAAGGGGCTTCTGCAGAAAGTGGGATTTAATATGTGTCTTTGGGGCAACTAGCTGGCACAGTGGGTAGAGCACCGGCCCCGGAGTCAGGAGGACCTGAGTCCAAATCCGGCCTTAAGTCCAAATCAGACACTTAAACTTACTTACTGGCTGTGTGACCCTGGGCATGTCACTTAATCCCAATTGTATCACAATAAACAAACAAAAAAACAAACAAATAAATAGATAAATGAATGAATGAATGAATGAATGAATGAATGAATGAATGAATGAATGAATTTTTTAAAAGATGTGTCTTTATCAAGGCCAGGAAGCCAGGAAGAAGAGGTAAGGATAGAGAACATTTCTGGCTTGGAGGACAGACATTGAAAAGGCTGGAATTTGGGAGAGGGAGAATAGAAGGTAGGCAGATATAATGGGATTATAGAGTGTGTGGAGAAGAGTAAAATGTAGAAAGACTTTCTTATGTATTTATCACATCCATAGGCACTCATGAAAGAACATAGTTAATAATAGTTAAAATAAAGTGCTTTACCAAGAAATAGTTAAATAAATAGTTCAAATAGTAGTTAATATGGGGGTAGCTAGGTGACGGAGTGGATAAAACACTGGCCCTGGATTCAGGAAGACCTTAGTTCAAATCTCGCCTCAGACACTTGACACTTACTAGCTCTGTGTGACCCTGGGCAAGTCACTTAACCCTCATTGCCTCACCCCCCCCCAAATAATAATAGTTAATATAATCATTAAAATAATAAAGTGCTTCACCAAGAAATTTCCTAATGCAACGTGGTATAATAGAGAATTTACCTGTGGAGCCAAAAGATTTGAGTTCAAGTGCCTCTCATAGATATTGGTCAAGTGACTGAGTAAGTCACCTAACCCTTCTGTGGTGCCAAACTCAAAAAGAAACAGGGGCCATGAATCTGTACATAAAGATCCACGTGGGTGGTATACTGACTTGGTTTAAAAATATATTATCTTTGTTTTATTATATTTTCATTTTTTTGTTAAATATTTCCCAATTACATTTTAATCTGGTTTGGACCACACTCAGAAGTGTTGTTGGCTTCAATCCGACTATGTGACAACTCTGGTCCAAGCAGCTCTCTAAGTTGTAAAGAATGTGCTTCATGGAGAGATATGATTCATCTGGGAGTTCCCTATGGTGGTGAAAACAGGTCCAATCCTTATCTCTGGCCCATATACAGGTACATATATAAATTTGATGTTGTTGTTCAGTTGCGTCTGACTCTTTGTGACCCCATTTTGGGAATTTCTTGGCAAAGATTGATTTGACATTTTCTTCTCCAGCTCATTTTACAGATGAGGAAACTGAGGCAAATAGGGTTAAGTGACTTGCCCAGGGTCACTCAGCTAGTACTTTATCTGAGGCTGGATTTTAACTCATGAAGATGAGTATTCCTGATTCAAAGCCCAGCCCTCTATCTACTGTACCACCTGGCTGCCCATATGTATAAATATATATATATATGTATGTATATATATATATATATATATATATATATATATATATATCCATGCCTCATCTCATGTTTTCAATAAATGAGAAAAGTTATTCCCTCAAACTCCCCCATATTTGTTTTCTTCTTTATAGCTTCAAGACTGTGGTGTTTATTTTTGTTGTTTTCCCCTAGGGACATAATGAAGCCATCTTTTTATTCAAGGGAATGGAAGAGAGTAAGTGTTTGCAGCCTCAGAAAAGACTTCAATTAAGCTGTCTGGGTATCCTTGAAATGGGTAGCAAGCCCGGATGATTTCTACCTTTCTTTGTTGACAGACAGTCGTGGAAGACTAAATAGTTTGCTCCAAATATCCTGGGTCCCAGAGACCCAAGACACCTTTATTTAAGTATATAGGACTCCAGGACTTAAGGGCACAATGTCCTTCACTAGCCCAAAATCACTAGAATTTTTCTGATTACGATTTTGGCTTTGGACTTTGAAATCATGATGGTTGGGCTGTATTGTTTGCGTGTGTGTGTGTGTGTGTGTGTGTGTGTGTGTGTGTGTGTGTGAGAGAAGCAATGAGGGTTAAGTGACTTGCCCAAGGTCACACAGCTAGTCAGGGTCAAGTGTCCAAAGTCGGATTTGAATTCAGGTCCTCCTGAATTCCTGAATCCAGGGCCAGTGCTTTATCCACTTTGTCACCTAGCTGCCACAGGCTGTATTTTTGTTTGAGAGAAATGAGGTTATGCTATTTTGTTCTCTACATTGAAGAGAGTAGACATTGTGTGCTATTAGGAAAGTTTTTTAAAACACATATATAAGTATACATGCATATATACACATATATGTATACATATGTGTGTATACACACACACACACACACACACACATCAGTTTTTGAGGAACTTCAGCAAATCTTGTCTGGGACAAACCCAAGGGAGCAAATGAAATGGAGACTGATTCTTTTGTTTAGCTAAGTGAAGAACCACACCTAGAAACTGGAATTTGCCCTTCTTTTGCATACTCTTTCTTGAGTTTATATATTTATTTATTTTTTGCGGGGCAGTAGGGGTTAAGTGACCTGTTCAGGGTCACACAGCTAGTAAGTGTCAAGTGTCTGAGGCTGGATTTGAACTCAGGAACTCCTGAATCCAGGGCCTGTGCTTTATCCACCGTGCCACCTAGCTGCCCCATCTTGAGTTTATTTTTAATTTAGACCACTCTCAAGTCTTGTCAACCAATGGAATTGAATGATGGTAACCAATTAGCTTAGGTCAATGTATAATGACCCACCTCTATCTAAAGAGGATAAAGCCCTTGGCCCCACCAGGGTCCTTGCTCTCTCTTTGCCCTCTCTTGCCCCTCTCTCTGGCCTCACCTTTCTTGACCCGTTCCCTTGGCTCTGAATGTTTTCTCTTGGTGAGCACTCTTCCTCTTAGGACTATGTAGGTATGAAGGCCTGAGACTTATGAGAACTTTGGGACACAGTCAATATGTTATTAATATCCAATATTAATTAATAATAAATGCATACTACTCAAACTGGTGCTATAGCAATTAATATATAAACAGCAATTAATTTATAAAATATGGTTTAGCTTATAATTTTAAAAAATACACAATATATGTATGTATGTATATACATATATTTAATGTGTACATATACACATATCTGTGTATACACACACACATATATATATATTTCTCATGTCTCTTCAAAGTAATATTACTTTTTCTTCAATGAGCTTTTCTCCCTCATTTCATCTTTCCTTATTCTTTTTGTCTTTCCTTCACTATTCTTAGAGTCTCCTAATTTCTTGTTAAATCACAGCCTTTGTATTTCTCCTTTTCCTTTTGTAAGGGAATTTTGTAGTTGGTTCCACTCAAATCACAAATTCCATAGAGGAGAAAATATAGGTGTTGAATAATAATAAAATGTGTTATTTTAAAAAGAAAAAAGAAAATGGGCACTAATGTCATCTGAGGACCAAATAGCAACCCAATGCATATTTTGTCTAGGTAGTTATTATACCATATGTTTTTAGAACCCAAATCTATATAAAAATAAATAGATTTTCATATTTCTAACCAATAAATGCAGAAACTCCGAGGTGTCACTTGCTAGCTTTGTGTTTTTAAGTTATTATGCTGCTCTTTCCCTCGGTTTCCTTATCTATAAAAGTAGGAGGTTGGTTTAGATCAGTTATGTCAAACCACTGATAGATAGAAGAAACAGGACAACTAAACCATACTGAAGGATCTCTATGTGCTGTGTGTTGACTTAGAAAACCATATAACGTTATCTAAATTCTATAGTTTTTATATTTGTTTTGTTAAATATTTTCCCTATTACATCTTAATGTGGTTTGGGCCACACTCAGGAGTGTTGTACAGCCAGCTGGCTGGGGTCTAATGCTTCTGGTTTAAATGACCTCTAAGGTATCATTAAGCACTAACATTCTATAATCTTGGCTCTTTCCAAATATATAAATACCTTTTTAACATTAGATCAATGTTCTGTCTTTATTTTTTTCCCCTGTACTCCCATTCTTCCTCTTTGTTGAAAGATTTTGTAATCAGCTTCAAACATCATTTCTTATTCTATTGAGGGTTATCAATAAGAGTCCAAGAGATGCTGCTGACTGTGCTAGAGGTGGTATGGGCAGTCAAAAGGTCAGGAATATATGAATTTCAGACTTGAGTTAGGGAAATAAAAGGATCAGTATCAATTTGATCGCTATCCCCTTCCTTTTTTCCCTCACCCCCCTTCAAGATAAGACTTTTTTTTTAATAAAATGTATTGTTCTCCCTTTAGTTTGCCCAGCTAGCCAGCAGTCTTGGGGCACAAGATTGACAGATTGTTTATCAAATAGAGCCCTTTGCTTATCAGCAGTGTTCAGTGCATATTTTGTATGTAATAAATAAATATGTATGTGACTCATTTGAATCTAAACTGAAACCACTGGCAGTCAGACACTGCTGAGTATTTGCTATTGTCACTTAAATTGTTTTGGAGTGACGAACTCCTTTTCATTGCATGCTTTGGGTTTCCTGCACACAGCTATAACTAAAAATAAAAGATTTGAGGCCCAGAGTCAGGTCTATGGATAGGCATTGCTCAGCAGCTAGGAGAACAATGGAAGGGTGTTTTTAAATATTTCTTTTCTATAGGTGTCCATATTATGCATGAGACTGTGAACCCAATACATGAAACTCATTCTTTTTTTTTTTTTTTTTAGTGAGGCAATTGGGGTTAAGTGACTTGCCCAGGGTCACACAGCTAGTAAGTGTTAAGTGTCTGAGGCTAGATTTGAACTCAGGTACTCCTGACTCCAGGGCCGGTGTTCTATCCACTGCACCACCTAGCTGCCCCTAAACTCATTCCTTTTAATATACATTGAATTGGTGGCAGTGACATGGATTATGGTTCACCAGAGGAGACTCAACTAGAGACATGAAAGAAGGCAACCAAGTGAAAGCCATGTTATAAAAACCTAGAGGTAGGGGCTGGGGGAAAGATAAAGGAAGAAGCATTTAAGTGCCTATGATGTGCCAGGCACTGTGCTAAGGACTTTGCAAATATTATCTAATTTGAGAGTAGAGAGTATCCAGGACGATAGGGTCATTTTGTCTAACCCCTTTATTTTACAGATTGGAAAATTAAGGTTTCCAAAAACTTAAATGACTTGTGTAATGTCCTGTAGATTGGAAGTGTCATAGCTAATATTTGAACCTGGATCCCCTGACCCTGCATCCAAAAACGCTACCACTCTAATACAATTACTCCCAAGATCTCTTTGACACTAAACCCCCAAATGTTTAGTTGATCTGGCTTTATCAATGTCTTCACTATTTATGTTTTCCCATATTTTGGAGCCATATTTATAGAAGATAGATGGGTTTTCATACTTTAACTTGCTTAGAAATTGGTTAGAAATTCTCTTTCTTAGCATCCTCTAAATATTTTTCCCCCTTTGTCAGATTCTGTCCTCATGTGCCATGAAGTGGGGTAGGGAAAAAGCTTAATGATAATTTACTTGACAGTTTCTCTGGATTGTATCCTTTCTCTCCTTCACAATTGGAACTCTTTGCTGCTACAGATGGTCTGCCAAATCTGTAACCAAAATAGAACACGGCATCTAGAGAAGATAAAGGAAAACTTTCTCCTTCCTAAAGTCATATCTAGCCTTTTTGCAAAAGGAGCCAATGATCTATGTGGTTGATTACTTAATAAAACTTAATTGGTCAACTAATATTTAAATACTTTAAAAGGTCCATGATTTTTACATTACCGGCTCTCTCTATCAATTCCTATCACAAGTGCTTTGTGTCTTAGTAGGCATATTTATGAGTTGTTGCTCCTCTCCAAATTCATCACTTGGTGACCAACTTTGATGTACCTCTGGTACAAACTTAACTGGACTGGTCTTTGGACAGAAAATGCAGACTGTGGCTGAACCTGCACTTGAACATTTTCATTGAAGTTATTTCCATTTAGTACCTGTTTGAGCTTGTATTCTCCTGGTACACTTTTAGAGAATCCCCATGATGCATCAGAGTAGGAAACTTAGTGCAAAACCTATCAAGATATAATCAAATAATAGTAGAAAAATGAGCATACTATAAAAAGACAACCAGGATCAGTTAGAAAAATTGGGTAATAAACAGGGGCATGTTAGAGCTTGCTTTTATGGGTTCCCCAGAGATACTGTAACTTTAAAATTTTTAGTGTGAGAATTGACACCTCAGAAATTGGCACATGCCAATCAAGGTTTGATTTATTCATTTGTTGATTGCCTAGACTTTAAAAAGTGATGGAGATGGGGGCAGCTAAGTGGCGCAGTGGATAGAGCACTGGCCCTGGATTCAGGAGTACCTGAGTTCATATCTGGCCTCAGACACTTGACACTTACTAGCTGTGTGACCCTGGGCAAGTCACTTAACCCCCATTGCCCTGCAAAAAAAAAAGTGATGGAGAAAATTTTAATAACACTGATTAAACTTAAAAGTGTGTCTTATGTACAATTAATGCCACACCCCCATTGGTGGCATTTGTTTAATGTTTAGCAACACACGTTTTATTATATATTCCTTTCACCTCCACTGACGTATTGGTTGGACATAGGCCAAAGACTCTCATCTCTCTGTATTCTTTTTTTTTTTTGCAGGCAATGAGGGTTAAGTGATTTTCCCAGGGTCACACAGCTAGTAAGTGTCAAGTGTCTGAGGCTGGCTTTGAACTCAGGTCCTCCTGAATCCAGGGCCAGTGCTTTATCCACTGCACCACCTAGCTCTCTCTGTATTCTTGAGGCCAGTTAGTATGGTGGAAAGAATTCTGGACAAGGAATTCCTATTCAAGCTTTGCCACTAATAGGTGACTTTGGGTAAGTTATTTTACATATATAAACTTCTGTTTTCACATCTATCAAGAGCTCTTGCCATGGTGTCTGTGAGCTTATTTTTTCTAAATTGGTATAATTGTGTTTTGTTTTGTTTTGTTTTGTTTTGTTTGAGGGGCAATGAGGGTTAAGTGACTTGTCCAGAGTCACACTTGTCCAGAGTCCAGAGCTATTAAGTGTCAAGTGCCTGAGGCTGGATTTGAACTCAGGTCCTCCTGAATCCAGGACCCATGCTTTATCCACTGCCACTTAGCTGCCCTGGTATAATTGGTTTTTTAAAAATTATCTTATGTATTTTAAAAACATTATTCTGAGAAAAGGTCCATAATTTCCACCAACTTGCCAAAAGGAGTCCATGACCCAAACAGTTAAGTTACCCCTGCATTAGCTGTCTCTAAGGTACCTTCCAGCTATAATATCTTATGATTAAAGTTACTAATTCCTCTTTGCTTCTAACTTGCCAGGGATGTTTGACCCAATTAATTGATCACTAAACTCCTCCTCAAATCATGCATCACTTATAGGCCTCAAAAATTGCATGTATTGTTTAACCTATTCGAAGTGAGCAGGAAATGTGGGAGAGTGGTCATCAAGCCCAGAGTGTTGGACAATTTAAAAAAATTCATTGATTTTGGGGCAACTAGGTAGCACAGTGGATAGAGCACTGGCCCTGGATTCAGGAGGACCTGAGTTCAAATCTGGCCTCAGACACTTATCACTTACTAGCTATGTGACCCTGGGCAAGTCACTTAACCCCAAATGCCTCACCAAAAAAAACCCCAAAAACCAAATCATTGATTTGCCTCATTGTGGTATGGAGCTGATCCCGGATTCTTGAATTCAATGACAATGAAATGCAAGCTGTACCAGGCAAACAATATAAGACTGGATGGGCTTTGAGTCCAGGGACAAGGATATCCACTATGTCTGTGGTCAGAGGACCAGCCTAGCTAAATTCAGAAGCTCAGAACCATATTGGCCACAGGATGTTGATTCATTTGTTTTCCCCCAATTACAACAGTTTTTGATGGTCTCCTATCAAGGAACAGAGAGGTTATGATCTGCATAGGTGTTGGAAATAATCACACCAGTGAAGTCAAATGTCCTTTAATATGGAAGCATTTGTTTGGAGTGGTGGCAGCTCTAATACCTTTAAGTGACAAGCTCACATGTAGAAACACAAGGCATACCTGGGAGTAGAAGTAGCCCTTTTATCTCAATAACCTTCTATCTCCCTCAAATAGGCTTGGAGCTTCTTGCATACTCACTTGACCTTCCCTGATGCCACATGAAGTAATGTCACATGCAGGAGTTTTAAAATTTATGTACAAGAAAAATTGAAGGAGGCCATAGACCTAGAAAGCTATAGCATGTGTTGCAACCACACCCTGGTAAAACCATCTCAACAGATGGGCTTCAACAGGTTGAAGTTAACCAACAGGCCTCAGAACTCTTAGTGAATTAGGGGGATGCCTACTGCAAGCATGTAAATATTTCTCCCAGCAGAATGGACAGATGAGAACAATTTGTTCCAATGGCTGGTTATGAAAGCACCTGAAGCAGGTACCAAAGAACACATAGAGCTTGGTCAGACATCAAAGACACCTAGGTCATCTGCTGCATCCTGGGCCATAACCAGTCATCTTGACTTTTATCTTGCCATTGGACTTTGATGACTCTGCAAGAGAGAGTGAGGCTGACATCTATGTAAATCTGCCTCACTTAAATCCAATTCATACAAGAATCAAGACATCAACCCATGATGTCATTGGTCCTCTTTGAAAGCAAAGGACAAACGACAAGAAAAATTACTCAACAGTTAGGTGTGAATGAATGTAAGTAGAAAATTCCTATTTGGCAACTAGAGATATCATAGAAGGAAGTATTGTTACTGTACAGCCAACTAGATGTAGCCAGTTCTGAATTTCTATTCTTCTTCAAATGGGGCAATATTCTAGATGTTCTAGAGCAGGAGTTCCTGACTTTTTTGTGTCATGTACCCCTTTGGCACTCTGGTGAAGCCTATGGACTCCTTTTTTTAAAGAGTTAATTTGGAAATTTATTTTTCCCAAATTACATATAAATACAAATTTGACATCAATTTTTTAAAAACTTTGTGTTCCAAATTCTCTTCCTCCTTCCCTGCTGCCCAAGAACTCAAACAATTCAATGTAAATTATACATAAGCAGTCATGCAAAAACATTTCCACATTATCCAGGTTGTGAAAGAAAACAGGCAAAAACAAAACTTCAGATAAAGGAACTAACAAAAAAGTTATGCTTCATTCTGTATTCATACACTATTGGTTCTCTCTTTGTAGATGGACTGCATTTTTCATAAGACCTTCAAAGTTGTCTTGGATCATTGCATTGTTGAAAATAACCAAGTCATTCACAGCAGATCATCTTACAGTATTGCTGTTATTTTGTATACAGTATGTTTCACATTGCATCAGCTCATGTAGGTGTTTCCGGGTTTTTCTGATAGCATCCTGCTCATCATTTTTTTATAGTAAACTACATTTATATAGTACTTTAAAGAGAGATTTCCTTACAATAAAGCCATGAGGTTGATTATTGCAATAGTAATAGATAACATTTATATAGTACCTTATACCTGACAAAGAATTTGCTTCACAATAGCCCAGCAAAGTAAGTACCACACATGTTAACATCATCATCAATTATCATCTTTCAATTCTTTTCCTCCTTATCATCAATCAATCCTCATCTTCATCAGTTAATCTTCCTCATCATCAATCAGTCTTCCATATCAATCAATTCTCATCTTCATCCAATCATCATCAATCAATCAATCATCATCATCTTACATTACTCTTGCCTCTGTGTCAAAATTTTTTTTCACAGTTACTATTATTAAATGTTTCCCTCCATCCTATTCCCTCCCCATGATATTTACTCTATTTTCTATCTTCTTTTACCCTATCCCTTCTCAAAAGTGTTTTGCTTCTGACTGCCTCCTCCTCCAATCTGCCCTCCCTTCTTTCACCCTTCCCTCCTTATACTCTTCCCCTCCTACTTTCCTGCAGGGTTAGATAGATTACTTCAACCAATTGAGTATGTAGATTATTCCTTCCTTGATCCAACTCTGATGAGATTAAGGGCTTTGAGCCAATTCTGATGAGTGTAATGCTCATTCACTGCCTCAATCCTCCCCCATCTCTCCCCCCACACCATAAGCTCTTTCCTGTTGCTTTCATGTGTGATTTCACCCCATTCTACCTCTCCTTCCCCCTTTCCCAGTGCAATCCTCTCACCTCTCAATTTTACCCTAAAGTTGTCATCATGGGCAGGTAGGTTACACAGTGGACAAAGAACCCACCCTGGACCCAGGAGAACCCAAACCCAAATCCAACCTCAGACACAAGACACTCACCACTACATGACCTTGGGTATACCACCCAACCCCAACTACCCCCACAAAAAAAAGATAAACAAAAAATAAATGCTTTACAGATATCATATCTTCATAATCAATTCACACCTGTGCCCTCTATCTAAATTTATTCCTATAATCTGCCTTAATACTGAGAAAGTTCTTATGAGTTAGATGTATCATCTTCCCATGTAGGAATGTAAACAGTTTAACCTTTTAACATCCCTCTTAATTTCTTTTTCCTGTTTACCTTTTTATGCTTCTCCAGGGTCTTGTTTTTGAAAGTCAAATTTTCTATTCAGTTCAGGTCTTTTCATCAGGAATACCTGAAAGTCCTCTTTTTTATTCAAGTCCCATTTTTCCCCTGACAGATTATACTCAGTTTTGCTGGCTAGGTGATTCTTGGTTGTAGTCCCAGTTCCTTTACCTACCTGAATATCATATTCCATGCCCTGTGATCCTTTAATGTAGAAGCTGATAGATCTTGTGCTATCCTGAATGTGACTCCACAGTACTTGAAATGTTTCTTTCTTACTGCTTGCAATGTTTTCTCCTTGACCTGGAATCTCTGGAATTTGGCTATATTAATCCTGGAAGTTTTCCTTTTGGGGTCTCGTTCAGAAGGTGATTGGTGGATTCTTTCAATTTCTATTTTACCTTCTGCTTCTAGAATATCAGGGTAATTTTCCCTCACAGTTTCTTGGAAGATGATGTTTAAACTCTTGATCACAGTTTTCAGGTAGTCCAATAATTTTCTTAATGATTTTTTTAAGTGAGGCAATTGGGGTTAAGTGACTTGCCCAGGGTCACACAGCTAGTAAGTGTTAAGTGTCTGAGGACGAATTTGAACTCAGGTACTAATGACTCCAGGACTGGTGCACCACCTAGCTGCCCCTAGCCCAATATTTTTCAAATTATCTCTCTTGGATCTATTTTCCAGGTCAGCTGTTTTTCCAAGAAGGTATTTCACATTGCCCTCTATTCTTTTATTCATTTAGATTTTCTTTATCGTGTCTTAGTCTCATAAAGTCATTAGCTTCCATTTGTTCAATCCTAATTCTTAGGCAATTATTTTCCTCTGAGAGCTTTTCCATTTGGTTTTTCAAGCTGTTGACTTTTTTTCATGACTTTCCTGCATCACTCTCATTTTTTCCTCTACCTCTCTGACTTTATCTTCAAAGTCCTTTTTGAGCACTTCTATGGTCTGAGACCAATTCACATTTTTCTTGAAAGCTTTTAATATAGGAGCCCTGATGTTGCTATCCTCTTCTGAGGGTATACCTTGTTCTTCCTTATCATCAAAGTAATTTTCTATGGTCTGCATCTTTCTCTGCTCATTTTGCCTGCCTATTTCTTGACTTTTAACTCCTTCTTAAAGTGGGGCACTGATTCCAGGCTGCACTGGCCCAAGCTTCAGGGGGTCCAAAGTGGTATGATTTAAGGAGTGGCAGGTTCTTCACTCACCTTGCCTGTGCTCTGGTCTGTAAATAACCCCAGGCCTACTTGCTCTTCAACCAGAAAACAGTTTTTGTTTTGCTGGGTTGATAGCTCTGGCAAGTCTGTGCCCATCTTTGGCTGGAAAATAATCTCACCCCATTCTTTTGTGGGTTCTGCTGCTCCAGGAATTGTCTGATTGCATTATTTGAAGGGATTTAGAGGGATTTTGGGGAGAACTCTTAAGGAGTCACTGCCTATCCTCTGCCATTTTGGCTCTTCCCAGCTGGACCCCTTCTCATAGTAACATTTGTTTTGTGAGGCAACTGGGATTAAGTGACTTGCCTAGAATCACACAGTTAGTAAGTGTGTAAAGTGTCTGAGGCCGGATTTGAACTCAGGTCCTCCTGAATCCAGGGCCGGTGCTCTATCCACTGTGCCACCTAGCTGCCCCTCATAGTAACATTTTAAAAAGCATTTTAAAAACAAAAAATAAGGGGGCACAAAACAAACCCATTATATTGAAATGCAGTGTTTTATATATATATATATATATATGTATGTATATGTATATGTATATGTATATGTATACATACAAATAGATACATATACATATGTGTGTGTATCTATCTAACCAAAGTTCATGGACCCCAGGTTAAAATCCCTTCATATGATTACAGCCTGATGAATCATTGAATAAAGAAAAATGAAAAAAGGATGGTGTCAAGTTATTACTTGGTTTGTGCCTTTAGAGCCCGATGGTCTATAGAGCTCTAAAGTTAGCAAAGATTAAAGTGGTTATCATGAGACCTTCCATACTCACATGAAGTACATACTATTTTAGGGTCTGAGGCCCTCAAGTTTGGAAAATGGAACCCACAGAGCAGTAGCTGCTTCTTCCAGTTACACCATGAAACCCTGTCCTTCTAGCAAGAAGAGGGTGGTGAGAGACTATCAAAGTCCAGTTGGGTAAAATCAGGAAGAGGAAACAGAATATCTCTCTGGGTTACTTACATGATCCAGAAATAAGAACAAAATGAAGGAAGACAGACATAGACATTACAATTCTTTGTGCCTCTCTTGAGGCACATCTGATAACCTTCTAAGAATAAAATAGATGTTCCCTCTAAACACTCATGATGGTCTTGCTAGATAGTTTAGTCAGAGATTTATGTAGTGGATGGGGAGTAGACATCCATTGAGCTTTTGGTGAATAGAGATCTTGAAGGAGTTCTTAATATTTCACTGAAAGAGTGCTGTATTGTTAAAAGAAGCCCTTGAACTGAATAAATTTGCCCTCATAAATGACCACTTCAAAATATATAAAAAATCATGATATGGAAGGGAAGTAAAGAGATGATATAGCCCAGTGTCCTATTACCTCTCTCAGATGAGGAATAGAGCCACCCGCTACCTCTTCCCTTTTCCTCAGTGCTTGTTTGACTTGAAATTGGAGTACTAGAACATTTCTTCTACACAAGGGAAGACTCTCTCCTTCCTCCCTACTGCCAAGTTCTGGCCATGTCACTAGTACCTTGAGTGGTATCAAGAAAGGGAAGATGGAAATCCTGCTGAAAGTAGAACCCACTCCCTATTGATGAAAGTAGTGAGAATCATAGATGCTCATGGCTAAAAAGGACTTCATATCACCCAATGCAACCAGTACCTGAAAAAAGATTTTCCCGAATTACATCCCTAATTAGTGATCATTTAATTACTTCTGGAAAACCTTCAGTGAAGGGGAAGCCACTAAACTCTGAGATATTTCTAATTGTAAAAAAATATTCCCTTAACATTGAGCCAAAATCTACCTCTTCTCACTTATTGTTTGATGCTGAGTTCTCTCTTCTGGGGCCAACAAGAATGCTGGGACTTCTAATTCACTTCAATAAGAACTGCCATTTCAATTTCCACAAGAGACTGGGAAGTAAATTGAGCATATAATCCCAGTGGCTCAAGAATCATTTGAACTAGAGAAAAGAAGAAGAATGCATTAGGGGGGAAAAACAATTGGCTCACGTAGCTCAGCAGGAGCAAGATCAGAAACTCATAGAATCCTAGAGCTAGATATGACCTTATTCAACAAATTCACCACATATTTACTAAGTGCCAAATATGTGATAGTTACAGGCAACATATTATGGTGGACAGAGGACTGTCTTGGGTCCAGGAAGATGGGAATTCAAATACACAATCTTATCTTTGTTACTTAAGAGCTTTGTGACCATCTGCAAGGTCAGTTAACTTTTCTGATGCTCAAGCAACACTGATTTCTCTACAAAGCTAAAGATGAAGAGCAGCTAGGTGGCGCAGTGGATAAAGCACTGACCCTGGATTCAGGGGGACCTCAGTTCAAATCCAGCCTCAGACACTTGACACTAGCTGTGTAACCCTGAGCAAGTCACTTAACCCTCATTGCCCCGCAAATTAAAAAATAAAAGAATTGTGATCTATGTGGAAGAAATTCCCACACTGACAGAAATCGCCAATCCATTATATATTTATATGTGTGCAAGGTATTATGCTAGATCATATGGAGCAGTGATGGAAAATGTTACACAGTTTCAACTCTCAAGGAATTTGCATTCCACTAGAGAGTTAGAAGTCTGTGATGTACACCCATTAGCTAGCCAAAGCATTTTTAAAGTGCTTACTAGTGCCTGTCCTGTGCTTAGCCCTGGGAATACAAATATAAGCAAAAAGAAAGACAGTCCCTGCATTCAATTTTCTTTTTTTTCTTAATAGCACTTTATTTTTTCCAATTACATGTAAAGGTAGTTTTCAACATTCAGTTTTGTAAGATTTTGAGTTCCAAATTTTTCTCCCTCCCTCCCTCCCTCCCTTCTGTTCCCCCTCCCCAAGACAGCAAGCAATCTGATACAGGTTATATATGTACAATCATGCCCAACATATTTCCATATTAGTCATGTTGTTAGAGAAGAATCAGAACAAAAGGGAAAAATCTCAAGAAAGAAAAAAAGAAACAAAAAAAAAAGTGAAAATAGTATGCTTCAATTTTCATTCAGATACCATCGTTCTTTTTCTGGATGTGCAGAGCATTTTCCATCATGAGCCTATTGTCTTGGATCATTGTATTGCTGAAAAGAGCTAAGTCTATCGCAGTTGATCATCACACAATATTGCTGTTGCTGTGTGCAATGTTCTACTGCTTTTGCTCATTTCACTCAGTATCAGTTCATGTAAGTCTTTCCAGGTTTTTCTAAAATCCACCTGCTCATCATTTCTTATAACACAATAGTATTTCATTATATTCACATATAAAAACTTCTTCAGCCATTCCCCAATTGATGGCATCTCCTCAATTTCCATTTTTTGCCACCACAAAAGAGCTGCTACCAATATTCTTATACAGAATCCTTTCTCTTTTTAAAATAATCTCTTTGGAATATAGACCTAGTAGTGCTTTTGCTGGGTAAAAGGGTATGCACTTTGGGCATAGTTCCAAATTGCCCTCCAAAATGGCTGGATCAGTTCACAACTTTACCAACAATGCATTAGTGTTCTAATTTTCCCACATCATCTCCAACATTTGTCATTTTCTTTTTTGTCATATTAGCCAATCTGATAGCTGTGAGGTAGTACCAAAGAGTTGTTTTAATTTTCATTTCTCTAATCAATAGTGATTGATAACATTTTTTCATATGACTACATATAACTTTAATTTCTTCATCTGAAAACTATTCGTTTATATCCTTTGACCACTTCTCAATTGGGGAATGGTTTGTGTTCTTATAAATTTGATTCAGTTTTCAATATATTTAAGAAATGAGGCCTTTATCAGAAACATTTGCTGTAAAAATTGTTTCCCATCTTTCTGTTTTCCTTCTAATCTTGGTTGCATTGTTTTAATTTGTGCAAAACCTTTTCAATTTGATATACTTGAAATGATCCACTTTGCATTTCATAATGTACTCTATCTCTTGTTGGTCATAAATTCTTCCTCTCTCCATAGATCTGACAAACTATACCTTCCTCTCCTGACTTGCCTATGGTATCACCTTTTATGTCTAAATCATGTACCCGTTTTGACTTTATTTTAGTATATGGTATAAGATGTTGGTCTATGCCTAGTTTATGCCATACAGTTTTCTAGTTTTTCCAGCAGTTTTTGTCAAATAGTGAGTTCTTATTCCAGAAGCTGGAGTCTTTGGGCTTAGCAAACAATAGATTTCTATAATCATTTAGTACTGTGTCTTGTGTGCCTAACCTATTCTACTGATCCACCACTCTATTTCTCAGCCAGTACCAAATAATTTTGATGAATGCTGATTTATAATATAGCTTTGATCTGGTATGGCTAAGCTGCCTTTCTTTACATTTTTCACAAATTCTCTTGACATTCTTGACTTTTTGTTTTTCCAGATGAATTTTGTTATTACTTTTTCTAGCTGTATAAAAGAATTTTTAGGTAGTCTGATTGGTAATTTGAGTAGAATTGTCTTTTTTAATAAATTAGCTTAGCCTACCCATGAGTGATTGATATTTTTGCAGTTGTTTAGATATGATTTTATTTGTGTGAAAAGTGTTTTGTAATTGTGTTCATATAGTTCCTGGGTGTATCTTGGCAGGTAGACTCCCAAATACTTTATTTTTTTGTTTTGTTTTGTTTTTTGGTGAGACAATTGATGTTAAGTGACTTGCCCAGGGTCACACAGCTAGTGTCAAGTGTCTGAGGTCAGGTTTGAACTCAGGTCCTCCTGAGTCCAGGGACAGTGCTCTATCCACTGCGCCACCTAGCTTCCCCCTACAGTTACTTTAAATGGAACTTCTCTTCCTTGCTGCTGGGCTTCATTGGTCATATATAGAAATGCTGATGATTTATGTGGGTTTATTTTATGTCCTGCAACTTTGCTAAAATTGTTCACTTTTTCAAGTAGCTTTTGAGTTGATTCTCTAGAATTCTTTAAGTATATCATCTGCAAAGAGTGATAGTTCTGTTTCCTCCTTGCCTATTCTAATTTCTTCAATTTCTTTTTCTTCTCTTATTGCTAAAGTTAACATTTCCAAGTTGTTGCTTTCTAATGGGTAAAGACAAAACATTAGAGGGAACTGAAAAGTAGGCAGTAGAGTGGAGAAATTACCCTCCCATAGGGCATGGTGGAGAAGTCTAGAGAACCAGGAGTTGAGACAGAAGAGGAGTGATGAAATGGAAATGATTGACTTGGTTAGTCCTCAAAGAGAAGTTCCAAGGACCAACTCACCAATCAGGTTGGAAGTGCAGGAGCAGGGGCAGCTAGGTGGAGCAGTGGACAAAGAAAAGAAGAAGAAAAAAGGAAGTTCAGGGGCAAGGCATCTTCCGGCATGAAAATACAGCTGGGGAATGATGGAAAAGTTTGGATAATCAGGAGCAGAGCTTGACTGTAAGTATAATACAATGAGGTGATAATGGGGGTGCAAGTAAGAGAGAGACTCAGATAAAGTGCTTTAGGATAAATTTGAATAAGAAGATAATTCAGTTGGAAGGAGGAGGTAGATATGATCAGGGAAGATTTATGGAAAAGTATCACAGGATCTGAGCCATGAAGGAAAATTTTGAAAGGTAGAGATGAACCTCCATAGGTCTATATGGATTTACTGAAGTAGTAGATGATATGTTTAATGCCAGGCCTAGAGTCAAGAAGACTCATCTCCTTGAATTCAAATCTGGCCTCAGACACTTACTTCCTGGGTGAGCCTGGCCAAGTCACTTAACCCTTTTTGCCTCAGTTTCCTCAACTGTCAAATGAGCTGGAGAAGGAAATGGCAAACTACTCCAGCGACTTTGCCAAGAAAATACCAAATGGGATCACTAAAAGTTGGACAAGACTGAAAAATGAATGAATAACAAGGACTGAAGTTAGTTTTTACTGGAACAATGGGGAAATAATGTGAAACAAGACTGAAAAGTAGGTAGCACTAAATTGAGGGTCATAAATGCCAGAATAAAGACTTTATAGTAGAGTTCATAGGGGACTTGTAAAGTTTATCTTTTATTTTGTTGTTTTGTTTTTGGGGTAAGAAAAATGACATAATCATAATTTTGAAAATATTTTAACTACACTTTGGGGAGCTGGGTGGGGATTAGAGGGGTTATTACATTTGTGTGGGCAAAATGTGGTAAATACAGGCAATCCCCAAAGTCTTAGTTTTAAGCTATCAAAACTCAACATTGGGGGCGGCTAGGTGGTGCAGTGGATAAAGCACCGGCCCTGGATTCAGGAGTTCCTGAGTTCAAATCTGGCCTCAGACACTTGACACTTACTAGCTGTGTGACCGTGGGCAAGTCACTTAACCCCCACTGCCCCGCAAAAAAAACAAACAAACAAACAAACAAACAAAAACTCAACATTTAGAATTCCTTAAGGAGGTAGGTCCTTGACCTCTCTGCAGATCTGGCATTATGGATGACCCTCTTCTCCCGGCTGCTCTCTCCTCTTTAGGTGTTTGCGACAATGCTCTCTTCTGGTTTACCTTCTACCTGTTTGTTTTTAGGCATACTTTTTTTTAGGGGCACTGAGGGTTAAGTGACTTGCCCAGGGTCACACAGCTAGTAAGTGTCAGGTGTCTGAGGCTGGATTTGAACTCAGGTCCTCCTGAATCCAAGGCCAATGCTTTCTCCATTGTGCCACCTAGCCGCCCTCCCCTTCTACCTGTTTGACTACTCCTGCTCAGTCTCTTTTGCTGGATCTTCATCCAAATCATACTCCCTAACTGTGGGTGCCCCCAAGGCTCTCTTCTGAGGCCTCTTCTCTTCTCCTTTTATTTGTGATCTCATCAGCTCTCATGGGTTCAATGATCATCACTAGAAAAACGATCCCTAGGTCTATATATCTAGGATAACCTCTCTCCTCACTTCCTGTCTCACATTAACAACTGCCTCTTGCAGACATTGAACTGGATGTCCCATAAGCATCTCGATCCCAACATGTCCAAAATGACATTTAGTAACATTGGCCCCAAACCCTCCTCTTCCCAACTTCCTTATTATGATTCAGGGTACCACAATTCTCTCAGACACTTATTCTTTTTTATTTTTTTTATTTAAAAAACTTTTAAATTATTTTTGTTTGTTTTTTTTCAGACACTTATTCTTAATCGCACATTCTCTTCAACTCCTCTCTCATACCCCATGTATACAATTTGTTGCCAAGTCTTGTCATTTCTAACTTTGCAGCACCTCATCTTTCTTATATGTCCCCTTCTTTACATTCAGCCTCCACTCCCCAGTCATACCTGGACTACTGAAAAAGCCTTCTGGTTGTCCTTCTTCCCTCATCTCTCGGTAGAATATGAGCTCCTCGAAGACAGGAACTGTGTTTAAACTATCTTTGTATCCTCAGCTCTTAGCACATCTTCAGCTGCTTGATCCATAGGAAACACATACTAAATGCTTGTGGAGACGTTATTATCCCATTTTGCAGATAAGGCAGTGGAACCTCCGAGAGCTTTAGTGGCTTGCCCATGGTTATGAAGCTAGCCAGTAACTGTCAGAAGCAGAATTCCAGCCTAGTTCTGACTCTGGCCTGTATTCTTTCTACTACATCATGCTTATAGGTTGGGAATTGAGAATTGAATTTCAAACTTAGTTCTACCCTTAACTTTTTGTATGACCTTGTAAAATCAAATCTATTTTCCTCTCTGGGCTTTAATTTCCTCCATGTGCATGTAAAATTGATATGATTACACTACATAGTATCTAAGGTCTCTCTCTTGGATCATATATTGGCTGAGTGACTTGAAGAGGACTTTTTTCTTTACTTTTCATTTATTCGAATTCAAAGTGACACAGCTCTATCTACAATTGGAATTTAAGCAGTTTGCAGTTTCCTGAGGAGTTAGCCTGTTGGATAACTGGACCAAGAGACTCTAATCCATTTCACAAATATTTTGCTGTGGGCTTTTATTCCTCAAGGATTCTTTTCCAACACGAGTCAGAGGGTGAAAAGCTGTGCATCTATCCCTATTTAAGATTTGTGTAAAGTGACTAAGGTTTTACTTTACTGACTCCCTTCTTCTTCTTCTTCTTCTTCTTCTTCTTCTTCTTCTTCTTCTTCTTCTTCTTCTTCTTCTTCTTCTTCTTCTTCTTCTTGGGCAATGAGGGTAAAGTGACTTGCTCAGGGTCACACAGCTAGTGTCAAGTGTCTGAGGTCAGATTTGAACTCAGGTCCTCCTGAATCCAGGGCTGGTGCTTTATCCACTGCACCACCTAGCTGCCCCTGCTGATTAACTTCTTGTTTGGGTTTGTGTGTGTGTGTGTGTGTGTGTTTGTGGTTTTTTGGGGGGGCAATGAGGGTTAAGTGACTTGCCCAGGGTCAAACAGCTAGTGTCAAGTGTCTGAGGTTGGATTTGAACTCAGGTCCTCCTGAATCCAAGGCCAGTGCTTTATCCACTGCACCACTTAGCTGCCCTGATTAACTTCTTTAAATTAATTTTACTACACATCAATAGTTTATCTTCCAGATAGCTGCATTAACAACACACACATGTACATGCACACACACCCGCCCAAGGACAGAATTTAGCAGCTCTACAGGGCCACTGTTGCTATCTTTACTAAGTATGGCATTCTTTAAACACTCTCCATGTAAATGAATTGCATTTTCTGTGACACGGTTTACTTTCATTATACTTTAATTATGGGTTGCTGATAACCATGCCAAAGGAGGAGAGCAGATAAATGGGGTTTTGTGGGTGATGAAGTGCTAAAACAAAGATGTTTGATAACCAAAAAGTCTTATTATTGAAAACACACAGTGAAGAGATGAATATTATTCCTCTTATGCAACAAGAAAGAAAAAATGTTACCCACTCACAAGCCACTCTGATGCTTCGTTTAACCACTGTGTTTTTTTAATGTATATAGATGTTTCTTTGCCCATAAATTTTTGGGGATCTCATTATAATTAGAGAAGATTAGAAGTTATGTCATCCAACACAGTGTGTGGCACTGAGAGGATAGCACAGGGATTTGGAGTTAGAGGAAATGGGTTCAAATCATATCTCTGATACTAGTTCTCTGTGTGACACTGGAAAAGTCACTTGCCCTTGCTGTGTCTTAGCATCTTCATCTGTAAAATGAGGGAGTTGGAATACATGACTTCCAAGGTGCTTCCTCGTTCTAAATCAATGATCTCATGTTAATGATTCCTCAACTTCTAGTTGAAGAAAATTAGGCTCAGATCAGTGTTCCCAAAGTCACTTGGTTAGAGCTGAAATGAGAATCTATGTGTCCTGCCTCCCAGTCTAGTGTCCTTTTCATGGCTGCTTCCTCCCTTAGAAGAATACTAAATAGCAGGCTCTTGATGTGATAACTTGTTATGACCACACTTCAAACATCGATGATATCATCAATGATACTTCCTTAACGCATTCTAAATGTCAAGCTTTAATAGCTTCAGACTTCACTGAGATTTTGGGGACAGCCTATATTAACCATATTCTGCCCAGATTAATGTCATAACCTAACTCTTTCCCCTTCCCTCTCTAATTCATCTTGCACCTAGCTGTCAAAATAATTTTTATAGTTATGAGCATGTTATTCATTCTCTCATTCAGAAAACAAACAAAAAAACAGGGATACTCTCAAGTCAATGCAAAGCATGTCCCTTTCCGTAACTTCAATGAGCTTCTAGAGTCATTAAATTATGAACTTCTTTAGGGAAGGATCTGTATTTTGCTTTTCTTTTTATTCCCATTGCTTAGCACAGCGGATAGAGTGCTGGGCCTGGAGTCAGGAAGACTCATTTTCCTAAGGTCAAATCTGGCATCAGATACTTACTAGCTGTGTGACCCTGAGCAAGTCACTTAACCCTGTTTGCCTCAGTTTCCTCATCTGTCAAATGAGCTGGAGAATGGCAAACCACTCTAGTCTCTTTGCCAAAAAACAAACAAACAAACAAACCAAATGGGATCACAAAGAGTCAGACATGACTGAAGAAACAGGAACAAGCTTATCACAGTGCCTGGCACATAGTAGGTGGTAAATAAATACCAATTGACTGACTGTAGAGTTCCCATGGCCAAGAATAATTTATCACCCTGTGGCCACCCTTATGATCAGATTCTCTGAATTTAGCTAGGCTGCTCCTCAGAGAAAATGCATTACCAAAAAAAAATTTTAAATGCATTACCAAGTCTGCTAAGTGATTCTAAAGTCACTTTTTAAAAATACCCTTTCTTTTTACTCATCCTTTGTAATTTGGTAGAACTTTACAGAATCTGCACTCTACTGCCATCCCTTCAAGAACCTACAGTCAGGGGCAGCTAGGTGGTGCAGTGGATAAAGCACCGGTCCTGGATTCAGGAGCACCTGAGTTCAAATCCAGCCTCAGACACTTCACCCTTACTACCTGTGTGACCCTGGGCAAGTCACTTAACCCCAATTGCCTCACACACACACACACACACACAAAAAAGAATCTACAGTCAGCTCTGTGTCATGCTGAGGCATCACTTCAGTGGAGGTGATGTAAATATGATACTCATTTCAAAAGAGCTATCTGCAGTCTAAAACTATATGTGACTTGTTACAACAGCTCCACTAGAACTGCCCTGGTGTTTGAGAGGATAGTTGGGAAGCAGAGAAGTCATTTACCCTTATCTAAACCACTGTTTTTGTCTTTGCTATGTATGTTGGGCATGACTTTACCATGCAACATTAGCTACTCCTCTGCCTATTGTATGTCACATATCAGAGTGTGATAATTAAATCCTCAATTTCTCAACAGAGAAAGCTACCATCACAAATGACATGAGAAAGCAGAGGGCTAGTAGAGTTTTTTGCTTTGTTTTGTTTTGTTTTTGGCAGGGCAATGAGGGTGAAGTGACTTGCTCAGGGTCACACAGCTAGTAAGTGTCAAGTGTCTGAGGCAAGATATCCACTACACCACCAAGCTGCCCAATGCATGACTGGAAAAGGGAACTGTAAGAAACAGAATCTATTGCATTGAATGCATGTATGTATTTATTGAGTCAGGTAGTTAACTTTCACTATATAAAGACTATCATGTAATAATAATAATAATAACAACAACAACAACAACAATAATATCTAACATTTATATATTATTTGACCCCAGGGGCAGCTAGGTGACACAGTGTGTAGAGCACTGGCCCTGGATTCAGGAGGACCTGAGTTCAAATCCAGCCTCAGACACTTGACACTTACTGGCTGTGTGACTGACCCTGGGCAAGTCACTTAACCCCAATTGCCTCACCAAAAAAAAACCCAACCAACCAACCAAACAAACAAACAAATAAATGAATAAATAAATATTTTACCCCAGACCTGAGTTCAAATTTGGCCTCAGACATTTACTAGCTGTGTGATCCTGGGTGAGTCACTCAATCCTGTTTGCCTCAATTTTCTCATCTGTCAATGAGCTGGAGAAGGAAATGGCAAACCCTTCCAATTTCTTTGCCAAGAAAAGCCCAAATGGGGTCATGAAGAATGGGATACAACTAAAATGATTGAACAACAACAATCTATTATACACTATTGCTCAGAATACACGTTCCTTGGGGATAGGGGGGGTGAAGTCAGTAGTTGAATACCAGATAAGCCCCTCTCAGGCTTAAGTCTCCCTTTTGATTGACTTTCCCTCTTAAATGGGTTCCAAATTCTGAAGCAATATAGGACTCTACTCTGAACCCACACAAATCAACCAAGGGAAAGTAGACTGTCTACATGGCTTCCTTATTGATTCTCCCAGAAGACTGGTGGCCTGGTCCCTCACACAACATGGCATCACAGCTGAGGGATCCTTGCACTGCTGGGCTTAACTCTTACTTGGCCTTTTGCTCATAAAGAACACCACACAGCTGTCAGTCTTCATTATATACTATTTCTGTACCTTGCAGCTGACTCACCTAAATGCCCTTGTTAACACATACCCCTTCTGAATTGCCAATCTACATCTACATCCAATTTGATCCAGCCATTCCCTGGATATCTGGTAGAGGAAAAGGACCCAGAGCAGCCTCCAGGATACATAAAATCCCTTTATCATTGTGTTCTACTCTGGGAAGGAGAATGATTGGCTTCCTTTGAGTTTCAGTTACTCTGATTTATCTTGCCATTGATGATGATGATGCAAACAGCTACAAATAGAAGAACCCACTTGATGATTACACTTGGGATAACTCAATTCTTTGAAAACTTAGTGAATAAGTTAAGTCTATTTCTTCATGTTGAAGAATTAACTCAGAGCACCATGATTTTAGTTTAATGAAATTATTTTAAAAGTTTAGCTTATTTCATATGGACATAAGGAAGAGAATATTCAACACAAATCTAAATCCTAGGAAGTTTTTTTCCTCCAAATGATTTTAGTACACTTTTCAGAAAAAAAAATAAAAAAAGATTCAACAAGATTAATGGAAGGGTACAGAGTTGGAAGATTAATTTTGTCATTGTTCAGTCATACTGAACGCTTTGTGACCCCATGTGGGGTTTTCTTGGCAAATGTACTGACATGCTTTGCCATTTCCTTCTCCAGCTCATTTTGTAGATGAAGAAACTGAGGCAAAACGGCTTAAGTGACTTGTCCAGGGTCACATAGCTAGTAGGTGTCTGAGGCCAAATTCGAACTTAGGAAGATGAGTTTTCTTGACTCTGGGTCCTATGCTCTATCCACTGCACCATGGAACTGCTCACTGGGAGATGAAGGGAGCTCTACAAAGTAGGTGAAATAATGGAGACTCAGCAGTTTTGCTTTTTGTGTGTGGGGGGAAGGGGAGGGGAGAGTAGTTTAGTGTACAGTATGTTTCAGAAGTAGTTCTGTTGTTCTGTGTATGGACAGGAAGGTTTCCCATGGGGAAGAATTTTCTTATGGTGATATATACATCCTTTACATTAATAGCAAGCTTTAGAAACATGACAACAACAAAAAATTGACCAAGAATATAGTATGTGTCTAATTTAATTTCACATTCATTATGGCAGTTTAAACATGAATGTTTAGTTATGTCTGAGTTAAAATCTTCAGTGTTCTGGATTTTCCATCTTATTCAATTTTATGAGCTAAACAAAGCATCTAAAATTCATTTTTATTTTAAAAAATTATAATCAATAGGTTGGGGTTTTTTAGTTTTATTTATTTATTTACTTATTTATTTTAGGTTTCAACATTTGTTTAGATAAGATTTCCAATTTCAAATTTTTCTCCCTCCCTCCCCTCCCTCACCCCCTCCCCTAAATAGCAGGTAATCTGATATAGGATACACACACACACACACACACACACACACACACACACACTCACACACACACACATTAAACATATTTCTGCATTAGTCAGGTTATACGAGAAGAATCAGAGCAAAAAAGGAAAAACCTCAAAAAAGGAAAACAACATCACCAAAAACAAAAGAAATAGTATGGTTCAGTTTGCATCCATATTCCACAGTTCCTTTTTTTTTTCTGGATTTGGAGAGCCTTTTCCATCATGAGTCCTTTGGAACTTTCTTGTACCGTTGGATTGGTGAGAAGAATCTAGTCCATCACAGTTGATCAACACATAATGTTGATGATACTGTGCACAATGTTTTCCTGGTTCTGGTCGTCTCACTCATCATCAGCCCATGCAGGTCCATCCAGGTTTCTCTGAACTCCTCCTGCTCATCGTTTCTTACAGCACAATAGTATTCCATTACATTCATATACCACAACTTGTCCAGCCGTTCCCCAATTGATGGGCATCCCCTCAATTTCCAATTCCTTGCCACCACAAAAAGAGCAGCTATAAATAACTTAACAAATATTTCTCTTTTTTTAATTTTTGGCAGGGCAATGAGGGTTAAATAACTTGCCCAGGTCTGGTGCTTTATCCACTGCTCCACCTAGCTGCTCCAGTAGGTTGTTTTTATAACACCTAGCTTTTTTCAATATATGCTTCCATCTATTCCCAGTTAGGGAATTATTCCTTATTACGAAGAATAAAAAAGGGGGAAATCAATTCAGCAAAATTACTCATATCAACTAAAACCAAAAGTTATACAGTGTTCCCAACCCATAGTCTTCCACTCCTCAAAAGGAGCTAGTGAGGCTTACGATGATTTAATAACATTCAGTTTTGATTGTTTTGTTCTTTCCATTTATATTGTAGTTATTATATACATAACATTTTCTTTGCTCTCATTTAACTTGGCATCAGTTCATATTAGTCTTTTCATGCTTCTTTATATTGATCATATTCATCATTTCTTGCAGCTCAAAAATATTCCATTATATTCATGAATTTGTTTAACTTTTCCCCACTTGATAGACACATGCTTTGTTTCTTTTCTTTTCTTTTTTTTTTTTTGGTATTAAAAAAGTGCTGCTACAAAATTTTAAAAGCAATAACATTGAATTTGGTTCGAGAAGAAGATCAAACCTAGTACTTCAGAAGCTTCAACTCCATGAAGAAGACAAAGAGATTAAAGCAGGAAAAAAATAAGACTGTAGAACATGAATCAAAGAATAAATTTCAGAGGTATCAGGAAGTGAAGATAATTAATAAAAAGAACAAAGCCAAGAAACTCTTCTTAGGAAAAATGCAGGGGAAAAACCTTAATAAACAAAAAAGGTTGGAAGTGAAGAGAGAAGGGACACTTTTGAGCTATCAACTTAAATGGGACAAGGGGAAGAAGTACAAAAATAGATAACTAACTAAATGAAAGAAACTAATAATTTAAGTATCCCCCAAAAGGGAAAAAGCTAACAACAAAAAAAGAGGTGGGAGGTGAGAGGTGGAAGAGAGCATGCATCAAAGCAGTTTGGACTAATGATAATGATAAAATATTGACTTAAAAGAGTAAGAATTTTTTTTAAATCTAAAGAATACTAGAATCCAACAAAAAAGTAATCTTGAAAATTAGAGGAGAAATAGATAAATTAGAAACCAAAAAGACTATCGAACTGAAAATAAAGCTTAAAGTTGATTTGTTGAAAAAGAACAATTAGTAAAGTTGTCAACCTTTAGCTCTTTTGGTTTTTTCTTTGTTTTGTTTGGTTTGGTTTTCTTTTGTGGGGCAATGAGGGTTAAGTCATTTGCCCAGGGTCACACAGCTAGTAGGTGTCAAGTGTCAGAGGTTGGATTTGAATTCAGATTCTCCTGAATCCAAGGCTGTTGCTTTATCTACTGTGCCACCTAGCAGCCCCCAGATAGTCCTAGTCTTCACAGGGCTTACAATTTTTTTTGGTGGCGCAATGAGGGTCAAGTGACTTGCCCAGGGTTACAAAGCTAATAAGTGTCAAGTGTCTGAGGCCAGATTTGAACTCACGTCCTCCTGAATCCAGGGTCAGTGTTCTATCCACTGTGCCACCTAGCTGCCCCCTTCTGTCCTCTTTTTAATCAAAAGAGCTAAAGATTGGGGCAACTAGGTAGCACAGTGGATAGAACACTGGCCCTGGATTCAGGAGGACCTGAGTTCAAATCCAACCTTACAAGCTGTGTGACCTTGGGTAAGTCACTTATCCCTCATTGCCCTGCAACACAAACAAAAGAACAAACAAAAAAGAGGACAGAAAAAATAAATCAACAAACTAAGGAATCACCAACATGAAATCACAACAAAGCCAGAAGAAATAAAAAGACATAAAACTCTGAAAACATTAAAGAAATAGAGGATTATCTTTAAAAATAAAAAATAAACAAACTATCAGAACAATAAATAGAGATTTTAAATTATTCAGTTTCAGAAAAGGAAGTAAAATTTGCCACAAAGGAGCTCCTAAAGGTGACAGGGGCAGGAGATATAAAGGAAAATTCTGTCAAATTTTTGAAGACCAATTTATGCCAATATTATATAAATTATGAGAAAAAGTTGAGATCAAAATCTATTCAACTCCTTTTATGTGATTAAATACAGTCTTATTTATTTATTTTGGGGGGGTCAGGGCAATGAGGGTTAAGTGACTCTCCCAGGGTCACACAGCTAATAAGTGTCAAGTGTCTGAGGCTGAATTTGAACTCAGGTCTTCCTGAATCCAGCGCCAGTGCTTTATCCACTGTGCCACATAACTGCCCCTAAATATAGTCTTCTTTTTTTTGGGGGGGGGTGAGGCATTTGGAATTAAGTGACTTGCCCAGGGTTACACAGCTGGTAAGTGTCAAGTGTCTGGGGGTGGATTTGAACTCAGGTCCTCCTGAATCCAGGGCTGGTGCTCTATCCATAAATATAGTCTTAATATATTGAACCAGGAAAGATAAAGAAAAATAGACCAATATAATTAATGAATATTAATTCAATGAATTTCACTAAAATACTATTAAGCAGACTAGAATTTTATCCAAAATAACATTCATTGTGATAAAGTTGGATTTATATTAGGAATGTCATTTGCTAATGACAATGGTTTACTTAGAAAAATCTAGGTTATCAGCAAATAAAACTATTTGGGATGATATATTTAAAAGAGTTGTAGAGTACAAACTGAACATGCGAAATAGTCAGATTTCTATAAAATAACTATAGAATTCAAAAGGTAATAATCAGAAGGGATATCTCATGCAAAGCAATTATAAAATGAATAAAATATTTGAGAATCCATCTGCACAAGCATTCTTAATACATGATAATGATATGGCCCACTGAAGATTCCATCCATTGTTTGTTGTGTTTTTAAAAAATATTTAAGGAGTATTTTATAATTGAAAATATAGCAATGTAGGGAAGACATCCCTTCCAGACCTCAAAATATATGTAAGTTATAAAGCAGCAATCATCAAAACTGTTTGGTCCTGGTTTAAAAAAATAGAAAAATAGATCAATGGAAAAAGTAGAAAGTATTCTTTCAGAAATAAGGTTTAGAACAGCATAGCAAAGCTTAGCATATACCATGATGAATTTTAAATGCACACATAACTTGCATTGAAGATCAGACAGAAACAAGAATAAGGTTATATGCCTTTTCCAACTATGCATACCAGAAAATTTCTTAATCAGAAAAAAGAGAAAGTTACAAAAGGTCGAATAGATAATTTTGATTATATGAAGTTGAAAAACTTATGAAGAAATAAAATGAATGCATCTGAAGTAAGAATGGAAGTAGTTGACTAGGAATTTTTTTTAATTAGTTATCTCTGATAAGAGTCTGAAGTCCAAGATATATGGACAACTAACAGAAATATATAATACCAAATTCCATATTTAATTTCATAAAACTTCCTATCAGAAGATAGGAACAATTTTCAAAAGAAGAATTGCAATGGCATGAATGAATGAATGAATGAATGAATGAATGAATGAATGCTTCAAATCAATAATGATAATAGAAATCAAAACAACTTTGAATTTTCACCTTATGCCCAATGAATTGGGGGAAAATAACAAAAGAGGAGAATAAGCAATGGTAGGGGTGTTGTGGAAAGATGGGCACTAATGTATTGTTGGTGCAGCTGTAAATTGGTTTGACCATTTTGGCCAGCTGTTTATTTCTAAGAGAGTGACTAAGATATTCATACCTATTGGATCAGAAATTGTATTTCTAGGTATATCCTTCAAAGAAACCAGAGACAAAAAGAAAGGCTCCATATATAGTAAAACATTTCTAGCAGATTTTTTTGTGGTATCAACAAACTGGAAGCAAAGTGGTTGCCCAATCATTTGGAGAATTACTAAACAAATTATAGTGATGCACTATTAATGTAATGTAAAAATTGATAAATACAATGAATATAGAGAAGCATGGAAAGACACATGCACCGATGCAAAGTACAGTAAGCAGGACTAGGCAAACAATATTTACAGTGACTAAATAAATGTAAATGGAAAGAATGACATCAGGAAAGAAACTGTGGAAACTAAATTATGTGAAATTATAATGACCTTAAAGAAGAGATACAAGGGGTAGCTAGGGGATAGAGCACCGACCCTGGAGTCAGGAGGACCTGAGTTCAAATCCGGCCTCAGACACTTGACTTTTACTAGCTGTGAGATCCTAGGAAAGTCTAAACCCCAATTGCCTCACCGAAAAGGGGGGGGGGGGAGGAGAGAATGAGAAGACACTTCCTCCCACATCTTTGTAGAGGTGGGGACCATAGATCTGTAACTGTGTACATAATGACAGACATTTTCCAATATATTGGTTAATTTTGGTAGACTTTTCATCCTAGTTCTCTGGGAGGGTTGGAGGGGAGGACATAATGGGCAATGTAGATAATATTAAAACATCTTCCAATAAATTATAAAAAGTATTGCTTTTGGTATTTTGATCTGTTTGGGACATTTTTTTATCATTGATTTTTATTTACTTTCTTACGTGCTTCTGAATTGTTTTCCATAATGGCTGAACCAATTTGCAACTCCACCAATAGTGTGTTAAGGTACCTTTTCTTTTTCTTCCAAACTCTCCAATACTGTCTATTCCTATCTTGTGTCACCTTAGCCAGTTTTTCATTTGAGGTAAGACTGCAGAGTTGCTTTGTTATACCTAAGATATTTCATCTCACAACCATTTCCAATGGTCTGGTTCATTTGGTTGATAGAGGCTAATGTATTTCCTCATGTCTGTTTCAGCTCATGTTGTTCCTTTCACTTGATGTGCCTTTCCTCTCCCCTTGACATCTCTATGTCCTAAGTATTTTTTAAGACCTGACCAACCCAAGTCCTACTTCTTCTTCTATGTTTATAGTGATATGAAACATGTTCTATCATTTTTCTATATGAAATATTAAATAGACATCTGCTTTTTGAAAAAAAAGAAAATTATATGCTTATTTAATACTCTACACAGGAAAAACTGGCATGCACTGTTTTATATATAAAAACATCTCCCTGTGTAGAAGAACCAAAGCAGAAACAAAATTTATCCCAAAATAAATGGGGTCAAAATTGATTTTCCTCCCAAGTATAATTTACTTGGAGCCAAGAAACTTAAAATAAGTATATTCATGTCCAAGGGCTAGAGAATCCTTGGGTAAATCAGAATGTGGTAGCATACATTTTTAAAATTATTCTCTCCCTTGTTCCTTCCTTCTCTTCCATATCACTCTGTTCTTGTAGCAATGGTTACCTCAGAGTCAAAGTTATGAGGATCCTTCATGTTCTACAAAGGTCTTCTAGTTCAGTACTAAGTTAGCAAAGTGTGCATAGGTAAGAGTAGAGGTGGAACATTGGGGTTTTTTTTGCCACAGATTAGGATTTATATAGTGTTTATTTAAATAGGTAAAAATAACTGACTCATTTTTCTCAAGGTATCAACAGCAACTATATTGAGTTTCATTTCTATGTAGGGCAGTTATCTCTCCCCTTCCTCAGACAAACAAATGCGGAGAGTCAAGGCGTCACCCTTGTAATATCATTGGTCCTCTTCATAAATGAAGGATGAAAAATAACAGCAACAACTACAACAACAGTTCATCTCACAACTGTTTCCAGTAGCCTGGTCCATTTGGTTGATATAGGCTAATGTAGTTCCTTGTATCTATGTCAGCTCATGTTGTTTCTCTCACCTGTAGTGCCTTCCCTTTCCCCTTGCCATCTCTCTGTCCTAAGCATACTTTAAAACCAGACCAACTCAAGTCCTACTTCTTCCATGAAAACTTCTCTGAATACAGCAGTGATGTCCCCTGAAATTCAGAGTATCTATCACACAAGGTGACCCTTAATCATAAACTCCCTTGTATTATTTGCTGCTGTTTCACGTTTACCAGGGTTGTCTCCCTAAATTGATTTTAACTCTTTCAGTCTGGGACCAATTCAATAATCCTTTATTAAGGAACTACTCTGCTCAAGTCCTTGGGCAAAGTACTAGAGATACAAAACAAAAATGAAACAATCCCTGCACTTGAAGAACTTATGTTCCACTGTGGGTGGCAAGGATAGAACACATATTCAGGTAATATATTCAAAATATATGCAAGTATATATAAAGCAGTTTGAGGAAAGGGAGGAGCAAGCACTAGAAAATCCTTGAGGGGATAGGGAAAACTTTTTTTGTATAGGAGATGGTCCCTAAGCTGAGCCTTTAAGGATCCTAAACCTTAAAAGAAACTATAGATTCCAGCACCTGGAGGTGAGAATG
Source organism: Dromiciops gliroides (assembly GCF_019393635.1). Lineage (NCBI taxonomy): Eukaryota > Metazoa > Chordata > Mammalia > Microbiotheria > Microbiotheriidae > Dromiciops > Dromiciops gliroides. The sequence continues at coordinate 240,226,054 of NC_057862.1, read as the reverse complement.
GAGAGTATTCCAAAAAAAGTCAAGAGTTTGTGCAAAGGCTTGGTGTTGGAAGATAGAATGTCATATTGTGGGGGAAAGAAGTGAGGAGGATGATTTGTCTGAAACATAGGATACATGTTGGTGATTGCTATGAAATATGTCTGGAGAGGGATGCTAAATCCAGTTTAAATTCCAAACAGAAGAGTCTTAAACTTGGTTGTTGTTTTTTTTTTCTGTATGGTTCCTAGTGTTATAGACATGATTGAACAGACATTCCATAAATACTCTTCTGATTAATCAAACTTATATGAAGATAGGATTTAGCATTATACAACAATAAAACATTTTCTGAAATGGAACCTTGAAGATCATCTAGTCCAGTTTCTTTTTCATTTCATAGGAAACTTAAGGTCAAGGGGAGGCAGCTAAGTAGTATAGTGGATAGAATGATGGGCCTAGAATCAGAAAAATCCAAGATCAAATGGGGCCTCAGACCCTAGCTGTGTGACCTAGGCCTGGTCACTTACCTGCTGTTTGCCTTAATCCACTGGAGAAGGAAATGGCAAATCACTCCAGTATTTTTACTAAGAAAACCCATTAGGTCACAAAGAGTCAGACCACAACTAAATGGCTAAACACCACCACTAAGTTCAGAGAGGGGACTGACTTAGCAATTATTGGTTCATTAAGGGGGTAGGTTGGGGATTAGTTTCATTAATTCCAACTCAAATTGGAACAAGGTTTTAAGTATGTGCATTTTGTTTTCTGTAGATACTACTGAATAGATATGTCATTTCAAATTATAATATACTGAGGTATAGCACCAACATACTCTACTTTAAGAAAGTCTAATATGCAGAAATCTAAATTTACAAGTCAAACTGTAATGCTAGCAAAACAGAAGTTTTATATTACAAAAATATTTGGTTCAGAGTTGCTTTTTTCCATTAAAAAAATATTTTATTTTATTTTTCCAATTACATGTGAAGATAGTTTTCAACATTTGTTTCTGTAAGATTTTGAGTTCCAGATTTTTTTTCCCCTCCCTTTCTCTCCACCCTCCCCGAGACAGGAAACAATCTAATATACGCTATACATTCCAATCATGTTAAACATATTTCCACATTAGTCATGTTCTGAGAGAAGAATCAGAAAAAGGAAAAGAAAACATAAGGAGGAAGAAACAAACAAACAATAACAAAACAGTGAACTAGTGTGCTGTGATCTGCATTCAGACTGTATAATTCTTTTTCTTGATGTGGAGAGCATTTTCCACCATGAACCTTTTGTAATTGTCTTGGATAATTGTATTACTGAGAAAAATCAAGTCAATCACAATTGATCATCATGTAATGTTGCTTTTACTGTGTACAATGTTCTCTTCATTCTTCTGAGTTCACTTAGCATCTGTTCATTTAAGTCTTTCCAGTTTTTTTTATGAAATATGCCTGCTCATCATTTTTTTTTAGTTTTCAACATTTGTTTTTATAAGATTTCCAATTTCCAATTTTTCTCCTCCCCTCCCCTCCCTCCACCTCTCCCCTAGACAGCAGGTAATCTGATATAGGTTTCATATATATATATATATATATATATATATATATATATATATAATAACATTAAACATATCTCTGTACTAGTCATAAGAGAAGAATCAGAACAAAAAGGAAAAACCTCAAAAAAGAAAAATAACAGCACCAAAAACAAAAGAAATAGCATGGTTCAATCAGCATCCATATTCCACAGTTCTTTTTTTTTCTTTTCTGGATTTGGAGAGCCTTTTCCATCAAGAGTCCTTTGGAACTTTCTTGTACCGTTGTATCGGTGAGAAGAATCTAGTCTATCACAGCTGATCAACACATAATGTTGATCATACTATGTACAATGTTTTTCTAGTTCTGCCCATCTCACTCATCATCAGTTCATGCATGTCCTACCAGGTTGCTCTGAACTCCTCCTGCTCATCGTTTTTTACAGCACAATAGAATTCCATTACATTCATATACCACAACTTGTTCAGTGTAAAGTTACTATCTAGCTATACTGTCTAAAAATATCTAATGAGTGGTCGCCAATAAATTAGAAGCTTTAGCAAGAGTTTAGACTTTTAAATATTTATTAAAGAGCATTAGGATCTAATGATTAGAGAGAAAGGTAAAAATCTAACTATTTCTAAGAGACCCCCTCATCCGACCTGCCACGGTGAGGTCAGGAACAAAAAGGGCCCAACGCTTCCTTCTTCCTCCCAGAAGCCTCCTGTGAAACTGGGAACGTCCCATCCACACGCACACACACAGCTCCAAGCTAATTGGCTGGTAGTTTTGATAGTACCCACGGGCAAATGTCACCTTCTGACGCCAAGGAACTGACCACATGGCTTACCCTCAGACACCTTCTCCTCATGGCGGAGCTTTCCTACAGTAACTTTCTGGCAGGTGGCATCACTCCAATCATTATATCAGCCATTCCCCAATTGATGGGCAACCCCTCAATTTCCAATTCCTTGCCACCACAAAAAGAGCAGCTATAAATATTTTTGTACATGTGGGTCCTTTTCCCTTTTTTTTTTTTATCTCTTTGGGAAAAAGACCCCAAAGTGGTATAGCTGGGTCAAACGGTATGCACAGTTTTATAGTACTTTGGGCATAATTCCAAACGGCTCTCCAGAATGGTTGGATCAGTTCACAGCTCCACCAACAATGCATTAGTGTTCCAATTTTTCCACAGCTTCTCCAACATTTATTATTTTCCTTTTTTGTCATAATAGCCAATTTGATAGGTGTGAGGTAGTACTTCAGAGTTGTTTTAATTTGCATCTCTCTAATCAGCAGTGATTTAGTGCATTTTTTCATATGGCAATAGCTTTGATTTCTTCATCAGAAAATTGCCTGTTCATATCCTTTGGCCATTTCTCAATTGGGGAATGACTGGGATTCTTATAAATTTGATTTAGCTCCCTATATATTTTAGAAATGAGGCCTTTATCAGAAGTACTGGCCATAAAAATTGTTTCCCAGCTTTCTGCCTCCCTTCTAATTTTGGATGCATTCCTTCTGTTTGTACAAAAACCTTTTTAATTTAATGTAATCAAAATCATCATTTTGCATTTCATAATATTAGGTATCTCTTATTTGGTCATAAACTGTTCTCCTTTCCAAAGATCTGAAAGGTAGACTATTCCTTCCTCTCCTAATTTACCTATGGTATCAAATTTTATGTCTAAATCATGTACCCATTTTGACCTTATTTTAGTATAAGGTGTTGGTCTATGCCTAATTTCTGCCGCACTGTCTTCCAGTTTTCCCAGCAGTTTTTGTCAAATACTGAATTCCTATCACAGAAGCTAGAGTCTTTGGTTTTATCAAACAGTACATTACTAAAGTCATTTACTACTGTGTCTCCTGTGCCTAGCCTATTCCATTGATCCTCCACTCTATTTCTTAGCCAGTACCAAATAGTTTTAATGACTGCTGCTTTCTGGTAGAGCTTCAGATTTGGTACAGCTAACCCACCTTCCTGTGCATTTTTTTTCATTTCCCTAGATATTCTTGACCTTTTGTTTTTCCAGATTAATTTTTTTTATTATTTTTCTAGCTCTGTAAAATAATTTTCAGGTAGTCTGATTGGTATGGCACTGAATAATTAATTTAGGTAGAACTGACATTTTTATTATATTAACTTGGCCTATCCATGAGCAATTGATATCTTTCCAATTATTTAGATCTGATTTGATTTGTGTGAAAAGTGTTTTGTAATTGTGTTCATGGAGTTCCTGGGTTTGTCTTGGCAAGAAGACCCCCAAGTATTTTATATTGTCTACCATTACTTTTTTTTTTTTGGACATGTTTTAGCTTTACTTCTGTATTTACATATTCTAAAGGTGCAGTTCCCTGTCCCCTCACATTTGGGGGCAGACCGTGATGTGAGCCCCAACTGTACCACACGTGACCATTTCTCCCCTTCTGGGTCAGCCATCCAGGTCCAGGACCACTCTCTAAGATCCACTCTTGGTCCACTATGGGTAGGAGCTCAAGAGTACCTATGTATTCTTGGGACTGTGGATGGGAGGGAGCCTGCTATCCTGCAAGTCCCATTGAGAAAAAATCCTTTCCTCTTATAGAAAGTTCCATGCTCTTAAACTGCATGCTTTCTCAGAAATGTGTGGTATGTTGGCCTGGAGCTGTGGGCTGCAAACTTTCCAACTGATTGAGGAGGAGAGAAGTATGCGGCCGGCACTTGGGGTCCACAGTCATCATGGAGGCCAAGAGCTGCGGTAGTGCTGGGGAATACCTGGGGCTCTGGGGAATGCTGAGCTGGTTCTGTACTGCCAAAGCCACACTGTCTCCTTTCTGGAACACCATGTCATAGGGGCCTTCCCCAAACATCATAGCATCCTAGGGACCAAATGTCAGTTCGTTCATCAATGACACACTGGCTCTGTACTGAGAAGAGTTCAGGGGCACTATAGGAGATGGTACAGCGCTGGGCTGCCCAGTCCTGAAGGGCTAGGGCCTGGCGGGAACCTTCCACTTGGATTCGTGCCTGATTCGTGGAACCCAAGTCCATTAACACTGGCTGTCCATCATCTCCAAGCAAAATATTGGTCGGTTTCAGGTCCCTGTGGGCATAAACCTTGGCTTGAATGGCCTCTAAGCCTCTGCAAATGCCTAACAGCAGTAGCAGGATCTGATCCTCAGACAGGAAGTTGCCTTTGTCTTTCAGCCCTTCCACTTCATTCCATAGCGTGCCCCTCTTGAAGAAGGGTAGCAGTAGCCAGGCCTCCTGCTTGGAGCCCCGTTCTGTCAAGCAATAGGCCTCAAGGTGAAGGATATTGGGGTGCTGGAACAGTCGGTGCATGTCAGCCTCTCACTGAGCTTCTTCCTGGTCTTGTTTCTCATGACACAGGATTCTCTTCAGGGCATAAAAGTGCCCATCCTGCAGTCCCTCCACCAGGTCCACGTAGCTGAACCCACCCTCTCCCAGCTTCTGTATGAAGAGGTATCTCTTGTTGTCAATGCTGATGGTCCCTCGGGAACAGATACACAGCGTGTGGCCCATGGTGCCTTAGTCATCCTCAGGACAGGGGCAGATGCTGCCCATCAATGGGGGCAGTGATGAGCCGATGCTCCAGAGGGGTGCAGTCCAAAGGGCTGGCCCAGACGCACGAGTGGCGTCGACGGAGACCCTACCATTACTTTAAATGGAATTTCTCTTTCTATCTCTTGCTGTTGGACTTTGTTAGTCATGTATAGAAATGCTGATGATTTATGTGGATTTATTTTATATCCTGCTACTTTGCTAAAGTTGTTGTTTCAAGTAATTCTTGAGTTGATTCTCTAGGATTCTCTAAATATACCATCATATCATCTGCAAAGAGTGATAGTTTTGTTTCCTCCTTGCCTATTCTAATTCCTTTAATTCCTTTTTCTTCTCTGATTGCTAAAGCTAATATTTCTAGTATAATATTGAATAATAGAGGTGATAATGGACATCCCTGTTTCACCCCTGATCTTATTGGGAAGGCCTCTAACTTATCTCCATTACATATAATGCTTGCTGATGGTTTTAGGTAGATACTACTTATTATTTTGTTTTTGGTTTTTTTGGTGAGGCAATTGTGGTTAAGTGACTTGCCCAGGGTCACACAGCCAATAAGTGTTAAGTGTTTGAGGCTGGATTTGAACTCAGGTCCTCCTGACTCCAGGGCCAGTGCTCTATCCACTGTGCCACCTAGCTGCCCCAATACTGCTTATTATTTTAAGGAAAGCTTCACCTATTCCTAAGCTCTCTAGTGTTTTTATTAGGAATGGGTGCTATATTTTGCCAAAAGCTTTCTCTGCATCTATTGAGATAATCATGATTTTTGTTAGTTTTCTTATTGATGTGGTTATGTTAATAGTTTTCCTAATGTTGAACCAGCTCTGCATTCCTGGTATACATCTGACCTGGTCATAGTGTATTATCCTGGTGATCACTTGCTGTAATCTCCTTGCTAATATTTTATTTAAAATTTTAGCATCAATATTCATTAGGGAAATTGGTCTATAATTTTCTTTCTTTGTTTTTGCTCTGCCTGGTTTTGGTATCACCACCATATTTGTGTCATTAAACAAATTTGGTAGAACTAATTGTTCTTTAAATGTTTGGTAGAATTCACTTGTAAACCCATCTGGCCCTGGGGATTTTTTCTTAGGGAGTTCATTAATTGCTTGTTCAATTTCTTTTTCTAATATGGGCTTATTTAAGGATTTTATTTCCTCTTCAGTTAGCCTAGGCAGTTTGTATTTTTGTAAATATTTATCCATTTCATTTAGATTGTCAAATTTATTGGCATACATTTGGGCAAAATAATTCCTAATTATTGCTTTAATTTCCATTTCATTGGTGGTAAAATCACCCCTTTCATTTTCAATACTGGTAATTTGGTTTTCTTCTTTCTTTTTTTAAAGCAAATTAACCAATGGTTTATCTATTTTATTTTTTTTCATAAAACCAGCTTAGTTTTGATTAATTCCATAGTTTTCTTGCTTTCAATTTTATTAATTTCTCCTGCAATTTCCAGGATTTCTAATTTAGTATTTAATTGGGGATTTTTAATTTGTTCTTTTTCTGTCTTTTTAATTCATTGATCTCCTCTTTCTCTTTTTTATTCATGTAAGCAATTAGAAATATAAAATTTCCCCTAAGCACTGCATTGGCTGCATCCCATAGATTTTGGTATGTTGTCTCATTATTCTCATTCTCTTTGATAAAGTTATTGATTGTTTCTATGATTTGTTGTTTAACCCAGTCATTCTTTAGAATGAAATACTTTAGTTTTCAATTGATTTTCAGTTTACCTTTCCATGGCTCTTTATTACATGTAATTTTTATTGCATCATGATCTTAGAAGGATGCATTTACTATTTCTGCCTTTCTACATTTGACTGAGGTTTTTGTGCCATAATACATGGTCAATTTTTGAAAATGTGCCATGTACTGCTAAGAAAAAGGTATATTCCTTTCTATCCCCATTCAATTTTCTTTAAACATCTATCATGTCTAACTTTACTAACATTCTATTCACCTCTTTTACTTCTTTCTTATTTATTTTGTGGCTAGATTTATGTAGTTCTGAGAGGGGAAGATTCAGATACCCCACTAGTATAGTATTACTGTCTATTTCCTCTTGTAACTCTAAGAATTCTTGTAATGTCTCTTGGAATTTGGATGCTATACCACTTGGCACATACATGTTTAATATTGATATTACTTCATTATCTATAGTACCTTTTAGCAAGATGTAGTTTCCTTCCTTGTCTCTTTTAATTAGATCTATTTTTGCCTTTGCTATGTCTGAGATTAGGATTGCTACCCTTGCTTTTTTTTACTTTAGCTGAAGCATAATATATTCTGCTCCAGCCTTTTACCTTTACTCTGTGTGTATCTCTCTGCTTCAAATGTGTTTCTTGTAAGCAGCATATTGTAGGATTCTGGTTTTTAATCCACTCTGCAATACACTTCCATTTTATGACAGAGTTCATCCCATTCACATTCACAGTTATTATTACTGTCTATTCCCCTCCATTCCATTTACCCCCGTTGTACTTCCCCCTCCTCTTTTGCCCTATTCTTCCTCACAGACGTTTTGCTTCTTACCCCTGCCTCCCCCAATCTGTCCACCCTTTTTATCACACCCCTCTCTTTTCTTTACCCTTTTCTCCCTTGCTTTTGTCCTCCCTTCTATCAATCCCCCCTTTCCCTTCCCCTTTTGCTTCCCAAAAGAATGAGCTAAGTTTCTTTATCCCAATGAACATATATGTTATTCCCTCTTTGAATCAAATCTAATGAGAGTAGGGTTGAAACAATGTTCACCCCTCCCTTCTTTCCCTGTATTGTAATAGTTTTTTTTCACCTCTTCATATGATGTAATTCACCCCATTCCATCTCCCCTTTCCTCTTCTCCCCATAAACTGCCTTTTTAACCCCTTAATTTTCTTTATATCATCACATCAAAGACAATTTATATTTATATCCTCTGCGTATAATCCTTCTGTCTGCCCAAATACATATACACTTCTCAAGAGTTATAAATATTATTTTCCCATTTAAGGATGTAAATAGTTTAACCTTATTGAGTAACTTTTTCCCCCTGTTTACCTTTTTAAACTTCTCTTGAGTCTTGTATATTAAGATCGAATTTTCTATTCAGTTCTGGTCTTTTCATCAGGAAGCATTGAAAGTCCCCAATTTCATTGAATGTCCATCTTTTCCCCTGAAAGAGAATGAACAGTTTTGCTGGGTAATAGATTCTTGGCTGCAATCCAAGCTCTTTTGCCTTCCAGAATATCATATTCCAAGGCTTGTGATCCTTTAATGTTGAAGCTGCCAAGTCCTGAGCAATCCTGACTGTAGCTCCATGATATTTAAATTGCTTCTTTCTGGCTGCTTGGAGTATTTTCTCCTTCACCTGATAATTCTGGAATTTGGCCACAATATTCCTTGGAGTTTTCCTTTTGGGGTCTCTTTCAGGAGGTGATCAGTGGATTCCTTCAATGATGATTTTATCCTCTGATTCTATATATCAGGGCAGTTCTCCTCAATAATTTCTTGGAATATGGTGTCTAGACTCTTTTTCTGATCATGGCTTTCAGGCAGTCCAATTATTGTCAAATTGTCTCTCTTGCATCTGTTTTCCAGGTAAGTTGTCTTTCCAATAACGTATTTTACATTATCTTCTATTTTTTTTCATTCTTTTGATTCTGCTTGACTAATTCCTATTGTCTCATCGAGTCATTATCTTCCAACTGCCCAATTTTAATTTTTAAGGCATTATTTTCTCTAGTGAGATTATGCACTTTTTTCCATTTGGCCAAATGAATTTTTTAAGGAATTGTTTTCTTCAGTCAGTCTTTGTGCTTCCTTTTCCAAGTTGCTGGTTCTTTTTTCATAATTTTCTTGTGTTGCATTAATTTCACTCCCTATTTCTCTCATTGATTTTTTTGGGGTGAGGCAATTGGGGTTAAGTGACTTGCCCAGAGTCACACAGCTAGTAAGTGTTAAGTGTCTGAGGCCAGATTTGAACTCAGGTACTCCTGACTCCAGGGCTGGTGCTCTGGCACTGTGCCACCTAGCTGCCCTCTCAATTGATTTTTAAAATCCTTTTTGAGTTCTTCCAAGAAGGCTTTTTGTTCTTGAGACCAATTCATCTTCCCTCTTGAGGCTTCACATGTAGGCAATTTGAGAGTATTGTCCTCATCTGAGTTTGGGTTTGCCTCTTCTGTGTTAGATACAGAAGCTCTCAATGGTAAGAGTTCTTTTTTGTTTCTTACTCATATTGCAGCTTTTTTTTTTAAGTTGAGGTCTGCTCTCTGGAGTCACCAGGGTCCCTGTTTCAAGCTTCTTGTGCTGGAGTATAGGGGCTGTGTCCTTGGCTTTCTACACTGAGGCCTCTATGGCTTATGGATTTCTCACTGCCCTGGGCTTTAGGGTGGCACATGCTGGGATTGGTAGGCCTGGTCGCGCCTATCCTGTGGGTAGCCTTCTAGCTGGCAACCTGTCCTCTTGACTGGTACAGGTGGGTTTTGCCACTGTCCTGCTGCACCACCAGCTTGTTGAATCGGGATCCAGGGGCCTTAGTTGCTCAGCTGTGGCCCACAGCTTCCTGCTGACTTGCCCCAGCCCCACTGCGCTGTGGTGCACTGTGCCTCCCTTTTGCCTGAGTGAGAATGACACTTCCTGAAGCCTTCTAAATTATCTCTGGTTGGACGAATGTGTCACTCTGTCTCTTTGCAGGTTATGTAGTTTCAGAATCCATCCAGAGACTTGATTTAATGTTCTTTTTGAGGGAACAGAAGGAGAGCTCAGACCACTAGCTGGCTTCTCTCTGCCATCTTCCAGAGTTGCTTTTTAAAAAGAAAGCTCTGTGCATTAAAAAAATGTGATTGTTTACAAAAATCCACTTGTTAGATTATAAGGAATTGGCCAGTTGTGTGAAGAGTGGAAAACCCATAAAGGCAAATTATAAATTGAGTTTTCCATTTATTAGGTTTTATATTGAAAAAAATTAATGAGAATTTTTTTCCTTGCAGGAGGCTCACATTATACATGGCCTTCAGATTTAATTAACTTTGGAACTCTCTTTATGACTCATCTGTGAATCATAAACACATTTTAATAAAACTGGAGAAAAAACTTGCAAGTACAATAGAAATATTTATTTGCCTTTCTTTGTATCCTCAATGCTTAGCACAGTGCCTGACACATAGTAAGTGCTTAATAAATTGCTTTTGACTGACTGAAATGATTACATAGCATAATCAATATATGCAGGGAGTATACATATCAATCATTGTATATATGCATCTTTTTAGCTAAGTGAAAAAAAGAAGAGAGAAATTATAAACAGGACTTGTCTTAAGCAAAATTGTGAAGTTGGCCCAGTTTGTAATGAGTATGCCAACTTCCTTGTTTTGTGTTCTTTTCTCTCCTTTATAGAAGCCCACTTGCTCCCCTATTTGCCCCAGTGCTTTTGAGATAGAACCTCCCACCCCTTCTATAAAAAGCCTTTATGGGGCAGCTAGGTGGCACAGTGGATAGAGCACCGGCCCTGGATTCAGAAGGACCTGAGTTCAAATCCGGTCTCCGACACTTAACAATTACTAGCTGTGTGACCCTAGGCAAGTCACTTAACCCCAATTGCCTCACCCCCCCCCAAAAAAGAGAGAGAATATAAAAAGCCTTTATTCATATCTTTCACTCTGAGTTGCAAAGAATGATTCCAACTGTTACCATTTTTGATATTTACTCCTTTAGAATATTGAAGAGAAGGGGCAGCTAGATGGCACAGTGGATAGAGCACCGGTCCTGGAGTCAGGAGTACCTGAGTTCAAATATGGCCTCAGACACTTAACACTTACTAGCTGTGTGACCCTGGGCAAGTCACTTAACCCCAATTTCCTCACCAAAAAAAAAAAAAAAGAATATTGAAGAGAAAAGAGTGTTGGACCTAGAATTAGAACTGGATTCAAAACCTAGAGTTCTTACATACAACTTGTGACCTTAGTCAAGTCATTTGATATTTCTTGGCCTCAGTTTCCTAATATGTAAGAAGAGGTAGTTGGGCTAGTTGGCCTCTGATGTCCCCTACAGTTTTAAATTGATCACCCTGTGAATATTATGAAACATTTGGGCTAAAAATGGAATTCTTGGCATTTACCAGTGGGTAGGGAAAGATTGGTTGGTTATCAACATCTTCCTTTATTTTCCTCTAGGTTTTCTTAACTGTGGGGTCCATAATCTTTTTTAAAACAATGTTGGTGACTGTGTTTCAATATAACAGGCTTCCTTCATAGTCCTATGTGTTTTATATTATGTATTTATGAATAGTATTTTGAAGAGTCCATAGGCATCACCAAATATCTTGGCTCTAATAAACAAAAAAGGTTATGAATATCTGCTTTAAATTATAATCTGTAGGATTCTACATTCTACTGTAAGACCCAGTCCTGGTGCTGAACACCAGAACATTGTCACCATTGACTAATTTCTTTTTCCCAGCAGTAACTGCAGCACGTGTACTATAGGGCTTAGTGGAAAGTTTTTGTTTGCTAGAAATATCCTCTTCTTTCTGTCTGTGGGTGCAACATCATAATTATAGATAATCTCTTGAGGATATCCAAGTCTCAAGAGCTCTTCGCTGCTTGAGCTTCTTACATATTAAGAGAACCTTTGCTGTCAGAACTAGCTTCTTGTCATCCTAAAAGTACTACTTAGAGGCAGCAGAGACTAAAGAACCCAGTGCACCTATTAATTTAATCAAGTTTATGCTTGTCTTATTATTGAACAGCAAATTAATCTAGCTGCCAACATTGCCAATAATCCTCAAAGTGAGCAATGAAATCTAACACTATAATTCCTATGAATAAATTTTATAATGGTATGGGTTTGGTTTTCTTTTTGCTTAAAGTCATGAGTCCTTTAGTTTTATTTCTAGAAAAATATATATCTTTGTCTCGTTAGCTGGGTACCACAGTGGACAGAGTCCTGGACTAGAACTCAGGAAGTTAAAATCCTGTTTAAATCCTGCTTCCGCCATTAAATACAAGTGTGATGCTGGGCAAGTCAATTAGCTTTTCTCAGAATCAGTTTCTTCATCTTTAAAATAGAGATAATAACAATCTGCCTCACAAGATTGTTTTGAGGACCAAATGAGGTAGCACCTGAAAAAATGCTTTGCAAACCTTAAAGTGCTTATATAAATGCTTGCCACTGCTATTCAAATTACTCTCTGCAGAGAGTATATTTAATGTTCTCATGAAGTTATCTTAGCCTATAGCCAAATTGTTGATTAGTGAAATAGATAGGGGCAACAGAAATAAACTTATTGAATGTGAAGATGAATTAGCAAGTCACTGAGAAGAACTTTAGATATCACCGACTAATGAAATGTGTTTTTTCTTTTCTTTGAAAGAATTTTGCTTTGTGGTAGCCTAAAGTTCAATCTGCTGGATACAGATGGGATTTGAATGCAACATAGTTTTAAATAAATCAAATAGTAGGGTTTCATAATACCTATAAATACATGCTAGAAGTTGAGTGGTTCAATATCTTAATAAAATTTCTTTTTCTAAGGAAATAGTAACTTTTATATATAGCTCTCAATTATCTGTGCAAAGGGAAGTGAGTAGAGAGACAAAATGCAAAATAATGTATAACCAGAGGTGGCACAGAGATTTCACAGAGTTTTCTTGCTTGCTGATAAAGTCCCTGGCCACTTACACTGGGATAAAACAATCCCCTCATTGGCCATTGAACAGGAAGAAATAGTGACTCTGTAGACTTAAATGGGATTGGCCTGCTCTCAGTTGTATGTTTTCCGTTCTGGCCACGGAGTACATGAATACCCTTTGTTTTCCTCTCTCTGGAGTGGTAAAGGCAGGTGCTGGTCACCTTCACTCCATTCCCCCCCCCACACACACACACACACATAACTTCAAGACTTACCTAGGTGAAATTAAACCCTGGGCTCCAGTTGCCTTTCTACTGTTTCTTTACCTGATGCTCGGTAACTTAAAAACAATCCTTGATGGCAGCCTCATGAGTTCCAGAAGCTGAATATCCTGGATCTTTTAATTAAAGTTGACTCATGGCCAGAGGAGTTTTGCGTTGGAGAAGACAGCAATCTACAAGAAGCCAAGCCTAAACTCTGACTTGGCTTGCCTGGAGTTGTTTGGACAATGCAGAACTGAGGTGAAATGGAACAATACATATTCAGCAGTTTTGCATACTGTTTCACATTCTGACGTTTAAGTTTCAACTTTCTGGCAGCGTTTACTAGTAATTTTGTTTCTGAATCTTGTTTTAAGTTCCTCTCAATATGAACTGTCTAGAACTTTATGTGTATAGCATTTATTTAAGTGTGTAGGAAATAAATACATCCCGTATTTTATTTACATTGTACATTGATTACCTTTATACTCCACCCTTTTGGGTAGAACCTATACAGGAGACAAATCTAAGTCTTCAGTAATTTTACCCTAGGTTCCTGAGGTAGATATGTCTGTCACTAGCCAAAAAGGAAACCAATAGGAGACTAACCCTTCTCTTTAGAAGCTGGACTTCCCTGAAGTACCAAACTTGGTCTGGTCCCCATGATAATAGTTCTAGAGGAAAGGGGCCCCTTAGTGGAGAAAGGGTACTGTGTCCCAATGCCCTTTGGGGGAAGAAGTGATTATAATTTTTAGAAAAGTATACTCTTCAAACTGCTTACCTTGAGGTTCATATGAGATATTTGCAAAAATATTTGTGAACTTTAAAGCACTATGTAGATATCGGTTATTATTACAGACATATATAAGCCCCTTTAAGGCAGAGGTAATTTAAATTCTCTCTCTCTCTCTCTCTCTCTCTCTCTCTCTCTCTCTCTCTCTCTCTCTCTCTCTCTATATATATATATATATATATATATATATATATATATATATATATATGTGTGTGTGTGTGTGTGTGTGTGTGTGTGTGTGTGTGTGTGTGTGTATCCCTGTCACTTATTGCTTCAGTACTTGTTTATTGTTTATTTCATTGAATTGGGCTTTGTAGAGTTGAGTGTGGTGTTGTATGTATGCATACACTTAAAATAAAATTATCTGTAGTGTCAGTTAATTATAGGTAAGTAAATTTTTCATAGCACAGAATACTTCCAAGCTATCTTCTGCTATCTGTCTAGTGGCAATGTGCTTAATGAATATAAGTTCATTTAATTTAAGTTTAAGTAAAGCATCATTCCTTACATATCAAAGTCAAATGTGCCCAATTTTTGCATTACAAATGGCCATGGTCCCTTTCCTAATGTGAGGCCAGACTCCTAGGACATTAGAACTGGAAAGAACCATGGAGATCATTTATTCCGTTCACATCTATGAACTGCCTCTCAGCACTGCTGTCAGTATTGACTCCCTCACAGATTTAAACTTGGTTGGTTTCTTATAACAATTGAGGAATTGCCCAGCTGAGCCTAATATCCCAGCACAGGTACGTGTTAGTGGTATGGAACTTGGAGGATTAATTTGTAGCTAAAGAGTTGATACCCAAAACTTCAGGCTGGCATTCAGCAGCCCCCAACTCTTTCTCTAAGGGATCTGGCTGTTTCCTGTGTCTTCTCTAAGGTACAGACTTGAACTGTGATAGTCCTAAAAGAGCTTTTTGACTCGATGTTGGTATAAACAATTTTTATTTGGATTGGGTGAGCCCACGAGATTAGAGGATGGAGGGAGGTGGGGTGATTCTTAACACCACTAGAACGCAATTGGGTTGGTAATTACCAAAAGAAGTCAATTGTAGTCTCTTAGGCATCCAGGAGCCATGCTGAAGTAACCTCTTGATGAAAAAGGGCCCTTGCTGAGCAGCTCTGGGAGCCATCTATTGTTTGGGCTTTTCTTCCATCAAGTAGAATTTTATTAAGGGCCTACTATGTGCTACTATGATCAGGTTTGGGTATAGAAAACAAAAATGAAAGATTGCTCCGAAGGACCTTACTTTCTAGAGAGACAGTATGTGCCTATATAAATATATACAGATTGTATATGAAAATGAATATAAGATGGTTTGGGGTGAGAGGGCATGAGAAACTGGGGGCATCAGGAAAAGATTCATGTAGAAGTTGGCATTTAAGCTGAATCTTGAAAGCAACCAAGTTGTCCAAGAGGCAGAAGAAGTGAGGAGAGGGTTCATTCCAGGCATGGAGGCCAGCCATTTCAAAAGCATGGAGACAAGAGAAGATGCTTAGGTGTGGGGAACGATTTATATCCTGGATTTTTTGCTCTACCCCATCCTTTTCCTTCTATGAGAGAGCCATCTTGGCAAAGAATTTTTTTAAAAGATGAAAAAAGGAAAATATTCAGCAAAACCATGATACATTGAAACAATCTAATGCTACCCCTGCCTCCCACCTTTGCAAAGGAATGAGAGAAGGTACCATGTTATGACCTTTAAATGCCAAGCATTTATATTGAATAATCTGTGATTTATATTGAATAAACATAAAATATGGTTTATATTTAATAATACAATGGTATGTAAAATACTTTGGGAGAAGATAAAATAATTAAATTTACTGACATTTAATAAATTGTATAACTTTTTACATGAAAAAATCTTTTAATTTGTTATATATTATGGGTGTTATAGCCTTTCTTGCTGAAATCACTTATTTTACATGATTTTGATTCCACAATATTTTCATGCATAGATTTTAATTATTTATTATGAAGCCTCCTTTTATCACATTGGATATTAAGTGGGACTTGGCAAACAGTCTATTTTTCAAAGTCTAGCCTTGCTTTTAGCATGTGGGTTTTCAAAGAAGTTTAAATCAGGTGAGTTCCCAGGCCATTTAAGCATCTTTATTACTTCCATCTCTTGTATAAATTTCTTAACATTTTATGATTTGTGGCATTGTGCCAAGCAATGTTGCAGTATTGCATCTCCTTTTGGGAATTTTGTAATTCTGGAACAATTTTGTTCTCAGCATATAAATATATTTTCAGAGTTAATCACTCTCTCAATGAGGACAAGCCCACTGGGAGGAAAAAATATCACTAAAACATTTTGGGTGGATGTTATACAGTATAATGAACATTCCTAGGTCTTATAGGTTCACATGGACTGCTGATAATAGTTTTAGTATAGCCTTGAAATGAAAAATTAGTGACCTTTTTACAGTCTTCTCCACTACAACATGTATTATCTTGCCCATGTTGAACATTTTTTTCACAATGTTGCTTTTATTCATACATTTCAGTTGTGTCCAACTCTTTGTGAACCCATTTGGGATTTTCTTGGCAAAGACACTGGAGTGGTTTGCCATTTCCTTCTACGGCTCATTTTACATGTGAGGAGACTGAGGCAGACAGGGTTAAGTGACTTGGCCAGGATTACACAGTTCATAAGTATTTGGGGCTAGATTTGAACTCAGGTCTTTCTGACTCCAGGGAAGGGATATGGAGGGTCTAAAAATAGGAGGGTGGCAATGTAAACAGAGAGGGACACTATATGAAACATATTGTGGAGAGATAAATGACAAGATTTTGCAACTGTTTGGAGATGGGGGATGAGTAAGGTGCTGAAGACAGACTGCTTTCCAAGGAATTGAGTGGGGAAAGGGGAGAGAGAGATATAAGATCATTGCCAGCAGGAATAGTGGAATCTGGTGAGAGGTGTTTTTTCTCTCTTTAGGATATTATATTAGATCATGAAATCCTTGAGACTGTGACTATCTTTTGCCTTGTTTTACATCCCCAGCACTCAAGACTGTGCCTAGCACACAGTAGGCACATTATAAATGTTTGTTGTTGTTGTTGTCTGCACAAAGTAGGTACTTGATAAATGGTTGTCATTGTTTATTCTTCATTTTCAGAGGACCATTGCGAAGTGATGTTTTGACTCTCGCATGAATTGGATTTAACTGAAGCAGAGTTGTATAAAGTTGTCAGCCTCAGTGTTTCTTCCAGAGTCATTGAAGTCCAGTGACAAAACAAAATTCAAGATGACTGGAATTGATTGATTGGATACAGGAGACTTGGGCATGTTTGTAGGCAGCAGAGAAAGAACCAGTTTAGAGGGAGAGATAGAGGATTAAAAAAAGACAAAGAATAATAGTGAATAGTAATCTGCTTGAGATGATGTGAGGAGGTGGGGGTCAAGTATATTGATAGAGTTAGTTGGCTTTGAAGAGGAGTAGCATCTTCATCAGAGACTGGAGTAAAGGAAAAAAAGTGGAGGCTATTATTGAGGAGCTATGAGATAAGGAGGGAAGAACAGAAAGCTGGTGAAAAATGGTCTCAGATTTTTTTAGACAACAACCTCATCTGAGAGGGTGCAGCAAAGTGGTCCTGTGGGTATAATCCCCTGCTCCCCACCTCCTTGGGAAGAATGATAAGGCTCCTGTACATGGGTGTCATGTTTCATAACAAATAACAAACTTGAATTAGTGACTTGATTATTTAGAGTTCATTTTCATCATCCCAGTGGAAATTTCTAGGTTATTTGGATACTATATTTCTTTCCTTCTCCTCTCCTTATTTTGTTGTTATTTGCTAAATTTCATGAGTCTTTTCTTCTTTGATAAATCTCAAAATGACTGGATTTCCTTGGTTTATTTGAAAAGAGTTTTTTTTTTTTTCTGGGAAAAGCTATCCTTTTAATTTATTGAAATGACTGGTTATCAGATTTTTTTTTTAGTGAGGCAATTGGGGTTAAGTGACTTGCCCAGGGTCACACAGCCAGCAAGTGTTAAAAGTGTCTGAGGCTGGATTTGAACCCATATACTCCTGACTCCAGGGCCGGTGCTCCCTCCACTGCGCCACCTAGCTGCCCTTCGTTATCAGATTTTATAATTGCAGTGGATATTGTACTGGGCCTGGAATCAGGCCTCTGATTCTTACTAGCTGAATGACTCTGGGCAAGTTACTTCACTTCTGTCTGCCTCCATTTCCCCAGCTACAAAATGGGGGTGATAATGACATCTACTTCTCATTGATCAAATTAGATATTTGTAAAAAGCTTAGTACAGTTCCTGGCACACAGCAGTGTTTACTAAATGCTTTCTCCCTTTATTTCCTTTCCCTTCTCTGACTTGGAACTGACAGAAGAACCAAGAGACTTCCTTAATTCTACATTATTCACTGTGAAGGTATCTCCCCATCTCTCTCTCTCGGGCATATGCTGTTTCGTTAAGCTCTATTTCCTTAGAAAGGTTCCTTTGTGATCTGGGAGAAATCTCATTTTCAAGCTGTTGTTTTCTTATTTTCAACTAAGACTTGCCTAATGTATTTCCCCTTGTAATTTTCCCTGAAGCAGGAGTTTACTGGAGTAATATTGAGTGGACACACAGGAAGCCTGAGCAGCAACATTAAAAATTAATAATTGAAGGAAAAACAAAGGAGTTTGTAGTGGAATGGGGGAGGGGAAGGGATTGATTCATGAATGGAATGTGACCACCTAGACAGAGCTAAAGGCTATGAGTGGATAGGAGGAAAACAGGTTACAGAACCAAACATCTGACTGGTGTTCATGATTGAAAGCATTATAAAACAATGGTAGTTCTTATGTCCATAGCATTTTACAGTTTCTAAGATACTTTTCTCACAACTGTCCCATGAGATAGAGACTCAACAAGGCATCTGGTGACTCAGTAGATAGATAGATAGATAGATAGATAGATAGATAGATAGATAGATAGATAGATAGATAGATAGATGATAGATAGATATAGATATAGATATAGATATAGATATAGATATAGATATAGATATAGATATAGATATAGATATAGATATAGATATAGATATAGATATAGATATAGATATAGATATAGATATAGATATAGATATAGATATAGATATAGATATAGATATATCACTTGGTCTAGTCAGGAAGACCTGAGTTCAAATCAGGCCTCGGTTATTTCCTAGTTCTGTGATTCAGTCACTTAACTTCTGTTTGCATGAGTTTCTTCACCTGTAAAATGAGAATAATTATAGTACTTACCTCTTAGGGCTGTGGTGAAGATCAAATGAGAGAAAATTTGTAAAAAAAAATGGTTTAACAGTGCCTAGCACATTGTAGGTAGTATAGAAATACAGATTCCCCATTTGTAAAAGTCTCTGCCTATGCGAGAGGTTGTGCTAGGTGCTATGAGTACAAGGAAAAAAATGAACAACAGTTTCTGCTGGCCTCTAGGAACTTTTAAGGGTCAGCTAGGTGGCACAGTAGATAGAGCACTGGCCCTGGAGTCAAGAGGACCTGAGTTCAAATGTCACCTCAGACACTTACTAGCTGTGTGACCCTGAACAACTTACTTAACTTCAATTGCCTTAAAACATCTGGGGCCTAGTTCCAAAGGACTCATGATAGAAAATGCTCTTCAAATCCAGAAAAAAAAATAACTATGGAATCTAGAAGCAGATTGAACCATGCTATCTCTATTTTTTTTGTTTTTCTTTTTTGAGGTTTTTCCTTTTTTCTTTGATTCTTCTAGCACAGCATGACTAACGCAGAAATATGTTTAATGTGATAGTACATATGTAACCTATATTGGATTGCTTGCTGTCTTGGGGAGGTGGGAGGGAAGAGAGGGAGGGAGAAAAAATTGAAACTAGAAATCTTATAAAAACAAATGAACAAATGTTGCAAACTATTTCTACATGTAACTGGAAAATAATAAAATACTTTTATGGGAAAGAAATATGGGGCCATCTCCAGTCATCCTGATACATATGTTGCCACAGAATCCAGATGGTTCTGGAGGAGAGAGTGAAGTTGGTGACTTTGCACAGCCCTATGTCACTTAAATGCAATTAATTCACTGTAAGTCATGACATCAACCCAGTGTCACTGCCCTCTTCAAAATGAAGGAAAAACAGCAATAAGGAACTTTTAATCTGCTGAGAGTAAGTATTATGGTTTCCATTTTACAAGAGATCTTAGTTGGCCTATGGTCCCCCAGTTAATAAGTGGGGATTTGAACCTGGGTACACTTATGGGGATTTGAATCCAGGCCTTAGACTCCAAGTCCAGTGTTCCTTCTACTCTACTGTTCTCTTAAAT
Source organism: Dromiciops gliroides (assembly GCF_019393635.1). Classification (NCBI taxonomy): domain Eukaryota; kingdom Metazoa; phylum Chordata; class Mammalia; order Microbiotheria; family Microbiotheriidae; genus Dromiciops; species Dromiciops gliroides. The sequence continues at coordinate 240,205,990 of NC_057862.1, read as the reverse complement.
GGAATATCACTACTCTATTATTTAAAATTTAAGGGAAAACGTATATTCCAAGGAAGTCATTGATATATCTAATCCCAAATACTTATAGGGGCACTTTTTGTAGTAGTAAAGACCTGGAAACAAAGTAGATTCCTTTTGATTAGGGAATGGGTAAACAGACTGTGGTACATTAATGCAATGGATTAATACTGTGCTATAAGAAAAGACAAATATGAACATAGAAAAGCATGGGAAGATTTGTGTAAACTGGTACTGGCTAAACAGATCCAGGAAAAGAGTATACACAGTGACTACAAGCATGTAAATGGAAAGGACCTCAAAATAATAATTTTTTTAAAAAATTAATGTTACAAAATGACAAAGCAGAAATGTGAGATGACACCCCCAGCCCATTCCTGTGAAAAAGTGGGAGGTCTGCAGGTGTGAAACGCTGTCTATATGGGGTATTCCAAAAATCTTAGTAAAGTTTTAGGCTATTAGGGCATAAAATGAAATAAAACAAAACTAAAACTAAAACTAAAAAACTACATTAAGACCTTTAGGACACTCAGTATATTTAAACTTTTTTTTGGTGTATTTGATGCATTGAATGGTTTTGCTGATTCCCTCCTCTCCTTTTCCTCTTTTTCCTCCTTTTGTCTTTTTGTTTTTTTGTTTTTGTTTTTTTTTTTTTTGTTGTTTTTTTCGGGGCAATGGGGGTTAAGTGACTTGCCCAGGGTCACACAGCTAGTGTCAAGTGTCTGAGCCCGGATTTGAACTCAGGTACTCCTGAATCCAGGGCCGGTGCCTTATCCACTGCATCACCTAGCTGCCCTCTCCTCCTTTTTTTAACTTTAAAAATATTCTGGGGCAGCTAGGTGGCACAGTGGATAAAGCACCGGCCCTGGATTCAGTAGGATTTGAGTTCAAATCTGTCCTCAGACACTTAGCACTTACTAGCTGTATGACCCTGGACAAGTCACTTACCACTGATTGCCCTGAAAAAAATTCTTTATTTTATGGGATGGCTCTCTGGAAGTGGGAAGGGAGACAGATAATGGAAGAAATCTTGGTGATATAAAACCAAAATTTATCAATATAACTTAATTTTTTTAAAAGAAACTCAGGGAAGAATTTTCCTTACCCTCCGGCCCCCACCATTTTACCCACTTGCTTATGACAACATCCAAGTGTTTACAGTATACATATGGTACTGCTTTTCAAATTCTATCCCAGTACCTTCCATGCTGTTCTTTCCAGGAGCATTCTAAACTTGGATCTCCTTAAAAATATTCCTTAGTTTGAGATATGTGCATACATAGTGAACACAAGATTTAAATATCTCCTAGGATTACTTCTTTGGTGGAAAGTTACTGCCAGAGTAGTGTAACTCAATATTTTTTAAAATGTATTTTCTGAAAAATTCATGTGAATATACCAGAAAAAGGACAACTCTTCATTATATTTTTCCCCTAAGAGTCTACCTTAGTCCCTAGACCCAAATCCTGTAATTCTCTCGTTCTCTTGCCTTCTTGTAGTTCTTTGTGAAGATGCTAAGTTGTATTAGTTGTTATATTGCATCTACGAACAAAAAAACCCCAAACTACTAAAGCATTTCTTTAAGCTGAAATTTTAGTCTTATGAAATAGTTCCAAAGTCATTTTGATTCATAATTGTATCACAGCAGAGAGCATTGGAAACATTTCTCTAATGGGCTATGAGGTAATCTGTACTGTAGTTTGTGATTTTTTCTTTTATTTTGAGGGACATGGAAAGGAACAGCTCCCTTTTCATGAATTCTATGTCTACTAGCTTTGGGAAGGGTATCTGATTCTATTATTATAGAACCAACCTATATCAGATTGTAAAGTACTAATCTCATTACTTCCTTGCCTTGGGATTTCAGTGTTCTTTTGGTACTCAACACTGCCAACCATCCTTGGTTTGTAGGTATTAGAGTAGCTACGTGGTACAGTGGATTGAGCTCTCTGCCTGGAATCAGGATGATCTGAGTTCAAGTCCAGCCTCAGACACTTCCTAGCTGTGTGACCCTGGGCAAGTCACTTCACCCTGTTTGCCTCAGTTTCCTCATCTATAAAATGAACTGGAGAAGGAAATGGTAAACCACTTTAGTATCTCTGCCAAGAAAACCCCAAATGGGGTCATGAAGATTCAGACACCACTGAAAACAACTAACCAACACACATCAAGTAAGTACTAGACAATGCTTTGCAAAATAGACTTTATGTGAGGCATTATCATGAGTACTATCATACTACGTATGCCAGTGGAGAAGCTGGGTACAGGCTGGATCATAGGAAAGAGGAAGTCTAAGGGCAGGGAAACCAGTTTAAGAGAAGATTGCTACAGTCTAAGTAAGAAGAAAGGGGGGCCCGAAGTAGGATGGACAGTAGAGATGAAAAGGAGGTGATAAAGGTGAGACATATTGCAGATGTAGCATCTTCTGAAGAGGAGTCCAGGCAAAAAGGGCTCACTTTATTTTTGTTTCAAAATTAAAACCATGGACACCTAAGGATATTAGTCACAGGTTTTTACTTACATAACATCTTTTATGTGAATATATCATAATACTTTTACTTATAAATGAATTTTCCAAATGCATTTGAAGTGGTTGGCAATTATACTTCGTCTCATTTCTTTAGATGAAGTACCTGCTAGATGATGATTAAATATGCGTGAGGACAAGGAACAATCCAGAGTTCACAGCAGACTACACACTGATTTATGAATTAGTTGCGTAGGTCTTCAGCCCACATTGACTCTACACCGTAACCTCCAAGCAGAGAGGGAGATAATTATTCCACCGGCCCTTGTGAAGAGAGACATTTTCATTTGTTGTATTTGTATCACTAGGGTTTAGCATAGTGCCTTAGACATAGTAGGTGTTTAATGAATATACTTTTTAATAGATTGTACTGATAAGAATACTTCCTGTTGCCCCAATGGAGAAATGGTCAAAGGATATGAACAGGCAGTTTTCAGATGAAGAAATCAAAGCTATCTATTGCCATATGAAAAAAAAAATGTTCTAAATCACTACTGGTTAGAGAAATTCAAATTAAAACTACTCTGACATACCACCTCACACCTATCAAATTGACTAACATGACAAAAAAGGAAAATAATAAATGTTGGAGAAGCTGTGGGAAGATTGGAACACCAATGCACTGTTGGTGGAGCTGTGAACTGATCCAACCATTGTGGAGAGCAATTTGGAACTATGGCCAAAGGGCTATAAAACTGTGCATACCCTCTGACCCAGCAATACCACTATTAGGTCTTTATCCCAAAAAGATCTTTAAAAAAAATAAAAGGACCCACATGTACAAAAATATTAATAGCTGCTCTTTTGTGGAGGCAAAGAATTGGAAATTGAGGGGATGCCCATCAACTGGGGAATGGCTAAACAAGTTGTGGTGTATGAATGTAATGGAATACTGTTGTGCTATAAGAAATGCTGAGCAAGATGATTTTAGAAAAACCTGGAAAGACTTACATGAATTGATGCTGAGTGGAATGAGCAGAACCAGGAGACCATTGTACACAGAATCAACAATATTGTGTGAGAATCAATTGTGATAGACTTAACTTTTCTCAGCAATACAATGATCCAAGATAATTCCAAAGGGCCCATGATGGAAGATGCTCTCCACATCCAGAAAAAAAGAACTGTGGAATCTGGATGCAGATTGAACCATACTGTTTCTACTCTTTGTCTTTTGTCTTTTTTTCCTTTTTGAGGTTTTTCCCTTTTGTTCTGATTCTTCTTTCACAACATGACTAGTGCAGATATATGCTTAATGTGATTTTACATGTATAACCTATATCGGATTGTTTGCTGTCTTGGGGAGGGGAGAGGAAAGGGAGGAAGGGAAAAAGATTTAGTACTAGAAATATTATTTTTTAAAATGTTGAAAACAGGGGAAACTAGGTGGTACAGTAGATACAGTACCAGCCCTGGCATCAGGAGGACCTGAGTTCAAATCTGGCCTCAGATACTTGACATTTACTAGCAGTGTGACCCTGGGCAAGTCAGTTAACTTCAATTGCCTCACCAAAAAATATGTTTAAAACTATCTCTATATGTAATTAGAAAATAACAAAATACTTTTATGGTAAAAAAGAATACTTCTTGTTGGTTATGATGGTTCAGTTTGAAGCTATGTAACTTGAGAGCAGAAGAACATTTGGGGACAAGTTTTTTAAAAAAGACAAATTATCAAAAGCATTTTTATAAAGAAATGTGACAAGAATTAGAGTTTTTCCCTTTGGAGAAAAGACTTGATGCCTTCTAGAATCAAAGAATTGTAGAGTTAAAAAGGATCACGGATATCATCTGGTCTCATCTAGTTCATTAATTCCCTCAGTAAACTTTCTAACAGACCTTTCTGGAATATCTCCATTCAAGGGTGTGCTGGTAAATGTTTAAAAACCAGTCTCGAGGGCAGCTAGGTGGTGCAGTGGATTAAGCACCAGCCCTGGATTCAAGAAGACCTGAGTTCAAATCCGGCCTCAGACACTTGATACTTACTAGCTGTGTGACCCTGGGGAAGTCACTTAACCCCAATTGCCTCACTAAAAAACAACCAAAAAACCCACCAAAAAACAAAGAAACAAAAAGTCTCCCCAAATGAATAAATAAATAGATGAATGAATGAAATGTACTCATAATACATATTTAAGTTTATTGTGCATCATTAACATTTTTCCATCACTTTTTTTTTAAGTCTAGACAATAAACTAAGCCGTTATTTGTAGCATTTGCCAGTTCCAAAGTGTAAATGCTCACAATGAAAATTTCACAAGTGGCTCCAACACTATTTAAGCTGGCCTCAGCATGCATCTGCCTCCAGTGAAAGGGAACTTTTCACCATTGTAGAGTAGCTCATTCCAGCTCTAATTATTAGGAATGTTAAAGATTGCCATATAGGATTAGTGAACTTTATTCCCATTCTATGTAGAAAATTATTTAAAGAAATTTGTTAAATTTGACACTTCGTGCTTCTTTGCTAAATGTGCTTAGCATAGTGCCCGGAACAGAGTAGGTATTCAAAAGTTTATTTCCTTCCTTCCTATATGGCCAAAAATAGATAAATAGATAGGAAAGAAAGAAGGAAGGAAGGAAGGAAGGAAAGAAGGAAGAAAGAAAGAAAGAAAGAAAGAAAGAAAGAAAGAAAGAAAGAAAGAAAGAAAGAAAGAAAGAAAGAAAGAAAGAAAGAAAGAAAGGAAGGAAGGAAGGAAGGGAGGGCAGAAGGAAGGAAAGGAGGGAGGGAGCCGGGCTATAATAGGGTAAACATAAAGAGGACTATATACAGAGTTGTTAGGCACTAGAATAAATTACTTAAGGAGGAGGTTTATGGAATCTCCTTATTGAAGACTGATAGCATAATTACAGCTTGGTCTGGAATTGCTTAGTTCAGGCTTAACATTTTTTTTAGAAGGAACAAACCTGTTTTCCTGACCACCCACTTCTCTGCATTTAGATTCTTGCTGAAAGCAGTCTGAGCCCAATCAAAGCAGTAGCTCTTATGGAATTAAAGTTCAACTCTTCTTCCCACCTCCCCAGCCCCCCATCTTTTGAAGTACTCTACATCAGAGTTGTCAAACTAGCTGCCCACGGGCCATATGCAGCTCACACACTCTGGAGTGCAGCCTGAACCAGATTAAAATGTAATGGGGAAATGTTTAACAAAAATAAATAAAAGTACAATTCAACATAGATAATGTTAATTTGTGGTTTTCGAAGTCAATTTGTAGCCTGTAGGACTCTGTTTCTATTTGAGTTTGATATCACTGCACTAGATGATAGAGCATTGCAGAAGGATAGATTCTATCTCTTCCTCCAATGCCCTTTCCCTCACCCATTCTCCCCATGAAACGTAGCTTTGCAAAGATTTGACATCTTCAAAATTTGTCACAGGAAGATGTATTATGACCCTTAATCAAGGAGCTCACAAAAGGGAAGCTGGCATTTTTCCTTTCTTGTCCTTTTTCCTATCAAGTCCTTGACACATTCAGAAATGGAGATGCCATTCTGGTTGATGTGTTTCACCTATGTAAAGTTGTGGTTTTATTTTTGCAATTCTACAAATATCTATTAGGGGCTGACTTTGGGTTAAAATTGGTGGGGGGAGGGCAAGTTTAGAGGAAATATTGTCACTACCCTTATGGAGTTTGTAATCTAGTAAAATAATTAGGCCATAATTGCAGATAACTAGCTATGATACAAATATAATAGCTTGTATTTTATATTGTGCTTTATGAGTAGCTAGGTGACACAGAAGATAGAGTGCTGAGCCTGGAGTCAGAAAGACTCATCTTCCTGAGTTAAAATCTGGTCTCAGACACTTATCTGTGTGACCTTGGGCAATGTGTTGTTTAAAATCTAAATTGGGGGTCCTAATCTGCCCCCCCTAGTCATGAGGGGGAAGCTGGCTAAAATCACTGATAAATTCAGCAATAGTTTAAGGCTTTTAAAGATTTATTAAAATATATATTGTAAGTTAGAGCAGAGAGAGAGATTGAGAACAGATTCCTTATAGCATGGAAATCCTAGCTCAGATCTAATTCGGTATAGCCAGAGAGAAAGAAAGCAATTTCCTTTCCTAGCAGCCCAGGTGGAATCTCTCACCACCAAGCCGGTGTCCAAACGACTAAGAGGACCGCCCCACCCCCGCTTCCATCTGCTGCCACGTTCATTTCTCCTCACCAAAAAGAGAGTTCTTCCATGAGTGAGCGTCCACTTCCTAGTTCCTCTCTCCCTCCCCGAAAGGGGAGGTCCTTCAAGCTGGTTGGTTGAGAGTGGTCTCTTGCTGACTTAGTACACCAACATGTCACTCAGGGCTGGCCAGGTGTAGCCTCTATCCAATCATCCTTAAGTAGGTACTTAGTTTCTCATTCTCACCCAATTCAAACAATACTAAATCAATCAGGTGGGACCCCTGGGCATCTTCCAAATTCCATTATTTTATCACAGCAAGTCACTTAACCCTGTTTGCCTCAGTTTCCTCATCTGTCAAATGAGCTGGAGAAGGAAATAGCAAACCACTCCAGTATCTTTCCAAGAAAACCCCAAATGGGGTCATGAAGAGTTGGACAGAACTGAACCAACTGAAGAACAAAGTATTGGGCTTTAAGGCTTGCAAGGACATGCATTATCTCATTTGATTTTCATAACTTTTGATCCAGAAACTCTAGGGGATTGATGCTATTGTTACCTTCATTTCACAGAAGATAAAACTGAGGTAGACAGAGGTTAGGTAACTTGCCTAGGATCACGCAGCTAGTTAGTGTCTGAGGTAGGATATGAACCCTGGTCTTCTTGCTTCCTGGTCCAATGCCGCATCCACTGCACCAATAGTTACAAAATAAAGTTGCCTGTGAGATCCAAGTGGCAAGGATAGATACAATGTTGACTTACAGCAATTTCTTTAGCAGTGTTGCATCTCATAACAATATCCTTATTGTGAAGTGAGAAAGATAATACATGAGACCATCTGTGAAGCATTCCCTGACTATTTTGGACTAAGTTGACAGTTCCTTTCTTTGAATTACTACAACACTTTATCTATCATGGTCAGTTTTGTACTTACTCATACTCTGCTTTAGCTCACTGTGGAACTGTTTCATGTGTGTCTCCACAGTTTTGTCTTCACAAGCAAATTCCTTGAGATTTTTTGGTTGCTCTTCAGTCATTTCAGTCATGTCCAACTCTTCCTTGTTTGGGGTTTTCTTGGCAAAGATACTGGAGTGGTTTGCCATGTCTTTCTCCAGCTCATTTGACAGATGAGGAAACCAAGGCAAACAGGGTTAAGTGACTTGCCCAGGGTCACACAGCTACTACTGTGTCTGAGGCTGAATTTGAACCCAAGTCTTTCTGACGCCAAGTCCAGAGCTCTATCCACTGCACCACTTAGCTGCCACTCCTTGAGATTAGCAGCTCTGAATTAGGATTCTTCTCCTCTCTCCCCTCCTCCCTTCTCTCTGCCTTTCCTTTTCTCTAGCATTCCACCCTTTGTTTCTACCAAGCAACATTTTCTTTTCCACTGTTACTGTAAAAAGAAATCAATACCTTCATAGCTAAAGCAAATTCCATTCCAACTCCCATTGCATGGAAAAAAAGAGGTAAAGTGCTGACAGACACTGTCTCCGAAGTGGATGCTGATCGTGTCTTTGTTCCAGGAGCAAAAGGGGAATAGATTTAACTGGTGAATTGCTGCTCCACAAGGAAGCGAAGTAGACTTGAACTGATCAAAGGTAGACAAAGTGTCTTGAAATAAACAAGACATAAAGGAAACTTTCTCCTGTCCCAAGCTGAGTTTGCTTTCTTTTATTAATAATAATAATAATAATAGCTAATAAAAGCTAGCCTTTATGCAGCACTTTAAGGTTTGCAAAACCCATTCCATGTTACTTATTGGATCCTCACAACAACCCATGTGAGGTAGATGTGATTATTACCTTCATTTTACAAATGTTGAAACTGAGGCACAGAGCAGTTAAATGACTTGCCCAGGGTCACCCTGCTAGTGTCAAAGACACATTTGAATTCAAGTTTTCCTGACACCAAGTCCTACGCTTCATCCACTGTGCCACCTAGCAGCCTAATTTAAGTATGAACAACATTTCAGAAAGATCTGCCACTTATAAAACAACAGCAAAGGAAAACATCTAATTGTACAGAATCCTGAGATTGGACATACATGTCTGTCACTCCAGGTAGATTTTGCTCTCTCTTACCTGTTTCAAGTAGGTTTTTGTTTTGTCTTGTTTTGCAGGGTAATGAGGGTTAAGTGACTTGTCCAGGTTCACACAGCTAGTAAGTATTAAGTGTCTGAGGCCGGATTTGAACTCAGGTCCTTCTGAATCCAGGACCGATGCTTTATCCACTGCACCACCTCACTGCCCCTCAAGTAGGTTTTGAAAGCCAAGCTAGTAGAATTCTCAGCTGCCTATCATCTAAGAAGTAATAGCATTTTCTTAGACCTGTACACACACACACACACACACACACACACACACACACACACACACATCTTTATTTCCTCCAGTGGAGTGAGGTGACTTGTCTTGCCCCCTATGGGGGTGTGCATGTGTACACTCTTGCTTTCAGTTAGGACATGCATTGCTTGAGTATATTTCAACAAAGACTCCAAAAGGCACATAAAGAAGCAACAACAACTAAAAGGCAGAAGAGCTTTCAGTTAATCAACTTCAATCATTGCCAGTCCCATAGAAATGTCAGGCTGAGCAGCCGTGGCTATTGATCAGATAGTTAATCTGGGTCCAAGATGTTTCTTAAAAAATCTTGGGAGAGCTGGGTTGGCTGCCTCTCTTTGGCAATTCCTGCTTTATTCCAGGGCTGCCTGGCTCTCCGACATGAAATTCCCCTCATGCTGTAGACTCCACTGAAAATGCCTCCAGCTCTTTATAGATGAATGGCTGAGAACAAACTTTATTATCATGGCAAATGTCATGGCAGGCATAGGGTGACATTTACTTTGTTTTGGGTACATGGAGGTTAACCTCAGATTCCTCATCTGGAGTTGGATAATGAGATTAAAAAAGTAGGAAGTGATAAAGAGAGAACAGATCAATTGAAAGGTATTCACTCCTCTTCCTAGCCTTTGGTTTTAGAACATTCTGTGCTCCCTTTTTTTTTTCTTGTTTGTGACAGATTTATTATACTGTACTTTTGGTGTTGCAGATCTCTCAATTTAAATGTAAAAAAGCCCCCAAATCAATCCCTTATTATTTAATGTCTACTATGTGCCCAATACTCTGCTGATAATCCCATGTCACTCAAAAAGCAGAGAGCAAAGGGAGACTGAAAATATGCCCTTACTTTCTTTTTTTTTTAAGTGAGGCAATTGGGGTTAAGTGACTTGCCCAGGGTCACACAGCTAGTAAGTGTTAAGTATCTGAGGCCGGATTTGAACTCAGGTACTCCTGACTCCAGGGCTGGTGCTCTATCCACTGCTCCACCTAGCTGCCCCAGTCCTTACTTTTTTGATTCCTGTTATATGTTCTTATGGTCATGATTGTGAAATCTTTTCTTTTTGGGGGGTGGGGGTGGGGCAATGAGGGTTAAATGACTTGCCCAGGGTCTTTATCCACTGCACCACCTAGATGCCCCCATGATTGCGAAATCTTAATACAATTCTTATTAACTCACAGAGAAAAGGGATCCTCCTCCCCCTCCCCCATTCTATACCTAAGCATAAACTCATAGATGGCAGTGAGGGTGGAATTGGGGAGTAGAACCCTTATGGATAACCTGCCTCAGTATCCTGTTTTACCTTGTTTTCTGACACCAGCAGGGAAAGAAACCCTTGGGCTTATTTATCCCCAATGCTTCATGACACTGCTCTGTCCTGCTTCTCCTTCCTATTTAGCTGTTCCCTTCTAGTTTCCTTTGTGGCTCATTATCCATTCCACAGTCCCTTACTGGGAGTGGTCTCCAATCCCTTACTTTTTTCTTTCTATACACTCTTAGTGATATTATCAGCACCTAGGGTTTAATTATCATCTCGATGCCAGTGTAGCAATCCTGAGCTTAATCCCACACCAGTAACTGCTTATTGGGCACTTCAAACTGGATATATTGAAAATATCTCAAACTTAACATGTCTAAAACAGAAATTATCCTTTCCCCCACAAAGCCATCCTTCTACCAAATTTCTTTATTTCTGCTGAAGGCATTTCCAACATCCTAGTCTCTTGGTTTTTTATCCTTCGGTTCTTCCTCAATTCCTCACTCCCATCACTCCACATATACAACCAGTTGTCAAACCTGATCATTTGTACTTGAAAACATCTTTTGCACTTGACTTCTTCTACTCACACAACTACCACCTTAGTTTAGGTCTTCATCACCACTTGGCTACATAATTGCAACAGTTTCCTAATTAGTCTCCCTACCTTAAATCTCTCCCCAATTTAATTTATTTTCTACACTATTGCTTAAGTGATTTTCCTTAACTACATATCTGACCGTATTACTTGCCTTCTCAGTAAATTCCAACAGCTCCCTATGGTCAACAGGATAAAATAAAAATTTCTCCATGTAGCTTTTAAAGACCTTCACAAATTGGCCCAAACCTATCTTTCTACCCTCTTTGTACATTATTCCCCTTCCCATAATCTTCAGTATAGCCAAACTGGTCTTCTCTCTGTTCTTCTCACATTGTAGTCCTTCTCTTTTCTTTACCTATCTGTTCCCTGGGCCTGGAATGTAGTTCATCCCCATCTTCTCTCCTCTTTCTCCTTTTTCAAGATGCAGCTCAGGCACCAACTTCATCATGAAACCATTTCCAAGTCCCTTACATCCTTGTGCCTTTCTTTTCAACTGCCTTATAATGTTTAGCTACTTCATATTTATTGGTATTCATTCTGTATATATTTGTTGTCTTTATCATAGATTATATACTCCTTAGGAATAGGGATTGTTTCATTGCGTTTATATCCTTCACATTTAGCACAATGCTTGAGACATGGTACGTGCTTAACATATTGTTGTTGGGTTGTTTTAGCCACGTCCAACTCTTCATGTCCCTATTTGGGCTTTTCTTGTCAAAGATATTGAAGTGGTTTGCCATTTCCTTTTCCAGATCATTTTACAGATAAGGAACTGAGATGAGCAGGGTTAAGTGACTTTCCCAGGGTCACCTTGTAAGTAAGTAATTGTCTGCTGCCAGATCTGAACTCAGGAAGATGAGTTTTCTTGACCCCAGGCTTGACACTCTAACTACTGTGCCCACCTAGCTGCTTTTTGGTTAATTCATTGACCATATTAACCACTCGATACATACATTTATATATATATATGTGTGTGTGTGTGTGTGTGTGTGTGTATGACATCAAACTATATGGCTCCACTAAAAACAAATTTATAATTGCTCCTTCATATTGTAGAATATTTCTCCAATAATATTAAAATATTATTTAGACTCTAAAATTATTTTTCATCACTTTTTAAAATAATAAACCTTTTATTTATAGTTTTGGGTTCCAATTTTTATCCCTCTTTCCCTCCCTCCCCTCCCCCTCCCTGAGGTGGCAAATAATCAGATATGGGTTATACATGAGCAAATATGTAAAACATTACCATATTTGTTATTTTGTACAAGCAAACTAGATTAAAAGAAAAAATGAAAGAAAGTGAAAAATAGCATGCCTCAGTCTATCCCACCAATATGAGTTCTTTCTTTGGTGGATAGTATGTTTCATCAATAGTCCTTTGGGATTGTCTTGGATTATTGTATTGCTGAGAACAGTTAAGTCATTCACAGTTCTTCATCAAACAATATTGCTGTCTCTGTGCACAATGTTCTTGTGGTTCTGCTCACTTCACAATATATCATTTCATACATGTCTTTCCAGGCCTTTCTGAAATCATCCTGCTTGTCATTTCTTATAGCACAATGATATTCCATCACCATCATTTACCACAGTTTGTTTAGCCATTCCTCAATTGATGGGCATTCCTTTGATTTCCAATTCTTAGCCATCACAAAAAGAGCTGCTATAAACTTTTTTGTACAAATTAGACTCTAAAATTCTTAACATACATTGAGGAAAGATAAAAATGGAAAGTTTTAATTTTGAATCTAGAATTCACATTGAACTAGTAGGTGAAGGTGATACATCCAAATGCCTTGTACTCTTCTAGGTGACACTTTGAAGATAAAATTATCAAAGAAAAAGCTGTGATTAAATATGTTAAGAGATTTGCCAGCATTCTGAGATCAAAGCTGAAAGGGAAAAACATGTTTAAAGCAGCTAATACCCACACAACCTAAGGCTTAATGTATACATTTAGAACTGTAAAATGGATCATAATAGATTTGGAAAATATCCCCTGCAAACCCCATAAAATGTTAATGAAATACAGGGCACATATATTACCCTGAAGCAGCTAAAAGGATTAGTACTTATATACCTAAAAAGGAGGAAGACGAGTGATAGGTGTTTTTTAGAGCACATGATAAACAGATAAAAACCCTACAGAAATATTTTTGAAACATGCAGACATCATTTCACTGAGCAAGAGTAAAAGCTGATAAGAAATACACACTATTGGATTTGTTCATTTTAACTGAAAATATTTTACTTCTGGCCTATGAAATGACCATTATCTCAGGGGCGAATCAGAATGCCTTCCCTGGGAAACTCACAGTTGAATTCAGTCCATAATATGTTGATATAGAAACCTCAAATAAATGACCATGTCATATGGATTTGTTTGTGGGAAAAGAGGATTTCCACTAGTAATTCAGAACCAGGCCATTGGCACTAGAAATTATGAAAGGGATATCCTTAAGGACTCTAAACTTAATGGCCAATGTAGATAATGTGATAGAAAATGGATGATACAACATTGTAGACTATGAAAATTCAATACCTACTGAATGCTTAGCAAGACATGATCAGTAGCTAGAATTATGTATCGGCAACTCCCTATCTTTCATGGACTGATAGATGACAAATCATCATGTTACAAACACAGATCTCAAAACATCCTAGAGAACTCAGTCAAATAAATTACTTGAATTGTAACATTATCCCAGACTGAACTGTCAGTAAGCATTCATTAAGTAACTGTGCTGAGTGCTGGGAATGCAAAGAAAAGCAAAAACACAGTTCCTCCCCTCAAGGAACTCATTGTTGGAAGGCCAAATGTATGTTCGCCTAAAGGACTATTTTATGGAGAACTCACAAGGCAAGTGCTCATACGGAAGTCAGAAGAAGTGATACAAGCACATTCTCAGGGTTTCTCTGAAGAAGCAGAAGTGCAGTAGCTCAAAAGCAACACGAGAGGAACAAATTTAGAGACATCTGCATTCCAAATGTTCATGTGGACTCTTTGTTCCCAACCCCGGTAGAGCCTTCCAAGCTCATACTGGTCCGATCAGCTAGTTGGGATCACTGAACCTTGACCCCCCACATAGCGATGTCATTTTGGTCCTCTTCAAGCATGAAGGACAACCAACTCACCACGTGCTTTACAGTTATGCTGAGTGCTTTATCATGACGATCTCTCGTTTGATCCTCACAACAATCCTAGTAGATTGTTGCTATTATTATCCCCATTATACAAATGAGTAAACTGTAGCAGATAGACTTTAAGTGACTTGCCCTGAATCACCCAACTAGTAAATGTCTGAGGCTGACCTTGACTTCAGATCCTCCTGAACTGAGGTCCAGCGCTATCCACTGCACTACTTGTCTGCCTCTTGAAGGTTTACAAAATTTTTTTATTCACAATATAATTATACCCTTTTCACAAAAGAAGAAATTTAGTCTAAAAGAAATAGAGGCATTTCCCCATGGCCAGGCAGCTAATAAATGTTAAAGCCTGGGGGCAGTGGATAAAGCACAGGCCCTGGATTCAGGAGGACCTGAGTTCAAATCCAGCCTCAGACACTTGACACTTACTGGCTGTGTGACTGACCCTGGGCAAGTCACTTAACCTTCATTGCCCTGCAAAAAAAAAATGTTAAACCCTACATTTGAAGTGGCCTTATGACTAAGACCACTAGTTGTTCCAATCTCATCCATATCTAGCATATCTCCTTGCCCATAAACAATTAGGAAATGTGTGAAAGGAGGGGAAAAAAGGAGAGACAGATGAGTTGAATGGACTTTTATTTTCTTCCTCCTTTACAGCTTCTGACTTCATTAGTTGTCAGGGCAGGAATGGTGCCTATGAAGTGTTCCTGTGGGGAAAAAATAAGCCATTGAAATAACTTTAGCATGTTCCCAACAATCCTACATCTATCTGCCTGCACCAAGTTCCATGGCAGTCCTAGCAACAGCAGCTTCCCTGCTCCCATCATTTCTCTCTTCCCATCATTGCATGAAGTTGGAATGTTCCTGCCCACTGGGGTGGGCTCAATAGGAATTTCTATACAACAACTGAGGGTCAGGGTAGCCATCATAGTGTCAATCTTGGTGGAATTCTATCCTCTAGTTGGCCTTGCAGAACTATGCTATAGCTTCAACTCTGGGATGTGTTCTGACATAATATTCAGTGCTGTCTTTGCTTTTTTGCTCTCCCTGCTATTCCCCAAAGTTTAGATTGGATGACTGCATTTCATTTCTCCCCCAATGCCTAACAACCTCCTTGGTGTGTTGCCTCTATGACATCAACACCACCTTGCTCTGAGCCCGGACTTGCTGCAAACCTTCTTGAGGGAGTCTCTCAAACCTACTGAGATTCACACCTCCTTCTACCATGACAGCTCATTTTCTTTCCTGAACAGTAAGCTTTCACAGAGGTCACTTTAACTCTTCTTGGTGCTTATTATAATGAAGGCAAAGTGGATAAATGGCCAACCAGTGGGGAATTTGCCAGAAAAGCAGTTTGCCCTGACTCACTCTATAGGGTATCGACGAGGGGTGATGTGCAGATAGTTCCCAGTGGAATACCTATTGGGCCTGGCTTCTCAATGAGCTTATAAATAACTATACATGTAGAAATTTAAATATATAATTTTAAGCACACAAAAAGGGAAGATTTGGGGGAAGACTGAAGCAAGTTAAATCCATTTATTAAGGCTTTGATAAATACATTTAAATACATGGGCAATGACTGAACAAACACCTCAAGTCCCCTATGTGTTCCAAGGACTCACTTCTCTTGAAAGCAATGAATAAGTGCATTGTTAGTTTGGCAATCTATTGTGACAGTGGAGAAAAGCAAAGATCAGCAAATATTAAAAGCTCTGGAACAAAGCACTTCAGTTCAAATAAATGTCAAAAAAATTGTTTTAAAAATCACATTTTTAAGTGAATCCCTATTGCCCATCCGCTAAAATTCAAGCTCTTTTGTCTGGCATTCAAGGTCCCAGTATATGCACCATCTTGTATTCACAACCTTCCTTCGCTACTCTGTGCTTTTAGTCTTTCTGGCCACCTCTGTAGATGCTTTGTTCTTTCCTGTCAGTATACTTTATGTAATACTGTTCCCTATCCTTGGAAAGTTTTTCCTACATATTTTGCCCTTTTCCCCTTTAAAGGTTGAATTTTTGCCCAACTTTTCAAGTTTAACTTAAATATACTTTCTCTGGAAAGACTTTGGGGGGGGGACAGGGCAATGAGGGTTAAGTGACTTGCCCAGGGTCACACAGCTGGTAAGTGTCAAGTATCCGAGGTCAGATTTGAACTCAGGTCCTCCTGAATCCAGGATTGGTGCTTTATCCACTGTGCCACCTAGCTGCTCCTGGAAAGACTTCTTTTTAGACTAGTTAGTGATCACCTTTCACTGCTTTGGGTTTTATATAGCCATTTGTTTACATCTCTCTAAAGGTACTTATTATTTTATATTATGGATGTTTATGTGTGGGGAAGTTACCTCTGTCTACAATAGGCTCAGTAGGCTCAGTGAGGGCAAAGACCAGGTCTTATCTAAATTTTGGACAGGAGGTCCTTGAATTCCAAAGGATAATTGGTACTAGGAAAAGGCCATCTAAAGTGAATCCTCTTTAAGGGGTCGTCTTGTCCAATCTCTACATTTTCCTTTTTTTTTGTATTTTTTTCTTTCTTTTTTACCCTTAGTTCTGCATTTTCTGGATAAATAAACTGAGGTCTAGAGAGTTTAATTGACTTTCTTCAGGTCACACAAATAGGGGCAGAGCCCAGATTCAAACCCAGCTTTTCCCACTGCAAATTCAGAGGTATGTTCTGAAGGTGATGTAATTTGGGGGGTATTTAGGGATTGGTTTTCTTTTAAGTATCTAAAGGAAAAGATATAAAGATCTGGGGGGAAAATTGGGAACCTTTTTATTACAAAAAAGCAACCAGTAGAACATGAATAATTACTGGCCCATATGCCTTCTTTTCTATCTATATGCAATTTTTATGAGAATAATCTCCACAGAGGCAAAAAGACAGAAAGCATAGAGAACTAGCCCCAGAGCAAGGATGACCTGAGTTCAGGTTCAGACATTAACATAAACTGATCCTGAACAAATTACCTAACCTCTCATTGCCCCCTAGTAATTCTTTTACAAAGAGTTGCCAATGTGCATTGGTAGAAGAGATTGCTCCACAGGAACTTCCTACATCAATGAAATTACAGATCCAGATAAAAAATAAATCTAGGAGGGCATTCTGCATGAGAGCATCAGAAGAGGGAAGTGATGACATTCCATGATATAATTCTATCATTTCCTAGAAGATATAAAGAAAACAAGATCAATTCAATTCGGTAAACATTTATTAAGCACCTACTGTTTGTCAGGCACTGTGCTAAGAACCAATTATTTTTTCATCATTAAAAATATGATCCATCAGAGATAAATGACACCTTAAACGCTTTGCTCTAATAAGATGTTTCTCATACATATGTCAATCAGCCAGTCACCAAGCATTTATTAATCACCTAAGTTGTTCTAGTTGCATGGTATGATGGATAGAGAACTGGCTTCAGAGCTAGGAAGGCCTGAGTTTAAGTACCATCTCTGACACCTATTAACCATGTGGTCCTGGGCAAGTCATGTAGCCTCTTGGTGATCTTGGCACCTCTTTGGGTATCAGACAAGGTGTTGACTTGCTTTTGTTGAGGGATTTCCCTCATCCAGGAGTTCCTATGTTAGTAAAATCACAGGTCTAGTCCTTATCTTTATTGCTATGTGCTGGCCACTGTGCAGACTGCCAGAGATTTTGCTGTTGTTCAGTCATTTCAGGTGTGTCTGATTCTTCATGACCCCATTTGGGATTTTCCTGGGAAAGATACTAGAGTGGTTTGTCGTTTCCTTCTCCAACTCGTTTTACAGATGAAGAAATAGAAGCAAACAGTTAAGCGACTTGCCCAGGGTCACCCAGCTACTAAGTGTCTGAGGTCAGATTTGAGCTCAGGAAAATGAATCTTCCTGACTCCAGGCCTGGCATGTGATCCACTGTGCCACCTAGGTGCTAGAGATATAAAGATTTTACATTTGAAAGAGAGAGATATAGACATATAAATATACACATTTATATGCATATTATGTAAACATATCTGTATATATGTAGAAATACGTAAACTACATACATATCTGAGATACATGACATTCTAAAGAGGGAAACAAAATATGCACTTATAGGTATATGAAGATATGGAAGCACCTAGGTGGCTTAATGAATAGAATGCTAGGCTTAGAGTCAGGAAGACCTGAGTTCAAATGTGATCTCAGACATTCATTAGCTGTGTGACCCTGGGTAAGTAACTTAACCTCTGTTTGCCTTAATCCACTGGAGCAGTAAATGGCAAACCACTCTAGTATCTTTGCCAAGAAAACCCCATGTGGGGTCATGAAGAGTCAGACATAACTGAATGACTGAACAATAACACCAAATATAAAGTTATATGCCAAGTGAGTACAAGGTAGTTTGGGGAGGGAGGGCACTATCAGTGGGGAAGAATCAGGATGGGCTTCATTTAAATGGTGATGGGGAGTTTAATCTTGCAGGAAACCAGGGATTACAAGAGATCAGATGATCTGTTCTGGGTGTCCTGCATGTCAGTCATTTAACATTCTTTGAAAGATATAACAAGAGGGACAACTTTGTTCCATTTTCCTCTGATTATTAATATTATTAATTAAAATGTTAATCAAATGAATTAATTTAAAATTAATTAAAATATCATTAATATCAAATGAGAAGTAGACATGAGAATGTATGTGTTCATTACTCTCATGGAGTCAGTCCTGCACTTTGCACTGAGTCTGCATTGAAGAGGGGGAGTCTGCATTGATGATGTTCCTATTTGCATTTGCCATTGCATTGATTGGATCAAGGCCCAGAACACTGTAGAACCTCCTGGATGAAACAAAGGAAAGAAAAAATTAAATGAATCAGAAAAAGTATTTCTTAAGTGCTTATACTATGTGTGAGACTCTTTTTAGGCATTGGGAACACAAGTACAAAAAGCAATACGATTCCTGTCTTCAAGGAGCTTACATTCTGATAGAGTAAGACAACACACATAGGAGAATGGTGGCCAGCGTCGGGGCTTTGGTCAGGGAAGACACAGGGATATTGAGTGGCGTCATAAATTGCTGCATCCTTTCTATAAAGGGTAATGTTGTTTTGATTATTGTTCCCAGAGCTAGAGGTGGAAAATGTGAGGTGAAAGGGTGGTACCGGTGTGACATGGTGTAAACATTGCAGGGAAACAGCAGCTGAATGATTTGGATTGGACCAGAAATGCTAGAATCTCACTGATCATAAGCCCAACAGATATCTCAAGCTAGAAGTTCAAGTGCCATGTTAGAGGTGGAGACAGGAGGGAAGGAATATAGTGTGAAGATGGCTGGGGAACTGCAACTGAGGGTCTATGTCAGGTTAGAGAGGGTGAAGTCTCTCCCATCAGAAGCCTATCCTCACCAAGAAAAGCCAAATGAATGAAGACTGATTATTTTCTACAAATGTGAAATACAGTTAGATGGCTGGCCTCTAAAACAGGGATTTTCTTCCTCCCCGGGCAATGAGGGTTAAGTGACTTGCCCAGGGTCACACAGCTAGTAGTATCTGAGGCTGAATTTGAACTCAGGTCCTCCTGAGTAGGTATATTTCAGGGAATCCATGAACTTGGATGGGAAAAAAATCTTTATTTTCAATAACTTCTGACTGAAAATTAGTATTTTCTTCAATTATTAATTAAAAAAATATTCTGAGGAGTCCATAGGTTTCACTAATCTTCCAGAGGGGTCCATGACGTACACAAACAAAAAACAGTTAAGAAATCCGGTTTTAGAATTCACTCATTTGTGCAAAAATCTTTTTTTGTCTTTTTTTCTTTTTTTTTTTCATTTGTGCAAAAATCAAGGATAAACGTTGTCATTGACAATGAGGCAGGCCCAGAATGGAAGAGGATAAAGAGAACAGGCTGGATTGCCTTTAGGAAACTGCAAGTTCTTTTTAATGATCCCAGGCTTCTACTTGAAACAAACGTCCACCTTTTAAATGTCAGTGTCCTTCTGGGCTTGACGTCTGGCTGTGAGTTATAGAAGACTATAATCACTAATGATTTGGAATTGAAAATCACCCCCAAGAGCAATGGAGAAGTACATGATGACTGTGTGGAGGCAGCAGCACATAATGTAGGCAGGGTTATGGAGAAGAAGAAGGAGTGTCCACAAAGAAATATATGATTGGGGGGAAATGAATCAATTATAAAGGAAGAGCAAGGGATCAACATTGGCCAACCTGTGTGCTCCTTTGTTATCGTAGGGGTACCAAGAGATCATAAGGAAGGCCCCAGCATATTGAGCAGACTCCTTAAGCTGAACTGATGGGAGAATATGAACAAAAATCAAGAAGGAGAGGCTGTCATGGAGAACTGGGATCTTCATTGATGGAGGGAATTCCCACATTGATGAGATTTTTAAAAACTCCATTTTGGTATTTAGGCCTTCCTGTAACTCTAACTCATCATTCCTAATTTCTACCCTTCTCCCAATCTAATTCTTTTTTCACATGACAGTTCTTTAGATGTTGGAAGAGAGAAATCCTATACCCATAGCCCACCCAAGTCTTCTCTTCTCCAGGTCAGACAAACTCAATACCTTTGTCTAATCCTCATCTGACGTTATTCTCTCCTTAGTCTGGTCGTCTCTCTCTAGAGGTGCTCAGCTTGTCAAATTCCCCACCCCCACCCAAAATGTGAAGGAACTATTTCGAATTTTAGCTTTCCTTGCTAGCTTCTTCCTCACTGCATTTAACTTCTTTTGCAACATAGTCTCTGTGCATTTCATGCATAAATTTAAGAGTCTCCATCGTGGAGGCTCTTAAATTTATCTAAGGCGACTGGATGGGCACTGGACTTGGAATCAGGAAGATTCATCTTCATGAGTTCAAATCTAGCCTCAGACATAGCTGTGTGACCCTGGGCAAGTCACCTAACTCTGTTTGCCTCAGTTTCCCCATCGGCAAAATGAGCTAGAGAAGTAAATGGCAAACCACCCCAATATCTTTGCCAAGAAAATCCCAAAACAGGGTCACAGAGAGTTGGACACGATTGAAGCGACTAAACAACAACCCCAACATTTGAAACTAATTCCAATTTGCCCAGCTTTGGATCTGGATCAGAACACTAATATAGAAATAACTACGTCTTTGCCATTGCTTTGTGAGTATGCTGTAGAAGAATATCTTTACATTTAAAATAGAAATCCTGAAAAAAATAAGAACTGTAGTTGAACTGAAAGCAAGAGAGGTTGGCTGTGCTGCTAATCTGTCTGACTTTGAGCAACCATCTTAATCCCTCCAGTCTTTTGTTTCCTCACCTGTAAAATGAGGGAGATGTACTCTGTTTTCTCTAAGGTTCTTTCTAGTGCTGATTCTATGATGTAATCGTAGCAGTTGGGGATCAGAAGACATGAATTCCATTCTGGATTGTGCTACAGGCTCTCAGAAAATTGCTGGCTTTCCCCAACTCAATTGCTTACTGTCAGGAAACCAAATTTTTGTGAGGCCTAATTTAATTTCTTTACAACTATAGGTTTAATATGCAAAAGTCCAAAGTTAGAAAGGAGGTAAGGTGTTTTGTTTGTTTTTAATATAAAGGAATTTTTTTATTCTACAAAAAATATTTGCCACTGAGTTCCTGTAAATAATGAGCTCCCCTGATGCATTTTAAGACTATTTGATAGAGAAATTTATTTATATAAAACTTATTGTAGGACAGGGACTTGGGCCTGTGATTCCATCACTATAGGAGTAACTATGTGATACAGTTTTGGATTTAGAATCAGAAAAAGATGCTGTGTTCAAATCCTGCCTTGGATACTTAATAGCCATGTGACCTTGGCCAAGTCACTTAACTCCTCTCAGCCTCAGTTTCCTCTACTGTGCAGTGGGGTTAATCATAGCACCTACCTCTCAGAGTTATGAGGTTCTGATGAGATAATATTTGTAAAACACTTTGTAATCTTACAGGACTATATAAATGCTAACTGTTATTAACATTGTGGGGAACTCCCAGGGAAAGAAATTCCTTCTACTAATGCTGGTTGGCACCTCCTTTAATTTATAGGGTTTCCTAAACCTTAAGTTTGGTGCCTTAGACCTAAAATATTGAGTGGTTATATGACTTGATCCAGGTTACATAACCAGAACGTGTCACAGGCTGTACTTGAATCCAGGACTTCCCGTCCCTGAAGCCGACTCTCTATGCATTGTACCATCCTGTGAAGTCTTCATGAGCCTATTTATTGCATAATTGAGGATATAATTGGATTGAAAAATAAATGGTTTTTTGTGCAATATTATGCGAAGTGTTTGTATCCACAAATAAAAATTATCCAAATTAGAAGGCTATTTAGTTATCTTTTTAACAGCTGTAACTCCTCCCTTGGTTTGACAAGTAATATATTTATCCTAAATTTTCTATTAAAATGTCACCTTATAAAAACCCAGATTTATAAAAGAGAAGTCAGAGAGTGATTAATTCCTTTTACAAAATAGTCAATCATTTGAACAAGTAATTCATTATGAGTCCACTAAGGCACATGTCTTCATCAAGAATTAAAAATGTAATTTTGTTTTTAAAAACATAATTTATAGGATTTTAGGAACACTACTATTATATAAAGAAAGATATGCACATCTGGCTATTCATTCATTCATTCAACAAGCACTTAGTAAGTACCTATGTTCAAGATCTGCCATTATGGTCTTTTTACTATATTTCATTGTTTTGTGGAGATGATCCTGGGGGCTCAAAGACTAATTTAGTTTAACAGAAACTTTGACAAGTGCCACCAAGTAGATTTCTACTAGAATGTGGGCTCTTTATGGAATAAGGACTGTTTGTTTCTTATTGTATCCTCAGAATATGGAAAAATGATCTGCTCCTAAAGGAAGGTGATAATCATTGACTTTTTCTTGAATTACCAACTTGGAGATGCTTCATCTGTGAGTCTAGTGTCTATCATCTGAGGATCAACTTAATAAAATTATTAGAGATTCCTTACTAGAAGTTTGTTCTATAGGTGATACATTTTTTTCTCCCAACCATACCAACCCATGGAGATTATTCAAAAGCTTGTCTTAAAAAATCTGAAGGTTTTGGTGGACTTCAAGGTCAATATTATTAAAGAGTAAATATGGCAACCAGAAACTTAATGTTGTTAGGCTTCATTAAGCATGACCTAATTAAGAGGAAGATAGTGGTCTTCATCTTCAGTCATCTACACTCATGGCTGGTCATTACATCAATCAAATTTCTTAAGTCTTTCAAAGTTTGTTTTTACAGTGTTCTTGCTATAGTAGTAGTTGTACTCCTGGTTCTGCTCACTTTACGCTGCATCAATTCATATAAATCTTCCCAGGTGTCTCTGAAATGGTCACTTTAATGATTTCTTAAAGTGGAATAGTATGTATTTACATTAACATACTATAATTTGTTCAGCCATTCCTTAATTGATGTGTATCCCTTTAAGTTTCCCATTCTTTGCTATTATAAATATAACTTCTATAAATATTTTTGATACAGAGATGATGGACTTAATATATGTCTGACTTGGAATGAATTGGAGAAGTCACATAGACTACCCTTCCATCATCTTAAAATGATAGAGTGGAACGACTTTGGGTCAGTAAAAGTATGCCTTACTTTTCTTCTCACAAGACACTCTATCTTCCATCTACTTGCATTTTCACTTGCTATGTCCCATGCTGAGAACGCTTTCCTTCCTCACCTCTGTCTTCTGATCTCCCTGTCTTCCCTCATTTCTCAGGTAAAATTTCACCTTCTACAAGAAGCCTTTCCTGATATGCCTTAAGATTTGTGCCTTTTCCTCTACTGATTATCTCCAATATATCTTGTAAATATCTTGCTTATACAAAGTTGTTTTTATGTTTCCACCATTAGACTATGAACTTCTTGAGAGCAGGAACTGTCTTGTGTGTTAATTTTATCCCCAGAGCTTAGCACATTGTAAATACTTAACAAAAGCTAGTTGACTATATGACTGACTTCAGTACTTCAACAGATGTGTGATCTCAAGGATGGGTGTTTTTTCCAATAATATGGTTGACAACTCATCCTTGCCTTCTCATGTTATTCTTACCTGTGTCCACCCAGCATGATGGGACCCAACCTCTAGGTCTCTAAACATTACCTTGGTACCAGTGCAATAGTAATAGACCATTTATGTTATCCCTCACTTCTACTACATGACCAACCCATTTCTTTTTCCATTCATATTGCTCTTTGAGGATATCTGTTATGATACCATTTTGTGTATAGTTCATTTTAACCTACCATGTAAAGTCTCCATTGCCTTTTTATGACCTGTAATTATCATTCTTTAAAGATCGTGGTATTCCATGAGTTGTAGGATATACCCTCCTTAGAAGAATATTTGTAGGAAAAGATGAGTTTTTGTTTTAGGCAGAAGCTGGGTATCATTGATAGTGCTGCATGATTTCCTCAATATAAACCAGTCTGCTCTCTCCTCACCCTTTAATTTGAGGCACAAATAATTTTCTATCTGCATTATCTAAAGTACATGTACTGTTGGACCACTTCAGTAAGTTGTCCATCCTACATATCATTATTTGGATGATAAGTCTTCTTCATCCACTTGGTTTTTCCCATCTGAATAGTTAGGTCTTTTAGTCATTCCTATAAAACATATTAGGTATAGATCTAACATTAAGAGACCACTGATAGGCCCTAGGGGTTGAGACAATATGTCTAATATCTTCTCCACAAAGGTTGTCTTCTCTGCTCTTTTGTAGAGCCTCCTCACTTCACACTTGGACTATTACAATAACCTGCTGGTGGATCTGCTTGCCTCATCTCCCCCCCTTTACTGTTGCCAAATTTTTTGTGAACCCCATATTCAGTTATGCAACTCCATATGGGGTTGTGACACATAATTTAGGAAGCTTTGTTCTAAGGAGGCAGCTAGGTGGCACAGTGGATAAAGCACCGGCCCTGGATTCAGGAGACCTTAAGTTCAAATCCAGCCTCAGACACTTGACAGTTACTAGCTGCATAACCCTGGGCAAGTCACTTAACTCACATTGCTCTGCAGCAGCAGCAGCAGCAGCAGCAGCAGCAGCAGCAGCAGCAGCAGAAGAAGAAGAAGAAGAAGAAGAAGAAGAAGAAGAAGAAGAAGAAGCAGCAGCTTTGTTCTAGAGGAAGTCTTTCCCAATCCCTCTTAATTCTAGTGCCTTACTCCTCTTAATTATTGTCAATTTATCTTGCACATAGCTTGTTTGGACATATTTGTTTCCTCATTGCGCCCCCCCCTCCCCGCCCCCATTTGATTATGAGTTCCTTGAAGATCAAGGACTGTCTTTTGCCTCTTTTTCTATCCTCAGGGCTTAGCACAATGCCTAGAACATAATAAGTACTCATTAAATATTTATTGACAGAGTGCCAGAGTAGACCCATGCATGTGACCTCGACCAGGTCTAATCCTGGAAACACTGACCTCTAATAATCAGTGTTTGCTTCCCTATTCTCACACCTTTGGCTTTGCTGAATCCCCTACCTGAAGGTAGTCAGGCAAGATTTACTCAAGGCTTAGGTCTTTGTTCATATAAAAGGTACTCAGTGAATCAGATAGGACTAGGGATCTGGAAGGAGAGGGGAGTGGTGGTATTTATTTCATATATACAAAATAAATGCAAAAAGATAACAAAGACTCACAGAGCACATTAGCTAGGTTTAGGCAATCAGTCACCTATAATACTGTTTAGTATTTATTTATATTTATATAACCTATAAATATTATTTAGTTCACTGCCAAGCAGTGAAGTCAGAAAGATTATTGAATAGGCAATTTGAACACGTTTTGCCTCATTTCTTCAATGGTCAAACAGCTCTTGGACTTTCAGTTCAGATCGAGTGAAGAAAATCCCCTTCTTCTCAGTGAACTCCACTTAATGGAACCAGGGCCTGTAGAATTTATAAGGCCACCTCCAATACTAGACAAGTTCATTTTTAAAAATTATTTTTTATTTATTTCATAAAATATTTCCAAATTGCACTTAAAACATTTTCATACTCTTTTAAAAAGGAATTTTGAGTCCCAGATTCTCTCCATCCAACTCCTTCCCCTTGAAAAGGCAAGCAATATGATGTGGATTATACATGTGAATAGAGAAGTTCATCCTGAGAATGATCTGTCACCTACACAAGAAAGGAAACACAAAGAGGAACAAGTAGCCAGGGGCCCATAAAAATAACCTACCTGAGTAGTTCATTTCTATGTAGGAGTGGGCATGATATAAAGGATGAGAGAGATGTCAATGTACTTTCCTCTTTTTATTGGAAGTCCAGTGATTGATACACAGAGGAATCAAGGAAAGTATGAGCTGGAAACCTTGTCTTCTTAGTGACTCGTGTGTCATCCTCACTGTCACTGGGAAGTTGGGAGAAGAGGAACAAAGGACATCCTCTCCAAGGGTTTGCTTCATCTCAAAATGTTAAGACCCCAAGTCCTGTGTCACGCAATGTGATCTAAGGAAGCAGGAAGGTCAGCACCAAGCAAAACCTATTCAATTCCTATTACATCAATATTTTAGGTTCTTTTCTATTTTAATAATTGGTAAAAGGAGTTTACAATAAATGTGTGCACTGGGGCAGCTAGGTGGTGCAGTGGATAGAGCAACGTTCCTGGAGTCAGGAGGACCTGAGTTCAAATTTGGCCTCAGACACTTGACACTTATTAGCTATGTGACCCTGGGCAAGTCACTTAACCCCAATTGCCTCACCCCCTCCCAAAAAATAATAATAATTAAAAAATTAAAAAATAAATGCATGCACCATCATTTATAATCACTTTTCTCTTCATTGTTATGTGTATTATTTGACTTTATTCTGTCCTTGTTCATGAGTTTGATCATTTGTAGATGAAGATAAGAAATAAAATGTATTAAAAGGGGAAAAAAGAAATTATACATTTTTCCCTGGAAATTGAGATGGGAGAGATCACATTTATTTTTATGGAGGACTTATTTTTGTTTGTGTATGTTTGTTTGTTTTTACAGGGCGATGAGGATCAAGTGACTTTTCTAGGGTTACATAGCTAGTAAGTGTCAAGTGTCTGAGGCCGGATTTGAACTCAGGTCCTCCTGAATCCAGGGCTTGTGCTTTATCCACTACACCACCTAGCTGCCCTGAGGACTTGTTTTTATAAAGGATGTTGCTATAAGGCCTGACCTAATTTAAAGAAAGGTGGATGGATTTCAATAAACAGAGATGGACATATAGAAGCTTTCAAGCATGGCAGTTTATGTTAGAGAAGGCATTGCAATGGAAGAGTGATAGATGAAAATGGGGACTAGTGAAAAGGCCATTTAGGCTAAAACAAGTATATAGAGGACAGTAATGAGAACTAAAGCTGGAAAGGGAGATTGGAGCCAAATTCAGGAGAGCTTTAAATGCCAAGAGCAGGAATTTATACTTTATTTGGCAGGCATTGAGGTTTTTGAATTAATGAGTAATGTGATCAGGGATGGTGCCTTAGGAAGTTTAAGGCAACAGTTGGAAACTCTAGGAAGGGGATTGACTGGATGCTGGAAGACCAATGTATGCTATTCCAGTTATGTAAAGGAGAAGAGGTGAGGGCTTGAATGTACATGGTTTCAAGGAGGTGGAGTGAAGGTTGTTAGGGATGTCAGAGGTAAAAGTGACAGGACTTAGAAGTCAAACAAGAAGGCTTTGATGACTGTCATACCTTCATCACAATGCCTCCTGAGTTTTAAAAGCCAGAGCTTTTAACTATTTGATAGTGACCAGTGGCTGGGAGAATAGTAGTACCATCAGATGAGATAGAAAGCTTTGAAAGGTTGAATTTGAGGTGCCAAAGTGATTGATATCCAGAGGGCAATATCTGATAGGAAGCTGAAAAGAGACAGATGAAAGCATTCACAATAAATGGTCATCATTAGAACTGTACCAACATAAAATGCTTTTCTCCAGAATAATGTTAGTTTTTGACTATAATAATTTTTCTTGGGGGCAGCTAGGTGGCGCAGTGGATAAAGCACTGGCCTTGGATTCAGGAGGACCTGAGTTCAAATCCAGCCTCAGACACTTGACACTTAACTAGCTGTGTGACCCTGGATAAGTCACTTAACCCTCATTGCCCTGCCTCCCCCCAAAAAAATAATTTTTCTTAAAATAACAACTTAGAGAGTCTAGATAATTTTTTTTCCATTGCTCTATACCATGTTGAAAAGTGCCCAAAGTTCAGTGCAATTGACATTGTATGGAAAGACCTGAAAGTGCTACCCTTGGATTCTAGTTCCTCCCCATTTTTCTCTTCCAAAGCAACCCCAAATATAGACTAAATGGAGAAGAGAAGGGGATTCAGAAGACAGGGTCCATCCCCAAATAGTTGAAAACAGTCATAGTCATCATTACAAGCCTTCATCATGTAAAGAATTAATTGTTATTTGAGGTTTTTATGACCCCCATCTTTTGGCTAGAATTTAAAAAACACGGTGCCTCTGCAAACAGCATGGTGCTCCACCCACTGGTTGTAGCCATCGCCATGGCACTGGCACCTCACATCATTACCACTCGCCGACACCTACATAGGCCTGGCAAAATTATAATGACTGGAAGCCTAGTGAGGGTAGTCAAGTGACTGTCAGAGCGGCCAGCCAATTGGCTTGGGGCTGTGGGTGGTCAGCCTGAGGTCTGCTGGGAAGAAGGGAGGTTTTTCACCATTCTAGCTTGAAGCTGGAAGGTGACAGGACACTGCTGTGTGTTCTCAACTGATTCCTGGGCAGTGGTGTTGTTTAGGTTGTATTATTTCCCTTTCCCCATTTTATTTCCTTTCCTTAATTCTACTGGTCCTGTTTGTGTGTTTATAAGTTCGTTCTTGTTAAATAAATCCTGCTCTGTTTTGAGGGAGGCTGCCAGTCTCCTTCCTTGCCCCAATATTGAGGTGAGCCACCTAGCTAACATTCCCCAATTAAAATTGGTCCCTACAATCAATAATATTTTTTAAAACCCTCCATTTTGCTAGCTCCCTATGTACTGAGTGAGGGGGATTGAGTTATGACCACTGAGGTTCATTCCTTCCAGGTAAAAATCTCCTCAAGAGTTCAGATATCCTTATTAGCTGTCAACCAGCAGTCACACAGAGGACAAGCAAGCCAGCCTAGTTAAAGCGGAGAAGGGCCCTAAGAGGGAGAGAAAGTAGATAGCATCTTCTGGGGAAGTCAAACCATTACCACCACCTTGACCACCATTTCCCCTTGGGTCCTGATGGAGACAGCCCGGGATCCTGAACCCAAGAGACTTTGGAGTGCTCAGCCCTCATGGTGGGAAGCAACCCCTCTGGAGATGCAGGCTGGCAACTGCTCCTGCAGGTGCTACGGATTCCACTACTCAAGACCTAGAAAAGAAAGTTCTTTGTCACTAAAGTCCTTGTTACTGTCAAATAGTTCAACATCACAGATTGATATGATTTTGCTAGGGTGAATGACATTAAAGAAGAGACGTTACCATCTGTTTTGCTGTACCCTAAGGGCCATGGGACTTTTCCATCTGACTTGAAGCTGAAACCTTCCATATGTCTTGTCTACCCCATTAGAATAAATACCCTCCTTGAAAGCAGGGACTGTCTAATTTTTGTCTGTATTCCTGGCACTTAGCACAGTTCTTGGGATATAGTAAGCATTTAAGAAATGCTTTATTTATTCATTCAAACTCTGATATTTTGATTCTACAGTTCTATGAATGAGATACTGACCCACTCTGGACTCCAAATGTTTATAACAGAATTAGACATTGATTGAATGCTCTTCCTCTGGATTTCCTAAGAGTGAAGTCTTCTTTGACACCGTGAGCCATGAGTCATTGGAAGTTCCAGGGAAAAGCTAATTTTGTCTGACTTCAAAAGGAAACATCAAGAAAAGGTTTTCTCCCCTTCCAGGTACTGAACAGAGAGATTTTCTAGACTACTGTTACCCTGTGTGGGGTTAATCAAGAGCCTTATGATTCCTTAGTAATAATATTTAAATGCTAATACTTAAATTATATGCATCAAACTCTGTCTTTTAAAGCTAGGGAGGCACCGTGATAAGGATTTGACAATGACTATTCTTATTCCCTAGCTGTAAGAGGTTTGGAGAGCTAGAGCAAGAATGAAAGAGAGAGAGAGAGAGAGAGAGAGAGAGAGAGAGAGAGAGAGAGAGAGAGAGAGCAAGAGAGCAAGAGAGTGAGAGAGAATGAGAGAGCAAGAGAGACAGCAAGATAGGGCAAAAGAGCAAGTTAGAGAGCGGGGAGAGGGGGGAGTAGAGAGAGGAGAGGGAACACAATTCAGAAATTTTCTTTAGTTTCCTCAATGATGGTAGTAGGAAGGGTGGGTTGGAATTGTCTAGATTTTAAGTCAGCTCTTTCCTCGGGAAGGAAATATTTTTATCCCTCTCATCTTTACCCTCCCATACCATAGCTTATTCAATTCAACAAACACATTCAAGTGTTCAACCTGAGCAAGGTACTTCAGTTCTTACCTAGCCCTTTAATCATTGACTGGGAATTGCCTCAGACACTCAGATCTGGGAAAGACTTTAGTTTTAAAAGGCCAAGATCACCTACTGCATCCTGGGCCACCACCAGTCATCTTGACTTTTGTCTTGCCCCTGGACTCCAATGACTGGGAGAGTGAGGCTTATGACTGTGCAGCTCTGCCTCACTTATGTCCAATTCACAAGCAAGTCAAGACATCATGCTCATGATCATGTCATTGATCCTCTTCAAGAACAAAGGACAAACAACAACAATGAGGCATGGAGATATAAAGAGGAAGAAACAACATTGTCCCTGCCCTCAAAGAGTTTGTAATCTACTAGGGAGAATATAACATTTACAAGTAAGTACAACATAATGTAGCATTAAAGTGATAGGGACAAATAAGAGATGTAAAGGTCACCAGGAAAATGTGAAAAAGGAGAGGTCACTTTGAGCAGGAAAATTAGAGGAAGTGGCAAATAAGTTAGTCTGTGAAGGAAAAGGATTTCAACAGGCAAGTATGAGGAAGAAATCCACTCCAGACATGTAAGAATACAAAAAGGTGGGAGAGGAGAGGGTGAGATCAGTGGATATCTAGTACTCCAGTTTGGCTGAGACACCACATCCATGAAGGGTGGTAAAGTGAAATATAGTTGGAAAGATAGGTAAGAGTCTAGTATTGGAGGGTCTGAAATATGCTTTAAGGGATGGAACAAGAATTTATGAAGTGCCTGCTATATGCAACCATTATGCTAAGCACTTTACAAATATCTCATTTGCTTAATAAATGTTTATTGATTGATCCTCAGAACAACCTTCTAAGATGGGTGCTATTATCATGCCCATTTTACAATTGAGGCAGGTGAGACAGACAGCCATTAAGTGATTGCCTAGGGTCACACAGCTAGTAGGGTAGTAAGTGTCTAAGGCTGGATTTGAACTCAGGGTAGTCTTCCGGACTCCAGGTCCAGCACTCTATCCTGCTGCACTGTAAAGTGAAAGATATTTTCAGATTTGCCAGAAGAGACTAAACTGTTAGATGGATTTTCCCTGTTAGGAGGGACCATTCCCTAGTGTGACCCCTGGGTGTCTCTAGTTCATGAATGTAAACTGCAGCTGTGTTTTAATATCAGAAATAGTACAGGTTCCTTCAGCCAGGGCAGCAAGCATTGAAGAACAAGAACTATTAATAGCAAGTTCCCATAAAGCGCTTTAATGTTTGCAAAGCTTTGCAAACACATAATATTTATATGTGTATATTTGCAAATATGTATATATAAAGAATTGTAGTTGTATGTATATACATAATACATTCTATGATTATGTATATGTATATACATATGGGACTGCTGGGTGGTACAGGGGATAGAGTAAGAAAGGCTTTACACTCTTACCAGCTTTATAACTCTGAGCAAGTCACTTAACCCTGTTTACCTCAGTTTCCTCATCTGTAAAATGAGCTGGAGAAGGAAATGGCAAAACTACTCCAGTGTCTTTGCCCAAAATAACCCAAATAGGGTCATGAAGAGTCAGACAGGATTGAAATGACTGAACAACAACATAAACATATATATGCATACATGCATACATACATATATGGTTATTGTAGGGATCAGATGATATCACAACAACCCTTCAAGGCAGGTGCTATTATTATCCCCATTTTGCAGATAAGAAAACTGAGAATAAGAGAGGTTAAGTGGCATGCCAAGATCATATAGTAAGTGTCTGAGGTAGGGTTTGAGTCCTGGTCTTCCTGATGTCAAGTCCTACTCTCTGTTCATCAGGCCACCCAGATGCCTACATGCTGTAGAGGCTCAAATGCAGACTTATTTGAGTTACCGCTACCTTATTTGTGTGTGTGTGTGTGTGTGTGTGTGTGTGTGTGTGTGGCAACTAGGTGGCACAGTGAATAGAGCACTGACCCTGGAGTCAGAAGGACCTGAGTTCAAATCTTACCTCAGAAACTTACTAGCTGTGTGACCCTGGGCAAGTCACTTAACCCAAATTACTTTAAACATCCTGGGCCATCTGCAGTCCTCCTGAAATATATCTTGCCACTGGCTCTGGAGGAGAGAATGAAGTTGGTGACCTTGTACAGCCTTGCCTCACTTAAATCCAATTCATTGCAAGTCATGACATTACCCTGTTGTCATGTTTCTCTTCAAAAACAAAGGACAAATAATAACAACAAAAAACAACGCTGTCAGGTATAATAAAAATGGCTTTCATAAGTCTGTAGGTTGCAGTGGGGTACACCAGAGTACCTCTCACACATGCATAGCACATGGGCAATTCCCCAGACAGGAGGCATGCTGGATGGTGGGAAAGGCTCTCTGTTTTGGCCAACTGTTTCACAGTTTCAGCCTCAAATTCCTTCCACAGTCTCAGTTTGTGCTCCAATCCCCACATCACCAACCAAATTACTGAGCACTTCAGTCTGGGTCGGGGCTGCTTCTGCCTTCTCCTGTTTAAGGGAATTAATCATAAGCTTCATGGTATAACTAGATGAAGATCTTTTCTTTTCAGACAATTTAAGAGACAGGTAAAGTACCCCTAGAGGGAAAATAATTTTTTAGGCTTTAAAGTTCATTGTATGAGCTTCGTGTCCATATCTGTAAAATGGAGAACGTGAGACTCATGCTATTAATTTCCCAGGGTTGCCATGAAGAAAGCATTTTATAATCTGTAAAGCATTACATAAATGTCAGTTATCATGTTTATGATTCTGTAAAGTTTTATTAAAAATTACTACAGGACCATTATGGTGGGGTGAGAATAGTAAAAAGCTTAGTACAATCAATAAAAATTAGGAATGGCTATCTCTCCAAGAGAAATAACATTTGAGTTAGGCAAATGATTGCTGGGATTGCTGTGACATTGATTCTTCCAAATTTTTTCATTTTGATTTATTTTTAACACAGTGTAGTCATTGTGAGTCACATTTAGTGATTTAACAACTGTTTTCTTCTTGAAATATATGATTTATATAAAATTATTATTATACTTTTTATAGAGAATTTCATTACTTTCAGAAGCAAAAATGTTTTTTGAAGAAAATATACCTATGATGTTATAATAAAAATCTATAGGATAATTGAACTTAACAGAATTTGGAATATAGAATGCTTGTATAGAGAGAACTGGGTACGGATAAAGATTGAGTTTGTTACCTATTCTGCTATTATCTACTTTTGAGACCTTAAATAACCTTAAAATTATTTAGCTTCTCTAGCTAGGGCTCAATTGCCTAATCTCTTAAATGAAGCCTTTCAACTATATGATGAGAAAACCAAAGCCCAGAAAGTTTTAATATTATGGATAACAATTTCTAAGGACAGTTGGGTAAATAAAGTAACTAAAATGTTTATACTCTTTGCCCCAGAGATTCCACTGCTAGGTTTATGCTTCAAGGAGGCAATTGATAAGAAGAAAGTCATTCACCAAAATATTTATAGTAGCACTTCTTATGGTAGCAAAGGATGAGAAACAAAATAGATGCCCATCCTTTGGTGATTGGCTAAGCAGATTATGTTACATGAATGTAATGGAATATTACTGGTGATATTAAAAAAGATAGGAATAAATTTTATTTTAAAAAAACAATGAAAAAAATTAGACAAATTTAAATTTTTTTTTTAAATGAAACAGTCTTTTTGGTTCCTACTACCTCTAAAAAGTGTGATCTTGGGATAATTAACTTTTCATACTTTTTATTGGTAGCTGTAGCCAGAGAATTCACAACCTAAAATTCAGTATTTGATTAACAGTAATACTAATACTAAAGTTAGCATTTATGTAGCACTTGAGGGATTACAGAACACTTTAAAAATAATATCTCAAGGGGCAGCTAGCTGGTGCAGTGGATAAAGTACCGGCCCTGGATTCGGGAGTACCTGAGTTCAAATCCAGCCTCAGACACTTGACACTTACTACATGTGTGACCCTGGGCAAGCCACTTAACCCTCATTGCCCCTCTCCCCCCACAAAAATCTCATCTCATCCTCACAATGATGTGTATAAATGTGGTTATTATTCTATTATATTAATATATCTACATCATATTATATTAATATTATAATATCACATATTAATATTTAACATAATTCTATTTTACAATATGATTCTAATACAATTATATATATATGTTATCATCCTCATTTTACAGATGACAAAACTGATCAGAGAGAGGTTAAGTGATTTGCCCAAGGTCACTGAGTTAGTAAAGAGCCTGAGGAAGGATTTGAACTGTGGTCTTTCTGATTCCAGGTCCAGCACTCTATCTATTTTGCCACCTAGCTGCCCCAGTAAATTTGCTACTTAATGAGTTTAGTCATCAGATATCAGTTCTTGATTAGGAACATTCTCTGAATCTTTCCAGCTTAGCAGATCTAACTAGAATTGAACTGTCATTGACATGACATTTCCTTCTCCAGATCATTTTGTAGATAAGGAAACAGACAAATAGGGTTAAGTGACTTTCCCAGGGTCACAAGAGGAGAACTTTTATGGCTACCAAGGCTGATTTGAGGGGGGGAATTAAATTTTAAAATAGCCAAGAAGCTAGCTGGGTGGCACAGAAGAGAGAGTGCCAGGTCTAAAGTCAGGAAGAGCTGAGTTCAAATCTGGTCTCAGACACTTAGTAGCCTTATGACCCTGGGAAAGTCACTTAACCCCATTTGACTCAGTTTCCTTATCTATAAAATGAGCTGGAGAAAGAAATGGCAAACTACTGTAGGGTTGTGACAAAAACCCTAAACTGGGTCGTGAAGAGTCAGACACGGCTGAACAACAACAAAAAACAGCCAACCAAGAGCGTTTTTTTTTTTTTGTTTTTTTTTTTTTTGCTAGGCAGTTGAGGTTAAGTGACTTGCCCAGGATCACACAGCTAGTAAGTGTCAAGTGTCTGAGGTCAGATTTGAATTCAAGTCCTCCTGACTCCAGGGCCAGTGCTTTAGCCACTGTACCACCTAGCTGTCCCCATTATAGCACTTTTACATACAATATTAGAAGTCCCAGGGGCAGCTAGGTGGCGCAGTGGATAAAGCACTGGCCCTGGATTCAGGAGTACCTGAGTTCAAATCCGGCCTCAGACACTTACTAGCTGTGTGACTCTGGGTAAGTCACTTAACCCCCATTGCCCTGCAAAATAAAAAAAAAAAAGTCCCTTCCCAATTAGAAAGGTCAAGAAATCATTCATATTGAGAGAGAAAAATAATATGTTCAATCAATTAATATAGTCAACAAGCATTTATTAAGCTTGTTTCACCAGACAGCATACTCTGCAATGGGGATACAGAGTCAGAAAGAGTCTATCAAGGGGTTTACATAACTCAGCAGGAAGATGGCACAAACACAGATAAGTATACACAAAATAAATACAAAGTACTTTTTGGGAGAAGGCACTAGCAGTTGGAGGGTATCAGCAGGGGAAAGAGTACTATGATTCGGGAAGATTAGAGTTCAGCTCTGACCTCAGACATCTACTGGCTCTGTGACCCTGGGCAAATCACTTTACCCCTGCTACCTCAGTTTCTTCATCTGTAAAGTGGGAATAATTGTGGCACCTACCTCACAGGACTATTGTAAGACTAAAATGAGATAATAAAATAGGAAAAGCTCTTTGCATACCTTAGAGTGCTATGTACATGTTGACTACTGGATGTTTGATAGACAATAGAGGTCTGTGAATGTGTGTGTGTTTTTAGTGGCTCTACCTGATAGATGGCTCCCTTCTACAGCATTCCCAATAAGTGATCATACGGCTTCTTCATCAGCACATCTGGTGTTTATGCAAACAGATACATTCTTTGGGAAGCATATGGATGCTCTCGGGCAGGGTCCTTAAGAAGTAGGATGAGGATTCCTGCTCCCTCATTAATAGCAGAAAGATGATTTGTGCCCACTACCACACTCTGATTGTTATGGCAAACACAAGGGAAAAGAAAAATGACCTGTGTTTTTAGCAGCATGACAAACATACTCAGTAATTGTGGCTCATTGATGTTGTTTTAAATATGATTCATGAAATCCCTGGAAGCTGCTTTTTAGGACTGACAGAATATCATTGAGTGGTTTTTCCTGAAAAGCAAAGAGCTGGTTGCATAACATCCACTCTTCTTTGGAACTCCTACCCTGGGGGCTCTGCCATCTTGATTGGTGACAATGCAAACAAGCCCTTCAGTCCATTAAATGTAGCTTAGCCCTCATTCCAGGCCATGCTTCCCTTTCACATCCTGTCCCGCTGTCCACCTGAAACATCTTGCTATATGACTGTCGCTCTACATGTACCTCTTACTTATTTCCTGTTCTCCTTCATCTCTTAAACTCTCTTGCTCTAAGCACATTAGCCCAAACCAAAAGCACCATTGTTTCTGGAGAAATGGTATATTGATTGCTGTATATACCAACTCAAGATCCATTTGTCTCCCTAAGCCAAAAATCCTTTCCCTTATTGTTGTTGATGTTTGTCCTTCATACACAAAAAGGACCAACAACATCATGATATTGGGGTCAGGGTCTAATGTGTTCAACTGTGGCTGATCAGTCCTACATAAGCTTTACTACAGGTCAGGCACAAAAAAGTCCATTTGAACATGTTGGGTGGAGATGTCTATAGACTTGCACATCTCACATTTGCTTTGTGCTATTGCTGTTCTGTTGTGTTCACAGAGGATGGCACCTTCTTTGATGTGAGCACACTGTGCTGGGCAGTCCTGGGCCAGCCTCTCCCTTCCCTTACTGCCACTCAAAAAAACATGCATTGTTTTCCCCCATTAGAATGGAACTTCCTTGAAGGCAAGCCCCATCTCTTCTCTTATTCTGGAATCTTCAGGTCTTAGCATAGTACCTGGAATATAAAAAGTGCATAATAAATGCTCATTCAGAATTGATTGATGAGGATTGATTGAATGGTACTCACTTTGCTGGGTTATTATGAAGAAAATTCTTTGTCAGGTATCAGGTACTATATAAATGTTATCTATTACCGTTGGTGCAAGAATCAACCTCATGGATTTATTGTAAGGAAATCTCTCTTTAAAGTACTATATAGGGCAGCTAGGTGGCACAGTAGATAAAGCACCGGCCCTGGATTCAAGAGGACCTTAGTTCAAATCTGGCCTCAGACCCTTGATACTTACTAGCTGTGTGACTCTAGGCAAGCCACTTAACCCTCATTCCCCCAACAAAAAAAACAAACAAACAATAAAGTACTATATAAATATAGATTACTATTTAAAAAATGATGAGCAGGATGCTACCAGAAAAACCTGGAGGGACTTACATGAGCTGATGCAAAGTGAAATGTACTCTATACAAAGTAACAGCAATATTGTAAGATGATCAGCTGTGAATGACAGTCATTTTCAACAATACAGTGGTCCAAGAGAACTCTAAAGGACTTATGAAAAATGCAGTCCAAATACAGAGAAAGAACTGATGGTATTTGAATACAGATTGAAGCAAAAAAATTTTTTTTAATTCTCATTCATTCTAATACACTCTATTAGTCTCACAGTAATCTACTTTATTTTACAGATGCAGAAACTAAAGTGCAATTTTTTAAAAAAGTAAATTTATTTTATATAATTGGAGGAACCAAGGAAAAGACCACAAGTGTTTAGTTTTAAACAAGTAGATGATCTGGCATTGTACTTTTTACAGATAAACAAGATAAAACTTCAAAGAAAATTATTGTCATTATTATTAGTGTTAATAATGCTATCATTACTAATAGCATATTATGTTTGTGGTGCTTTACAATTTTCAAAATACATTATCTTGGGGCAGCTAGGTGGCGCAGTGGATAGAGCACTGGCCCTGGATTCAGGAGGACCTGAGTTCAAATCTGGTCTCAGACCCTTTATACACTTACTAGCTGTGTTACCCTGGGCAAGTCACTTAACCCTAATTGCCTCACAAAAAAATACATTATCTTATGTCCTTCTTAAAACAGTGTGCTATGAAATTGATTTTTTATTCCATAGGCAAGTGTAGTAAAGTTTTTTTTTAATTAGTATTCATGTTATCTATGGATTGAACAGAAATCAAACAATTTAGGAACATTTAGTCTAAGGATAAGCATTTGTGCAATAACCATTGCTAAAAAATACTCTATTTATTTTATTCCTTATCTATGGAAACTGAGGATCAGAATGTCTAAGTAATTTGTCTTAGGTTGTATGGCCAGTGAAGAGAGAATTCAGGATCTCCTGACTCCCAGTTTATTGCATTAATGATTTGTTGGCATTTTGAAACATCATTTTTATCGTATCATTCCACAATTTGGAAGTTCAAAGAAGTTTTATTTTAATGTTATATTGATGCTTTTTGCATAATCACTAAGCAATAGCACACAACTCCCACTCTACCTCTGTACCCCTTAACCCCAACACTTCCTTGAAAAAAAGAAAAGTAGGTGAACAAAACCAATGGGTCCAATGACTATAAATGGCAATGTATGTAGCAGTTCACATTTGCAGTACACCACCACCCTATCAAATGAGCAGTAAGCAGATTATGTAAACCACTAGAGAGAAACTTCAGAGAGGCATACCAATATCTTTCCTCCCTCCTTATTTTCCTCATTCCTTAAAGTTTTTTAAATGTCTGGATCTTTTCTAAGGCACCTCCCTTCTTGGGTTTAAAGAACCATTGAATGCCAAAGCTTAAAGGGACTTTATAATTTATCTAGTTAAGCTGTACTTGTTTAGTTCTGCCAAATCATTTTATTCAATTTATTCAAGACCCTAACTCATATTTACTTGAATGAGAATGCTAGAATCTTAGAATTCATGGGAAGGAGAGACCCCCTTCTTGTGGTCAGGGAATGGTCCTCGGAGAATGTGGGTATTGAATTGGACTTGAAAGAATTGGTAGAATTCAGATATATAGAGAAGAGTCTTTATGGATAGAAATTCATGGGTTTCAGTTTTTCTTTTCAAAGATAGGATTAGTGTCAGAAGACCTGGGTTCCAATTCTGGCTCAGTCACTTACTAACTGTGTGACTTAGGGCAAGTCACTTGGTTTCAGTATCCTCATCAGTAAAATGATGTTGTTGGACTATATAACATTGAACATCACTTACAGCTCTATCCCTCTGGTCCTATGATTATAAAAAGGATTTGAGGGTAAATTGTGGCATATTGGCTACTTTAGATCAGAAAGTGAAATGACTTCAGGAGTTAGGAGGGAGAAGATTTTCCTACTTCAAAGTGACTTAAATTATTCAACAATTTTCTCTTTGAGAATAAAACAACCATCCAGTTGTCCAAAAATTATGTCCTTTAAAAAAACAACTATCTTCGGTTCTTTTGCTCTCCACTGTTGTTGTGTACCTGTTTTGCCTGTCTCATTATTCCATAAAACTTTTATCATAAGAGTTTCCTTGCCATATCAATAGATAAATGGTTAAAAGATATGGACAGTTTTCAAAAGAAGAAATGTAACCTGTCAAAAACCATATAAAAATATTCCAAATCAGTAACAATTAGAGAAATACAAATAAAACCAGCCATGAGGATTCACCTTTTACCCACCACTCTCTCCCTCTCTCCCTCTCCCTCTCTCCACTTAGGGACCCATCTATTCCCATCCCATACTAATGGTTTTAGACTAGGTCCAATTCTGGGGGAGACTGACCTCTAAAGAGAGAGTCAGGCTCCTTTCCTCATACTCTTTGACTTTTTACATCATCCAAACTTGTAGGCCCAAGGAAAATTACTATCAGCATGTATTCGGTCCATTTCTAGGATCTCCTCAAAGAAGGGCAGAAATATACTTAATGCACAGTATGAGTCAGGTGTGGGACTTAGATTTATTTCCTATACATAAAATAAATGCTAAACCCAAAACACAAGTACATAGTGACCGAGAGACCATCTAGATAAGATTTCCTAAAAACTTGTGACTGCTGTTATACTGGTAGCTGAGACTAAAACTTTATCACAGCATGAAACATTTGGGAAGATTGCTGAATAGGCATGGTTCCATATTACTCTGACTTTGCTCTGTGCAAATAACTCAAGGTGCGTGTCTTCTGGCCAACCTGGCCACAGCTTGAGCTCCACATTATGTCAATGGTTATCTTCTTTGACAGGAATTCCCCTTGCTGCCAGTTACCTCTAAAAATGGATCCAGGATCTTCAACCTTCTGAACTCACAAAATTATTTCTAAAAGTGAACATGCCTATCTCAAGAGAACCATTTAGTCACATATGAGCAGTCGACACAAAGAAATACATAGCAAAAGAGGCAGCCATCAGCTCAGGCTCAGACTCCGCTAATTGGGTCCCCTTGCTCTGTCATATTAAAGTAGTCACCACATAGTCAGGGTAGGAGATGGGGTACCTAGAAAGATACCTGAAACATCCTTTCATACTCTGCAGTAGGGAAAGGAAAAAGAAACTGAGGGAGAGTCATTCCCTTTTAAAGAGCCACCAAAAAAAGATTTTAAAGATTAAAGATGGACTATTGCTCAGTGCCCAATTAGGGGTTTGCTTCACCCTCTTCTGAACACCCCACAATACCAGAAAGAAGCAACCAATGGCTTCAGTATCATGGAATCAACTACCTCATGTCATTCATCAAAGGAAGGTCTTTTAGTTATGCAAGATAAGGCCTTTATTTTTGAGGGGGTGGTCCCCTTGGGGGAGGAAAAGGGGATTCGTGATAAGGATGCAAAAAAACCTCAAAAAACAAGAAGGCTGCACAGAAGGGAGCAGGAGGAAGTACAGAGGCAGAGACGAGCCAAACAGTTTTGAAATAAGCATATACAATTTATCAGGCACTTTATTATGTTCATGAACCTCCACTGGTACTCTTCTCATGAGCCTCCACTGGTACTCGTCTGACCTTAACCAAAACATTTACTGATACTAAAAGTCAAGAATGGAATATTTAACCATTCTATCCATAAAGCCCAAATGCATTCTCCCATCAATACACACAGTGTCCATCAGGAGAGTGGGCACACATCCAAATTCTCAGAATAGTAAAACCAAAATGCCAGTAATACATAGGACTACGGCAACTCAAAATTCTGGAAATATAGACTTTTTTCACTATTTGTCCCAGGAACTATTCATGGAGTTTCCTGATGAAGGTAGATTCTATTTTGAACAGGTATTTTCTCTGCTAAGCTGAGCTTATCCACACTATTCTTGATTAATGTTTCACTGGACATAACATCTCAGCTAATCAATCTACTAGATGACTTCTATAATTCTCTGTTCCCAAGCTGGTACTATGCTCAGCTGGACTTATTCCTTGACAACATCTGTAGTATCCATCACTTCTAACTAAGGACTTGCTGATCACTTCAGCTGATCACTTCAGTCCCTTGCTCTGAGGAAAAGGTAATGAATGACCTTAGTCCTAAGGTGACCAAAAGTCTCTCCAACTCTGCTCCTTTGCAGGATTTTTCATCTCCCTTATCTTTCAACAACAACAAGTGGCAATATAGAGGAATATCTCATATCTTCTATTCTTCTTAGCAGCAAATCATAATAGAGAATGAAGTATACTCTTTCTCCTTCTTATTCTTCTCAGGAATAACTCATACTAAGGAGCAAACTATATTCTCTCCATTCTTTCTTCTTAATCTTTTACTCAGTAACAAGTAACAGTAGAGAGAACTCTAGCCACCCATTGGCCAACCAGTCTACCCAGTAACAAGTAACAATGCAGAGAGACAGAGACAGACACAGACACAGAGACACAGACAGAGACACAGAGGGAGGGAGTAGAAGGAGAGACAGAGAATGAATTATGACTTCTTTTTGATACAGTTCTGAAATTTATTCTCTTATCTTTCTCTCTTCTCTTATAACCGTTC
This sequence comes from Dromiciops gliroides, assembly GCF_019393635.1. NCBI lineage: Eukaryota > Metazoa > Chordata > Mammalia > Microbiotheria > Microbiotheriidae > Dromiciops > Dromiciops gliroides. Next base: position 240,163,681 of record NC_057862.1, on the reverse strand, counting down.
TTGGTTCAGCATCTAGGTCTTCTCCACCTTAGCTTTTTGTTAGTAACCAAATTCTCATCTACTGTCTATAATTAGGGAAATGATATTTGCACCACAATCATAAAAGAGTTCTATTGTCCATTTCCCCCATTACTAATTCAAAAGTCCCTAGTTCCTCATAGGTAAATTTTTGAAGCAGACTGTGTTTTCCATTCACTCTGATCTTATTATATGTAAAGCACTTTACAAACTTTAAAGCACTATATAAATACTAGCTATTATTATGGATATATGATGGGCAAACCCCATGTGTGAGAGTCTATAAAGTAGCTCTTTGTTCTACCAAATCAAATGCTTAAAAAAAAAATCAACAAACAAGTACAGTGAGTCCAGGAGGCTGGGCCTCAGGCATACGAAAGACTATAATAATTTAGCCATGAGAAGTACCTTATTGTAATTCCTAATACATTTCACAATACATAAGACCTCACATTTATATCTTAGTCCATCCACCTTGGGATGCCTTCCAAGCCAGATATTTTTGGAAGTAAGGGTCTCTCCTGATAAGCTACCTTTGAAAACCCTTAGATGGTTCAAACCTATATGACCCTTCCTGCAAGGTGAGAAGGCCTTATCCTCATTTGCCCCATCTCTTTCAAACTCAAGTTTATTGTGTACTAAAATCCACAAGTGCAAAGAAACTTATGGATGCCTCCTATGTTCCTGGGCTTTTACAGAGATTCGCCCTAGGCATCAACCTACTGTGCCTTGAAGAAAACTCTCTGGAGAGTTAATTAGGGAAGAGTGAATAATTTAGAGGTCTGTTTTGGTAAATTAAATAGAGAATAGAGTTTCTTGTGTCAGTATAAAAGCATACCTCTTTTCCTCCTCACTTCAACCTTTCTCAAACATAACTTCTTAACAATCACACCAAAAAGCCCCGCCCTACTTGGTAAGCAGTACTGCACTATATATCTCACAGAATTCAGTTCAGCAAGGGTTTCTTGATTTTCTACCATGTCACCAGCATTATGATAAGTGCTATGTGGGATATTTTTTAAAGTATGATATATGACTATGAAGTATTATGACAGATTTTAAAAAACAGAAAAAATATACTGTACCTGAAGGAATGTTGTCCCCTTCAAAGTAGTCACCTTGGGAAACTCTGAACTTAGTCCCAAGACATTACCATAAATCAAAATGCTTTTAGAACTTCTCTTTGGTAATTGCCTTTGGTGTCTGTGCTATACTCTTTTGATTATCTTTAGTGGTGAAAAATCTTCATCTTTTGAAAGTGGATGTGATTTAAAAAAAATGCTAAAAGTCATCTGGGAACATATCTAATGATTAAAGTGGGTGTTCAAACTACAATATAGTTTGGAGTCAAAATGAAGTTACTATGTAGTATTAAGACTGATTTTTTTTTTCAGCGAAAGGAAATAAACCTTTATATTATGCCTATTATGTATCAGGCATTTTACAAATAGTATCTAATTTGATCCTCACAACCTGTGAATTAGGTGTTGTTATTATCATCATTTTACAGTTGAGGAAACTGAGGCAGACAGAGGTTAAGTAGTGTGCCCAGAGGCACACAGCTAGTAAATGCCTGAGGCTGGATTTGAATCCCCAAAGAGGAGTTGGTTCTAGAATTTTTTTAACAGTGTCAAAATCACTGTTAAAGTCTCTGAAGCTGATTGCTTTGAAAAAAAAAACACAACATTTCTTTCAATGGGAAAACTATGACTAAAAAAACACACAACAATTACTAAATTTATCAAGATAGGGGACAACCAATGAGAAACTGGACAGCTAGGTGGTACAAGGACCTCAATTCAAATTCAGCCTCAGACATTTACAAGCTGTATGACCCTGGACAAATCTCTTAACCCCGTTTGCCTCAGTTTCCTCAACTGTAAAATGAGCTGGAGAAATGACAAACTACTCCAGTATCTTTCCAAAAAATACCCAAAACCCCAACTGGGGTCACAAGGAATCAGATATGATACAACAACAACCACCACAACAGCAAACACAATTAGAAATGGGATATCAATGCAGATTATGTACTTTCTCTGCAATTTAGAGGCTTAGAGTAACCCAAGGTAGAGGGAGTTTGGGGACAGGTAGATGTTGCAGCAGATAAAGTGCCAGGCTTAGAATCAGGAAGATCATCTTCCTGAGTTCAAACCTGGCCACAGACACTTACTAGCTGTGTGACCCTGGGCAAGTCACTTAACATTGTTTTCCTCAATTTCCTCATCTATAAAAGGAACTGGAGATGGGAATGGCAAACCACTCCAGCGTTTTTGCCAAGAAAAACCCCAAATGGGGTCACAGAGTCAGGCACAACTGAAATGACTGAACAACAACAGCAGCAACAGAGAGTCTGAGTGACTTGCACAGGGTCCCATAGCCCATAGGTGAAAGAAGTGGACTTGAACCCTAGGTCTTCCTGATTCTGAGATCAACCCTCTATCTACTGTCTCATTCTGACACACTACTTCTCTGATGTATTGATTTAATATCATAGTAGTTTATAGTCACACCACATAGAAGATAAACTATTATCAGTGTTCTCAAGGAGTCTACACTCTACATAGACAGACAATATTTACCTCTCCCAAGGCTCACAAACTGCCATGCTTTCTTTTTGATTTGGTCCCACTCTAGGGACTGGACTTGTAAATGCCTTAGAATATTATAAGATTCTTGAAGCAAGAACCCTGTATTATACATTTTTCTGTCTCTCCCAGTACCTTGCAGGTAGATGACACTTAAGAGATGTTTGTTAAGTGAGTGAATGAAAATACGATTTGCTGAGAGCTCACATTCCCGTGGCTCATTATTTCCAATGTTCTTAATTTTTAAAACTTAAACAATGATTTATTGCAAAAATATATGATTTAGAGCCATGCTGCTTTTAGGTGGAAAAAAAATGAAGTAGCAGATTTATTGTAAATAGTTTGAGATAGTTTCTTTTGGAAAATAGAGGCATGTAGGACCAAAAAAATGTTACAGTAGTGGAGATAATTAGCCCATCCATCTGCCTATGTCTGTACAATTTTATCATTTCTTCTGCAGCTTTATAGATTTGTCAAGTTACCTTGAATCCTATGATGAAAGTTTCCTGTATTCATTCGGTTCCTTCCACGCCCCTGCATTTCTGCCCTTTGACGTTCCCTGCATTTCCTAAGCCCAATTCAGTCCCAACATACTCTTTTTTTAAAAAAAGTTCTACTTTCCCAAGGGTTCTCTCTAGGCATTCATCCTCTGACTATGGAGCTAAAAGGGAGTTTGATAAATCATCTACTTCAGGGTTAGTCCATACCTGCCATTTGCCATATGTGGAAAATTGGCTAGCCACCCAGGGTTAGCTCATACTCCATTATAAATATCAGCAATATCAGAAAATAGCCATGCTCTCTGATTCTTTCTTTTAGAAAAGTTGGGTAGCTAGGCAGCATAAGTGGGTAGAGAGAGCCACTGGGCCTGGAGTCAGGAAGATTCATCTCCCTGAGTTCAAATCTGGCCTCACACACTTACTAGCAGTGTGACTCTGGGCAAGTCACTTAACCCTGTTTCCCTTTGTTTCCTCATCTGGAAAATGAGCTGGAGAAAGAAAGTGTTCATGGTATGAAGGAATGAGGCTTCTATACAAGATACAAGACTTTGGCTTCACTAATTGCTTCTTCCTGAATCATGCTTTCCTGTTTATTTTTCTTGATCCTCATCTTTCTCCACCTTTATACTGAAGTCACCAAATTTCAAAATATATATTGATTTGATTTGGAAGGTCTATTTATCTCTTCATCTTCAGAACTGATGTTGGTAGAAAAGTTTTAATTATTTCCATGATGGTATTTTTACAGATACTTATGATTAGCACCTCAATATGTGATGATAAGTATGCCATGAAATAATGTGTCTCGTTCCTTCTGGGAATTTGCTTAACTCCACTCCAACTTCTTTCTTTGCCACTTCAATAAGTTTCTCTGAGCCTTTTTTTTATTTAGCTACAGTTTCCATCTCTTGGCTTTGTATATTGTAAAAAATTTCAAGATTGAAATGTCCCGCCTCCTCCAGCCATATGTCTCCTTGTGGGTCATTGAACAAGCATATTATAAAGCACAGAGTCAAATGGAAATTAATTGGCAGTCTAAAAACTGATTCTTAGCACTCTCTGTTCAACTATCTCACCACTTTGCTATCATTACTGTAGAACTGGAGGAGCTAAACAGGATTGACAGCCATTTTAGGGTTTGGTTTTCATTGTTGTTGTTGTTGTTGTTGTTGTTATTTCATTGGTTCTTTCATGGCTGAAAAAAGGCCATTGCCAGGTGGCCAGCCTACTGGTAATTAAGTAGGTTTGTCTCCAGAAAACAGACCCCTGTTGCGGAGTCCATGTTCAAAGCGTCTCCAGCATGATGGGACCTATCAAAGCTTGTGTTATGCTGGTATGGCCTTCAAGAACTCAGGAATACCTCTGTGCAAGGGTATGATGGAGTCAGTTCATACTAGCTTAGGAGAGCTGGTAGTTAAATTTTAAGTGTAAACATTGACACCTCTGAAGCTGGGATATGCTACAAATCAAGGTTTGATTTATTGCTTTATTGATTGCCTAAACTTAAGAAAGTAATGGTGGAAATGTTAATCAGGCATATTAAACTTAAAAGTGTGTCATACAGACATATTTTCCCCTGGAGAGATGGTTGTTAAACATGATTATACCCCTGCCTCCAAGCCACACTGAGATATTATAGTAGGTCATTGTGATGGAAACATATGAGAGCCAGTTCACAGTTTCTATTATTGGCTTCTGCCTCTGGCTAAAGTGTCTGAAATGTTATCTTAATAGGAGAAAGAAAGGAAGGATGGAAGGAAGGGAGGGAGGAAGGGAGGAAAGGAAGGAGGGAAGAAAAAAGAAGGGAGGAAAGAAGGAAGTGAGGGAGGAAGGAAGGAAGAAAGGAAAGGAGGGAGGGAAGGAGGTAGAGAGGGAAGAAAAAGGGAGGAAGGAAAGGAAGAAAGAAGGGAGAGAGGGAAGGAGGGAGAGAGGGAAGAAAAAAGGAAGGAAGGAAGGGAAGAAGGGAGGAAGGAAGAAAGGGAAGGAGGAAGGAAAGGAAGGAGGAAGGGAGGGAGGGAAGAAAAAAAGAAGGGAGGAAATAACAGAAGTGAGGTAGGAAGGGAGGAAGGGAAGAAGGGAAGAAGGGAGGAAGGAAGAAAGAAAGGAAAGTAGGGAGGGAAGGAGGGAGAGAGGAAAGAAAAAAGGAAGGAAGGGAGGAAGGAAGGAAGAAAGAAAGGGAGGGAGGGAAGCAGGGAGGGAGGAAAGAAAAAGAAGGGAGGAAGAAAGGAAGGGAGGAAAAGGGAGAGAGGGTAGGAGGGAGGGAAGGAAGGAAAGAAGGAAGGAAGGGAGGGAGAGAAGGCAGGAAGGATGGAAGGTAAGGAGGGAGGGAAGGAAGGAGCGAAGAAAAAAGAAGGAAGAGAGGGATGAATGAATAAGCACCTACATGCCAGGCACTGTGCTAAGAACTATATAAATGTTATCTCATTTATTCTCATCACTACTTTGGGAGATATTACTAATTGAGGAAACTGAGGCAAACTTAGGTGAAGTGCTTTTCCCAGTCACACAGCTAGTGTCTGAGACTGGATTTGAACTCAGGTCTTCCTGATTGCCAGTGCTCTGTCCACTGTCACCCGACTATAAAATTTTATTATAATTTTATGTTCATCAATTCTTCCCACTAAACCCCCTCATTTCTCCATTTCCTGTAGCTCATAATACCCAGATGATATCTCTGAGCTCTCTTACTCCTAGCACTTCAAGAGGGTAGTTGATAATTTGGATCTAAAAGTTATGAGTTCTCAGTACTGATTGGAGAGATTCAGGTCAAAACAACTACAGATACTACCTCATACCTATAATAGGACAGCAGAGGAAAATGACAAATGTTGTGGGGGATGTGGGGAAAATGAGACATTAATACACTCTTGGTAAAGTTGTAAACTGATTCAAACATTCTGTAGAGCAATTAGGAACTATGGCCAAAGGGCTATAAAACTATGCATACTCTTTGACCTAGCAATACCACTGCTAAGTTGGTATTCTAAAAGAGATTTTTTAAAAGTTGAATTCAAAATTGGGGTGATACCCATCAATTGGATAATGGCTGAACAAATTATGGGATGAGATTAGAATGGAACACTATTGTGCTATAAGAAATGATGAGCAGGATGCTATTGGAAGGACTTAGGAAAACAAAAAAAGGGGGTGGAGAAAGAAGCACTTATGAAAAATTCAATCCATCTACAGAGAAAGAACTGATGGTATCTGAATACAGATTGAAGTATATATTTTGTTAGTTCCTCTTTCTAAAGTATTTTTTTGGTCTCTTTTCTTTCACAACCTGACTAATGTGGAAATGTTTTGCATAACTGTACATGTATAACTTATATTGAATTGCTTGAATTTTTTTTAGGGCAATGAGGGTTAAGTGACTTGTGGTCATACAGCTAGTGTCAAGTGTCTGAGGCAGGATTTGAACTCAGTTTCTCCTGAATCCAGAGCCAGTGCTTTATCCACTATGCCACCTAGCTGCCCCTGAATTACTTGAATTCTTAAGGGGGTTGGGGAAAGAGGGAGGAAGAGAACTTGGAACACAAAGTTTTAAAAAATTGATGTAAAAATTTGTTTTTATATATATTTTGGAAAATAAAATTCTATTTGGAGGAAAAAATCATAAAAATAAATAAAAAATAAGAAAACATCAAAAAAATCGATGTGAAAATTTGTTTATACATGTAACTTGGGGAAAATTCTAAATAAATAAAAGTTGTGGGTTATAGCCCCACTCCTGGTATTTGGTGTTTACTAACTCTCTAACCTTGGTCAAATCATTTAACATCTTTGACTTTCTGTAAAATGGGCATAATGATCTTAGACTTTTTTCCCCTAAGGTTGTGGTGAGAAAGGTCATTCATAAACTATAAAATGCTGAGCTATTATTTTTAAATTTTTTTTATGCTGAGCTATTATTAACAGTACCTCTACTGAGCTCTTTAGAGCCAAACTCCATGGTAACATCCCTTTCAGGATCCAGTTCTCTTAACTCTCTGCAGTTACTTTAGAAAAAAAAAATAATTCACTCTTACCTCTGTTCTGGATCTTTGTGCTGTGCAGTGAGGCTGGGTGCAAGGTCTACAACTCTCCCATAGCTCAAGTTTGTCTTCATGTCCTCCAAAGTATCCTCTCAGAGTATTGTAGTATAGAATCTACCACCTAGTATTTAATGGCTAGCATTTATATAGTGCCTATTATGTGGCAAGCACTGTGTTAAGTGTTTTACAAATGTTATCCCATTTGATCTTCACAACAACCCTGGAAGATAGGTGCTGTTATAATCCTCATTTTCCAGATTAGGAAACTGAGGTAAACCGGATCAAATGACTTTCCCAGGGTCACGCAGCTAGGACATGTCTAAGGCCAAATTTGAACTTGGGTCTTCCAGTTCTCAAGCTATAAACGTGTTTATCATATTGAAGGAAGTTCCCACACTGAAGAAATCACAACAGATCCATTGACTGATGTATATGTGCCCCAAAGGGTGGAGGTGGACATATGAAAATCAAGTCCCAAGAATAGCCACAGGTGTCCCATGGCTCCCCAAGGTAAATATGTAAAGTGACTCTATATACTTTGGGGTCACACAGCTTATATTCATATATCACATATATGTTGTTGTTGTTGGTCAGTCATTCTTCAGTCATGTCTGACCCTTCCTGACCCCATTTGGGGTTTTCTTAGCAAAGATATTAAAGAGGTTTGCCATTTTCTTTTCTGGCTCATTCTACAGATGAAGAAACCAAGGCAAACAGCATTAAGTGACTTGCCTAGGGTCACCCATCTAGGAAGAGTCCAAGGCTAGATTTGAACTCAGGGAAATGAGTCTTCCTGACTCCAGGCCTGTCATTCTATCCACTGCGCCACCTACCTGCCCGCATAGCCCAGAATACAATTCTGAAAATTCAATAAAGGTTTAGTGATAGGACACTCTCAATTAATGCTTAATGAATGGAATTAACACTACTGTCCTGATGCCATCTTTGCCTCTGCAATTCACTTCACTGTTTAAGAAACTACTCTTCCAGGGGCTAGTTCCCATAAAGTCTACTGTAGATGTATTCAGTACTCACTCCTGTCATAGTTATTGCCACAGTGTCATTTTTTTTAAAAAAAATGAGAATTGTACTAACTACAGGCTAAATTACATGATTCCCTCTCCATGGGATGATGATGATTTTATAAATACTGGTTTGGTCATGCTGTAATTAATGGGCACTGGTTTCTATTCTGGTAACGGTTTATTCTTGTACCACATTGAAGGGTTTTTTTTCCTGTGGTCATAAAAAAAGAGGCAAAAGATGACATCCTTTTTAATAAGGCATCCCAAGCAGTCTAAGTGCCTATGAATTATAAATGAAAACTTTCCAGTGATTAAAATAAATATGATGATGCAGTGCCCTTTCTGAGTCACTACTCCAGCCAGACCTGCATAAAAAACTCTCTGAGGAAGTCCCAGGAGTCCCTGAGATCATTTCCATCTGTTTCATGAGTTTCTCTGATTTAAATCATAGAGAATCAAGGGGAACCATGTCCGGGCAGGTTCAGGCTAAAGGGCTGTGCTTTGCTTTCAAGCAGACATCTTGAGGTCAGCCCCAGCCCTCTAGGTGGTCCATGAGCTGCTTGTTCTAGTTATAATGTTTACAATAGGACTGTTGTTTCTATAAAATCTTGGCCCCTTCAGAACTTGGCCCCTTTCTACTATTCTGTTTTTCTTAGACTTTACTCCCCTCCAAATACTCAACCAACCAGTGACATCAACCTCCTTTTCGTTCCTTGAATGAGACACTCCATCTTCTAAGTATGGGCATTTTCTGTACCTTATGCCTGGAATTCTCTCCTCCCACATCTCTGCTTCTTGGCTTTACTGGCTTCCTTCAAATCTCAGATAAATTCCCACCTTCAGCAAGGAGCCTTTACCCTCATAATGCTAGTGACTTCTTTTCTGAAAGTAATTTATTCTGTCTATATATTGTTTGGGACCAGCTAGTGGTGAGGTAGAGCACTGTCCTGGAGTCAGGAAGACTTATCTTCCTGAGTTCAAATCTAGCCTCAGACATTACCTGTGTGACCCTGGGCAAGTCACTTAACCCCATTTTCCTCAGTTTCCTCATCTGTCAAATGAGCTGGAGAAGGAAATGACAAATCACTTCAACATCTCTTCCAAGGAAACCCCAAATGGGGTCACAAAGAGTTGGACAAGACTGAATAACAAACACAACATATGTTGTAAGTAGTTGTTTTCATATTGTACCCAACATTAGACTGTAAGTTCCTTGAGAACAGATATCGGTTTTGTCCCTTTTTTTTGCATGCACAGTTCTTAGCACAGTGAGTGACACATAGCAAAGATTTAACAAACATTTGTTGACTTGACTTGGAATAGATCAATATTTTTGCTTTCTATTTAAATAGAAAGCACATGTCCACATTGGTGTGCCATAAAAAAAAGCATTCTAGTTATTCCCCTTAAAGTTGAAACGGGTTTTATGGGAGTGTTTTGGCATCAAGGTAATTTGTTGTAGGGTAGTTATCCTTTGCAATGAGTCCTTTACCCCACTGGAATTGCTCACAGACTGGAGAAATTTACAAAACTCTGCTCTTAAATTTCAAGATGTTCTCAATGTCTGATATTTCATCAGAGGGATAGAACAGTCTCATAGTAATCCTTTCATCCTATTCCCATAAACTATAATGTATCTCACACTAACACCAGTGACCATCTGCATAACAATGATTGAAAGGACATAACAGATAAAGACCATTCTGGGCATATTAAAGAACAAAAAAAGGCAAATAGAAAGGGTTGAAGGGGAAAGAATAATCTCGTCTTCTGTGTTCTACGCACCTTACTTTTTTTGTTGTTGTTAGTCATTTTTCAGTTATGTCTGACTCTTTATGACCCATTTTAGGGTTTTCTTGGCAAAGATACTGGAGTGATTTGGCATTTCCTTCTCCAGCACATTTTACAGATGAGGAAACTGAGGCAAACAGGGTTAAGTGACTTGCCCAGGATCACACAGCTAGTAAGTGTCTAATACCAGTTTTGAACTGAGGTCCTGACTCCAGGCCTAGCACTCTATCCATTCCACAACCTGGCTGCTGATCTACCTTATCCTACCATCTCTTGAATTCTTTCTTTTTCCCTTTCTTCTCTGATCTTCTAGCCATTAGTTAGTCAAATTGCAGAATTATGCTCAAGAAACGGTTGACCTTTTATTCATCTTGAAAAAACAAATTTCAAAGCATCTGTGATAATTCCTTCTGCAGTGGCCAACCATGCATAGAACCTTTGCCTTATATTTCTACCTCCATTCTTCTTGGAAAAACACAACATTTAAGAAATATTCAGGGGAAAATGCGGTGTAGTGAATATAGCCTTGGATTCAGCGAGGCCTGTGTTCCAGATCCCTCTCTGACTTCAGACCATGGGTAAACCACTTAACCTCTCTGTGCTCTAAGCAACTCTCTATGTTGCAGAAGAAGTGCTGACCTTCGTTAGTAGGGAGGATTTTCTTATCCAAAAATTCTTTATATCAGTTAAATCATAGGCCCAGTCCTAGGCTCTGTGAAGGCAATGGTTAATGTCAAGGGAAAAGCAGTTTGAACTCTTTAGTAAAATGGAACTAGTTTTCTTGACTCAGAAGACACTCCTTCAGATATCTCTTTGACCGGGACTTAGTTATCTGCTTCAACATCAAACAATTTCCAAGAAAACCTGTGATCAATATGAATAGATTTAATTAGTCCAGATCTCTGGCCTCTGTCATAGGTTTGTCTGGTGTATACTGTAGGGAGTTCTTTTTCCATGGCAACACCGGGCAAATGGGCAAGTAATCAGAAAGCATTTATTCATTTTCAAGATACTGAAGAAATAATTTATTCTTGTGCTTATTTAAATCCTAATTATGTTTTCATTTGGGCACATAAGGTAAGAACTACATGCATATGTATGTACAAATGCATATATGCATATACACACATACACATGTATATATACATATACACATATGATATATAGATGCAAAAAGCTAATCTTTTTTTTTACCAATATGTTAATGGCTCTTATACTGTCAAACCTACTCCAAGCAAACATCAGAAAGCTAAAGGGTCCCCATGTGACTCAGGAAAATATGATTACATATTTTTCCTTCAAAGGGATTTTGAGGCAGAGGGAGTGGGTGAAGATAGGAGGAAGAAATCAGGAATGAGGGAGAGAGGGAAAAGGAGGGAAGGAAAGAGGGAGGGAGAGATACACAGAAGTACAGAGAGACTGAGACAGACAGACAGACAGACTGAGAATGGGGTATAGATAGGGAAAGAAGATGGGTGGTAGAATAGTTGGAAAAGACTGCCACTTCTCACAAAATCTTATGTTCAGTCAGTGGCAAAATAGGAGAAATCAAGTGAAATCTTCCTTCTGATTTCCACACCTAGACCATTGCTCCAAACTCTTCTCATAACATAAAGACCCATCATTCTCTCTCTTCTAATAAAGACTGGGATCACCTTGGCAAAAGTAAAGGAAATTAGACCCACTCTAGAAATGCTTGTGGGTCAATGTTACAATGAGCTGTCGTGAACTTAATTGATGGTGTATTTTCTTAGCTTTTGAATTTTTGTTGCTGTCAATTAAGTATTTATATTCCTAAAGCCTAGTGATATCTTAAAATATGTAGGTGGTGCCACTAATGATAAAATTTAGATTCTGGGTCCCCAAGGGAAAAAAATTGTCAAGGGACTAGCTCCAAACCTCTAACAATTTCATGATAAGCCCCTGGTTAAAAATTATAACTATGATAGTTGCTACATTTTTTTCTTCCTTAGGAGTCTAGGATGTAGAAATCTTTTTGACTCTCCTGACAGACATTCTTTCATTTAAGCTTTTACCCTGGCAGGGTAAAAGACAGAAGGCAGACACATTAGTTACCATACTGCTGGATGCTGAAACATGTTGTCAAATGAGAATTAGGATATTCTTTATTGAATATATTATAGACTAAGACTGACAGCTCTTTGATATGATTTACATGCTGTTTGACTTAATATTAAAGGACCGGGCTATGGGGCTTCTTCGGGTCTCTCACTGTAGCCTACAAATGTAAGATTTTATAATCTAAATCCCAAAGGTGAATGCTTTCAAAGCTCTTCCCTTTTGTATTGTAATTAAACTTCTTCCTTTTGGATGTGGGGCAAAAGAAGAAGACCCAGGTGCTTCTGGCCAGAGACGATAGACTAAAAATGTGCAGTAACATACACACACACACACACACACACACACACACACACACACACACACACACACATATATATATATATATATGTATGTATGTATGTATGTATGTATATTGTGGATGTGGTCAGTGTGGGAATCTGCTTTGTTTGACACTGTTTTGTTTTGCCTCCTCTGGTTTCCCACTGCCTAGCACAGTGACTGGTATGTAGGATCATAATAAATACTTGTTGAGTTGAATTGAATTGAAACAATCTTGTGAGGTAGGTTTTAGATCAGAGGTGAAAAACCCACAGCCCATAGGTCATAAGCAGCCCAGAAAAATTCCTGCATTGGGGAGGGGGAGATTAGAGACAAAATTAAAATGTAATTGGGGAATGTTTAACAAAATAAATACCAGAATAGAAACCAGCACCCATTCTAAGTCAATATGCCACTAGAAGAGATCCGTTTCTATTTGAGTTTGACACCACTGTTCTAGAGTATTTTGGACACTTTATAGATAAAATGGTATTATTAGGGTGATTGCTAAAATTATATGTAGCTTTTTAGATTTTAACAGGACTTTAAAAGTGATCTAATGGGAGCACCTAAGTGGTGTAGCAGATAAAGCACCAGTCCTGGATTCAGGAGGACCTAAGTTCAAATCCAGCTTCAGACACTTGACACTTACTAGCTGTGTGACCCTGGACAAGTCACTTAACTCTCATTACCCTGCAAAAAAAAAAATCTAATCCAGAACTCTCATTTAACAGATAAGGAAACTGAGATATGGAAAAATTAAGTGATTCGCTTAAGTCACACCTTTGTGTTCTGCTCCCTAGCACAAGATGACTGTCAGCTGAAAGTTTCCCTTCCAGGATTCCCCTTAAGGTATTGTCTGGGCAAGAAGGATGGTGGCCAGCCTGAACTTCATAACGGAAAAATAGGAGAGATGTGTAGTTCCAGTCACCCAAGACTCAAAGTAGTGACTGGCTAAGAGGAAGTTTGGTGTGGCGGAAAGTGCACTAGCTTTGCTACTTATTAGCTGTGTGACTTTGGTCAAGTCACCTAGACTCTCTAAAAAATCTTCATTTGCATCTGTTAAATGAAAGAAGTTGAACTAAAAGATCTTATGGTACTTTCAAGCTCTAAATATTAGTATATCTACGAGCAGTAGAGCAGGGATAGAGAACATTATTCATAGTAGTAGTAGAGGCTAGAGCAAATTTTATCTGAAACTAGAGTGAGTAGGACCAAGCCAATTTTAAATACTTTTGAGTTCTAATTGTTGAGGAAAAGGAAAGGGATTTGGGATAGAGTACAGGGAGTTAAGATAAAGCAACCCAGACTGTTGTTATTCAGTCATTTCCATCATGTCTGCCTCTTTGTGTCCCCATTTGGGGTTTTCTTGGCAAAGATTCTGGAGTGGTTTACCATTTCCTTCTCCAGCTCATTCTACAGAAGAGGAAACTGAGGCAAACAGGGACTTGCCCAGAGTCACACAGCTAATAAGTGTCTGAGGCCAGATTTTAACTCAGAAAGATGAGCCTTCCTGGTCCCAGGCCTGGCACTTTATCCATTGCACCACCTAGCTGCACTAACCCAGTCTAAAGTGAAAACTTAGATACCCTAACCCCTAGTCAAATACCTATAACACATTGCCTTTCATGACCTATAGAAGTATACAACTTAAGGCCCAGATTTGTAGCATAAGTACTTTTCATTGTTCATTTAATTCCTTAGGTCCTGTGCCCATGCAGCAGAGGGCAAAACTTAGTTCTTTTGTCTGTATCATGGTAAATAAAAAGAAATCAAGTTTTGGTGGGGTACAGGGCCTAGGGGAGGGGAGGCCAGGGCATTCATGAAGCAATCAAGGCATAAGAAGAGCCCCAGTAGAGAATGAAGTGTGTCAGAAACAGATTGGGCACGTAATTACTTTCTAAGACCTTCCTGACATTATCAGCAGGACTAGTGTTTTGATGAAAAAAACTTAATTAAAACTTAATTTTTTAAAGGGGAAAATATTCAGCATGGTTCATAGGAAGACTGAAATTAGGGCACTGTGTAATTTTAATTGGCTTCAAGAGCTATGCTCCATGAAGGCTAGTGAGGGAAGAAAGAAAGAGGAGAAGAAGAAAAGAAAACAAACCTCAGAGTTAAGGAGCTAATGGAGGAGCCCTTAGTACTGTCATGTGAGGATATGTCACCCTTATTCAGATATTCTTTGGTGATTTTAGGGGTAGAGACATTGATGCAAGAAAATATAACCCCAAAGGCAAGAGCCAATGGGAAATGAAGGTCTTTCATCTAAATGATACGTTAGGTTTTCAATTCAGAAATGGTACTGCTGAACCCACTGCATTCAGCAATGCTATCAAAAATAAACACTATAAGGGCAGCTAGGTGGTGCAGTGGATAAAGCACTGGCCCTGGATTCAGGAGGACCTGAGTTCAAATCCGGCCTCAGACATTTGACACTTACTAGCTGTGTGACCCTAGGCAAGTCACTTAACCCTCATTTCCCTGCAAAAAAAAAAGAATAATAACACTATAGGGTGTGTGTGTGTGTGTGTGTGTGTGTGTGTGTGTGTGTGAGAGAGAGAGAGAGAGAGAGAGAGAGAGAGAGAGAGAGAGAGCATGTGTGCACATGCTCTGCTCAGGTTATGTGCAACCATATAGATCTGTCTAGATGTGACTATATCCCCAGAGTCTCTTTATGGAAGACTCTGATTCTTACTGGAAGAGGACCAGGAGATCAGAGCCTTGAAATTGACTCCTCTGATCTTTATAGAGTAGGAGGGTAGTACTGAGCTGGAATCAGCTCTCTCTACCCTGCTAAATATTGTTAGTTTAAAAGAAACAATTTTTAGGTTTAAGCTGTGTTCCTTGGTGCTCATCCCTTTAGCCGGAAAGTACTGCCTTAAGCTAGATATCCAAAGGCTTGATTTCCTTTCCCCCAAAATGCCAGTCACACAAAGATACCTAGTAAATAAACCCATTTATCCCAGCATATAGCAAACACAGGTCAGAGAAGTTATATAGATTAGAATACTAGATAGAGCATAAGCCAGGAAGACTAGTGAGTTCAAATCTAGCCTCAGATACTTCCTAACTGTGTGACCCTGGGGAAGTATCTTTGCTTCAGTTTCTTCATCTGTAAGATGGGGATAATAATATCACCTACCTTGCAGGGTTATTGTGAGGATTAAATAAGATAATATGTGTAAAGAGCTTTTCAAATCTTAAAGCACTATACAAATGCTATTATTGTTATCATTATCATCATTATCATTATAATATCATCATTATTAATCACTATGATGAATGAGGTCTCCCATGGGAAGCAAGATATCTCAGCTCAACCATAAAAGACACAGTCCCTGTTTTTACCCAAGGGGAAATTCCCCAAAGTCTCCAGTGTGGTAAGCTTGGAATAAGAACATGATAGAGGCACTAGCTCCTCTACATATTAGCTTCTTTCCAAAGGCTTTCTCTTGTTCCAGGGATCTTGCCCTTCTCTTGAATGTGGAAGCTAGAAGATCTCTTCTTTTCCAAGCTCTTCTCAGTTTCACATGGAGTATCAAGTAATCAATATTCATGATGTGAAGAATCTTATGAGCTTGAACTCCAGGTTACAGCATGCAAACCAAATACACTATTATAAACACTATTACATACCCATGGTTCCTCACCTTTGCAAAGAAAGGAGGGGGTACATTCTCATATTATCTCTTTAGGGCCAAGATTGGTCATTTTAATTTCACAGAATTGGTTTTATTTTTGTTATTGATATTATTTCCATTTACACTGTTGTAGTCTGTGTGTGTGTGTATTTTCCTGTTTCTGCTTACTGCTTACTTGTATCAGTTCAAATAAATCTTCCCATGTTTATATTCTTCATATTAATTTCTCATGTCATGGTAATATTTTGTTATATGAAAACACCAGAGTTTGTTTAACCACTCTTCAGTTGATGGGTATCTACATTGTTTCTATTTCTTTGCTACCAAAAAACAAGCTACCATAAATATTTTTCTGTATATGGGGCGTTCTTTCTGTTGATCATCTTTAGGTAACCTCCTAGTTATGGAATTAATCACTTTCTTAGTGTAATTCTAAATTGATTGCCAGAATGGTTGGACCAAAATACAGCTATAACAATAGGGTATTAGTGTCCTCGGCTTCCCACAACCTGGAGGGGGGGGTAGATTTTTTAATAATAATGATTCTTGACTTAACTATTCTCAACAATACAATGATCCAAGACAATCCCAAAGGACTAATGATAAAGCATGCTATCCACCTCCAAAGAAAGAACTGATTTTGATTGAACATAGACTGAAGAAAGAATACAATTTTTCCCTTTATTACTTCCATTTTTTTCTTTCCTTTGAGTTTTCTTATATAAAATGACTAATATGGTGATATTTTACATAATTGCACATGTATCACCTATATCTGACTGCTTTTCACCTCAGAGAGGGGAAGGAAAGAAGGAGGGATAGAATTTGGAACTCAAAACTTTAAATAAAAATTTTTGTTATAAAAAAATGATTCTCAAATAAATTTGCATATAGACCTTTGTGACTTAAGTATCAAATTCTTAAACATTTTCATGTAATTACAAAATATTGGTCCAATCAAATGTAAATTCCTTGAGGGCAAGGATCATTTTATCTCTTGCCTTTGAATCCCTGACACCAAACAAAGAGCCTTGTATATACTATGTGCTTAATAAGTGCTTGTTGGATTCCATTGTCAGAACTAGACAGGACATTCAAGGTCATCATGCAGACTTGCCTTATTTTGTAGATAGGGAAACTGAGTCCCATGGTAGTTAAATAACTTGCCCAAAGTCACACAATGAGTTAAGAGCAAAACCACAATGACTTTTTTTAAAACTGTTAACAATAGTATTTGCAAATTCTTGACCCAGAGTGTTTTGGTTTTTTTGTTAACAGAACATTAAAGCTGAAGGAACCTTAGAGATCATTTTTTGTTGCTGTAGTTTCTGTAATCAATTTAACAGCAATTCAACAAACATTTATTAAACATCAGATTTGTGCTACACTTGGTACTGGGAATAAATAACTAGTCCCCACACTTCAGGAATTTATATTCTACTAGAGATTATAACCTTTATATAGATAAGTAAATAGAAGAAAATTTGAGATGAGAGATGTAATGACTGGAAAAATAAAAAATAAAATACTTTCCAGAGGAGGTGACAAAGGAGCTGAGCCCTGAAGGGAAACTAGATAGTCAAAAAGGCAGAAGTAAGGAGGGAGTGCTCAGATACCTAGGACATCCTGTGCAAGAGCACAGAGGTGGGATTTGGAATTTAGGATTCTGGTGACAGCCAGCAGGCCAAGTTAGCTGGAACACCGAATGAAGGGGAGTAATACAAAAGGTAGGAAGAAGCCAGACTGGGGTGGAGGAGGGGCTTGTCAATGGAAGGCTGGAGTTTATATTCCTAGAGATAATAGGAAGCTACTAAAGATTTTTGGGCAGGGGGAAAACATGGTTAGATCTGTTTTTAAGGAATATTAATGTAATAGTTTTGTGGATGCTAGAATGGAAAGGAGACTCAAAACAGGGAGCTCAACTTGGAGGCTATTTTAGCAGTCTAAGGTGATAAGAGCTGAGGGCACTGGATATTTGAGTGAAGAAAGGATTCATGGGAGAAATATTGTGGAGGTAGACTCTACCAGACTTGTCAAATGATTGGATTTGGAGAGTGGAGGGGAGGAAGAGAGAAAAGTTCAGGATGACTCCAAGGTATCCCACTCCAGTGCCTAAATTAAGCCTCATGGTGTTGTTGTTGTTGTTGTTGTTAGTGAGTTGTTTCAGTCGTCTGACATCTGACTCTTTTTTTTTTTTTTAGTGAGGCAATTGGGGTTAAGTGACTTGCCCAAGGTCACACAGCCAGTAAGTGTTAAGTGTCTGAGGCCGGATTTGAACTCAGGTACTCCTGACTCCAGGGCCGGTGCTCCATCCACTGCGCCACCTAGCTGCCCTATCTGACTCTTTTTAATCCCATTTGGGATTCTTTTCGGCAATGATACTGAAGTAGTTTGCCATTGCCTTCTCCAGCTAATTTTACAAATGAAGAAACTGAGGCAAGCAGGTTGAAGTGACTTGCCCAGGGTCACGTAGCTAGTAAGTGTCTGAGGCCAAATTTGAACTCAGGAAGATGAGTCTTCCTGACTCCAGGTCCGGCACTTTATCCTCTGTACCACCTGGCTGCCCTAAAGGTGTAGAGAAATGCATTATTACTTCTTTGATTATAGACACCCCTCTCATGCACACAATCCTTTAGGGCTGTCACTTGAGATGAAATCTTAGTTGTCAGCAAAACCATAATTGTTTCAAGCTATTTAAGATCCTGCAAGAAGAGCCAGCCTCCAGACTGTGATATTAACTGAACTGGAAGAGTCTTAATTTTCCCCTGGCCTGTTTCAGTTGTGTGGAAGGAAATAGGAGCTGAGGCTGAACAAGACCTTTCCCTCCCACCACCCATCTGGTTCAGCAGCACTCTAAGGACCTAAGAGTTGGGAGGGACGGCAGAGGTCACAGAGCCTCCCTTCCATCTGACACATCCTTTTGAAATGAAAGAGTGGACTCACTCTGCCTTTCCTCACACAAGACACTCAAAATCCTCACTTCATGTATTTTCACTGGCTTTTCCCCCTGCCTAGAATTGTCTTCCTCTTTACCTCCATCCTCAAGTCTCAGTTAAGATCCCACCTTCTGGAAGAAGTCTTTCTTAGTTCACCTTGGTGTTGGTGTCTTCCCTCTGATATAATTATCTCCAAGTTGTTGTTGTTACTGTTCAGTCATTTCAGTTGTGTCTGACTCTTCATGACCCCATTTGGGGTTTTCTTGGCAAAGATACTGGAGTGGTTTGCAATTGCCTTCTCCACGTCATTTTACAGATGAGGAAACTAAGAAAAACAGGGTTAAGTGACTTGCCCAGGATCACACAGCTAGTAAGTGTCAAGTGTCTGAAGCTGGATTTGAATTCTGTCCTCCTGACCCTGAGGCCAGTGTTGTATCCACTGCACCACCTAGCTGTCCCCCATGAATTGTCTTCTGAAGGAAGAAAAGAATTTCAACAGACTTAGATGAGAAGGCAGTGTGTTCCTGGCATAGGGGATAACTATCCAAGAATTTATGGGAAGAGGAAAATGTGGAACAAGAAGAAGGAACACCAAGTAATCCATTACAGTGAGGATGTAGAGTTTTTGAAGGGAAACAGCATGAAATAAAGGTAGCCAGTGCCGATGGAACACAAGTTCAGTCAGGGCCTACCATGCCAGAAGGGTTTTGAGTATAGAACTTGATAAGACCTTTCAAATTAAATTGCATTTGCTTTAATATTAGGAGATTTCAGTGCAAGTGTAGGAAGAATGAAAAATATGTTGGAAAATAAAACTCAGAATCAAGAAAGAAAGGAGGCAGAGGCTTATAGTCTACACAGAAGCCTTGTGTCCAACTGTCTACATTTGTTTACATGTGACCAAACGGACAGCTAGGTGGTACAGTGGATAGAGCACTGGCCCCAAAGTTGGGAGGATCTGAGTTCAAATATCACCTTAAACTAGCTGTGTGACCTTGAGCAAATCACTTAACCCCAATTGCCTTTTAAAAAAAAAATCGGGGGGGGGGGGGGCAGCTAGGTGGTGCAGTGGATAAAGCACCAACCCTGGATTCAGGAGGACCTGAGTTCAAATCCAGTCTCAGACACTTGACACTTACTAGCTGTGTTACCCTGGGCAACTCACTTAACCCTCATTGCCCTGCCCCCCAAAAAATATCCCAGGCTCTCTCCAGTAGTCCTGATATATAGCTTGCCACTGGATGCAGATGGCTGTGGAGGAGAGAGTGAGGTTGGTGACTTTGCACAGCCCTGCCTCCCTTAAATCCAATTCACTGCAAGTCATGATATCACCCTGATATTATGGTCTTCTTCGAGAATGAAGGACAAACAACAATAATGTGAATATACATATGCATAAATATATGTGAATATGTACAGATATAGAAACAACTATTGTGTGTGTACATGTAATATGTAAGAAATGTCTAATATGTAATACATGTAATAAGCAGATAGATATAGATGTAGATCAAAAAGCATTTATTAGGTGCCTATTATGTGCCAGACCTTGTGCTAAGTGGTGATAGAAAAAAAGACAAAAAATAATCCCTGCCTTTAAGGAGTTTACAGTCTAATAGGTGAACATAACGTTCAAACTATGTACAAGCATGATATATGCAAAATAACTTGGAGATCAGGCAACTAGGTGGTGCAGTGGATAGTGCTCTGGCCCTGGAGTCAGGAAGACTTGAGTTTAAATCTGACCTCAGATACTTCCTAGCTGGGTGACCCTGGGCAAGTCACTTAACCTTGTTTGCCTCAGTTTCCTCCTCTGTAAAATGAGCTGAAGAAGGAAATGGCATAACATTGCAGTATCTCTGTCAAGAAAACCCCAAATGGGGTCATGAAGAGTAGGACATGACTGAAACATCATCATGAATATTCAACAGCACCTAGCACAATGATAAATATTTGTTAAATTGAATTTCACACTGTAGGCACAGGAATAAATATTTATGTAAATGGTATGAATCAGTCCCCAACTCTTTACAAATTTTCCCAAATCAAATGGCTCATCATTCCTTCCCAGGTGTGTTTTCAGAGTATTCATTATGAGGTTTTTGGATGACTTTCTTTGGGGTTTCTGATAGTCTTGTCAGCTTGCGGAGATGAAATGATTTCCCCAGTTTACATTTTAAAATCCATAATAAGACATGCATTTTTGGATATGGCCAGTGTGGGAATGAATTTTGCTTAACTATGCATATTTATTACAGGGGGAGGTGAATTCTTTTTTATGATTTATTAATTGGGATTTGGGGAAATGGGCAGGAGAGAACATAAATACTTGTTAACTGGGAAAATAATTTTTTAAAGAAGGAATGGCTTACTTATACAGCCAACTAAATCTAGGATCCTTAAGCATGACTACATAAAATAAATGGAAAGAAATTAAACTTATATTTTTGCTTTGCTCTTTTGGTGATAGAGAATGAGATAAGAATTCATTAAGATTTTTGACTATAGAGTAGTTTTGAGAACTTAGTAAACTTTTTTTTTTTGTGGGGCAATGGGGGTTAAGTGACTTGCCCAGGGTCACACAGCTAGTATGTATCAAGTGTCTGAGGCCAGATTTGAACTCAGGTACTCCTAAATCCAGAGCCGGTGCTTTATCCGCGGCGCCACCTAGCTGCCCCCACTTAGTAAACTTTTAACTTTCCTTCATTTCCATTCTATTCAGTAGGAAGTGGTAAGTTTGTACAATTTGAGGCTGTGGATATAACTTAATTATTCTGACTAAAACTTATGTGATATCTGTACCCCTCTACTGTGTTGCTTGGCATACCTATTTGTAGCGATTGATATGCACAAACTTGAACTTGCAGAATAGGATAAATTATTCTTTTATTCAATGGGGAGGAGGAGACTATCAGCAACTTTCTTTTCCTTCCAAAATAAAGTTGGGCTATAAAATCAGAAGCCAAGAAAAGTAATTAGAATCACCATTTTTAAAAAGGGGCTCTTGAGATGGAGACTTAGTCAACACTGTATAATTGCATGTGTTAGGGAGAGGCAGGGTGCAGAAATAGAGCCAGGTGAAAAGGGGTGCATTTCCATTTCATAAATTATTTATTTTGAGTATCTTCTTTACAGAATCAGAAGAGTCAGCTAAGTAAAGGATGTGAAAATAAATAACTGATGGTAATCATCCCAGGAATGGTGGTTTGTTTTTATAGAAATATTGAAGTGAACCGTGAACATAATCTGTGAATTTGCCCTGTAAGAAATAGCAGCAAACCGAGTGGAATCAAATTTCCCAGGGTACCTGGCAAACCTTCCTAAATCCCAAACCCATAATGAGTGGGCTGTATGTATCCTTGCACAGGTTACAAGGAGACGAGGGGCTTGGATACAGACATTGTGAGAATTTGATGGTTGGATTTTGTTTTTATGAAGTTTATTTTTAGTGTACACTTCTAACCTACACTGTGGAGTAGAGAACAGAGGCATATGGGAGATAGTTGCTTGTCATAGGTATACTCTCCTTAGACTTCTGTTTGCAAGTATAGAATAGAGGTCAGAATATTGTTGAGTTATAGACCTACAGGAGCACAGAGTGCAAATTCTCTTCCAATACAATTTAGGCTGAGGATAGCTCTGCCTAAATGAAAATGACTAATGGTGGGGAGGGGAGGATAATGCTTCCCCCCCCACACACTTTCCATTCTTCATATCCTTAGATTCTAGTAGGGGTTGACTATGGAGTTTGACTATGCAAGAAAAATGAGGGATTTTATCAAGGGTATTCTGATTTTAATTTATCTCATTTTCCCCCCCTCTTTTGCATAGCTTTTTCATTGAAGACAGCAGGGTAAGATTAATAACAGGGTAGGACCATATGCTGGAATTCAAGAGACATGGATTCTTTGCCAAAATTGCAAGAATTTAAAGTAAGGCTTTGTCTTACATCTATATCTTTTTTTAAGAATACATTTGGCAGTGTTACTTTACATATATTAAGTAACAAAAAAAGAATATAGAGACTATTGGAGAAAAAAAACACATTAGATTTGGAGTCAGATTTGGATCCTGGTTCTACTACTTAATAGCTCTTTGACCTTGAGCATTTCATCTTTTGGCCTCAGTCTCCTGATCTTTAAAATGAATAGGTTGGACTGAATTGTCTCTATGGGAGTTTGTAGCACTAAACTCTATAATTCTATGACCGCTATTGTAGAGAAGTACAAAAAGAAAATAATCTCGTTGTAAGTTATTTGAGCTGGCCATGGTGGCAATACGCCTGAAATCACTGCTATGAAGGAGTCTCAGGCTGGTGGATCACTTTTGGGGGTTATAAATTGTAGTAGGGCTAAATTTGTTGGGTGGCCTCCCACTGTCCACCGCCTACATGGTGAGCTCCTTAGAGTCGCAGCTACCAGGCTGTCTAAAGAAGGGTAAACTGATCCAGGTCAAAATCAGATTGGGTCATTTGGGTCAATCAGCCAATCTGTTGATTGGCAATCTGTGCCAGTTAGTAGTGGAATTATTCCTGTTAGTATCCACTTCCAGTATAGGGAAGGCAGGGAGAGAGAGGGAAAGGGAGAGGGAAAGGGAAAGGGAGAGGGAAAGGGAAAGGGGAAAGGAGAGGGAGAAGGAGACGGAGATAAAAACCAAATTTTTTTTTAAAAAGAGTCATTTTGAGAAAGTCTACACTGACTTAGGACCTCTTTTTTAATTTAAATTTAATTTTTTTTTTAATTTTGGAGGATCAGGGAAGATACAAAAGAACAAAAACACCCCACTTGGAAGTGTTTGAATGAGAAGAAATTCTGTATCAAATTTCTTTGATAAGGGTTTGGATCCTATAATATATAAACAATTAAAGGACACATTTATGTATATGTGTGCACATATGCATATATGTATTTATATAAATTATGTATATATCAATTTCCTATGTGTACAAATGTGTATTGTGTATGAATGTGTCTATTGTGCTATATGCATGGGTAATATACATATCTATAGACTACATTTCCTTTGACCATTTATGTAGTGGACATGGCTTTGCATATATATATATATATATACACATATATATATACACACACATACATACATGCATACATACATACATACATACACACAGGTATGTATATGTATATAACAAAAAACTGATTCTCTACTAGATAAGTGGTCAAAGGAAACATAATCAGTTTGCAAAATAATTGCCAACTAGTAACAGTCATAGGAAAGAATGCTCCCAGTGACTAATAAATAATAAAAGAAATGCAAATCAAAACAACACTGAGGTTTCACCTCATATTTTGCAAGTGGATAAAGATGACAAAACAGTCAATGTTGGAGTAGTGGGAAAATGGGCACCCTAGTGCCTTGTTGATGGGACTATGGATTGGTGCAACCATTTTGGAAAGCCACTTAAAATTTTGCAAATAAAGTGACTAAAATGTACTTACCCTTTGACCCACAGGTTCCATTACTAGGCTTATTTCTCAAGGAGGTCATTGATAGGAAGAAAGTCCCTATGTGTACCAAAATATTTATAGTAGCACTTTTTGTGGTAGTAAAGAATTGGAGAGAAAGATGTCCATTAATTGAGGAATGGCTAAACAAATGTGTACATGAATATAATTGAATATTACTGTGCTGCAAGAAATGATGAATATGATGAAAACAGAGAAGCATGGAGAGATGTTCATGTACTGATATGGAGTGAAATAAGCAGAGTCAAGAAAACAAAATTCACAATTACTACAAAATAGAAATTGAAGCAACAATCCCACTTACTAGTTGTGTATTATTTCTTTTTTTTTTAATTTTTTTTGGGGGGTGAGGCAATTGGGGTTAAGTGACTTGCCCAGGGTCACACAGCTAGTAAGTGTCAAGTGTCTGAGGCCAGATTTGAACTCAGGTACTCCTGACTGCAGGTCTGGTGCTCTATCCACTGTGCCACCTAGCTGCCCCTGTTGTGTGTTATTTCTAAGGCAATGTGACACAATAGATAGCATAAGAACTTTAGAATCAAGAAGACTTGGATTTAAATTCTATCTCTGACACTAAGTAGTATAATCATGGACAAATCCCTTTTGTTAACCTCAGTTTCCTCATTTGTAATATGTGTGTGTCTGTGTGTGTATGCACTACCTCCCTCACAATGTTGTTGTGAAATTCAAATCACAGAATCATAGAATTTTAAAATTTAAGTTGCAAAGGATCTAAGCTATCAAGTCAAATTGATGCACAAAAGAAATTTCCACTATAATATACCTTATAATTGGTCATTGAAGACCTCTAAGGAGGGGCAACCCTCTACTTCTCAAGCCAGGCCATTCTAATTTTGGACAGCTCTAATAATCAGGAAGATTTTCCTGATATCAGACCCAAATTTGTGCATTTGTAACTTCCACTTCTAGCTACTGGGTCTGTCCTCTGGAGCCCAAAAGATCAAATATAGTCCCTCTTGCACATTACAGCCTTTCAAATACCTGAAGACAGCCATCCCACTCAAGTCTTCCATTCTCTAACTCAAACATGTCTGGTTCCTTGATTGGATCTTCATATGACATAGACTTAAGGCTATTTGCCATACTGGTTGACCTCCTCTTTTTATTCTCCCATTTATGAATAACTTTAAACCATGGCACCAAGAACTGAAGACAGAATTCTAGATTAGGTCTGATTGAGGATGAAATACAGTGGAACTGGAACTTCCTTATTCTTGGAGGTTAGACTTTTTTAAGGTAGCCCAAGATCCCATTCCCTATTATTATTTGCTATTATCATTTCCACTTCACACTGCTAACTCATATTAAGTTTGCACCCATTGAAAATCCCAGATCTTATAAAAAAGAGAAAAGGACCCACATGTACAAAAATATTTATAGCAGTTCTTTTTGTGTTGGCAATGAATTGGAAGTTAAGGGGATGCCCATCAGTTGGGGAATGGCTGAACAAGTTGAGTATATGAATGTGATGGAATATTATTGTGCTATAAGAAATGATGAGCAGACAGGTTTCAGAAAAACCTGGGGACCCTTATATGAACTGATACTGAGTAAAGTGAGCAGAACCAGGAAAATATTGTACATAGTAACAGCTATATTGTAATGATGATCAACTGTAAAAGACTTAGTTCTTCTCAGCAATACAATGATCCAAGGCAATTCCAAAAGACTTATAATGGAAAATGCTCTCCATATCTAGAAAAAAGAACTATGGAGTCTTGATGCAGATCAAAATATACTATTTTTACTTTGTTGTTATTTTTTTCTTTCTTGTGGTTTCTCCCTTTTGTTCTGATTATCCTTTTACAACATGGCTAATATGGAAATATGTATAACATGATTGTGTATATATGTACATGCATATATACATGCATATATCCATGTATACATATATTATACATACATATATATGTAACCTATATTGTTTGCTATCTTGGGGAGAGGTAAGGGAAGGGGGGAGAAAAATTGGGAACTCAGAATCTTACCAAAATGAATGTTGGAATCAATCTTTTGTGTAATTGTAAAATAAAATAAAATACTACCAAAAAATAAAAATAAAAAGGAAAAGAAGAAAAAGAAAAGAAAAAGAAAATCCCAGAACTTTTTTTTAGAACAGCTGCTATCTAACAACACATCTTTCATCTTGTCCCAAAGTTTATCTTTTATACTCAGTAGTAAGATAATAACATTTATCCTAATTTAATTTTATCTTATTAGATTCAACCCAATGTTCTAGCTTGTCAAGATCCTTTTGTTAGTTAACCTTTCCAGCTTTGTGTCATTTGCAAATGTGAGGGGCGTGCCATCTATACTTTTATCCAAGTCACTGATGAAAATGTTAACATGTGATCTATGCACACCAAAACATTTATAGCAGTCCTTTTCATTATAGGAAATAGATGGAAACAAAGTTGAATCCTATCAAATGGGTAATGGCTACATACATTGGGTACACTGGGGATACAACTGCAATGCTATAACAAATGGTAAATATGATGAATGCAAAGAAGTGTGGGAATACTTAAAAGAACTGATGGAAAATGAAATAGGAAAGCAACATATATTATAACTGCAACAATGTAAATAGAAAGAAAAATAGTCAGAACTAGATGCTGTGAAATTATAAAGACCAAACTTGACCCAAAGTAAAGGGTATGATAAAGCATCTCCCCCAACTTCTTTGCAGAGGCAGGGAACTATGGGTATGGAACATTGTATATGTCTGTCTTTTTCAATGTTTGATTAGATTTGATTTTTTCTCTCATCTTTTGTATTCTTTGTCATAAGGGGTGGTGCTCTGGGAGGGGGAGATACAATGGGAAGTATAAGTGGTATAAAAACCAAAAGATGTTAATAATTTTTTTAAAAGCATAAGAGAAGGGGCAGCTAGGTGGCACAGTGTATAAAACACCGGCCCTGGATTCAGGAGGACCTGAGTTCAAATCAGCCTCAGACACTTGACACTTACTAGCTGCGTGACCCTGAGCAAGTCACTTAACCTTTATTGCCCTGAAAAAAAAAAAGCATAAGAGCAAGCTCACATCCCTGGGGTACTCCATTTTAAACTTCTTCACTCTTGACATCAAATCATTAACTACTGTTTGAGTTCAGTCATCCAATCAGTTCTGAATCTGTCTCATTATATCATCTAATCTCTATCTTTCCATCTTCTCCATGAGAACAGTATAAGATACTTTAGGAGCAGCTTTGCTAAAATCTAGGTAAACTATAGCCACTATGTTTCCCTCAGCTACTAATTTAGTAATCCTGGCAAAAGAAGGAAAAGAGATGAATTTGGCAGGACCTTTGCTGGATGAAGTCATGCTCTTTTCAATTCTCAATAGATTTTCTAGATGGACTCCAACTCTTTAAAGAGCCATTGTAGAATTTCCCCAGGAATCAAAGCCAAGCTTATTGGCCTATGGTTTAGACTGTTTTCTGCTGCTTTTAAAAAATGGGACATTTGTCCTTCTATAATCTTATGGTCTCTCTCCCATTTTCCATGATGTCTCAAATATTAATGACAGTGGTTCAGTACTCATATCTCAATTCATTTAGTTATCAAGAATATAGCTCATAAGGGCAAGGTGTTTTGAATTCATCAAATTCAGTGTTTTCTTATCATCTCCTTATTTATCTTGGGTGATAACTTCCTGTTAGTGATTTTTGTTCTATCATTTCTAGTACAATGGTCATTCTTCTTGGCAGACAAAGTAAAAGTTAAGTAAAAATTTAGCAGCTCTGTTGGTAGATACCATTGTCTAATCCTCCCTAAGCAAAGGTCCTATTCCTTCTTTGATTATACTTTTTTCTCAAAATAGAGATAGATGGAGGGATTGGACCTATGGTTTCATTACTGAAGGAAATTCTTGAAAGAGAAATCTTCCTTTACCAAAGTAGTTAAGTACCTTCTTTGCAACTTAGTCTAAAGAGTTGCTTAGGGAACTGAGAGGTTAAATGTTTTGCTCTGCATTACAGAGCAAAGGCATGATTTGATTCAGGATCAGATCCAGTTTTTCCTGGATCTGAAGCTAGCTCCACAGCTACAAAACATTTTTGGTACCCTTACCTTCTCTTGGCAGTACCAACATATTCTGAGCTCGAGCATGCCTAACATTTTACATGACCATCCCATCGTCTTATATGAATCTTCTATTACTTGGTGGCCTTTCTCTGAATTGGGAAATAATATATTCTAAAATATGAGATAAAGTATTCATTCAACAAGCATTTATTAAGTGCCTACTAAGTGCCAGGCACTGTGCTAGGCTCTGGAGACACAAAATCAAATAAAAAATGGACTGTACCTGCAAGGAGTTTTTGTATAACTTTAAAACACTTATATGTTAGGCATGATTATTAGAAGTATCATCAGAGAGGGCAGCTAGGTGACACAGTGGATAAAGCACTGACCCTGGATTCAGGAGGACCTGAGTTCAAATCCAGTCTTAGACACTTGACACTTACTAGCTGTGTGACCCTGGGCAAGTCACTTAACCCTCATTGCCCCACCAAAGAATAAACAAATAAATAAATAAAGGAATAAATGAATGAACAAATAAATAAATATCGAAATAAGTAAATGAATGAATGGATGGATGGATGAATTAATTAATAAATAAATGAGTGGATAAGTAAATAAATAAATGAATTAATAGATAGATAGATAAATAGATAAATTAAGAAATTAAGAAAAAGAAAGAAAGAAAGAAAGAAAAAGAAAAAATATTGTCAGAGACTTCATAAAGTGTAACATAGTGAAATAGGTTTCTGGGCTTGGAATAAAGAATTACAGAGTTCAAATCTCTTCTCTCACACTTATTAGTTGTATAATCCTCCATGTACCCTAGAACTTCTTAACTTAGTCATAGACTAAGAAGACCCTTCACATTCATGTGTCACTATTATTATTCTAATCAACTAATGGAGTGAGTGAAGCAGATTAGATACGGGGAGAAAGCAAGAGAGAGTCAAGTGATGCCGCTGGGGTTGAGAACCGGTGCCCTTGACAGGAGAGGAGAAATGAAGTTCTGCAGTGGATATGTTGAATTAATGATGCCTACTGGACAGTAAATCTGAAATGTCCAATATGCAGGTAGGAGAAAAACCAAGAGACAGTATAACCATGAAAACTCAGAGAGAGCAGAGTATCCAGAGGATAGTAATCAAGTGTCCAGTGCTGCAGAGTAGTCAAGAAGGATGAGGTTTAAGAGGTGTAGGGGGCTAAAATTTTAGCAGGTGGAGTCATTCCAATCGTTACAGAGGAATCTATTAAATTTGTCAATTGAGAGATCACAGTAACCCACAATTATAAATCATGCATTCAAAAGAAAGAAGATAAAAGGTGGCACTCACCTTCTAGCAGAAAGATAATACACTTGAAATGAAGATGGAGATGGACATTTTTGGACATGACTAAAGTGGGAATATGTTTTGCTGAGCTATGTGGATATGTATTGAGGGATTTTTTTTTGAGGTTTTCTTATTTGCTTAATGGGAAAGGTGGTGAGAGGAACAGATTAATTTAAAAACTTGTTCGCTTGAAAAATTTTTAAATTAAATTAAAAGGGGGAAAGAAGGGAGAAAAGGAAAGGAGGGAATTTAGAACTCAAATTTTAAAAACGAATGTTAAAATTGTTATTACATGTAATTGGGGAAAATAAATTCAATTAAAAATAAGGTGGAAAAAGAGCTCATTGGTAACTTTGGAGAGAATGTTCTCTCATCTGTAAAATTCGGTGAGTGGGACTCTACTAGAAGTAAGAGTTTTCCAGAAAACTAGAGCTCAGGAATTCTCACCAATCTTCTAGAAATCTAGGGTTTCAAAAGCTCTTATCATTTTTCCAGAAGCCTGGATATAAAAACTCCTACCACTCACCCATATGGTTTCCTGCTTTTTGGATCTGGCTAAATTGCACTGCCCTTGCTTCTCCACAGCTTGGTCCTGGAAATCTTGCCATTTCACACCTGTAGCACAACTCCCAGTTGCTGTCATCTCTTGGGATAAAAGGCCTTCTCATGGCTTCCCTAAGACTTCCCTGTCAGAGACTGAGGGGGAGGGGTAGAATAGGTGCTTTATGGGGGGGTCTGTCCATGATGAACAGGATTTACTTTTTGCAATGACCTATATTAGTCTGATCACTTGGTGCTTTATCTTTGCTCAGCTCTCCCTGCATATCCCTGACTCAATAACTCTAACCTACCTTCCATAGATCCAGTACAAAGGAAGAAATCTTCCCAGATGGAAGAACTTATTCATTGTGGCATAATGGGAGGAAAAGTAAATGCCCTGATAAATGAAGTATTAGTGCTGAGCCTAGAATCAGCAAGACCTGAGTTCAAATCTGAACCCCAGATACTTGTTAGTTGTGTGACCCTGGGCAAGTCACTTCACCCTGTTTGCCTCAGTTTCCTCATCTGTAAAATGAACTGGAGAACGAAATGGCAAACCACTCCAGTGTCTTTGCCAAGAAAAGCCCCAAAAGGAATTACAAAGAGTAGGACATGACTGGAAAAAATTATTAAACAACAAAAATGACGTGTTAACAGTTATGTTCACATCATCCATAATGAAGCAAAGTTTCAAAAACCTTAAATCCCCATAACAACATCAAGTTTTTTATCTGATCAACCTTCTACACATGCATTGCCATATTCTGCCCAGCATCCACACATGCTATCCTTTTTAGGGCAATCAAAGAAGGAAATGAAACATTTCTTTCCCTTCTTTCTTCCACTCTCAAATTCTTTTAGACCCTTCCCCACCTACAACTTTACTGGAGATTGTTTCACTTATCAAAATTCCACATATGTAAAAATGTTTAAGGATAACTGGAGCAGAATGAGCTTCCTCACTAGGGGAAGGGAATAGATCTGTGATTTCATTTGTATAGGGAGCTTCAAGGGGAGCAAACTCCCTCTCCCAATACAAGTTAACATCTCTGCAACTTAGTTGCCTCCACCACTGAGAGATTACTGTTGTGACAGAGGTGAAACTTGAACCCAGGACTTCCTGACTTTGCCACAATGCCTCTCTGTCCTTCATAGGTAGAGTTTTGTAAGGAAGTTCTCATAATGAAAATTTCGTTTCTATGGCCTTCTTCTTCTTCCCCCTTCTTCCTCCTTCTCCTTCTTCTTCTTGGAAATGAGGGTTAAGTGACTTGCCCAGAGTCACACAGCTAGTAAGTGTCAAGTGTCTGAGGCCGGATTTGAATTGAGGTCCTCCTGAACCAAGGGCTGTTGCTTTATCACTGCGCCACCTAGCTGCCCTGTCTATGGCATTCTTTAGTGAAGACCAGTAGCCTATCTTTTTTTGTTTATCTATCCTACAGGAGAATAAAAGGCAGAGAGGAATCAAGAAACATTGAAGAGTACCCAGAGTAATTAGTTCCTTTGCTAACTATAATTGTTTTTGTTGTTGTTGTTGTTCAGTCATGTCTGACTCCCCATGACCCCATTTGGGGTTTTCTTGGCAAAGATATGGATTGGTTTGCCATTTCCTTCCCCAGCTCATATTACAGATGAGGAAATTGAGGCAAACAGGGTGAAATGACTTGCCCAAGGTCATATAGATAGTAAGTGTCTGAGACCAAATTTGAACTCAAAAAGATGAATCTTCTTGGTTCCCAACGCAGTGCTCTATCTACTGTGTCTTGTAATTGCCCTATCTTTATCTGAGAACAGGTTGATTCTATAAGTAATAGCAAACTTTGAGTCAACAACCTAAATTTATAGTTCCAAATAATAATTTTATCCTAGAATACTAGCAGATAGACAACCTATTGTAGGACTAGAAAAACGATGTGTCTTTTTAAATATTAGCATTTATTTCTTGCTTATTTATTGATGGCTTATTTGATATTAGATTCTTCAAAAAACCTACTTTTTTCTTCCATTAATCTGGATATTTATTTTTGTAAGCATCCATTTCATCTAAGTTACAAGTTCTGTTGGCATATAATTGAACAAAATCATTTCCAATAGTTGTCTTTATTTCTTCTCTAATTATTATGTATTCTCCTTTTTTCATTTTTGATATAAACAATTTGGTTTTCCCTTCTCTTTTATCAGACTAAGAGTTTATTATATTAGGTTTTTTATCCAAATATAATAAAAGCTCCTAGTTTTGTTTATCGATGTTTTGGTTTTTGTTTTCTGCTTTTTTCCCCCGTCAGTATATTTTAATCTTTCTTAACTGTTGGCTAATGTGGAAGTGTTTAAAAAAGAAGGTTGGCATGACATCTAATTAGTGATTACCAATAAGTTTCCAGAGACATGGAATGCTAAAAGTTTCTTATAAATATATATGCCTGCTATTGTAGACCTCTTTGGTCCAACAGGTACTTAAAGATCTTATCAATGATTATGAAAAGTGACAGTTTGATAGTGAGGAGAAGTGACTGGGAAGAAACAAGGAAAAAAATAGAACATAATGGTATTACAATTGAGAAATTTGGTGCAAGATACTTCAAATAGTCAATCTTTCTCCACATTTAAGGTGGTTTTGATGTTGGCTGCCAGCATTTGTGTTCAATTTTAAATGTCTTCTTTCTTTATGTAACCTCTGCTTCCAAAAAAGCATTTGTAGGCTTCCCTTTGGTGCTCTGGTTTTATCCATTGTAATCTATCCTGGCAAAATGTGCTAGCCTGGTTTATATACTTTATTTTGTGAATGAACATCCTTCCACCCAAGTGACATACTTACAAATGCCTTGCCTGTGAATAGCAGAAAGGAAGACGCCGTTGATTAGAGCAGCTGTGCCGTGTAAATAAAACGAGCAACATGAAGAAGTCATTGACAGTTGCTTAACTTGCAGTTTTCAGATACGCTTCCATCTTTTGATGGTCCTTAGAGAATACCAAGTTAGCCAAGCCCTGGTATTCTCTCAGCTTCTTTTGTTGTCTCTGCCCAAAATCATTCTTTGTAGTGTGTTAGGAGTATTTGGATTCTCTCTATAGATGAAAATGAAGCTGGTCTCTCTTCAAACTTGTTCTTGTCCAATCATTTCAGTCATGTCCAACCCATTTGGGGTTTTCTTGGCAAAGTTACTGGAGCAGTTTTCCATTTCCTTTTCCAGTTCATTTGACAGATGAAGAAACTGAGGTAAGCAGGATTAAGCGACCTACCTAGGGTCACATAGCCACTAAGTGTTTAAGGCCAGATTTGAACTCAGGAAGATTAATCTCCCTGACTCCAGGGCTCAGCACTCTATCTACTGTGCCACCCCTCTTCAAATTACCCACTTATAAATTCTCAGTTCGAACTCCTCACTAATCATGCAGATTATATTTGCAATGATACCTCCTTATATTCATTGAAGTGGTGCTGAATGGAGCCAGGGTCTTGTTCGACTTCACAGATATTTATTTATTTATTGAGTACCAATTATATTTTTGATAGATGTTTTAGGGGCACCTACTATACTTGGTGCTTAGAAGGATACAGTGATAAATAAAACACATGCCCTGCCCTCAAGGAACTGTTTGTATCTATAAAGTGGCTTAAAGTCTTTAAGGGAGATTAGACAAAGGGAAAGTCTGTGGGGGGGGGGGGTGTATTTGGAAAATCCACCGAATTAGCCGGCTTCTGGCCAAACTAGGGAGGGTGGGAGGGTCCTTAAGGTCCCTTCGTGGTCGCCAAACTGTGAGATTTAAAATTGGATATTAGATCATAAATCTCCCCTACTTAACCTTTCCCTTAATTATCTCCCAGACTAGTAAATGGAAGAAGCTTTTGGTTTTCTAGATAGACCTTTTATTGTTATGGTAGTCACAAGGTCATGTTGATTAGAAGGATAGGAAAGTAGAAACACAATACAAATCGTCTTAAGTCTAAAGCTTAGTCTATATTCCTTATAAAAACTCACCAAACCGAAAAGGCCACCTTTGGAGAGAGACCGTCTGTGCCGCGCCGTCAGGAGCCCAGCCAAGCAGCAAAAGCCCCACTTCCGTTCTCTCCACCCCGGAAGTCGAGTGCCCGCAGGCAGTCTGACGTGCACAGCAGGCGGACTGTTCGTCTCCTCCCCAAAAGGGTGGTCCTTCAAAAACTGGCGTCTTTCAGTTATCCTAACCAACTGTTAAAAACCTTTCATATTTTTTTACCACACATGCATACAGGTGTAACTAAAAAAAATGTGTGCCTGAAAGCAGACAGTGGGCAAGTGGCATAAAAGATACCCTCATTGGGGTGTGAGGGAGAAAAGATTCTGGTATACTGTTGAGCTAGGAAGGAGGGCCCGACAGGGAAGATACCTGTCAGGTAAACCTCTGATAGCTTTTCTCATCTGAATTATTCTTGTTAATGAGGTGCTAAAGTATATTGTTTTGCTTCTCCAGGATTACAAGTATCCTCATACGCAGGTTCTTAAACTTTTTCCGCTCATGACCCCTTTTCCCTCAATAAATTTTTATGGGACTCTAGATATATGTTATATATATATATATATACCACTTACTGTTGCCAAATTTTTCATGACACCCACATTCAGGTATGCAACCTTCACATGGAGTTGCAATCCACAGTTAAGAAGCTTTGCTGTCATCCACTTTTAAATTTTGGGAGAAATTTTGTAAGACAGGGGAAAGTCCCAGCCTCTCCACTCTAGTTACAACTTTTTATATACATCTGTATGGCAAGTGTTTCCACAGAGTTTCTTATGAGGCAGAGCATTACAGGTGGTCTAAGGATAAAACCAAAGTTTCTGGGTGGTTTGAAGGAAAGAAAGATCATACTAATTTTGGGGTCAGGATGGAATTCAAAAGGTAGTTATAATTGAAGCCCTTAAAGCCGCATAAAATTTCAACAGAAAAAGATGGGAAGGAAAGAATTCCAGGCAGAAAAGCTAGCATAAGCAAAGGTGTGTGGAGACACAAAAGTTTGGGGACAGTTTGGGTAAACTGTAAATAGTCCAGTCTGACTAAGGCCCTATGAGGAAAGTCAAGGAAGGGGGAGTAGAGCCAGATTTGGGGAAGGAGGGTTAGAAGGAGGACTTTGGACTTAATTCCTGTTTGAAGGTGACTCACACAGATTATAAACTGAATTCTTAACTCATATCAGATGTAGCCTTTTTATAAAACTCCCTGAGTTTTACACTTACCAAGGTTTCCTAGGAATTGTTCTATGGAACTTTTGAGTGAAGGCAAGAAGGAACAGTCTCAGTGTAGATAAAGTTAAGCTGCTTTTATATGCCAGATAACTCCCTCTGCCCCTCCTTCCCCTTGTCTTAGAAGTATCACATGGGTTTTCTCCACAAGTTTCATTTGGAAAATCAAATTGACATCATTCCATCTTTTTTGGTTGTTTTTGCTAAGTTTTGTGTGTTCATGCACATATATCTGAGTGCATACAAGTAAACATAACTGAGCTATGCAGTCAGGGATGTGTCTAAGAACCATCTCTAGACAGTTGACAAAACAATAAATTAAACCCTGTTTTGTGGTGTTTGCTGGTATTAGAGTTTAACAATCAGCTCTTGGGAGTTGTCTCAGGTGACTCCAGCACACCCCTGCATGTAGTTATTCTGATGATACTGACAAGTGGCAAAGTGGATAGAGTGCTGGGCCTGTAGTCAGGGAGACTCATCTTCTTGAGTTCAAATATGACCTCAAACACTTAGTGGCTATGTGACCCTAGGTTGGTCACTTAATCCTGCTTACCTCAGTTTCCTCATCTGTCAAATGATCAAGAGAAGGAAATGGCAAGCCATTCCAGTATCTTTGCCAAGAAAACTCCAAATGGGGTCACAAAGGGTTGGGCACCACTGAAATGACTCAACAACAAAATTAATGATATCACTTCATAGTTTTCAAATGATTTTCCTCACACCAGCTCTGTGAGGCAGGTAGCTCAAGTTTTTTGGCCCCCTTTTTATAGATAAGGAAAGTAACTTGCCTGGCTCATATGCTTTCTGCTAAAGAGAAAAGTGAGCTTCTAGTCTAATAAACACAGTGGTCTTGGAAAGGTGTCATGAAGATCTTAATAGGGTAATCCTATTTTCATACCCTTTCCAGTAACTAATAGTTTTGACTTGGTTTTAGTTTTCATTCCCAAAGCTAGATGCAGTAAGGGTATGAGAATGGGTTATGTGCTTGGAAGTAGGGCTGGTGGAAAGATGCCCAGGTTGGCACCAGTTTACTTGTGTGTTTATATGTGTGTGTAAACACACACATACACACATACATCTGGATGAGATGTGAAGCATGGTCTGGCATTAACTAAATATGCCTAGCTAGGTGAGCTATACTCACTCTGACCAATTAGGAAAACTCAGAATCCAGAGGAGTACTAAAGGTGAGTGGATTTCCCCCCTCAGGTAACGGGGCATGGTTTCAAAAGGTCTGTTGTTGTTCAGAGAAGCATTGTTACAGTTGGTAAGTTGGTTGTTGTCCTTTGTTCTTGAAGAGGATCAAAATAACATTACTAAGTTAGAGTCAAGGTATAGCGTGTCCAAATTGTGTCAAGAATGGGATCCTGGACTACTGGAGTTGAAATGGTTAGCTTCCCAGGAAGGTCCTAGTTTTCTGGCCGGTTTCTGGATGGGATATGAAGCTTTGGTGAAGTTAGGGTTAGATGTATTGGCAAGGAATAGGCAATTGTCATGAAGGAAGAATGGGGAAAGGAGAGCTTAGGGCAGGTCCAATGACACAGAGACCTCTCGACAACAGGAAGTTATTTGTGATTCTTGGACAACAGGGTGAAAGGCCCTCAGACATCCAAATGCCTGAGGAGAGATTAGAGTATTGGGATACATGTAGTGAAATGACTTGTCCAGGATCATTCTCAAAGTAATTATTAAAGCCAGGGTACCACATACGTAGAACTCTGGGCAGAGGGAGGTTGAGGGTCCCAGGAAGTCAATAGGGGGTGATACATAGACTGTATACAGACACAAGACTGCTGAGTAGAGTAGAAACTGGCTTATATCTTATATATCTTCCAAGGTATCTTGCTTTCTTAGGGTTCCAGAATAGTGCCATTGACTCCATTATCTGGTGTGTTAAGCTAATGATCATGACAGTTTTGAATAGGGCTAGCCTGGAACTTTATGCCACCATGTCTATTTCATTACACTGACCACGGTGCTAACTCAATCCATAGCACTAAAGCCCAATTTGCCATTGTTTTCATGCCAGGCTTTCTCAGCCAGTATAATGATCTTAAGGAACATGTAAACCTGGCTGTGCTTCATGCTGTCATTTCCCTAAGTTGAAATTGCCCAGCCCCACCCCCTTCAAAGCATGGATGATGGAATGGACTTTGAGAAGGATTATTATTTATTTTTATTTTTTGAGGGGTATTATTATTGTTGTTGTTTTTATTATTACTATCAGTGAGTAGAAAACTTGAATGCCATATTGTCCAACAAATGGAAAGGAATTGAGAAAACAAAAGTATTTGATAAATTCTAGATTCTTTTAATCAGCTACTGAAAGAAAAAGTCAAGAGGTTAAGGAGAAACATTGAATAAAAGTAGGACCCCCCAAAAACCACCCCAAAGTAAACAATAGAACATTAATCAAACTTTAATTTAGATGCTTAAGAAAGAAAAAAAACAGAGGTGTGAGAACCCAGAAAGGATGGGAAGGAGAAGGATGGGAAAATCTCTGTTCATCTATTTGGTGTAGCAATAATATAAGGGAGGACAAGATGGTTACATCAAAGGAGTAATTGTTAATAAGGAGAACTCCCTTTGGTAAATAAAATACTGCAGCCAATAAAATGTAAATTATAAGGGGAAGACGATTTGAGAACTCTGATATTTGTCTAGGTTAGAAATTAGGATTAGTATGTAATAGAAACTTTCCTTCTGGTTTAGCCTTTTTACACTTCAAGTCAACAAGCATTTATTAAGTACTTAATGTATGCCAATGTGGTGCTAAATTCCGGAATACAAATGCAGGCAGAAAGGAAGGTAGTTCCTGTACTCAAGGAAGGAACTTACATTCTAAATGAGGAAGACAGTTGTTTGTCTTTAGTTCTCAAAGAGGACAAGGGACATCAGGAGAGTGATGTCTTGACTTGCAAGTGAATTGGATTTAAGTGAGTCATCAATCTCATTCTCTCTGAGAGAGTCATAGAAGTCTGGTGGCAAGACCTAGGTTAGGATGACTGGCCATGGCCCTGGCTGCAGTGGGAGACCCTGGCCTTTCAATTGGAGAAGGTGAGACACAAAATGGAGCTGAAAAGCTGGGTGTCAGAGGGAGTACCCACAGCAGGCATGGTAGAGAATGTCCAGAGTGTCAGTAGTTCAGTCTGGAAAGGAATGCAGACATAAATGGCCTGGCTGTCCTTAAAATGGAAGCTATCTTGAGAGAGAGATGATGTTGAGATATTTCTGGGAAACCTTTTCTGTAAATGTACTCTGAAGTAATGGTGTGAGGAGACATTTGTCCTTTGTTTTGAATCTGTTTTTCTTCTGGAGTTTCTGGGACAGATAATGAAACTTGACATTTTCCTTTTCTTATTAAGTGGGAGAGAAGAGGTAAGTAATTGAAGAAAACTTTCAATTAATTAGACCTTTAGTTGAAAGGCAGTTTAAATTGTTTAAATTCTATATGTAGCTACAACAGACATTAAATATATTTATTCACTGATAGATGAAAATTTAGAGCTTCTTGAGGTAACCTTTCCTACCTTCTTGACAGTTTGAAAGGCATTTGTCTTGAAATCTAAATAACTGATGAGGAGTTCCCTAAGGATTGTTTATTGTGCTACTATTGTGTACTATTGTGCACTTTGTGGAAGTTTAAGTGGAATTGGACTTCAGTGTCAGGACACTAGCTTATTGCTAGTCTGTGGCTTCCACGGTGATCAATTAAATTCCCTCTTGAATGGTCTGTCGTCTTGCAAAAATCAAGGACGATGATGACTTAAGATACATTTGTACTATTTTGGATTTCTAGAGAACCTCAGTTCATTGATCTATATGAGGCACAAAGTATAATTCTTTCAAATTTTAGAGTATCTTTCAGCATAGCCAGAAGTGATTGCAAGTCTCTCATTAACTCTTATAAGTAAATACTTGAGGCATAGGAAGGTATTATAGGTCCCATTTGGAGAACTATAACATTAAGGGTATCCCTAAAGGATCTCTCTACAGGTATGAGTGCACATACACACACATGTTAAATGAATATATGCCCAGGAGCATATGGTGTCCTGGACCTGCTGACTTATTTAGCCAAATCAACTTCTGGGGACATAGCTGGGTATGCAATTTGGACTGACTGGATCTAAGAGCTTTTCTCAGTTCACTCACTACTTAGGAGTCTTTTGTTTCCCAGAGATCTGAAGGATTAAAAAGTCGAGTGGGGAAACTTCGAGAGATTTCCTATATCTTTTTTTTTTATTTCAGTAACAAACATTTTTATTTAAAGCTTTGAGTTCCAGATTTTATACCTCCTTCCCTCCCTCCCCTCACCCCTCCCAAAGACAGTAAACAAATATAGATTATATACATGCAATTATGTAAAACATTACCATATTAGTAATTTTGTCCAAGAAAACTTGGATAAGAGGGGAAAATGAAAAAAAAGTATAAATAGCATACTTTAGTCTATGTTCAATCAATATCAGTTCTTTCTTTGGAGGTGGACAGTATGCTTCATCATTTGTCCTTTGGGATTATCTTGGATCATTGTATTGCTATAAATAGTTGTCACTCACAGTTCCTCATCCAACAATATTGCTGTCTCTGTACACAACGTTCTCCTGGTTCTGCTCACTTCACTATATGTCAGTTCATACTGAGATTTCCTATATCTTGAAGCAGGTTGGGCCTCTTGGGACAGAAGTTCCATCTTCTAAAAACAGGACTATCACCAGGATCGAAGTAGTGAAGCAGCCACAGCTCTTTCTAAGGGTCCCTTCTGCAGGTCTAGGCCTCTTACTACCAAATTCAAACATCCTGCTTCATTTACTCTGGAACTTGTAGCATTTTGGCAAAGGGCAGACGAATGAATCAAGCCTCTAAGCATTACAGTAACAATATCCATGAGTGACAAAATAAAAAGAGCCAGAGAAAACTATCACAAACTAAAACATTTTGATAACTCACAAAAATGCATATTATCACATATCATGTGTTTGCGGTACATGTGGCATCTTATACACGTAGTGCAGAACAGTAGTGATGAATATTAGCCATTCAGTTTCTAGCACTGTACATTGTTATGTTTATGGTAATTAGCAATACATTATTATCTATATGCTAATATAAAAGCCTGCACAATTGTCCCGAGTCAGAAATATTCCGCTTTGCTTCTTTCTGGTTTCAACTTCACCAGAACAAGATGCCCTGGCCAAGATAAGCTCATCACCTCTAAACTCACCACCATCCTGCTACCCAAAGTCTTGATTGTAATCACCTTCCTCATCCTTCTCTCTCCTCTGATTGGAGGAAGGAACACCCAGCTCTTCGAAATCCCTGCCTTTTGTAGAAGGCAGAACCTGAACTCAGCTCACTCCGCTCTGCTGCCCTGCCTGGTTTCAGCTTCATGGAACACAAAGTCTCCATGCTGAAAACCCCCTGGTGTCCAGTCCCTTCCCCTTTCCTGCTTCCCTTTGTGTGTTGGCTCCCCCTTTAAAGTGTAAGCTCCTTGAGGGCAGGGAGTGTCTTTCTTTCTATTAATTGTATCCTCAATGCTTAGCACAGTGCCCGGCACATAGTAGGTGCTTATAAAGTTTATTGTATTTTTAAATTAAATAAATGAGTATATATAACACATACATATACACATATGGTATATAAGTATATGTGCATCACACATATATCACATATGTATAACACATGTGTGCGTGTATTTATGTGTGTTCTACATATCGCATACAACTTGCACAAATATCCCTATGTGTATGTGTGTGTTTGTGTGTGTGTGTGTATATATATATATATATATATATATATATATAAAATACACACATGGTATACATATATATTAGATATATGCATATAATGTACATTATACATAATACATGCTATACAACATAAGACATTATCCACATGCTATATATAATATATATTTATGTAATGCATATGCTGTCCACACATATGCATGTGGATATGTGTTTTAAATCTATACACACACATGTGTTAGACTGTATCTCAGACTTTATTTTGGGAAATATGATCACTGTGCCTAGACTCTGCAGGTTAGGTCACATCAACAAGCATTTATTAAATACCTACTGTGTGTCAGGCACTGTGCTAAGTGCTGGGAAGCAAAAGAAGGCTGTGTTAGGTCATACTTTCCCCAGGTATAGCAGAGGGAACCCACACAATACATGCCACCAACAGAAAATGAGACCATGTCACATGAGGTAGTCAGAAGTTCATTGACTGCCCTGACCCCTCTACCACTGAATTAACAAGTAAATTCAGCAAATAAATTCCCCTTTTGAATCCCAGCTTGGCTCCTCCCTCCCATTGAAGGACAGGGAAAAGCCATTTTACATTGTTGGGCCTCAATTTCCTCATCTCCACAATAATATGGTTGGGGTAGATCATATCTAGGCTTTTTCCCAACTCTAAACACTTTGCAGAATGGCACTTGGTTGTGTTTGATCTTTATAACACTTTCCACCCCCATTTTCTAGATGGAGACACCACGTTATAGAGTCAAGTAACAAGTTTAATGATGGAACTAAGACTACATTTCAAGATATGCCACTCCCAGATGCTTGTTATTACACTAGACTCGATGACATTGTTTCTAAGAAAAATTCTAGTTTTAAATTGTGATAAACAAAAACTCTAAGTGATACCATTCTGATGGAAGTGGAAATGGAAAGCTAAACTCAGCTTCTTCTATTTCCTCTGATTCTCTTTTTTCTGGTGCAGGTAAATTGATGCCCCTTTGGACTGCTTGTACCTCTCAATTGTAGCATGTTTTTCCTTACAGAGCACCAGTTTTTATTGTTAGCTGGAAGCTGCCTGCACATTTGTAGAAGCCAAGGAAACTAACTGATAAGGTACACACTTGTACAGAGAATGTCTTCACAGTAGGATATGA
Source organism: Dromiciops gliroides (assembly GCF_019393635.1). Classification (NCBI taxonomy): domain Eukaryota; kingdom Metazoa; phylum Chordata; class Mammalia; order Microbiotheria; family Microbiotheriidae; genus Dromiciops; species Dromiciops gliroides. The sequence continues at coordinate 240,121,229 of NC_057862.1, read as the reverse complement.
TTTCCCTCCTAGCCATAAGTCTCATGCCTTGAATCAGTGACTCACCTTTAAACAATGTTGATGTCCAAGTGGGAAGTTTAACTCTTTCATTTTATTTTTTAGGAAAACAACAACAATCCTCAAAACTCTATAGACACTTATGTCCAAAGGGCTATAGAATTGTGCATACCCTTTGATCCAGCAATATACCCCTGCTAGGTTTGTATCCCAAAGACATTCCCAAAAAGAGAAAAAGACCTATTTGTACAAAAATATTTATAGCAGCTCTTTTTGTGGTGGCTAACAATTGAAAATCAAAGGAATGCCCATCAACTGGGGAATGGCTTAAACTGTGGTATATGATGGTGATGGAATATTATTGTGCTATAAGAAAAAAACAAGCAGGATGACTTCAGAAGAGCCTAGAAAGACTTGTATGAATTGATGTATAGTGAAGTGAACAGAACCAAGACAACATTGTGCACAGAGACAGCAATATTGTTTGATGAAGAACTGTGAATGACTTAACTGTTCTCAGCAATGCAATAATCCAAGATGATCACAAAAGACTGTTGATGAAACATACTATCCACCTCCAAAGAAAGAACTGATTTTGATTGAACACAGACTGAAGCTTGCTATTCACTTTCTTTCATTTTTTTCTTTTATTCAAGTTTTCTTGTACGAAATGACTAATATGGTAATGTCTTACATAATTGTACATGTATAACCCATATTTGATTGCTTCCTACCTCAGGGAGGGGTGAGGGGAGGGAGAGGAGGGATAAAATTTGGAACTCAAATCTATAAATAAAAATGTTTATTTTTTTTTAAGTTTATAGGTCAAGAAATCTCCAAGCGGACCATTATAGGCACTGCTCATAAAAAGCTAAGGGACTTGCTTCTATGTTCAAATTATTTGTCCTTTCTTCCGCTTTGTTAGTAGATCAGAGATTGCCACCAAAATTTCTCACCTACAAACTACTACAGGGTAGTTGGAGAGAGGTTTCAACTCCATCTGCAAGAGAAAAACCCCAAATTAAATTTCCTCCCCCATAGCTTTCTGCAACATGGCTGAAGTAGAATGAAATGAGTGCAAGCCTTAATTACCTCTTGCCTGGACTATTGTAAATAATCTCCTAAGGGGGCTTCTCTTTCCAATCCATCTTCCACACAGATGTCTAAGTAAAATTCCTTTTTTAAAATATTTTTTTTTCATTTCTAAAAATCTATTTTTGCTCCCTCCTACATCCCTTCCCCTGCATACACACTGGGAGAAAAAGAAGAGAAAAGAAAAAAGAAAAACTTTCATAACAAATGAGCATAGACAATAAAACAAATTACTACATTTGATATGTCTGAAAATATATGTGTGTGTGTGTGTGTGTGTGTGTGTCCTATTCTGTACCATAAGTTCATCCATTCCCTCTCTGTTAGGAAGTAGGTAGCATGAAAGGCAGTTGGGTGGCACAGTGGATAGAGTGCCAGGCCTGGAGTCAGGAAGAACTGAGATCAAATCTGGCTTTAGACACTAGCTGTGTGATCCCGGACAAGTCACTTAACCATGCTTGCCTCAGTTTTCTCATCTGTCAAATGAGTTGGAGAAGGAAATGGCAAACCACTCCAGTATCTTTGCCAAGGAAACCCCAAAAGGGGTCACAAAGAGTTGGACATGACTGAAATGACTGAACAACAACAAAGCATGCATGATCATCAGTGCTCTGGCATCATCTTTGATCATTGCATCCATCAGATTTCTTAAGTCTGTCTAAGTTTACAGTGACATTATTATTATATGCCATCCTTCTGGTTCCACTCACTCCAGTCTGTATCAGTTCACACAAGTCTTCCCAGGTTTCTCTGAAACTATCCCTCAGCATAACATTCCTAAACCACAAGTCTGACCATGGCATTTTCCTGCTTATAAGGGCTCCAATGATCATCACTAGGATTAAATATAAACTCCATCGTTTGGAATTTAAAGTCTTTCATAATGTCTTCAGGCTATAATTCCAGTCTTACTAGACATTATTCCCTTTTATACACTCTTTATTTCAGCCAAACTATCCAACGTGGTATTCTTCATACACAATAATCCATCTCCCAACTCCATGCTTTTGCAAAGGCTGTGACCCAGGTGGGAAATACACTACTTCCTCACCTCCATTTATTTCTTAGAATCTCTAGTTTCCTTAAGAGCTCAAATAAGTGTCACAATCTACATGAGACCTTTCCTGACCCCCCACCTTTTGTGCCCCACAAATCACTTTGCATTTATTTTGTATACATATTTTGTTATTTAAACCTGTATATTATATTTTCCCTGATAGAATGTAAACTCCTTGAGAACAGGGACTGTTTCAGCTTTTGGGGGGGTTTTAAGCCTTTTCAAACCCATGATCTAACAAAATGTCTGATTAGGCACTTAAACTTGTGTTAATTGATTGGGTCTGGTTCTATGACCTGTAATAGTGAGGGAACAAAAAGAAGATTAATAGCGCATTGGCCTTTCCTGGGGATATATTCCTGCCAGAGTTAGCCTTAGTAAAAAAAAAAAAAAAAACCTGCTGGGATATCAAATGCTTCCTTCATGAAGCCCATGTATGAAAGGGAACCCACAACCCAAAAGCTGTTCCTTACTCACTCTTACCAAGGACTCCAGGAACTTGGGAGTTCCAAACTAGGAATTCTAATCAGCTCAGAATCATCTTAGACATATTTGATCTGGATTTCTGAGATTCCCATAGGATCAATCAATATCTATCTATCAATCAAGAAACATTTATTAAGTGTCTACTATGTGCTGGGCACTGTGCTAAGTGCTGGATGAGAATTACATTTATATAATATTTTAATATTATATTAATTATATTAATTAATATTATAATAATTTTAAGGGGTGCTTTGCTTGTGAGTATCCAAAGAGGAAGGTAGTGACAATATTTGAATTCCCATTTAACAGATGAGAAAACTGAGGATGGGAAGGTTAGTGACTTGACTGTGGTCATATGGCTAATAAACTAGAGCCAAGATTTTTCAACCCCAAAGAAAATACTGTTTTGATTGGGATCTTTTGGAAACACCATTCTGGTCCTCAGACCCTTGGCTAAGGCTACCTTTCCAGGCATATTAGACATTATTCCCTTCACACACTCTACATTTTAACCAAACTGGTCTATTTGCTTTTTCTCATATATATCACACCAGCTCCCATCTCTTTATTTTAATACAGGTCGTTCTCCAGGCATACGATGCACATTGGTCTATCCAATGCACATTGGTCTATCCAGTGTGGCTTTAGGCTGGATTCCTGCAACCCCCAATGCTGATCCAGTACCCTTCCAGTCCCCTGAAACTGGCCTAAATCTTGGAGATGCCTTTCACACTGGATATATCTTCACATAATTAATGAGAATGATAATATCATAACTAACATTTATAGAGCCTGTGCCAAGCACTTTATAAATATTATTTCATTTTATTCTAATAACAACCCTGGAAAATAGGCGCTATTATTATATCCTTTTTTACAGATGAGGAAACTGAGACAACCGGAGGTTGTGACTTGCCTAAGGTCACACAGGTAGTAAGTATTTGAGGCTGGATTTGAACTCAAGTCTTCCTACCTCGAAGCTCCACTCTCCATTCACTGTGCCCACTTAGGTAATAAGCTATTTGACTCACTGGCTATGAATCTAAATGGTCCAATGTCATGGAATCATAGAATCTTGTAAGAGACCCTCAAAGATAATCTAGTACAACCCCCTACCTCTAGTATAAAAGTTTCTCCTACTAAAAGAAAATGTCAACTAAAACAACCTTGATAAGAAAAAATGGTCTTAGGTCCCTTATCAGTTACTTTTTGCTCTTTTAATAGTTGATGAAAATAATCAATGGCATTCGCATAAAGCTTTTTGCTTACAAAGCACTTTCCAGATGAGGAAACTGAGGTTCATAGAAACTAAGCAAATTGCCCAGGATCACACAGAACTTGGCTTGATTTATGTTCTGGTCTTGTTGTTGTTGTTGTTGTTTCTTCAGAATTAAAAAAATTTTATCTTTTATTTTTCCCCCAATTACATGTAAAAACAATTTGAACGTCAGTTTTTAAAATTTTGTGCTCCAAATTCTCTTCCTTCTTCTCTCCCCCCTTTAAGAAGGGAAGCTATTCAATATGTTATGCATGTGTAGTCATACAAAACATTTCCCTATTGGGTTGTAAAAGAAAACAAATTACAAAACCCCAAACAAAACAAAAACACTCTAGTCTTCTAACAACTTTTATCCCAATTCACTTTGCATTCTACCACACTTCTTCCCCATACAATGGACCTACCTTTCCTTAGTGCAGCAAGAATCAAGACTTTTCTTTCCTGCCACAAATTGTGCCTACTGGGTTGGGATCAGACAGCTCAGCTGGCTCATCTCCCACTCAAGAGTTCTAGGGGATACCCTTGAGGGACAGCAGAGTTATCTAAGTGCTATCAGCTCAAGCTCCTATCTGTTATGTCCCTAGTATTGTCACCAGTGATCAGTGCCCCAATATCACTTAACCCCTCAGTGTCTCCTCAGTATGATTGATAACCAATTAGTATCAATTAGCATTTATAAATGAGGATATTTTAAGAACAAAAAGTTGTAGCAAGAACCACCTCCAAGACTGTGGATGATCTCTGTCTTCTCTATTGCCTTTTGTCCATGGAGGAGAGTAGATTCAAACTTAAAAGTGGTGACTACAAAATGTTTCACCATCGAGTTCACTTTAGGGTACAACATAGTCCATGGACATGCTACTGTCTTGCTGGGAAGTCACAGCATCTCAGATGTTGGGTCAATCCACTTCTTGGCTGGGTCAGACAGGTTGCTCCTCAGGGCTGACTCCTTCCTAGGTTTGGCCGTTGGACCTTTGGCCACTCCTTTGAAGTTCATAAGGTCACATACTGGTTGATTTGTCCTCTGATATTCATTTCTTTAAGATCAGGAAAGAAGAAATATAACAGGGACAGAAGAAACAGCAGAAGCATGAATTCAAGGCCGCATATCAGCCACGGGTGCTTGTTCTTTCTCTCTCTGTTCATCTTTTCTCTCTGTCTCTCTCCTTCCTTTCCCCTTCCCTCCTTTCTTCTCATTTCTCTCCCTCTTTTATCTCCCTGTCTATCACTCTGCCTGTCTCTCACTCTCCCCTTTCCTTTCTCCTTCCCTCCATTCCCTCCATTCTTGTCTGTCTCTCTTTCTCTTTCTCTGTGTCTTTGTGTCTCTGTTTCTCTCTCTGCCTCTTTCTATCTGTCTCTCCTTCATCTCTTTCCTCTCTCACCTTGCTCTCTCTTGCTCCCCTTGCCCTTCTCTCTGAGGCTGATAGTAGTTCTTCCCTCACTTGCCACTAGCGAAGGGACTTGAGTCTCTCTTTTTTAGCCCTTTGTGTATACACTTACTTCTAGCTCATCAGCCAATTAACATGTTTATCTTCACAACACAGTAAGCAGACAGGAGGTAATCATAAAATAGCTCTTCATTTTCTGAGCAGGACGGACCCCTCCATTACAGGCTTTCTCACACAATTCCAGAAACAGGCTCAGCAACACCACCCCTCCCCCAATCTAGGTTGGCAGTAGGCAGAGATCTTTAAACATTCTCTGAGGACTTGGACCCCTATTAACCATCACCTGGCTGGATAGGAAATAAGTGGCAATTGTCCAGTCACAGAGCTGGCTAAATAGGGACAAAAGTCAGACTATCAAGTAATTTTTCTTTGCAGTGTCCCCAACCAGGCCTGTTCTCTGAGGTATAAATCAGAAGATTGATAGCTTTGTCTGTGCTGTGTGGTCACGTACTAAGTTGGGATCCTTCTGTCACAGCAGGCTTCAATTACTGTGAAAAAGGGCCCTGTCTTTGCTGGGAACAATGGGATTTTAAAAGCATCCTCTCAGGGGCAGCTAGGTGGCGCAGTGGATAGAGCACCGGCCCTGGAGTCAGGAGTACCTGGGTTCAAATCTGGCCTCAGACACTTGACACTTACTAGCTGTGTGACCCTGGGCAAGTCACTTAACCCCAATTGCCTCACTAAAAAAAAAAAACAAAAAAAAACCAAAAAAAAACCAAAAGAAAACCCCAAATAGGCAGGCAGCTAGGTGGCGCAGTGGATTCAGGATGACCTGAGTTCAAATATGGCCTCAGACACTTGACATTCACTAGCTCTCTGACCCTGGGCAAGTCACTTAACCCTCATTACCCTGCATAAAAAAAACAAAACCCAAATGGGGTCACGAAGAATTGGACACAACTAAACAACAACAAAAATAACATAGATTTACATGAATTATGGTTGGTAAAGAACTTTATGTACATGATTTATATAATGTATTAATCCTCGCAACAAGTCTTTGAGGTGTTATACTGATTATTCTCATTTAAAAGTTGAAGAAACTGAGGAATAGAAAAGCAAAGTGTCTGAGGGAGGGAGCCTAGTTTTGCCTGGCTCTAAATCCAACATTCAATCCACTACACTAAGCTGCCTCTCTTTATACAAAGGGGTGTGCAATGTACTTGTATATTTATACACAGTTCCACACTGTTTTCCTGAAGAGCCTTCATTCCTTACACAGAATCTATCAATTAAAAACATTTTCTGAATGGAGTGTTTGAAGAAAGATTTTAACTGGTTTCATTGTAGCTGGCTACCTGGGAAATCCATCTCCAGCAGTTTAAATAGCAGAAGTTGTAAATGACCTTCTCAAAGAGAATTGGGACATTTCCTGAGGCAGAACAAAGGATTGACATTGAGAAGGAAGTGGGCAATTTTATCTTATAAAAACGAAGCATTACTTTTTTGTTGCATCATTACAAGAAAACCAGGGAACAGGATGAGGAAGAGAAACAGGTCTCCTGGGGTTTGAGCCAGCTTTATGAGACTGCACAGGCCAAGGGGCTTTGGAGTTCTATAACCCCGTATGGCACACCAGCAGCCAAACATACACAGGTTGGAAAATGTCTACAGGGCACAAAATAATGGCTAAACCAGGAATTCTGAGGTATTGGAGAGGGCAGTGGGGGAAATCACAGGAAGAATAGATCAGGGTGTGCTTGTGACAAGGCTGGAGATGGGTTTCAGCTGTGACATCTGGGATTCTATTGCTGACTCAAAAAAAAAAAGCAAGCCTTGTGAGGTGGGAGATCATAAAACACAAAGACATCTTGTAATAAAATGTTAGTAGTGCTGTGTGCAAATAGCTGTGGTCATTCGATAGGATAAGGAGTCAGGATGTGTGGAGCTTTTAGTTAGATGGCATGTCTGACCCGTACCTTAACAAGAATCCTCCCCATGGCCTACATGAAAGTCAGTCACCCACCTATTTCCCCACATATATACAACATAGGTTTCACTTTGCTGATTTATCCACTTAAAGCTTGGCTGGGCTTGTACACTTTAAGGATTCACTCATATGTAGGCATTGCCTGTAACAATGTGAATAAAAATTCGTTTTATTTGAAGAAAAAAGTTGGTGATCCAGCATTTATTTACCTGAATTTCTCCAATGAGGGGAACCAGTGGTGTTCCTAGATAGTCCATTCTACTTTTGGAAGGTTCTAAATGTGGGGAGAGTTTTCTTTGCATCATGTCTAAATCTGCCCATTGCAACTTCCACCCACTCTTCCTAGTTCTGTCCTTTGGGACCCAGCAAAACACTTAGAATCCTTCTTTCAAATGATAGCCCTTGGGAAAAATAGAGATATAGATACATAATACATATATAACATACATGTATAAATAACACATACTGGCTTGAAAAAAGGTAAAAGAAAGCCTCACCTGTAATCAAACTGAAGATGCGTCTCTAGACAGAGAGTAATAGCCGTTAAGAGATACACAGCCCAGGCATTTTAGTTTCTGCCTAATCCAAGTGTTGGTGACATCCAGAAGGGCTTTTGACCATAAACTATGATTTAGGGTAAGCTGATACGTGAGTAGTTAAATATGAATTGGAAATATACTACATTAAATGGCACTGAACAGAAGCCAAAAGATAGCGTCTCTAGATTTAAATCTTGCCTGATATTGTGGCCTCCATCAAGTTCCTGAGAGTCTCTAAATCTAAATCTCCACTATCTATAAAATAAGGACTAGAATGTTTATATCTTCTACCCCTTTGGTAGTCTGGTGAAGCCTATGGACCTCTTCAGGATAGTGTTTTTAAATGTATAAAATAAAATGCATAGGATTATAAAGAAAACTAATTATGTTGAAATACATTTATCAAAAAAAAAATCTTTTTTTAAATTTGCAGGCTCTAGTTTAAGAACCCCTTGACTAGATTAGATTCCTTTCAGGCACAAATTTATATGATTTGAAATTTTCCTGGCATTTCTTGGAACAGTGGGTGTAAAATGTTTTTAATGGTCACTTAACATTTTCCTAGGTTTATATCTTTTAGTAAAGAGTTTTATTTTTTTTTTTTCATAAAGTCTCATTTGAGTAAGTTGTACTTTAGCAGAACTACCATTTGTTCTCTTACTAATCAGATTTAGGACATCACTGCCACCTAATGGTAGTATACCTAAGTTACAAAATTAGCTTCTTCAATAAGCTATTAGTATCATCAGTAAAAAGCTCAAAGGACCTTAAAAGCCATCTGAAGAACCCTTGAAAGTTGACTACAAACATAGACTTAGAATGATAGCAAGTGTCATGCCAAGTGATAAACCAAGATATTTTAGTGTAGATTCCTCATAAATATTATATTTAAACATTCCTTACCCAGCAGAAAATCAACCCTTGAACCTTAGGATTGTCAGAATATAATGGCAAGTTGGTTGTGTCAGAAGTAGCAGCATATGATTAGGATTTTTTTGAAAGCTGCTATGCTGCCATTCCTTGTAATAAACATCTTGTAATAAACAATTCCTATTAGGAAGCCACTGTCTAGATACGATGAACCAATCCCTGACCTCAAGGAACTTACATTTTAGTTTTCTTAGAATCCCTCACTCTAATTTGTTTATTATTTGCATACCATTTAGCATATTAATAACTAGTATTAGGGCTAGCAAAATACAACTGACCAGCACCTTAATGAAAACCATCATCACTGGTAAGACAGGGACTACCAGACTCATGTAATCAATCTGGATTTTATTGACCACCTCCACACTAGCCATAACCATATCTGTTGAGCTTTACTAGTAAATAGAAGCAGCAGCCAATGAGCTAGAAGCCCCTTACAAAAGTAAAAACAGTGATTATAATTCCTTTCCGATTCTTTCTTTGATATGATAGACATAGAGAAATGCAATCTAGCTTTCCTTTGTACCTTTCCTCTGCTCTGTCTTCCAAAGCTCCCTTCCTGCAGGTCTCTATTATGATATGGCTGCAAAATGTGTGCATTTCTTTCTATTTTCATTAAGTAATCATTAAAGATCTATCTCGTCTTTGTCAGTCAATGAACATTTATTAAGTGCCTGCTATGTACTGGGCTTTGTGCTAAGTTCTAGAGATATGAATATGAAAAAAAGTTCTTGACCTGGGGGGGGGGGGGCGCGCGGCAGTGTGTTTACATTCTAACTGGGGAAAACAAAGAGCGAAAGGAAGCTGAAAGGGATGGGAGGAAGATCCCTATTATGTGGGCCTGATGAAGTACAAAGGACAGACAGGTGGGAAATAAAGGGATGACTGGCTGCCCTTCCCTTCTTAGAGACTCTGAGAGGAGTCCTAGGGGCCGAGGCTACTTATGAGATATGAGTTTCAGGGCTCAAATGATCTTCCAGGATGAAGAGATTCATTGGAAATGATAAAAAAGTCCAAAGAAATAGTCAGGTGGGAAATAATATTTAATGTTCCTAATTTAATCCCTCCCTGAATCTATCTGCCCTCTTAATAGCCCTTCCTGTATCCTTGTTATCTGTTTCTCTGTTGAGTTTAATGTATTTCAATACCAAAGTCTTTGAATGTGTGGTCATGCCCACCTTTAACTTTCTTTTGTCAAGTTCACATGACATTGAGGTTCATGGGCGCCCTGCTTTCCAACTTCTTCCTCCATATTGGTATAGTCTTCTTCTGATCATCCTGATGAAATAGTAAATTCTACCCATCCTCTTTCATTCTATAATACATTATTTTTTTCCATCCATTTCCCTTTTTCTTGGAGATATTTTTGTTCTAAGGGGGCATTTGTTTCTTCTCCACCTACTAAAAAGTAAATACTCTAATTCTGTCCTGTTCAGTGGGTTTTGTTTTGGGGTTTTTTCTTTGTTTTGTTTGTTTTTAACATTTTAGCATATTGTTTCACAATTTTCCCTGTATCTATTGATATATGATTTTAGGGTTATTTTTGTGGTCAGTTATGTTGATAGTTTTTCCATTGCATTAAAGTTATACATTGTTAGCATATGACTGGGAATATAGTTTCTAACAATTTCCTTTGTTTTCCATTCATCTGTTGTGATTTCTCTTTCACTTTGGTAATTTTGTTTCACTCTCTTTTTAAAAATCAGATAAAAGTTTCTTGATAAAGCCATGTTAATTATTTGTAATCACTCCTTCCCTTTGTAGAGTCTTATTAATTATCTTTTTAATGATATGTTCTGGAATTTTCCCAGGAATACCGCGACCACCATCACCATTTCTACTTCTTCTTCTTCTTCTTCTTCTTCTTCTTCTTCTTCTTCTTCTTCTTCTTCTTCTTCTTCTTCTTCTTCTTCTACTACTACTACTACTACTACTAGCTAACATTTATATTATACTTACTATGTGCTGGGCACTGTGCTAAGCACTTAACAATTATTACCTTGTTTGATTCTCACAACAACCCAAAACTGAGGCAAACAAAAGTTAAATGATTTGCTCTGGGTCACACAGGTAGTAAGTTTCTGAGGCTGGATCTGAACTTAAGTTTTCTTGACTCCAGATCTGGCACTTTATCAAACACTGTGCCAGTTGAGTTAAGGTCACTGACCTATAATTTTCAGACTTTGTTCTCTTCCCTTCTTTGGAAAATTAAGACATTTGCCCTTCTTCAATCTTAATGTAATTTTATTGTACTATATATTCCGTATCCCATTTCCTACAATCTTTCAAATACTATCAATAGCTTGGTAATCACATATGCCAGTTCTTTCAGGAGGACTAAGGAATGAAGTTCATCTGGGCCAGGTGACTTGAATGCATCACCAAGGGGCAATAAAGGCTCTCTTACTATCTCCTTACTTCTCTTTGTTATCAAATCCTTCTTGGATATTTTTGTTACATTACCTCCAGAAGTAAAAAAGAAAAAAGATTATTCTTGACAGGTAGAGAAAAAGGAAGCAGGATAAGCACTGAGTCATCCCTGTCTTCTCCCTGATGTCCATTATCATAATCCCATTCACTTTAGGAAAAGCCTTTATACATCCTTTGATTCTCCATATTTTTTTAAATAGCTTAAAAAATAGTTTTTTCCTGTCCTTGTTGTTGTTATTCACTTGTGTCTGAATCTTCATGACTCCATTTGGTGTTTTCTTTTCTTTTTTTTTTGTATTTTTTTTTGATGGGGCAATGAGGGTTAAGTGACTTGCCCAGGGTCACACATGGTAAGTGTCAAGTGTCTGAGGCTGGATTTGAGCTCAGGTCCTCCTGAATCCGAAGCCAGTGCTTTATCCACTGTGTCACCTAGCTGCCCTGTTTTCTTAGTAAAGATACTGAAGGGGTTTACCATTTCCTTTTCCAGCTCATTTTACAGACCAGGAAACTGAGGCAAACAGGATTAAGTAATTTGCCCAGGGTCAAATAGCCAGTAAGTGTGTGAGGTTGTATTTTTTCTTTTTCTTTTTTTTTTTTCGTGAGGCAATTGGGGTTAAGTGACTTGCCCAGGGTCACACAGCTAGTAAGTGTTATGTGTCTGAGACCGGATTTGAACTCAGGTCCTCCTGACTCCAAGGCCAGTGCTCTATCCACTGCACCACCTAGCTGCCCCTGAGGTTGTATTTTTGAACTTAAGATGAGTCTTCCTGATTCCCTCCTTCTTGTCCTTAACTTTTCTCAATAACTATAGTTCATTCTGAACATTATCACTTCTGACACTATTTTAGTGGATTGTACAGGACTTTTATATTTATATGCAATCATCTGACCTTGCTTACATCTTCTTTGAATACTTATTGAATGCAAAGTTGTTTGGTGAATTCACTGGTCATCTATATCAGTCTCTTCACAGGAATCCCATTTTTCCTCTATAATAGAACACAGATAAAAATCATTTACGCAGTGTATACTTCACAATTTCTCCAGTTCTCCATACTGGTTGAGATTTTAAGACTTAAAAGAAATTAGTTATGGGTATTTACATTTTGAACCTAAGCATCAATTACAACTTTTATATCCAATTATCACCTCTTAATATCTTGACAATTTACTCAACTTCCTTTCCTTAGTCTCAACAATTTCAGTCATAATCCACATGTCCTTAATCTCGAATCAACTTTGTTTCATTAATTTACCTCACTCACCAATCTACTCGACCAATTTGCTTTACCTTCAATTATTCCATTCCACTTTTCCTTTATACTTTATCAGCTACCTTCTCTTTTTCTTTCTAGAGTCTTCATTTTGAGACTATATTCTATAATCTTCTTTAATCCTCCCTAATCCTTTTATATCCTCCTTACTTTTCCCTAGTACTGCTTCTTTTTCAACTCTGGAGTATAATCTTGAACAGAATTCCAGCTTGCAGATTATTCTCCTTCAAATTTTCCTCAATTTGAATGAATGAATGAAGCATATATTCATTATTTACTAAGTGCAAATTACTGTGCTACAAGTGCTGGAGATATAAACAGAAAAGTAAGGCAATCTCTTCTCTCAAAGAACTCAGATTCAGTGGTAGAAACAATAGCTATGAAAGGTTTCGTCTTCAAGTCTACAGACCATGTCCTTAGTTTGCAGTGGAGAAAAAAAAAAATGTAGTAATGACTTTTCATTGATGTCATTTCCATAGATCAGTTGCGGATGTTGAACCATTAGGCAATGCTAAGAACTTTCTGGGCCTTTCAGTAGCCTTGTAAGAACAGTGGCCAGGCTTCAGGGCTTGCTTCCCAGACTGATGGCTGAAGGACACTGAGCTGGAAGTTCAGTATCCTGAATTTCTCCCCAAATTCTCCAAATTTTTCTTCTCCATTCACCTGATCTATTTCTCTAGTCCAAATCCTTCTAACACGCCCACATAATTTCCGTCTCCTTCTAATTCAGTTCCAGTCTTTCTTCTTTCTCTAATTTTTCTACACAGTCAGGAAAGAGGGAGAGAGAGGGGGAGGGAGGGAGGGAGAGGAAGAGGTTTCATACATCAGGCAGGAATAAATTGGCTTTGGAATTGGAATAAATTCCAATTTGCAATCAGAATAAATGGCTTTCAAGGTCCCTTCCAGCTCCAGAGCCTAATATAATAAAAGATCTCCAAAGACAGATTTAATTTGTTTCTGACACATACTGCCTTCCTTGTAAACCTTCTTAATTTTATCCAGTTTGGTCTTTCTGGGCCCCCATAGTAGGTTTCTTTCTGTCTTTCCCCCTTTGAAGTGTTCGAAAATCCTTCCCTCTGGACTATACTTAGATTCATTATTAATGGCATGATCTGGAAAATCTCCCAGTGCATTTTGACTAGCTATGGGGGTCCAAGAAAGGAAGAACCACAAATCATCTGCCTCCTGTGACTCTCTGTTACCATTAGCATTCATATGTTCTACAGTCAATTGCCAAAAAGCAAAAGGGAGTAGGGATCTCAGAACATTAAGGCATTCCTTTAGCACCTATACATTGTTACGATAGTTAATCGCCTCTCCCTTTATGTCTTTGCCCCTGCATAACTAGAATTCATTTCTTATAATGTCAAAGTCTTTTTTTTAACTTGGGAAAGAGGAATTCCCATGCTTTTTGTGGATTACTCAATGAGTAGGAAATTAAATTCACTTTGAAAGAAATCTAATATGCCATGAAGATTAGTCTAAGTTTTATTACCTTTAGTCTTCATATCATAGAAAATTCTTGTGTTTGTGTAGACAGTAGGATCCTTTCTGTTCATTTGAGGATGACATGACATGGTTGGTTTTTTTTTAACATGATAAAGTCCACAGCAGGGCAAATTGCTTATTGCTTAAATGTGTTTCCTTTTGATGAATAAAAAGGGGAGTTTCTGGCAAATATGATGATGTGAAAAGGCATCTAGATTACCGGGTCTGGGCTCAGGAAGACTCATCCTCCTGAGTTCAAATCTGGCCTCAGATACTTCTTAGCTGTGTGACCCTTGGCAAGTCACTTAACCCTGTTTGCCTCAGTTTCCTCATCTGTTAAATGAGTTGGAGAAAGAAAAGGGCAAACCACTCTGGGATCTTTGCAAAGAAAACCCCAAATGGGATCTATGACTGAAATGACTCAACAACAACTATTAATGTAAAAGTTTTCAACCAAGCCCCAGATTACAAGAACCACACTCAATAGGACTGATAAGAGAAGAACCAGTGAGGTAATCCTTCTTCTCCTGCCCCTCATCCACCTACCCCTCCCCCCCCCACCAAAGATAAGACCTAAAAAGGACCCAGGTATAATCTCCAAATCTGAGCCAGTACTAAGAATGCCCCAATACTTCCCATCACTTTTCCATCTAGAATTATGGAAAGGGTCAGATCACAGAGAACAGGATCACTAACTAGGAGATCTCAATCTGTGGGCAACCAATCCGGAGCATGAGGAGGAGTTAGAGATGAGGAGAGCCTCGGTATCTCCCTCTAAGACTTCTAGAAATGGTAGGACCTAACTCTGACTTGGTGTCCCCATTTAAGACTGAGGAAGTGGTGCAGAGCCTAAAGATAACTCTACTAACCCACTTAGAACTTCAGGAGGGAACTGGACACTAGGATTAGGATCCCAGATTTAGCCACCACATCCAGGACCATAATCTCAGACCAAGACTGCTGAAAGAACCAAAAACTTTTATCAGCCAAGTTTTCTCTTTTTCTTACTCCAGGCTGAGCACTAAGAAATCAGTGTGTTTGCTAGTAGTCCTAGAGTTCCATCATGGGTCTTATATTGAGATACTGGAATGATGAAAAATACACTTGCAGAGCCAAGATAAGTTTGAAAGAAACAGCAAGGAGGAGACTAGTGTAAAGATTAAACATATGAGTAAATGGAAAGAAAAACCCTACTAATATAATGAAAAAATAATATGTGTTAGCTTCTTGATGACAGGAATTTTTCATTTTTTTCTTTGGTCCTCCAGAACTTGGCTCAGTGGCTGGCACATACTGGGTGCTTAATAAAAGTTTGTTTATTGAATGGTTGGTAGAATCCAAAGAAAAAATTGCAGAAGAAGAAAATAACACCACAATAATTACAAGGACCATAATTACAATTAGGAAAATAAAATGATAGACTGACCACAATGAACCTAAGAGTGTGAACCAAGAGATAATGATACTAGAACCTTTCAGGCAAAGATTAGAGAGAGAATCAACAGGTTAGAACAGAAAAACAGCTACTTGCCCAACTACTGCAAACCCCAAAAAATAAAATGGGGAAAATAGAATTTAAAAATTCAATAATGCAAGAAAGAGAAAAACAAAATCAAAAGAAAGAAAAATGTGATATAGGATGATAGCTAATGGAGATGACTGCATCAAGGGCATATATTTTCAGGATGTGAAACATATATCTGTCAGCAATCAAGAAGCAATTAGTAGACAGTGATTAGTGAGAGTGGGAAAATCATTTAAATTCTCAGCTCATCTAATACAAGCCCCCTTTTTTTAGAGAGGAGGGAATTAATACCCAGAGAAGCTGTAATTTGTCCAGTGTTCACAGGTACTAAGCATCCAGAATCAGAATTTGAAGCTGGAGTTTCTGACTTGAAACCTAGTGTTCTTTTCATTCATTACACCAACCAACCTTATTGAATTGGGTAACCAGTAGAATAGGTTATTAGGTGCATGTCACATGCTTTGAAAGTTCACTAACTCCTCTTAGATTAGAATGTCTTTACACAGACCAAGATGAGGAAATATTATGTTAATGTCTGTCTCAGGAATTGGAAAGAGTAATGCACATTCTCCATTGTCCCTTTACCTACAAAATCTGGCCCAGTGCATCCAGAACAAAAACTAAAATTGTTTCAACAATGTTTTGGTCCACATGATTTTGAAATCCATTTATCATGCCCTTTAGATATCCCCATTAGTCCACAGTGATAAAGCCATTGTGTGTTTGAGAATTGTTGTGTATTTTTAAAATCAGATTAAAATGGGGTCAAGCTAAGTAGTGCAAGATGTGAAGTATTCAGTGGCTATACTTCGAGATTCCCTGGACCTGACACTGCCTCAGGTAATTGCATTGTCATGTTCAAGCATGGTTGAATTGTTTCTCTTCTGGCACAAGTCTTTCCTTTTATTTTCACAGCAATATGTCTCTTAACACAGGTAGGCTGAAGACCACGGTAACTGTTAAATGTATCCCCTTGAATAGTTTGTATGATCAATAGACTAGAACTCTAGCTGCTAATGAGCAGCATAGGTTCATAAATTATAAGAGTCACACAGGAATAATTGTGAGTACATTTCTATAGCAGTCTTGTATAGCAATGGTTCATCATTCCTTTCTCCAAACCATTCATTCCTTTTTGGCCCTATAATAGGATGTGAGGTTCAGAGGCAGACAGACAGATAGACAGACAGACAGACAGACAGACACACACACACACACACACACACACAGCACATCAATTTATAATACAGTAAGGGGGAAATGTAGTATAAAGGGCATGAATAATGCACAGTAAACCTGGATAAGTTGGGGTTAGCAGTTAGGGGAAGGCAAATTGCTGAATTTGAGAGAGAAAAATATGTGAAAGTCTAGCAAATCAAGAACACTCGTGGTTTCATTAAGACAGGAGCATTTCTCTCACCATCTCTCTGTCATTGAGCTGAATATGCATGATTACCATTTGCTTTTGGAAAATAGTGGACAATAAGTGTGTTCTATATTAACTTGTCATCTTTTGAGATTTCTGAGACAAATATGTTTGTATTGGGTCTTAACTTTGTGTAAACAGAGAAGATGAGTGACATATAGAAGCCTAATAACATACTGTGATGTAGATTATTTCCTGCCATGCTATGCATTTTAAACATTTTTCTGCTTATTTCCCAGTCTCCCTCTAGATGCTAGGGCCTTCCCTCTGAGTTCAACTTCCACTTAAGCTGTCTATATATTTATGTACATAATTATTTCATGTTATCTCTTTCATTAGCATGTGAGTAACTTGATTTTGCTTTCCTTTGGATCTCCAGCCCTTAACACAATGAACCATAGTAAGGGCTTAATAATGCTTGTTGATAGGGCAGCTAGGTGGCGCAGTGGATAGAGCACCAGCCCTGGAGTCAGGAGTACCTGAGTTCAAATCCGGCCTTAGACACTTAACACTTACTAGCTGTGCGACTCTAGGCAAGTCACTTAACCCCAATTGCCTCACCACAAAAACAAAAAATTAAAAAAAAAATAATGCTTGTTGACTATTTGTACCTTTTATCATTTCTACTATGCCAGAGTCAGAGATATGATATAATCGTGATCATCATGTCATTGAAAGTGTGTATGTTTGCTTAATTGAGACTTCATTAGCATCCTCCTTAGGACAATATTTGCACTTCATGGAAGGATTGGCATTTGTATCTTGCCTTTTGTGCACCACTGGTGATATTCTGCATTCAAGAATGGGTTAGGTTTTGCTCTTTGTTGTTGTTACAGTTAAATTATATTTGCCCTTAAGTATACATTAGACATGTTATGTAACATATTTTATTCCACATTAAGCTTGCTCAGGATAATGTAGTATCCAGAAGCAAAAGCAGGCGGGGAAGGTTTAGGGTTATTCCTCCCTATCATTGAAGGATGGTATTTATTTGGTCTTGGTAAGTTGGCTGTGACATCATCTAACAACTGCCTTTATATTGATTTGCAAAATGTTATTACTCTATATATATGCAAAATGTTATTACTATCAATAGCTGACAGGTGGACAATATTACCAGATCTTCTTCTTCTTCTTCTTCTCCTTCTTCTTCTTCGCAATGAGGGTTAAGTGACTTGCTCAGGATCACATAGCTAGTTAGTGTCAAGTGTCTGAGGTCAGATTTGAACTCAGGTACTCCTGAATCCAGGGCTTGGTGCTTTATCCACTGCACCACCTAGCTGCCCCCTACAGGATATTCTTGAATGATAGGGAACAAGTAGCATGTGGTCAAGGAAACAGTGGGATTAATAGTAAGTTCAGAGTATCATTGATTGACCACAACATTAAATGGAGATGGATTGCTAACAGGGTATTAGGTAATCAAAACAGTCTCATACTGGAAGAGCAAGATGGAGATTCAGTTCAGTCATCTTTCATTCAAGTCTGACTCTTCATAATCCCATTTGGAGTTTTCTTGGCAAAGATACTGGAGTGGTTGGCCATAGAATAATGACATAGGGAATAGAGCAGACAAAGTTGTAATTGGTAGACTTGGTTGTAGTAAGTAGGCATGACTAAGATTAGTATTGGGCTCCAGAGGGTAAGGCAAGAACTGAGTTTAGGCTAGAAATGATGTTCACTCTCCCAAATGGATATGTTGGCCAATGGGTCCAACTATCAAGTGATGTCCTGTAAGAACCACCAGATATAGATTTTCTTGGCCAGATAGGTTGTATTAGCTTTATACAGAGTTATAGAACAGGGGAGTTATCTGAATTGGAAAACAGAGCACTATCTTCTAATTAAATGGAGAAAAGGGAAGATCAAGTTTTAATTCACCCCAGTGAGTCAAGTATCCTTGAGGCCCCAATCAAGTCCCTAGAAGACATACAGAGGAGGAATAGAATGCCCTGCAGACTAAAAGAATCATGATAAATAATTCTGATGCCAGAAGCAACATGAAACATGAAATCAAATATGTGATTCATTATGTGAAAACAATATAAGAAATATTTAAGACAAATTCAGCTAGCTGAGGGTATGGAGATGTAGACCTAGATAGAGCAAGTATTAAGCATTTATTATGGGATGGGCAGTGTAGTAAGCATCAGGGATACAAGTACAAGCAAACAAGATAGTCTGTGTCTTCAACTATCTTTTTATGCAGAAGACATTACATAAAAGAAAGCTAGAAAGTGAGGGAGGGGTATGCAAACAGCAACATGGTATAGAAATTACCAAGAAGTGGCATGGATATCTGGTTCCTGGAAAGATTAAGACTTGAACCACTGCTCTTTTGGGAGTACAACAGTAGAGCACTCTAATTGTTCTTTGTTACCCTTTACCTCTTTTTTTTTTTTTTTGGTGAGGCAATTGGGGTTAAGTGACTTGCCCAGGGTCACACAGATAGTAAGTGTCAAGTGTATGAGGCCAGATTTGAACTCAGGTCCTCCTGAATCCAGGGCCAGTGCTTTATCCACTGTACCACCTAGCTGCCCCTACCCTTCACCTCTTAAAGGGATATTGAACAATGAAAAATAATAGCAGCTACATTTTTTAATTAGGGAAATATATTTTTGTTTATTTTATTTTATTTGTAATCATAAAAATATTTTATTTTCTAGTTACACATAGAGATAGTTTTCAACATTTGTTTTTATAAGATTTCTAGTTCCAAATTTTTCTCCCTCCCTCCCCTCCCTCAGCCCTTCCCAAGACAGCAAACAATCCAATATAGATTATATATCTACAATCACATTAAACATATTTCTGCATCACTCATGCTGTGAAAGAAGAATCAGAACAAAAAAATTAGAAATAGTGTGGCTCAATCTGCATCTAGATTCCACAGTTCTTTTTTCTGGATTTGGAGAGCTTTTTCCATCATGAGTCCTTTGGAACTACCTTGGACCATTGTATTGCTGAGAAGAGTTAAGTCTGTCACAGTTGGTCAAAACATAATGTTGTTGATACTGTGTACAATGTTCTCCTGGTTCTGCTCCTCTCAGTCAGCATCAGTTCATGTAAGTCCTTTCAGGTTTCTCTGAAATCTGTCTGCTCATCCTTTCTTACAGCACAACAGTATTCCATTACATTCATATACCACAACTTGTTCAGCCATTCCCCAATTGATGGGCATCCCCTCAATTTCTATTTCCTTGCCACCACAAAAAGAGCAGCTATAAATATTTTTGTACATGTGGGTCCTTTTCCCTTTTTTATGATCCCTTTGGGAAAAAGACCTAATAGTGGTATTGCTGGGTCAAAGGGTATGCAAAGCTTTATAGCCCTTTGGGCATAGTTTAATTAGGGAAATATATTTAACAGTAAACACAGTAAATAAAGGTCTTTTTTAACACACCCAGGAATTATTAAAAATTATGCATACCTATAACACTAATGAACATTCCCCAGTAGAACAATGAGGAAAGAAAATGAATGTTATTTTTAAAGAGAAAATATAAAATGTTTATAACTATAGTGAAAATATGCTCATTTCCTAATAATTAGAGAAATGCATATTGGGCAGCTAGGTGGCACAGTGGATAGAGATCTGGGCATGAGGTCGGGAAGACTCCTCTTCCTAAATTCAAATGTGGCCTCAGCCACTTACTAGCTCTGTGACTCTGGGCAAGTCAATTTACCCTGTTTGCCTCAGTTTCCTCTTCTGCAAAATGATCTAGAGAAGAAAATGGCTAACTATTTCAATATCTTTATAAAGAAAATCCCAAACGGGATCATGAAAAGTCAGACATGACTGAACAACAAGCACATTGACAACCACAATATGCTACCATATTCCAAATAAAATAACAAAAAATCAAGAAAAAATTATAAGATTTAATTTTGTCCAGGGGTTTGTGTGTGTGTGTGTGTGTGTGTGTGTGTGCGCACGTGCACACACGTGCATGCTGGGGGGAATGGTTCTGATTAACTATTGTTGGTTGATTCATAGCCTGGTAAAATATTTTGGAAAGCAATCAGTGTTATACAGTGAGTCACAAAACTGATCATGTCTTTTATCTGGATTTTTTCAAAGGAAAAAAGGAAGGAAAAGAAAGAAAGGAAAAAAGAATCAGTAAAAATAGTAATTTGCTATATTTCTTTTATTAATAAAAAACTCAAAACAATCTACATGTCCAAAGATTGAATATATATCTTAATGAGACCAAATAATGTAAAGTTACAAAGAGAAACTAATATAAGATGATATGGAAAGACCTATAAGAAGTGATATGTGAGATTAGTGGAATTAGAATTTTGTGTGTATGTGTGTATGACTCTGGGAAACTACAAATCCCTATCACCTCTCTCTCTCTCTTTCTCCAAGTTCTGTCATCTCACCAATATGAGTATTACCTTTTTTTTGCAGGACAATGGGGGTTAAGTGACTTGCCCAGGGTCACACAGCTAGTAAGTGTCAAGTGTCTGAGGCCAGATTTGAACTCAGGTATTCCTGAATCCAGGGCCAGTGCTTTATCTACTGAGCCACCTAGCCACCCTGAGTATTACCTTTAAAGGTGCAAAATGTCATTCTGGTTGAATCCTATTCATTCCTTCTCATAAATCCTTCACAAGGGGTTCACCCAATGTACCAGGCTCATTACTGTTTTAGAATGTTTATTTTAACAGTGATGTAGAGGGTGAATTAATAAGGGAAGTACCTTGAATCAAGGAAACCAAAAGCTATTGTAATAGTACTGATTAGAGGTCATGAGAGCCTGAACTAGGGTGCAACCAAATGAATGGGGAAATGGTGGATTAAATATAAGAGATGTTATGCAGGTAGAATTAATAGGACTTGGTAAATAACTGGCTATGGGAAGGTGAAAGATAGAGAGGAGTAAAGGATGATTCTGAGCTTATGTATCTGGGTAATTAGAAGGATATTATTTTCCCTGCTTGGAGCAGAAATATGTTTAGGCAGAAAAGGCTCTTATTTGTACACATTGAGTTTGAGTTGCTTATAGGACATTCAAGAGGAGATTTCTAGCAGCTGAATCATAAAGGCCATAGTCCAGTAAACTAAGGCAAGGTTTAGGGGTACCCCAAGCCATAGACTTTGCAATTTGTCTGAATAGTAAGTGGTACCACTAGAGGACTATAAGGAGTGAAATGTTCTCAAAATTTGCTTTTACATGTAATTTGGAAATAAAAGTCTAAAAAAGTTTTTTAAAAAGGAGTAAGATGTGGTTAGTTCAGCTTGCATAGTGAATTATTTTGATTGCATTACAAAATATGGGTTGAATTAGGGAGAATGTGGAGCTCCTGAGGAATTTATATCCCATAACCAAATCATCTGGAAACTGAATCATAATATATAATAAATTATTAAAATCATCAGATAGCCCTGAAATAATGTTGTAGTAGAGAGACTATTTTAGCATATGGGCCTATCAAAAAGGCAGTATAGTGTAGGGGATAGTGTGGTGGGTCTACATTCAAGAAGAGAGTCAGGAAAACTAGGATTCAAATGATCCAACCATTCTGGAGAGCAATTTGGAACCATGCCCAAAAGTATTTAAAACTGTGCATAATACCCTTTAAGGCAGTAATACCACTATTAGGTCTATGTCCCAAAGAGACCATAAAAAAGGGAAAAGGACCCACATGTACAAAAATCTTCATAGCTGCTCTTTTTGTGGTAGCAAAGAATTGGAAATTGAGGGGATACCCATCAATTGGGGAATGGCTGAACAAGTTGTGGTATATGAATGTAGTAGTAGTAGTAGTAGGCTTCCACCAGTCGTGGACAACTGTGGATCAGCGCCTTGAAGAGCCACAGACCACAGTGTGGCTGTGCAGTCCGATATGGGAGCCGCAGCTCCTGCCGCAACGAGGACATCTGAAAACTGCACTCTGTTGCCTGTCGGTTCCTGAGTCTCATTCATTTTTCTTCCTCCTGAGCTTGAAGTGCCATCTCAGCAGCTCGCAAGCTGTATGTAATGGAATATTATTATGCTATAAGAAATAATAAGCAGATAGATTTCAGAAAAAACTGGAAAGACTTACACAAATTGATGCTGAGTGAAATAAGCAGAACCAGGAGAACATTGTACACAGTATCAACAACATTGCATGGTGATCAACTGTGATAGACTTAACTCTTCTTAGCAATACAATGATCCAAGACAATGCCAAAAGACTTATGGTGGAAAATGCTCTCCACATTCAGAAAAAGAACTATGGAGTCATTTTCACTTTTGTTTTTGTTTTTTTGTTATTGTTCTTGTTTATTCTTTCTTGTGTTTTTTCCCCTTTTGTTCTGATTAATGTAGAAATGTTTAACATTATAATAATGTATAACCTATAGCAAATTCCTTGCTGGGGGGCAGAGGGGAGGGAAAGGAGGGTGGGAGAAAAATTTGGAACTCAAAAAATATCCTTACATGTAATTGAGAAAAATTAAAAATTAAAATAATAGAGCCAAAAAAAAAAAAAGAAAACTAGGTTTCAAGTCTTTCTGAAACTTACTAGCTGTGTGACCATGGTAACCTCCCTGAGTCTCAATTTTGTTATCTATAAAACGAGAAGGTTGGATTAGATAGTATCTAAGGTCTCTTTCAGTTTTAAATTTATGATTCTGTGATCCTTGGGTTTGGGGCTTATCTTAGGACAGCATTTTGTAGCTTTTTGTAGGGCATTGGTCCTATGTTAAATGTAGAATGTTTCCTTAGGATATACTTTTCTACCACACCAGCCATTAAAAATAACTAGACCTGATTCTAACCCTCCAGGTCTATATATCCAAGAATATGATGGGTAAAATTATTTGTGAATCTTTTTTTCCTGCATATACATGAGTTTTCTATTTCCATGCTAAATCAGCAAGCTTGTCAAAGTGCCCAGAAACTACCACAATAAGTGCTATTTAAGTAAATGCTGGATACAATCTCCCTAGATTCAATGAGGCAGTAAAAATGTTTGTTAAAACCAATTGTGTAAAAATATAAGAAGAAGCTTTGCCTCTTGGACTCCAGGACTCCCATTATAGCCTGTGTACTCTCTGCATCCAGAAGCAGAAAGGCTAAAGGAATGATGAGGTGGATGAGTCAACAGCTCCCTGAAAGCAGAGTGCCTAAAATTGCCTGTTAAGGGATTTTCTTGTTTGTAGCCAGGCTGGATATTCTCAGGTAGACAATCTTTTACTTGTATTACCTAATAAGTGGGCAGCCATGCTCATCAAAATATATTTATTACTTTAAAAAATAGTCCAAGTGACATAGAAATTTTGACCAAAATAAAGACATTAAAATAAAAGATAATAATAATAATTAGTAGTAGTAATAATTTATTAGTAGTAATAAATAATATAGTAATTACATATGAGATCAGTGGGAAATTGCAGCATTGGAATAACAGTGATTAATATTATATTTATTCAATGTGTTTGTTAATTGTTTATTGTTATATTAATATATGAGATTAACAATTTAACAAATAAACACACAACAAATATAATACTAATAATTGTTATTCCAATGCTCCAATGACTCACTAATCTCATAGAAGTAGGTATTCCTTCCTGTGGTACAGATTGCAGCCTGTCTATGTCTATCCATTCTCTTTAATTCTTGTCCTTGGTTTGCTGTAAATCCTTTTCGATGGAGGGTCCACCCACCATGCTGGAGACCTTCTTATTGGTCTCTTAAAATTATGGGGGTATATCTTTTAGTTCACTATGTGTAATTTTTCTAGTCACATGCTATGCATCTTTCCGTTGCCCTAAGTAACCCAAGATTTTAGTTCTCTGAAGGATGTGATATTCCATGTGTAATTATGATAGTAACTCAGAAATAGGCCATTTCATCAGTATGAGGCAAAGAAGGTTAAGTGACTTGCCTAGGGTCACACAGCTAGGAAGTATCTGAGGCCAGATTTGAACTCAGGAAGATGAGTCTTTGTGATGCCAGGCCTGGCATTCTAACCACTGATCCTCAGATGACAAATATAGAATCTGTTTCCAGGCCTGTGTTCAAAGACTACCCAGTTCATCATAGGACCCTACCACTGACATAGCCTTTGAGAAGTCACAGTGATAAGTCATAATTCCCATTTTTTTAGGGCTCAGTGCTTTATGAAATACTTTGCTCACAGTTTTATGAAGTGCTATAGGTAGAGAGTATATTGTTAATCTAATATTATAAAGAAGAAAACTGTGACTGAGGTTCAATGCCTTGCTCATAGTCACACAGTTCATAAGTGTTTAGAGCTGGAGATGAAACTCAGGTGTCTACCAAAAAGCTGGGAAAATATATTCCTATATTCGCCTTTTTTGGCCATGATTTTTAAAAAAAATTTCAAGTAGCAAGTATTTTTTTAATTAACCCCTCTCTCATTGAGCAAATAAAAGAAGAAAACAAAGTCTTCCCCTATATATTTATATAATATGGCAAAATAAATTTCGGCATTAGCCATGTTTGAAAGCGTGTACCTCTTTCTGCATCATCTCTCTGTCAGAAGGTGAGTGATGTATTCCATCTTCATTCCTTTGGATTCCTGGCTTATCATTGTTTTCATCAATCCTAAAGTCTTTTAAAGTTGTTTTTCACTATAATGTTATTATTGTTGTATCAATGAAAGTTCTACTACTTACTGTGCTCTGTATCAGTTCATAAAGGTCTTCCCAATTTCTTTTGAAGTTGTCCATTTTGTAATTTCTTATGGCACAATAATATCCCACTACATTCACATACTACAATTTGTTTAGCCATTTCCCAATAAAAGGACAGTCACTTAGTAACTAACTTTTGGCTAACATGGAAAGAGCTGCTATAAATATTTTTGAACATATGAGTCCTTTTTAAGAAAAGGATCCGGGGGCGGCTAGGTGGCGCAGTGGATAAAGCACCGGCCCAGGATTCAGGAGATCCTGAGTTCAAATCCGGCCTCAGACACTTGACACTTACTGGCTGTGTGACCTTGGGCAAGTCACTTAACCCCCATTGCCCCGCAAAAAAAAAAAAGAAGAAGAAAAGGATCCAATTACATTTGCAAAGGCAAGATGATGTAGCTATTCTGGAATATATTTTTAGAATAATTGCCACCATGTTGACTGATTGCCAAGCATATTGACTGACCGTTTTCACTGTGCTCAAGATTCTGTGCACACAGACTCTGGTTAAGTTAATTTCCCTAGGCCTCAGTTTTCCCATTTGTCAAATGGGGATTATATTTCTTCAATGAATAAAGGATGTATTAAACACTATGTGCAAAGCATTCTGCTACATGTTTGGGATAAAAATAGAAAAGTAAGATGGTTCCTGCTCTCTTGTAGTTCCTACTTACAAATGGGGTAATATATCAAGAGCTTTGCAAAACTTAGAGCTCTATATAAATGTCATCTGCTGTTAATATGAATAAATACTTGTTGGCACTAGTGTTCCAAAGTGATCTACTTTCTCCTGTGAGAATTAAAGTTTTCCAGTGACCTGTTCCTGTCACGAGGAATAACTTGACCTAATTCTAACCCTCCAATTCTCTTAGTCAAGAAATATGACATGATGGGGTGACAGTATGACATGGCAGGCCCCCCAAAACTAATGCAGTCTTAGGCTGCATTGGTGGATGCAGTGTGTACAGATGAGGGAGTCAGGAACCCTGCTTCGCCTTTCCCTGGTCAGACCCTAATTGGAGGATCATGTTCAATTCAGGGTCCTATATTTTATGAAGGGCAGTGACAAGCTATATAACATCTGGAGGCAGTTGTGGAGTGGGGCGGGTGGAGAAACAGAATAGCAGTCTTCAGGTATTTGAAGGCTTGTCTGTCATAGAAGTTTAGCTTGCTTGACTTGGCCTTCAAGAGCAGAATTAGAAACAATGGGTGAAAGTTTTAGAGAGGCATATTTAGGTTCTAAGTAAGAGGAGGAAAAGTTCTAACAACTAGATGTGTTGCTAATAAAAGCGTCACTGCTGGAGAGAGCAAATTGTCCATTAATGGAGATCTTAATTTCAAATCTGGATGATCACTCTGGCTGGGGTAGGGGTAGGGGTGAAATAGGGAATTTTGTACAGGGAATTTCCATTTAATTAATGGCTGAACTAGGTGATATGAGGTAGCTTCCAAAGAGATATTCCTAGATTTAAAATGGCTTGATTCCACTGGAAACTTAGCATTTAATTCTTAGACTGGCATTATTCTTATTAATAATGCCTCTGAGTATTTACGAAGTCTCTATATCCCACAAGGCAAAAAAGAACTGATATGAATTTTAAACCAAGTGACTAAAGTTAGATATTGAAAGGAACCTCCTTATCTAAGCATCTTCTTATACTAGAAAGCACTACCAAGGAAGGTCATGGAATCTCCAGTTAGTATTTTTTTTAAAGGGACCAGAAAAATACCTGGGAAAATGTTAGAATAGGTCATACACACAGGTGGACTCTCCTGAGGTTTCATGAAGCCCTATAATCTGTGATTAAGAAAAGTAATTGGAGCAGCTGGGTGGCAGAGTGTATAAAGCACCGGCCCTGGATTCAGGAGGACCTGAGTTCAAATCCAGGATCATATACTTGATACTTACTAGCTGTGTGACCCTGGGCAAGTCACTTAACCCCAATTGCCTCACCAAAAAAAAAAGAAAAAAGAAAAGTCATCAATTGAATGTTAGAATTTTATTTTTATACATTAAATCCTTTATTTCTGATGGAAACCCTATTTTCTAAACCAACAAGCTAATTCATTCATTCTTTCATTCAATTCAACCAGTATTTATTAAGTACCTGCTATGGGCCAAGCACTGTGCAAAGCACTGGAGATACCAAGACAAAAATGAAGCAGTACTCACTCTTAAGAAACGTATTCTTTTTGGGGGGGGGCGGGGCAATTGGGGTTAAGTGACTTGCCCAGGGTCACACAGCTAGTAAGTGTTAAGTGTCTGAGGCCGGATTTGAACTCAGGTACTCATGAATCCAGGGCCTGTGCTCTATCCACTGTGCCACCTGGCTGCCCCCAAGAAACATATTCTAATGAAATACTATTGTGCTCTAAGAAATGACAAATACGCAAATTTCAGAAAAACCTTTGAAAAAACTCATATGAACTGATGCAGAGTGAAGTGAACAGAACCAGGAGAACATTGTACACAGTAACAGCAACATTATGTGATGATCAACTATGTATGACTTACCTCTTCTCAGCAATACAGTGATACACGACAGTTCCAAAGGACTCATAATGAAAAATGCTGTCTACATCCAGAGAAAGAATTGGTGAAGTCTAAATGCAGATTGAAGCATGCTTTTTTCACTTTCCTTATTTTTTCATGGCTTTGTTTCTTTTAGTCTGTTTTTTCTTTCACAACATAACTAATATGGAAATATGGTTTTTTTAAAAAAAGAAACATTCTGCAGTAGGCAGGGAATCAGTATATAAATAAATAAATACAAAGTTCAGGGAAAATAAAGACACTTAATTGGGGAAATCAATAAAAGTTTTTTTTTTGTAGGAGACGGAACTTGAACATTGAAGAAAGCTAGGAGGTTCCAAGAGGCACAGCACAGGAGGGGAAACAGACATTCTAAACATGGGGGTCAGTTTGTGTAAAAGCCCAAATGGGAATTAGAACACCATGTATGGGGGAAAGCAAATAGGCCAGTTTGGGGGCCCTTGGAGAATGGATAAGATAGTTTCAAGCCAGATTGTGCAGTGCATTTAACACCAAATAGAGGAATTCATAGAGACATAGGGGACCACTGAAGCTCCATATTGCTAGAGAATGACATGATCAAATCTTTTCTTTAGAAAGATTAATTTGGTAGCCTTGCAGAAAGTGGATTGAAGAAGTGAGAGAGTAGAGGCAAAACAATTTAGTGCCTATTTATTGAAGCAATTGTGTCAGGAGCTCTGAGCGTTTACTGCCATTCCTCCACCATCTTGGCTTCACCCCCCCCCCCCCCGGAGTCTCAATACCTATTTATTTGAAGTTAGCTCTGTGTTCACAAAAATGATGCTGATGCTGGGGGTAGGGGTGGAGGGTGGGACACAGAGCAAGACACAAAAGTATAATAAACATTTCTCTCTCAGAAATATACAGTGTAGATGGAAAGATAATTACACCTATGAAACTACTACTTGTCACTGGAAGTCACTGTACTTTGGTGAGCCTCAGTTTCCTATTTTGCAAAATAGGAATAATAAGACACTTTCACAGAGTTGTGAGAAAATCACTTTCTAAACTATAATGGATCATGACCCAAAGGATCTTGGGGCTGGAAGGGATCCAAGAGACCAGGGAATTAGAGACCAAATCATACAGTTATTAAGTAATAGGATTTCTTTTAATCCACATCCTCTATATGTGTGCGTGTATATGCATATACTTATATACATATATGAGTTCTCATATATGTACACATATATAATTATCAGAGCATAGATGAAAGGAGATCATGGGATTTTAGATTTTGAGACTGAAAACTTCTGAATAATTTATTTTTTGTGAAACAAATATAGGGAAAAGTCACCAAGTTACAAATTTCTTTTTTTCTTCCTGCCCTAACATAGGGACAATGGGGAATTAAAAACTTCCTATTTTTCTTGCCAATAAATTTTTGGCAAACTCCATTCCTAACTTACCCTCAAAACCCATAATTTATACCTTTCAGCTCTTAGTGGGTATTTTATATAGTTGGAATTAGCAGTAAAAAGTTGGGGCCTTTCAGTAGAATAGTCTCAGTCTCTCTCTCTCTCTCTCTCTCTCTCTCTCTCTCTCTCTCTCTCTCTCTCTCTCTCTCTCTCTCTTTCACTTTTGCTTCATGCACTCCAACATGATACATTTAATTGGAACTAGTTATGTTATCACCATACCAACCGAACTGTCTTCAAATAAGGTGTTGTTTCCAATCAGACATGATAACTTGATGGTAGTTAAGTACAAACTGAAGCTTCTATCAGTTAAAGGACCAGAAGTATTAGCTGCATGATATCATGTTACCATGCTAGTGATACTCTGTTAGCTATGCATGATTCGACTTATAGACCATTGGGATGAAAAGGAAAAGCCTTGTGAAAATTCTATTCCATTCATACTAATCTCTTCCTGTCCTGGGTGTTGGCTTGCATCTCTCCATAGACCATGCTTGCCAAAGGGAGGTTCCTGGGCTATCTTCTGAGTTGAGCAGATAAAAATAAACTGACAGGGCCCCACAGAA
The DNA here is from genome assembly GCF_019393635.1 of Dromiciops gliroides. Lineage (NCBI taxonomy): Eukaryota > Metazoa > Chordata > Mammalia > Microbiotheria > Microbiotheriidae > Dromiciops > Dromiciops gliroides. The sequence continues at coordinate 240,091,134 of NC_057862.1, read as the reverse complement.
GGCAGTTAGTTCTGTTCCAAAGTTACCTCTCTCTTCAGTGATACTGACATCATAGCTATTGTTCTATTTAAATGTTGCTTAGAGAGGTGTACTCCATGCCCCATCAGTCTTATTAAAACACCAGTATTTGCTAGCTTTATATCCCAAAGACATCCCCAAAAAGAGAAAAAGACCTATTTGTACAAAAATGTTTATAGCAGCTCTTTTTGTTGTAGCTCAAAATTGGAAATCAAAGGAATGCCCCTCAATTGGGGAATGGCTAAACAAACTGTGGTATATGATGGTGATGGAATATTATTGTGCTATAAGAAATGACAAGCAGGATGATTTCAGAAAGGCCTGGAAAGACTTGTATGAACTGATGTATAATGAAGTGAGCAGATCCAAGCAAACATTGTGCACAGAGACAGCAAAATTGTTTGACAAAGAACTGTGAATAACAACTATTCTCAAAAATACAATGATCCAAGACCATCCCAAAGGACTAATGATGAAACATACCATCCACCTCCAAAGAAAGAACTGATATTGATGGAACACAGACTGAAGCATGCTATTTTTTTTACTTTCTTTTTTTCCTTTTATTCAAGTTTTCTTGTACAAAATGACTAATATGGTAATGTTTTACATAATCGTACATGGATAACCCATATCTGATTGCTTACCACTTTTGGGAGGGACAAGGGGTGGGAGGGAAGGAGGGATAAAAATTGTAACTCAAAACTATAAATAAAAATGTTTATTACTTTTTACAAACACAGTTTATTTCTCTTTTGACTTTATTCTATGAACAATAAATTATGTGAGTACAAAAAAAACCAAAAAAAACAAAACAAAAAACCCCCAGTAGTATTCAGTCATTTCTGCTCTGTAGTAGTCTTTGTTTCTTTCTCTGCCCCTAGAATGTAAACTTGACATGGAATTGAAGCATTTAGGAAGATAAGTCAACCCAAGCTGACTTATCTTCATAAGTTCATAACTTCGTTAGGGTAAAGAGTCATAATCACTCCACTCCAACTAGTGTTGATACTTTCATCTCACTGAAGCAGAGGTTTGAACTAAGTTGGGGGGGGGGTAAGGCGAAGGAACCTAGGTATCAGTAATAAGATAAATCAATTAAAATCAATTATAATTATGTTCAATGGGAAATCCATTTGGGATTGGATTGACTTGGATTGGGTGTGGGTCTTCTGTGACAATGATGTCAAGCTCAAATATAAATCGATTTCTGCTGTCTGCATATTGATTTAGAAACCACAAATTAACATTATGTATGTTGTATTTTTATTTATTTTATTAAATGGTTTCCTAATTACATTTTAATTCGGTTCACTTGTACCTGAGAGTTTTACTGGCCATACAGATGCATATAAAACCCAAGGGATTCAAGTATCTGGCAAGGAAGACTTTAGTCAAGCCCCTTCAAAGTAATTGTGTACAGGGCCAAAGAGGATCTGATGAATTTTGCTATTCTACCCACATGACTCTCATGCAAATGTTCCCTCCCCCCCCATTTTCCCCATTAAAATATTAATATTAAACATATTAAAACTGAAGAAAAGAGGGAATTTGATGCTAGGGGAGATCACCTAAATAAATACTGCTGGCTTAGTATTTTGTTAATAGGTAATATGTTTGGAAGTGCCGTGAGATATAGGGGAAAGAGACCTGGACTTGGAAGTCAAAGAGATACCTGGGTTCAAATCCTACCTCTAACATCTGTTAACAATGCACAACTAATTCAGCCATGTCAGACTCAAATAGAAACTATATATTGACTTAGAAAATCATAAATGAATATTATCTGTGTTGTATTTTGTTTTTGATTTATTTTGGTAAACATTTACAATGACATTTTAATCTGGTTCAGGATGCATTGGGGAGTTAAGAGTTGGTCACTTCACTAAGCCTTAGTTATCTCATCTGTATAATGGGATAATAATACAGTACCCATTTCATAGTAGACACAGCACTTAGCAAATCTGAAAATGCCCTGTAAATGTAAGTTATTGTTGTTGATATTATTACACTTGTTATTTGTAGGTGGCAGAACTAAAGCACCAAATCTTCTGGTCCTACAGAGTTATAACTTGAACTAAGTGCATTAAATTCCACTGAGAAAATGATGCCTCCCATATCACCTTATGGCTAAGGGTTTTGTGCTTGGGGGAGGGGGAGAAGACGGAGACAGTGATTGTTTAATAAGAATTTTACTCACCCTTTTTCATTTGGGGTGGAACAGAATGAGTCATTGAGTATGGGTAGATATAAATGGATCATGATCTGGGTCATGCTAAGGCATGAATGAATTATGATCTGGATTATGGGTAGCACTAAATTATCTTTCTCCCCAAACCTACCCATCTTTCAAACTTTCCTATTACTTTGGGGCTCCATCACCCTTCTAGTCACCATGTTCTCACAACCAACTTCTCACTTTCCTTTATCCCATACCAATTTATCCAACCAGTTGTTATATCTTGTCATTTCTACTACCACATCTGATCCTTTCTACTCATATTGCCACCGTTCTAGTTTAAGCCCCCAGTTGCTCTTACCTGGATTATTGCAATAGCCTCTTAATTCTCCAGGGCAGCTAGGTGGCACAGTGGATATAGTGCTGGGCCTGGTGTCAGGAGTCACTCATCTTTCCTGAGTTCAAATCTGGCCTCAGACACTTACTATCTGTGTGACCCTGATTCTGTTTGCCTCAGGTTCCACATCTGTAAAATGAGCTGGAGAAGGAAATGGCAAACCACACCAGTATCTGCCAAGAAAACCCCAAATGGGGTCATGGAGAGTCAGACATGACTGAACAACAACTTAATTCTCCCTGCCTCAAGTCTCTTCTCATTCTAGTCCATCTTCCACAAGGATGTCAAAGTGATTTCCCTAAAGGGCAGGTCTAACTCTAACTCCCCTTCTCAGTAAACTTCAGTGGCTCCCAATTGATTCTTGGATCAAATATTATCTTCTTTTTAACTGTCTATTTTTTGTGCAAGCTTTTTAATGCATATAATTATTAGTAAAGTGGAGTGCACATATACTTTATTAATAAATAAAAACACACCTTTGGGGGGTCCAAACTTAAAAAAATTTAACTCAAAGAGGCACATGATCAAAAAAAATTTGACAATTGTTCTAGCTGAAAGAAATCCCTTCCTCCAAGATTCTGAATAATTTAGTCATTGTCTTGTGCAATCACATGCTACAGATTACTTGTCTAGAGCAAAGCTTCTTAAACTGTGAGTTTAACCCCTGTATGGGGTTGTATAACTGAATATGGGGGTTACAAAAATTTGGCAACAGTAAAAGATTATTTATACCTATGTAAGTACCTATATAATCAGGGTCACATAAGAACTTCTCAGGTGAAAAGGGGTAACAAGTGGAAAAAGTTCACCCCATAGCACATTTCCCTTGCAAAGATGTCACTCCATTTCTATCTTTCTTTGGAGAAGGGGGAAGGGAATAAGCATTTATTTAACACCTACTATGTGCCAAGCACTTTTTACAAATATCATCTCACTTGATCTTCACAACAACCCTGCAAGGTGAGTGCTATTATTACCCACATTTTACAGTTGAGAAAACTGAGGCAAATAAAGGTTAAATGACTTGCCCAGCATTATCCAGGGAGTAAGTGTCTGAGGCCGGATTTGTACTCAGATCTTCCCAACTCTAGGACCAGACCTATCCATAGGCACCAGCTGCCTCTATGGGTAGATGTCCAAGTAGAATGTTTTGAAAATGCATGTTGAAGATTATAAAACTCAGTGCTTGTGGTTTAATCCTCCAACCCTGAGGAGTGTTTTGAACATGCTTAGTCAATGTTTATTGAATTGAATTTGCTGAGATGTGCCAGACTTCAGTTCATATCCCTGAATGGGGAAGCTGAATAGTTAGAGTCTAGGAGTAACATCTGTATTGACTTGTGAAAGTTAGGCTTAATTTTATATCTGAGTCCATGGCAGATAGTAGTAGTTGCTTGTATTGCAACTGGGAAGTTAGGGAGGTTTAAAATGCCAGAGCCACCAGTGTAAGAAAACAAGGTAGCAGACAGAACTAGGGAGTTAGGGCGAGTCTGATTGCCATACAACAGGAGACAGCAAAGAGCTGAGAATGCAGGCTGGGATATTAATTGCATGGAAATTGATATAGCTACAGGAGCTTGTATTTTAGCTGAGAAGTCAAGAGCCAGGTAAATCGATAGCTTCCTGTGAACTCTGCTTTCTGATGGTAAGTTTTTACCTCAATCTCAGAAGACCTCTGTTTACATTGCTGGTGCCAGCCATATCCCCTATTGCCTCCTAATGGGAAAATATGGTCAATTTACAGAATTCACATAAAGATTCAGAATGAGAAGGGAGACACTCTATGAATGCTGTGGACTTAGGGCGACAGTTGAGTCTTTGTGGTATTGTGGAAAGAACACTGTGTTTGGAATTGGGGATCTTTGGGTTTGACTCAGCTTTCCTATATTAACTGTATGGTTTTGGGGGCAGATGACTTCACCTCTCTTCTCCTTCAGTTGCCTCATCTGTAGAATGTCTGACTCGGAGTGCTCTAATCAGTAAGGACTTGAAGCTTTCAGATTTCTGGAGGTGAGAGAAAGGGTTCCATTTTTCACGTGTAATAGTCTCAAAGCTTTAATATTTATGCAGCACATCGAGTTTTGTCCTCATTTTGCAAGTTAGAAACTTGACGAAAGCAGCAGAAATAAGGATGAATGAACAGTGTAGATAGGCTCTCTTTGAAAGCACATTTATTTCTCTAAAGCCAAACTTTCAATGGCTATGATATTGCTATGACATAGAGTTGAATATAATTTCATTTTTCTTCTTTTTCGCATGTATGGCATATAAAGTGAGTTGTGCATTAAGTTTCTGTGAAGTTCCAAGTTTATGTGGTACTATTTATTACTGACATAAACTTAGGTGTGTCCTGAATGGATATAGTAGAACATGTCCTGATGAATTTATTGGAATAACAGAACCCAGACATCAAATCTGAGAATCTGCCTCTAACAGAATTCATCTTATAGAATCAGTGTGGCCTACATCCTCCTTCTATGAGACTGTTGTGTTATTTTATTCCCCTTTGAGCTGAAACTCCATTAACTTTTACTTACAGCTGCCAAATCAAGTAAAAAAAAACACAAAAAACAAAAAACAAACACGAACTGCGGCTAATGAGTAAGATCTGGGATGAATGAAAACTGAGCAATATAGATAACAGCTGGATCTCAGTTCATTTAGTAATCAGCCCCAGACACTACAGATTAACGAAAATAGAAATAAAGGCCAGCAAAGCACTGGTAAGCATTCACAAAAAATGAATGTAGCTGATCTACATTCATTTTCCCCCCTCTCCTTATTGCTGCCTCATTTGACTTTAAAATCTAAACAGGCTTTGTAGTGAAGATGTAATCTGAAAAGTTTTTAGAGAGATCTGTCAGGTTAGCACTATTTTGTCTAAAGTCTTCTGTCCTACAAGGGAATGATCTGAGGCAAAAACTTGAAGTGGAAATCTGGTAGTCTAAGCCCCTTCCAGGCCTTTCCTACCTCCTTTCTGAACTTTCTCAGTCTCCACACTCCTCCTCCCCTAACTTCACCCCAGCTGAAATGTCCCCTGTGTCAGCTTTTATTATCTTGTTCTCATCTTTTTCTGTAGAATTCAGAAAAGTCATCCTAGAACAGATCACTATCTTGATTCTTCTTTTATATTTATCATTTTGTGTCTTGTACAAGTCTATTGCAGGAGTGGGTAAAATAATTGGGGGTTTTGGTAATTGAATTAAATCATTGGGATATAGATTCATTTTCTTTAGACTTGGTGAAAACATCTTCAGGACGCTCCAGTAGTAGTCAGGATGATGGCGTGATATGTACTTTATCTCACTCTCAAAAGGTTTTGATATTTTGGGCTAGGTGTGATGGGTGAAATAACTGAGGAAATGAAGGTTCAAGATACTGAGCATGTTGATTTATTAAGCAATGCATGCCAATTGCATGACAAATTGGGACTAGGTCTCCTGAGCTTGGCACAAGACCCTGAATACAGGGGAAGACAGATTTTGTGCATTAAAAGAAACCAATTAACAGGATATAAAGCAGGATATGATATTAGGTCATCTGAATTCTAATTGGAGGAAAGATTAGGGGCTTTCCAAGTCACAAGGAAGAGAATAAACAGGCACAGTTTTTTTAATCAGAAAAAGAGGTGTTTTATTCCCCTGCAAGTGTCTATATTGAATCAAAGAAACAATGATGACAAGATACTATGAGGGAAGAGAAGAGAGCTCAGGACACAGCTTTGAAGGACACCCACAGTTAATGGTCATGACGTGGATGTGGAACCAGCAAGCGACCAACAAGGAATGCTTGGAAAAACAGAATAACCTGAAGAAAGTATGATTACAGAAGGTTTACAAGACAGTCATTTAGTGTAGATGGCTTTTAAAGTTTAGCTGTGAAGGAGAAGAGAGATATAGGACAGTAACTAGGATCAAGTGGGGGTATTTTTTATGAATGGAAAATATGTCCCAAGCATACATATTTTTTTAAGTAAGGCAATTAGGGTTAAGTGACTTGCCTAGGGTCACACAGCTAGTAAGTGTTAAGTGTCTGAGGCCAGATTTGAACCCAGGTACTCCTGACTCCAGGGCTGGTGCTCTATCCACTGCACCACCTAGCTGCATTGCATACATATGTTTTAAGTAGCAGAGCAGGAGACAGTACATAGAGCGAGATTGAAGATAAGAGAGTAATAATAATAGTAGGGGCAGTCTTCTGGAGAACTCTGGAGAGGATGGGATCAAGAATGCATTTAGAAGGTAGTCCAGGCTGGACTTGTGTCAGGCCAGTCTCCCAGTATTTTAGGTTCTATATTGGAACAAAATTAGACATTTCTATGCCATTAAAAAATTAACTAAAATTTTTTGCTTAGCGGGATAAGACTATTCAGTAAAGATAGGTATTAAAGACACCTTCATTTGATTCAGCAGAGAGAATCTCCTCTGCCTGAGCTGCCTATTGTGGTCTACTAGCCAAGCATCAGAGCTCTTCTGGAGCTCTTTGTGGCTGCTTTGTATTCAAATGAAGAGAAAAGGATACCAACAGAATAACCTTTTAGGCCCCTAAACCAACCAAGACTTTAGGTCAATACATTTTGAGGGAGTTGGCACAGAATGGCTGGCTTTGGCAAGAAAGGACACCTTCTTATATCTGATACCACAGTTAAGGAGGATATCATGTGGTAAGATATTTGAATGATATGAGATAAGGAGAAGGGGAAAAGGGAATTCTCAGCAAAGGGCTTCTTTTTTTGGTGAAGGCTTATGGGCTAAGACGATGGAAAATGAGGAACACTGTGGAAAGCAAAAAAAATGGCCTTTAATAATGCTCGGTTTCAAATACAATTTTATTTGTGTGTTCTTTTTGTTTTTATTTTTTTGGCAGGGCAATGGGGGTTAAGTGACTTGCCCAGGGTCACACAGTTAGTAAGTGTCAAGTGTCTGAGGCTGGCTTTGAACTCAGGTCCTTCTGAATCCAGGGCCAGTGCTTTATCTACTGCACCACCTAGCTGCCCCCTCGAATACAATTTTGATGAATTCTTAAAAATATTTGAGGGTCTGAATTTGTACTGAGTATTTATTTTCTCTTAGTTTATAAAGAAGAGAGAATTTTTGCTGGTATATAATTCTGGCCACTTAGCCATGACTTTCTAGGTATTTGTAGATACTCATTTTTTGCAGTTATGATGCCCAATTTGCTACCCTTTCCTTGTATACCCTGCAGTGATCAATAAATCCTGGCTCCTTAAGGATTGCCTTTTATAATTCTTGGTAACAATAACTTCATCCTAAATTGATATCACGAACCTTGGCATTTTTATAAACATTGTGATGTTTAAAATCTAAATTGTGGTCGCCTTAAATCAGAAGCTTCAGCTCCAGTCTAGTCTAGAGTTCCAGCCTGGTTGGGTTCTTCCTGAAGTCCTCCTCCATGAGCCTGCTTTAATCAGGAACTCCTTAGCAAGCTGTTTGTGGAAGCTTTTTTATACATCTGGAACAGAGGCAGTCCTTACACACTGCTTCAAGGTGATTGGTTGGCGTCATCCAAATCCATTGTCTTTGAAGGTGTTCTCAAGTTGAGTTCACAGTCTAGTTTCTGAGAACAATACCTTCTTAAGGGATAGCCAGGTGTGATTACAATCCAATTAACTTGAAGTAGGCTTAATTTGCAGTCAATCACTCTCACTTGATTCAATCAGTATAGATTAATCTCCAGGTGGGTCTTTGAGTATCTGCTAAATCCCATTATTTCATCACAACATATATGTTTACAAACATATATGCATATGTACATATATGTACATGGTTATAAACATATTCAGCTATTTGGATTACTATTATTCTCTAGTTCTCATATTTTCTGATAGTGTTTAAATACAGTCTAAGGACAAGGCACTATCTTACTATTAAGCAGCCAGATGATCTAGATGATAGATTTGGAGTCAGCAAGACCCAAAAGATTCCATCTCAGACACTTAATGACATGGTAAAAGATGGTGAAACATGATCTCCTGACATAGAGATGATGGACTCAAGATGCAGAATGAGACATTTTTGGATGTGGCCAGTGCAGGAATTTATTTTACTTGGCTATGCATATTTATTGCAAGGGTTTTCTCTTTTTCTTTTTCTTTTTTTAAATTGATGAGGAGAAGTAGAAAGGAGGAGAAATAAATGCTGGTTAATTGAAAAAATAAAAAGTAAGTTTAAAAAAAGAATATAACATCCCTGATAAAGTGACTTTGTGGTCCCCTTGCTTAGCATGGCATGTTAACCCAGGCACATAGTAGTCACTTAATAACTACTTATTTCTTAATTGATGGATTAAAGAAACTCATTGACATGTAACTGTTTACTGCCTTTACTATTGATCTGTGAAATGATATACTTTTTTTGTTCCAAAAGTATATTAGTTTTGCTGAAATATCTTCTCTCTCTTTTTTTATTCTTTGTAATAAGGGATTGCTTTCAGCCAGGGGAAGTGGTATGTTTATGTTGAAATATAGATGATATAAAAGAAAAAATATCAATAAGTTTTATAAAGATAACAATAAATGTTGAAATGAAACAAAATTAGGTTGTTAAAGTTTTGAGAGTAGTCAAGCTCTCTTAAGAATGTGAATGTGAAGGGAATAGAATAGAAAGCCAATGAGATATCTTTAGGGAATGCCCATGCTTGGAGGGGGGGGGAGCAGAAGGAGGAGATCAGAGAAGAGTCACAGGGGAAAACAATAGAGTAGTCTGAGAGAGAGGAAAAAACCTAGCAAGTAAACCAAAAGGAGAGAGCCTCACATAGTAAAGATACTGAGGGTAGTAGAAAGCACACTGGATTTGAAGCCAAAAGACCTGAATTCTTGTCCTGACACACCATTTGTGTTATTTTAATCGTTATTTTATCATTCTGGATATCAGTTTCTTCATCTGTAAAATGAAGAAGGTAGACTAGATCATTCCTAAGTTGTGTTATAGAACTCAAATTTGTTCTCTGAGGAAGTATAAAATTCAGTCCTAATAAACCCTCAAGTAATTTATAGTTTAGTTGAAAAGATGACATAATACAGTCATTGGAAAAGCTCTGAATTTGGGGTTGTTAGATCTGACAGTATGGTATAGTGGATAGCATGATGGACATGGAGTTAAGAGCACCTGAATTTGAATCCTGCCTCACACATTTACTAACTATATGACCCTGGGCAAGTCATTTAAGTTTTCTTTGCCTCAGTTTCTTCATCTCTAAAATGAGGGTCCTAATAAGACCTACCTCACAGAGTTCTTCTCAAGATCAAATGACAGTCAAGTGCTTTGAATCAGTCAATAGCTAAACATTTATTAAGTGCCTATATCTGTCAGGCACTTTGTTAAATACTGGAGATAAAAGGAAAGTTGAAAGACAGTCCTTGTTCTTGAGAAACTCAGTCAAATGGGGGGGACGACATGCAAACAACTATGAACAAGCTACATACTTGCTACTATTATTGTCTTTTCTATTGTTATCATCATCACCACCACCACCACAATTCCCAATCATTCCACTAAGTAGCCAGGAAAGTATGATGGGCAAATAACCTCTCTGCAACTCAATTTTTTATTCTATAAAATGAAGGAAGTGGACCTCATCCTCTACAAACTTACCTCTAATGTCCTTCACAGTTCTGAAATTCTGTGATCCTGCAATAATTCATAGAAAAAAGTTAACTAATTATATTATCCCAAGCTCTTTCTAAAATGCCCTCAATACATCTTCACCCTAGACGTTTGCTCACCTTCAGATTTCACACACTGGAAGTACCCTCCACACCTGCAGCCCCTTTCTCTGATTGGCTGGTTTTCCTAAGAACCCCTATCTTTTTTTTTTAATTAATAAAGTATTTTTTTCCGTTACATGTAAAGATAGTTTTCAACTTTTGTTTATACAAGCTTTACAATTTCAGATTTTTCTCCCTCCCTCCCCTCCCTCCCCCCTCCCCTAGACAGCAGGTAATCTGATATAGGTTATATATATATATACATACACATAATAGCATTAAACATATTTCTGCATCAGTCATGTTATCAGAGAAAAAATCAGAGCAATGATGAAAAACCTCAAAATAGAAAAAAACAACAGCATCAAAAACAAAAGAAATAGTATGGTTCATTCAACATCTATACTCCGCAGTTCTTTTTTTTTTTCCCTTGGATTTGGAGATCCTCTTCCATCACGAGTTCCCTGGAACTCTTCTGTGCCATTGCATTGGTGAGAAGAATATAGTCCATCACAGTAGATCAACACTCAATGTTGATGATACTGTGTACAATGTTCTTCTGAAGAACCCCTATCTTAAGAGCATGCTCAAGCCAGCCATATCTCCATTCCTGTCCAGGCTGCATCCTGCCTTTCCTGCACTTTCTTTGCAGTGCCCTAGTGCTGGATACCTTCATCTCCCTCCACCAATATTTTCAGGTTCTCTTTATTTATTATCTTCTTTCATTAGAATGTAAACTCCTTGAGGGCAAGAACTATCTTTTTGCTTGTATTTGTTACTGTTGGCAATGAGAGTTAAGTGACTTCCCCAGGGTCACACAACTAGTAAGTGTCAAATGTCTGAGGCCGGATTTGAACTCAGGTCTTCCTGAATCTAGGGCAGGTGCTTTATCCACTGTGCCACCTAGCTGCTCCCTTGGACTCCCTTTTTTGTGAGGCAATTGGGGTTAAGTGACTTGCCCAGGGTCACACAACTAGTAAGTGTTAAGTGTCTGGGGCAGGATTTGAACTCAGGTCCTCCTGACTCCAGGGCCGAGCTCTATCCACTACACCACCTAGCTGCCCCCTACTGGTCACATTTAACAGTGCCTGACACATAGTGAGCACTTGATAAATGCTTCTTGATTAGGCTGTGAATGCCAAATGAGTGATTCAGGCAGCAAGAGTTTTCAAAGGAGCAAAAGATTGTTTTTTCAATAGTAAACAAGTGACTAGAACTATAAGGGGTCAAAAGTGTATAATTGGATGATTTCGCATTGTAAGGGGGGGGTTTAAAAGATCCCCCAGGTTTGTTAAGCCCTGTACGGGCCACCAATCTGTAAGGGCCAAATTTAGTATGGGAAGAATTAATTGGGAGGCTAGCTGCAATATTGGGATTCAGAAAACAATGGGGGACCTCTAGGTCCCGAGCCTACTCTCTTCCACACTGCCCCCTCCCCAACTGTTTCTCCCAGACTGATAATAAACGAGATTAAAAAGCCTCAAGGTTTATTGATAGGAACAAATGTGGAAATAAGGACAAAGAAAAGCAGGATATACGACATGTAAACTCGCCCATCAAACTCAGCTGCCTTGCGTTTCTCTCTCTCTATCCCCTTTGTGCATCCATGTTTAACTCTCTCGCCTGCCACCATGAACTCCTCTCTCTCTCTCTCTCTCTCTCTCCCTCTCTCCCTCTCTCCCTCTCTCCCTCTCCCTCTCCCTCTCCCTCTCCCTCTCCCTCTCCCTCTCCCTCTCCCTCTCCCTCTCCCTCTCCCTTTCCCTCTCCCTTTCCCTTTCCCTCTCCCTCTCCCTCTCCCTCTCCCTTTCCCTCTCCCTCTCCCTCTCCCTCTCCTTGTCTCTTCCTCCCTCTTCTCTACCCCACAGAATAAAAAAATCCTTCTCTCACAAGAAACCCAATCCAACCACCCACACACACCAAGCTAATTTGTTGTCACCTCTAGGTGCAGCGCCCAAGGCCAGCTGGGGCATGGGGTTTCCTTTTGTACCCCGCTTGTCGGAGGGAGCCGGGGCTCAGGTTTTCTGTGCATAACCCAGCTGGGCAGAGGGAGCCAGGGCGTGCCCAAGGTGGAGGGACCTGTGCAGGGCGCACCGAGGCTTTCTAATTTTAGTCAAAGATGGGGTCCCCAAATCACAATCAATTCTTACAATATGTAGAATTGATATCATATTGCTTGTCATCTTGGTGGGTAGGGAAGGGACCCAAGGGAGGGAGAAAATTTGGAACTTGAATTTTTTTTTTTAAATGAATGTGAAAAATTAAGTGCTTTTTGAAAACTTTAAAATGTAAAAAAAAAAAAAAGCCTGTGTTTGGAAATTATATGTATCTTGTTTTGAACTACAGTTTCATGAAGATGAAATTATGTGCAGCCAGCCTCATTTCCTCCCCTCTCCCCCAGTGCTCATTTTTCAGTTTCTATTCATCTGCTGATTACTTCTAGAAATGAACTTATTGTATCTGGGCCATTTAGACTGTGAGCTCCTTATGGGTGGGGATTGTGTTTTGTCTCTTTTTGTTATCCCCACTGCTTAGAACAGTGCCTGGAACATGGAAGGTATTGAATAAATATTTATTACATTATATCACATGTTGGTTATTAACAGTAATCTGTTGGGGTTTTTGTATAAGAACACATGTATCTGTTAAGTATCTATCATATACAAGATAGTAACAAGCAGCTAGGAATACAAAGAAAAATAAAATCTCCTGCCCTCAAGAAATTTAAATTCTATGAGAATAAGTCTTGATTTCTTAATGCTAGGTTCTTACCTATACCCTATTCTCAAAATATATTGCTGCTTCCGTCTTGAAATATTGTCAGTGAGCTGGTTCTGTACTCAAATCATCCAATAGACTACAATGTGGGTGTTCATTGTCCAAGGTCTGCTTTTGGAGTTTAAAAAGTTGGTGATCAGGGCAGCTAGGTGGCACAGTGGATAAAGCACGGGCCCTGGATTCAGGAGTTCCTGAGTTCAAATCCAGCCTCAGACACTTGACACTTATTAGCTGTGTGACCTTGGGCAAGTCACTTAACCCCCACTGCCCCACAAAAAACAAACAAAAAATAACAACAACAAAAAGTTGGTGATCACTTGTGTGGTATAAATATAGGGGCCCTGGAAAGGCCCCCTGCCTCCAAACATTTCCATTGCCCTGAAATTTTGTAATAAAGTTTCGTTTGGGGTGACTTCAAAATAAAAAGAAATATAGTCAGAAGTTTTAAAGGCAGGATAATTACCGTATCCAGAGAGATGTTATAGTTTAGTGGAGGCCAGAGTGGTAGACTTGAAGTCAGGAAGACTTTAGTTTTAAATCCCACTACTGAAATTTACCAGGTGTGTGACCATAATCAAGTCACTTTCTGAACCTCAGCTCTCTTATCTGTAAGATGGGGATAATAGTAATACCTATCTCACAGAGCTGTTGTATGCATTAAAGCAAAGGCAAACTGCTATATAAATGGCGGCCATTATTATTAGAAATGGTGCTTCATTGGATAGGGACACAAATTCAGTCCCTGCAGTCTTCTAAGTAGGAGGTAGAAATACATATTGTGCTTCACATCTAATTTGGAATTATTTTCACTGGAGGAACTCCAAATATTTGGGTTATTACCCAGTAGTTCTTGCTCTTAATTATGCATGCAATTCATGCCTTCTCTTTCTCCGGGGACATTTCTTAATTGTACTATGGGTTTTGTCTCCAGCAATATAGTTTGTGATGCTATGATATTTTGAACAAGATGATCATTCTAAATATTATATGAGCCTGTATAGCTTTTTATCCTTTTTTTTCCTCCTCCTTTTGGACTGTCTCCCTTTACTCACTGTTGACATACTTTGCTAAAGCACTGAAGAAATGTGTAACTATCTTTTTTATAATGTGGCCCAGTCATTTATATCACATCAAATTTTATTTTTAAAGTTGAATGGTGACTCTTCTTATGTGAGACAGGTCAGAAAATGAGGGCCCTTCCCAAATGAACACATCAGAATTTTAACTAAGGAAGAACAAAATATAGATTTTGTAAAATGTTGATAATATGAGTTAATTAACAGAATACTTCCATCACTCTAGGTCTTTTTCACAAAGCCCTTCTCTTCCATCACGCTGATCAAATACACCTTGTGGGACAGATTGGGGAGTTCTCTAACACTCAGCATCTAGGTAATTTAAAATGCAGTGTTTTCTACACTGGGAAGTTCCTCTAACTGGCATTTCTGTCATCCCCAAGCCAGATCTTTGATTCGGTAATGAGGACTTGGAGAAGGAAATGGCAAACCACTCCAGTATCTTTGCTAAGAAAACCCCAAATGGGGTCACGAAGAGTTGGACATGACTAAAAAATGACTCAACTCAGTGAGGACCAGTGTAGAAACTAATTAGCACTATTCCCAAACCAACCAGCATCCAAAAAAATAAGCAGTTTCTGGGGATAAGATTATCTCTGTCCTGGAAACCTAAAGACCATTCCCTCTCCCCATTGCCATTGTGCAATCTGCCCCCTTACATGAGTACCTTTGGGCACTAGGGAACAGTTTGCTCTGTATAAAACTTCTGTACATTTGCTTTTAACAGCAAATGGTTCATTTTAAAATGGATTCAAGTTGATTTTGGATGTAATGGAAGCATTACTTCCTATATGTTCAGCCTTTGTGTGTCTCAGGATTTTTGTAGACTTTGGAAAGTCATATTCCATCAAGAAGTGTTTTTGTGCTACCCCTGTTGATATCTCTTACAGTGTTTCCATTATTCTTTTTCCTAATCTTCATCCCCTGCTTTTAAAAAAATGTGATCAATTTTTTTTTCAGTATAAGATTTTTGACTGCAGACTAAGAATTCTTAGCAAATAATCTTAGGAAGGAATAAAAGTGCAGTGTAAGGATTTAAATTAACACCTAGCTAAATAGACTTTCTCAGGAATTGGAAATTTTCCCCTCCTCATCTCTCACTGAATTATTCCTATATGACTGATAACATAACTTTGAAATATATCTATATCTATATATAGATATACATACATATAAACATATTTTGAAAAAATCTTTCTGAACCTTTCATTTTCATGTCACTTAGTTATTATGAGAATCAAATGAAAGAACATTTGTAAAGTGCTTAGCAGGGGACCCGGCTTATGTAGCAGGCACTTAATAAATGCTTGTTTCAGAGAAACTAGGTGGAGTAGTGGATAGAGTACCAGTCTTGAAGTCAGGAGGATCTGAGTTCAAATCCAGCCTCAGACATTTGACACTTACTAGCTGTGTAATCTTGGGCAAGTCGCAACTCCAATTGTCTTGAAAAAAATGCTTTTTTCCTTTCTTCCTTAACTTTTAGTTTAGTATTATGGGAACCAGGGACTAGGTTACGTTGTATAATACTTAGAGCATAAGTTTAATAGAACTGGGTTGGGCCAAAACTGAATCTGATGCAGGGCAAAGTGAAAAATGATAAATATTAATAATAATAGACCATTGTCATTACACCAAATTTATAGAGAAAGTGTGTGGCATGATGAACTAGCCTTGAAGTTAGGAAGATCTGGGTTTACCTCTTACACTGAAAGTGGTAACCTTAGAGAAGTCACTTAACCTCAGATCAATCTCAGAATGGTGTCCTTATCAGGAGTTCCCTGCACTAATAAACTCACAGGTCTCATCTTGAAAAAGATAAAACCAAAAACTTACATAGCCACCTATCTATACTAAGGTTAATTATTTGAGGATACTATTGCTCTACCAAGGACAGCTAGGTGGTACCACATAGAGTGCTGGGCTTGGAATGAGGAACACCTGAGTTCAAATCCAGCCTCAGACACTAGCTGTGTGACCCTGGGCAAATCACACAATCCTGTTTACCTCAGTTTCCTCATCTGTAAAATGAGCTGGCGAAGGCAATGGCAAACCATTCCAGTATCTTTGCCAAGAAAACACCAAATGGGATCGTAAAGCATCAGATATGACTGAAAAATGACTGAACAATAAAAATTACTTTCCCATTGCTATGTTACAAAAAGGTAGCTATCTATTAGAAAAGCACATGATATGAGGGGCAGCTAGGTGGCACAGTGGATAGAGCACTGGCCCTGGATTCAGGAGGACCTGAGTTCAAATCCAACACTTAACACTTACTAGCTGTGTGACCCTGGGCAAGTCACTTAACCCCAATTGCCTCACACACACACAAAAAAAAGAATGAAAAGCACATGATATGAAGTATTAAGACCTGTGGTCTGGCTTGGGTAATTGTAATTTCCAGAAAATTACTTAATATTTCCCTTTCTCAGCTTCCTAAAAGGGGTATAATTTATAGCCAGTACAACTATAAACCACCTACTTGCTAAGTGTGTAAGAGGATCCTTCTTTTGCTGCTTTCTTGTGCCATTTGTCATTATCCATTTATCATTTTCCCTTCTGGCTTATTGCCAGAAGCACCTTCCTTGTATACAAGTGTATGGACAGAGTTTGGGTATTAGAGGATCACTTTCTAGGTGGGTTACAATTGTCTAGCTACCCAAAACTGCTATTAAATGACTATTGATCTTGACTGAAGGGAGGTTGTTTATAGTGGGTTACTGAGATGAATTACTTGAGAATATTCTCTGTCCTGTTATCCTGATCTAAGAAGGTTGGTTCTACTGCTTGAGCTTTGTTAGAGCAAATAACCATTAACCTTATTCCTACAGAGACATAGTTGATAGAATTCCAAGAAACAAACTGAGATATAAACCTGGAAAGACTCATTTCCCATGTTTCCCTAAGCCAAATGTCTCTCCCTTAATCTCCCTTTGATTCAGGACTGACTAGGTGGCCATGAGTAGCAGAACAATAAATTTATAATACCCAGTTGGCCACAGCTCTGTGTGTGTGTGTGTGTGTGTGTGTGTGTGTGTGTGTGTGTGTGTGTGTGTGTGTATTTGAGCGCCCATGCACATGCACTTACTGAGCTTACAGACAGTAATAAGAGTTCCCAGGGCATATCATAACCACTAATGGAAGAGTAACACAATCTCATATTACTAACCTTTATGGGAATACATAATTTTCTACATCTACTCTGGTCCTTGAAGTGACATTTGTCAGTGAAGCTGAGTTATCTAAAAGAAGTGCAGGCAATCTTTACCTTCATTAACAGATGATAAAATGAGAGGCAATAATTTTCTGAAGTTTTGTAGCCTCAGTTTCCAAATCAATGTTCAAAGTCAAGGGAGTTTACTCTTTTCACTACATCCCCTATTATTCCCATATAAGGTAAAAGGGGCTGTCAACCAAACCATTTAGCCTGATATCAGCATTACTACATGATGGTCTGAATCACAGATTCTGAGATCTGGAAGTGACCCTTTAGTCCAAATCAAATCTCAGTGGAACCAATCAGTCAAACAATAGGCATATACTAAATTCCTGTGGTGTGCCCCATATTGTGCTGGGTACTGGGATATCAGTACAAAGAAATGGAAAAAAAAACCTACCCTCAAGGGACTTTCATTTAAATGAGAGGAGACAAGTACATATAGCAGTATATTCAGCTGTGAGCCACCTGATTGATAAATGGATAAAAAGATCCTGCTTTTACTGCTTTCTTATGCTCGGCAATTTGTCATTGTCTTTTTCCCCCCTGTGGCTTATTCAAGAAGTACCTTCCTTGTATAAGAGTACTTGGATAGAGTTTGTATATGCAGGATATGCAGCATAATTATAAAGTTAATAGATACAAAAATATAAAAAGTAGTCGAATGCGATCGATCACTCCAAAAAACATCCAAATAGTGCCATAGGAAAATGCCCGGAGCAGCAAAACTCACAGAAGAATGTGCTGAAATCATCTTCTTACCAAGAACAGCTTGGAAGGTCAGAGGGAGGGAGCTGCTGTGCTGATACAGGAGTCAAGCCCAACCCCATAATCACCCTGACACAGGAAGGCTTCACCAGAGAAGCAGACCACCAGAGCCTCTAAATCAGCTGAAGCACCAGTGTTGTCTGGAACTAAGCTCACAGTCTGGTGAGTGGGCTGAACCCTGGGCAGTGGGGAGACTACAGGGGTCTATACTGGTGCTAAGGCAGAACTTGGATTTTTCACCCCTGCTGAGAACCAGAAGGTAGGCTTGAGTAGCAGGGGCCCAGGTGGGGGAGGGTCACAGGCTCATCAGAGCTGACAACCACAACACAGAAAGCTGGTTGATCAGCAAGTTGGTCTGGGGTCATCTAGGACCAGGAAACAGGCCGGGCAAGGGAAGAACCTGATTTTCCTTAAATCATACCACCTGGGACTTCTTAAGCTTGGGATACTTCAGCCTGGAAACAGTGCCCCACTTTAAGGAGCTAAAAGTCAAGTAAAAGAAAGGCAAGATGAGCAGAAAGAGAAAGGTTAGGACCATAGAAAGTTTCTTCAGTAACAAAGAAGACCAAGAGGAAATATTATTCAGAGGAAGATGTCAACATCAGGGCCCCTATATCTAAAGCTTCCAAGAAAAATACGAATTGGTCTCAGGCCATAGAAGTGCTCAAAAAGGACTTTGAAGATAAAGTTAGAGAGGTAGAGGAAAAAATGAAAAGAGAAATGAGGGTGATGCAGGAAAGACATGAGAAAAAAGTCAACAGCTTGAAAAGTCAAATTGGCCAGATGGAAAAGGAGGTACAAAAGCTCTCTGATGAAAATAATTGCCTAAGAATTAGGATTGAACAAATGGAAACCAGTGACTTTATGAGAAACCAAGACACAATAATGCAAATCCAAATGAATAAAAAAATAGAGGACAATGTGAAATACCTTCTGGGAAAAACTGCTGATCTGGAAAATAGGTCCAGGAGAGATAATTTGAAAATTATTGGTCTACCTGAAAACCATGATCAAGGAAAGAGCTTAGACACCATCTTCCAAGATATTCTCAGGGAAAATTGCCCTGAAATTCTAGAAGAAGCTAAAATAGAAATTTAAAGAATCCACTGATCACCTCCAGAAAGAGATCCCAAAAGGAAAACTCCTAGGAATATTATAGCCAAATTCCAGAGCTCTCAGGTCAAGGAGAAAACATTGCAAGCTGCCAAAAAGAAAGAATTCAAGTACTGTGGAGCCCCAGTCAGGATAGCACAAGATCTAGCAGCTTCTACATTAAAGGACAGGAGGGCATGGAATATGATATTCCAAAGGGCAAAGGAAATGGGATTACAACCAAGAATCACCCACCCAGCAAAACTCAGCATAATTTTTCAGTGGAAAAAATGTGACTTTAATGAAAAAGAAGACTTTCAGATATTTGTGATGAAAAGACCTGAACTGAATGGCAAATTTTACTTTCAAATACAAGACCCTAGAGAACCACAAAAAATTGGAGCTGGGAGACATACCTGGGGTCATACAGCAGGCGACTGTCTTGTATCTGAGGCTGGGTTTTGGTTGGGATGCCCCTGGGTCCAGGGGTGATGCTTTATCCACTGTGTCACTTAGCTAGGTGATGACATCTTTAGGGTTAAATTGAGGGGTGAAGGGAATTCACTAGGGGAGGGGGAAGGGCAGAGGTGAAATCCTACATGAAAGAAACAGGAAAAGGCCTATGGAGTAGGGGAAGAGATGGGAGAGGAGCAGGGCAGTAAATGAATAAGACCTTAAACTCATCAGAGCTGCCTCAAGGAGGGACTAACAAACACATGGAACTGGGTGGAGTAATCTATTTAATTTGGGCAGTAAATGAGCCTAACACTCATCAGAATTGGCTCAAGGAGAGAATAATGTATACACTCAATTGGGTGGAGTAATCTCTCTAATGTGCAGAAAAATAGATGGGGAAGGGGATAAAGAGAGAGGGGCAAAAGAAGTAAGGGCAGAATTGGGGAGGGGACCGACAGAAGCAAATCCCTTTTGAAGAGTGATAGGATGAAAGAAGATGGATAATAGAATAAATATCATGGGGAAGGGAATAGGATGGAAGGGAAACAGTTTATAATAGTAATCATGAAAAAGAGAAAAGGGGGTAAAATTGTACAAGAAATATTTATAGCAACTCTTGGTGGAGGCTAAGAAATGAGAATCAAGGGAATCTGCATCAATTGAGGAATGATGGAAAAAGTTGTGCTATATGATTTCAGTGGAATGGTCTTGTGCTACAGGAAATGACAAACAGGATGATCCCCGAAAAACCTGGAAAGTCTAATGAACATCGATGTATAGTGAAGTGAGCAGAGCTGGGAGGACATTGTGCATAGTGACAGCAGTATTGTTCAATGAGCAATTGTGAATGACTTAACTACTCTCAGCAATGCAATGATCCAAGACAATCCCAAGGAACTAATGAGGGAGCTTACTATGCATCCCCATAGAAAGAACTGATAAAAAGAACAGTTGTGGATTGTAGATATATAACCTGGTTGCAATCTTGTGGAGGGGGGAGGAAAGGGAGGGAGGGAGGGAGAAAAATTTGGAATTCTAAATCTTATCAAAATGAATGTTGAAAAGTACCCTTACATGTAACTAGACAATAAAATAAAGAAAGAGTAAGAATAAAGAAAAAAAAAGTAGTCGAATGCAAAGTAATGTGGGAGGAAGGGCACTAGCATTTGCAGGAATTAGGAAAGCTGTTATGCCAAAGATGATGCTACAACATAACCACCATCCAGCCTCTGTTTGAACATTGTCAAGAAGGGGAAGCCTGCCTCTTGACACGACCCATTTTAAGTTTAAGTCTGAATAGTGAGAAGAGGTAGAAGGACATATTAAGATTGTGATTCCTAAACTTTCTCCATAACACAATGTATGCATAGTGCTATCTACAAGGTAGTATCTTTAAAGAGAGAAAAAGATCTGTGGGATGATATCTCATGAGACAGATTCTGGATTTAGCTATTTCCCTAATATGCCACTTTTAGGCACTTATGTATTATAGAATTTCAGAGTATCACAGATGTCACGTAGGCTGACCTATACATGAATAGGAATGCCCTATGCAATATATCTGACAAAGAGTCATCTCACCTCTGGAAGTCCTCTGGTAATAGGGAATCCACCACCTCTAGAGGTAAGCCATTCTACCTTTGGACAGACCTAATTCCTAAGAATTCAATTTGTTGGTTTTTTTTTTCTGAAATTCAACTGAAATTTGACTATCTGTAATTTCTACCTATTGCTCTTAGTCTGGGGGTCAGGCCAAAACAAAGAAAGAGAGTCTGATTCATCTTTTAAAGACAATACTTCAGAAACTTGATAGCTAGCATGGTGCGCCTTTCCTTCTGAGTTTTCTCTCAGTTAAACGTTCCCAATTTCTTCTTTTTAAAAAAATGTTAAATTCTTTTTATTTTGGGGTTGGGGCAATGAGGGTTAAATGACTTGCCCAGGGTCACACATCTAGTAAGTGTCAAATGTCTGAGGCCGGATATGAACTCAGGTCCTCCTGAATCCAGGGCTGGTGCTTTATTCACTGTGCCACCTAGCTGCCTCCTGATTGCTTCCTTTGGAGACCCATCAGCTTGTCCACATCCATTCTAAAATAGGGCACCAAGGTAGGTGCTGTTATTTTAATAGCTATTATAATATAATAATAGCACATACTTTCCAGGATTGTTGTGAGGACCAAAAGAGATAATCGTTATAAAGTGCTTAGCCCAATGCCTATCACAAAGCAAGCACTATTTAAATGCTTATTGCTTCTCTATTCTAATCCCCATTTTACAGTTGAGGAAAGTGAGGCAGAGGTTAAGTGACTTGACCAAGGTTGCAAAGCTAGTAACTGTCTGAGGCCAAATTTGAATTCAGTTTTCCCTGATGCTAGTCCCAGTGCTCTATCCACTGCACCATCTGGCTGTCCCTAAGGAGAACTTCTATGACAACCAACCTCCTAATCTGTATAAGCATATCTTGCATCAGGTTGTCCAAGCCAACACTATTTCAACATTAATACTTTGTCATTGCAACATTAATACATTATTATTAAGCCCCAACACAAAGTCACAAAATTACCTTTCATCCATTTATAAGATTTATTACTTTGTTCCTACAGAACTAGCTTCCCCCACAACATCATTTTGCCTATTGTGTCCTGCTTCACAGAATCAATAATGATAGTCTGGCTGTGCCTATATGTATGTATTGGTTTAAATCCAAATTCATCAAAGATTTAAATTCTATTTATTGATACTAAATTTCTAAGGAAGGAAGGAAGGAAGGAAGGAAGGAAGGAAGGAAGGAAGGAAGGAAGGAAGGAAGGAAGGAAGGAAGGAAGGAAGGAAGGAAGGAAGGAAGGACCAAATCCCAGATCTGTCACAAATTTATCATGTGGCCTTGAACAAATCATTTCTATAGGCATCAGTTTACTTATATATAAAATTAAGGAATTTTAACAGATGTTCTTTAAGGTCTTTCCGATTTGAAAGTTTCTTTATATTCTACATGAAAGTTGGTTATGTTAACATTCCCCTCCTGGATCATTGCCTTGTTGTGGTTGAGGGGCTTGCATAGCTCAATGAAACTATGAGCTACTCTATGCAGGGTTACCCAAGATGGACAAGTCATAGTAGAGAGTCCTGACAGAATAAAAAAGTGGTCCACTGGAGAAGGAACTGGTAAACCACTCCAGTATCTTTGCCAAGAAACCTCCATGGACAGTATTAAAATATGACACCAGGAGATGAGCCCCTCAGGTCAGAGGTCCCCAGAGGGGAGGACAGCTACAAGTACCTCCAGAAAGAATGAAGTGGATGAACTGAAACCAAAAGGAATCTCAGCTGCAGAAGTGTCTGATGACAAGAGCAAAGTCCAGTTCTGCAAAGATCAATATTGCACAGGAACTTATAATTTAAGGTCTATGAGTCAAAGGAAGCTTGCTATGGTCAAACAGGAGATAGAAAGATTCAACACCAAGATCTTGGGTGTCATTGAACTCAAATGGATGGGAATGGGTGAATTGTATTCAGGTAATTACTACATATACTACTGTGGGCAAGAATCCCTTAGAAGAAAAGTCCTCATAGTGAACAAAAGGGTGATGAAATAATACTGGGGAATAATCTCAAAATATGACAGAATGATATCAGTTCAAATCCAAGGCAAGCCATTCAACATCACAGTAATACAAATCTATGCTCAAGAGGCCAAAGTTGCTCCATTTTATGAAGGCCTACAACATCTACTAGAAATAACATAAAAAAGGTGTCACATTTATCATAGCAGATTGGAATGTTAAAATTGGCAATCAAAAGATATTTGGAATGACAGGCAAGTTTGGTTTTGGAATACAAAATAAACCAGGACAGAGTTTTGTCAAAATAACTCACTGGTCATAGCAACATTCATTTTCAACAACCCAAAATGCAACTCCACACATGGATATCACCAGATGGTGAATTGAAATGCTGAAATGAGGTTGATTACATACTTTACAGCCAGAGGTGGAGAAGCTCTATACAGTCAGTGAAAACAAGACCTGGGGTGACTGTGGCTCAGATCATGAGCTCTTTGTTGCAAAATTCCAACTTAAATAGAAGAAAGTAGGGAAAACCATCTGACTGTATAGGTATGACCTAAATAACATCCCTTATGAATATGAACTGGAAGTGATGAATAGATTTAGGAATGAAATATGGCAGATAGAGTGCCTGAAGAATTATGGACAAAGGTCTGTAATATTGTACAGGAGGCCACAACAAAAAACATTCAAAAGAAAAGGAAGAGCACAAAAGCAAACTAGCCATCTGAAGAGGCCTTACAGAAAGCTGAGAAATACAGCTGCCACTAGTGGGCCCAGCCCTACTGCCGGTTGACATGGAAACTTTGACCTGTTCCCTTGGGTCTGAAAGAACTAGTTTTCCATCTACTGGACAAAAACCCAGTAGAGTCTCATATGCTATTATAAAGGGTTGGGAGCTCCTTGGGAGGGATGCAGCAATAACCATTTTCAGCCAGCTCCTGGGTGAGAAATTCATTTAGTTTGGCTTTGAAGATTTCATCAGCAACAAATATTTCTCTTTTTGGAGATCTGAGGTGCCATCTTGCACGAAAGGGAAAGGGTTCCTCCCCTCTTTCTGTCTCTGTCTCTGTTTCTGTCTCTGTCTCTGTCTGTCTCTCTGTCTCTGGATGTCTCTGTCTCTCTGCCTCTCTCTGTTTCTGTCTCTCTGTCTGTCTCTCTGCCTCTCTCTGTTTCTGTCTCTCTGTCTCTGTCTCACTGTCTCTCTGTCTGTTTCTCTATCTCTGTCTCTCTGTATCTCTCTCCATCTCTGTCTCTGTCTCTCTCTGTCACTCTGTCTCTCTGTTTCTGCCTCTGTCTGTCTCTGTCTTACTGTCTGTCTGTCTCTGTCTTACTGTCCCTCTCTCTGCCTTTCTCTGCCTCTCTCTCTGTCTCTGTCTCTTTCTGTCTCTGTCTCTTTCTGTCTCTGTCTGTCTCTCTCTCTGTCTCTCTCTCTTTCTGTCTCTCTCTCTCTGTCTCTCTGTGTGTGTCTCTCTCTCTGCCTCTCTCTTTCCATAGAGGTCCATCCTTGACATTCATTAGCTGTGTCAATCTGTACAAGTCATAACCTCTGCCTCAGTTTCATCATTTGTTAAGTGGGGATAATAATAGTATCTACCTCCTCAAATTCTTGTGGGGATCAAATAAGATAATATTTGGAAAGCCCATTACAAACCTTCAAAAGTACTATATAAATGTTAGCTATAATGGTAACTTTCTCCCATCTGCAAAATAACCACGCTATATGCATTGAATGAAGTTGAAAAGACCTAGGTGTCAAGCAGATAATATACCCTAATTTTTAAGTTTGTTGAACATTGTGAGCTCATTAGAAATTGAATTTTAGTTCTGTTACTGTTTTGTTCAGCCAAAATTCAGGTTTTTTTAATGGTGAAAAAGCTTAAAATCAATATCCCATCAAGACCAGAGAATGTGATGGTTACACAATCGTCCTGGGAGTAATGAGGTAATTTCACTGGGTTCAAACCAATTTGAAGACCACAGGGATCCCCTTCAATGTCCTCCTTTGCTAAAAATCTAGTCCTAGCCCATAGTTGTCTTTCAGATTCTAGGTTGAAGCCTTTCAAGGAGAATAAGAGAGGTTTTGCTTAGGCTATATCTACCCCCACCACCACACCCATACCCCTAGAGTTTCTGCCCTAGTTGTCCCAATTTCTCATACACAGATTGGGTATATATACTCAATAGAGACTTGTGCCAGTGGTACCAACTTGTACTACTGATTGGTATGGACAAAACAAGGAATCTCATTTTCAGGATTTATAGGAATTATTCTGTAAAACAATTTTTCTTGTGTAGACTAACAATCATAAAACACTCTTGTGTCTATGGGTTTGAACTAGGGTGTGCTAAAGGAGCCAATTTGTTAAAAAATCAGTGTGAGCCTTTAGACCTCAGAACTCAGCAAACACTCCAAATTACGAATGGATGGATGGGAACAAGTATTTATTAAGCACCCACTAAGTGTCAGGCACTGTGCTAAGCACTTAAAAATATTGTCCCTTTGATCCTTACAACAACGCTACAAGGGAGGTGCTATTATTACCTTCATTTTACAGGTGAGGAAACTGAGGCAGGCAGCAGTGAAGTGACTTGCCCAGGATCACACAGGTATTAGATGTCTGAGGCCCAATTTGAACTTATGTCTTCCTAATTATAGTTCCAGTGCTTTATCCACTATGCCATTTGTTTTATTGATTGTTTTGACTGAAGAAAGTAAGGGAGAAAATGGTAGTAATGCAGGTTAAAAGTATGTTGTATATGGGGCAGCTAGATGGCGCAGTGAATAGAGCACCGGCCTTGGAGTCAGGAGTACCTGAGTTCAAATCCAGCCTCAGACACTTAACACTTACTAGCTGTGTGACCCTGGGCAAGTCACTTAACCCCAATTGCCTCACTAAAAAAAAAAAAAAAATTAGTATCATTATCATTTTCAAAGTTCCTCATCACCATCTTTTCCTTCTATACATACAACAGATATGCATTCTGTGCCCCCACCCCACAAATTTAAATTGTCTCTAGTGTATGAATTAAGGATTCTTTCTTGTCAAAAGCATAGGGATTAGGCCAAATGATTTGCTCCTGGAGAGTTGCTTCTACCTGATGTAGAAATGAGTGGTGAGAAATTCTGTTCTCAGACACTTTAGGGGAAAAGTTTCCATTTGCTATCAGTTTGGATTGGTTCTGTCATTTTCCCTAGTGCTCAATGTGTTAAATGTGATAGATATTTTAAAAATTATTTTTGGATTAATTTTTGTTTTTAGAGAATCTCTTTGTTAACTAGTACTAGATAAATGTGATGAATAACCAAATAATCTGTTTTATAAACATATGTCATACATGGATAACTAATTTTCAAATAATTAAAATATAATTAAATAGTCTTGAAAAACAGCATGACATAATGGCTAGAGGGCAGGCATCAGAGTCAGAAAGACCTGAGTTCAAGTTCCATCTCTGAAACATATTGGTTGTGACGCCACGGGCAAGTCACCAAACCTTTTGGGGCCCTGTTCAACTGTGGAAATTTATTTTGATTTGGGGACCCTGCCTTTGGGCTGAGTTTAAAAAGCCTTAGGCCCTCAGGGGTTTTTTCTGTGTAAGAGGGGCTAGTGCCCCTCCCCCTCCACTTCAGCTGTGGGGGGTCTCTGAGCCGGGCTAAGATGCAGGGATAAAAACCCCGAGCCACGGGTGTGGCTCGGTGTGGCCCCGTTTGCACAACAGAGAGGCTCACGAAAACCCTCAGAAATGCTGGGGTTTGCTTCACCCAGCCCCCAGCTTGGCCCTGGGGAGCACGGGCTCGGCTGGCCCTGGGGGTGGCCAGCCCCAGGTTTCACCTGGGAGAGCAGGTTAATAAAAAGGGGGCTGACAAGAGAGAAAGGGGAGAAGAGAAGGTCTCTGGCGGATAGAGCTAGCGAGACAGTGAAGGGGGAACGCCAGAGGACTAGGAGGACGTAAGGAGCCGGAAGATTAAGAGAACAGAAGGAGATGGTACAGGAGGTTGAAGAAAGTGAAAAAGGGCTACGATACAGAGACGTTAGAGACGCTGGGGGTGAAAGTACGGAGTTCTGGACTTTTGAGGTGTTTGTTGTGAAGGTAAAGAGAGGTGGCCATGAAAGAGGGCAGGAGAGGACAGAGTAAGAGACACTGAGAGGTCTGTGAGAGAGAGAACACTAAGGAGACACAGGGAGAGAGAGAGAGCGGTGGTTTAACTGCATTTCTTTACTCTTATCTTTTACATTGATTTTTGTAAATAAATTCTGCTTTGATTATTTAATTAAGAGGCTTCTTAGTTGTTTCCTTATCAATTTGGGGAGTGGAGCAGTGTGGAGAAATTTTTAAAGGGCCCTAACAGATTGGCCCATATTAAATTAATAGCAGTCAGATAGCCAGCCAGTCAAAAGTCCCCACATTAGTCCTCCAGTAAGATTAGTCCCCCCATGTCAGTTAAAATATTCTTACACAACTCTCTAAGGCTTTAAGTTGGTCTTCCCTTCATCAGAAAAGGGAGTTTTCAAGTTCCTATACCAGTGAAATCATAAATCTGAACCAAAAACAAAATACACTTAATTATAAAACTGCGATGAACATAATTTGTTCTTCTTTGATGATTTAGATTTCAAGTGCATCATAGTCATCATTGTAAGCATTGATTATTATATACTTTAGATGCACAGAAATATTAGTTAAAAGAGCTGTCCAAGTAATGGAATACTAAGATTAAGCAAATAATTTTTACTGCATTGAGACCAATGGGAACTCCTTCAATGCATCTCCTCCACACTTCAAAATTCCTCTACATCTTTAAACATCCTTTCTTCTTTCCTTCCTGTCTCAGGGGAAATCACTTCTTCTTGCCAGAAATAACCAATTTTCCTATGCCCTTGATCCCATTTTCCCCCATTTCATCCAGGACTTTGTTCCATTGATCATTCATGCATTCATTCAATAAACAATTACTGTGTGGAAAGTCCTGTCCTAACTACTGGGGATGCATTTTAACAGAGGACAGCACTTATAGGAAGTTTTAACTGCAAGTCAAATAGAATGATCCAGTGGGTCCTTAGAGTGCAGCAGCAAGGCAGATGGTGATGCGTCTTTTTCTTACTTTTTAAGCATCATTTCCATTCATAAAATTCGATCTCTTTCTAATGTTTGACAGTAAAAAGGACTTCAGTGATGAGAACTTTTTTTCTAGGGTCTTCAATAGAATCTTCTCTTTAGGCACGGTTGCTTAAGGAGCTGGGGGCATTCGGCATGTGGCATCTCCACTAGGGTTGACTTCCTGAACAATGGATGTAGGGGAAGAGAAGCAAAACTGGTGTTGGGAAGGCAAAATGATGTTCCTGGAGCTCTTGAGCTCACCTACCCCATGTTGACAGTTGGTCTGCCATTGGTTTAGGTGGTCATAGGGATAGAAGAATGAATGGAGGACTGGGTTGGGGTGAGGATATTTGGGCTTAAACCACAGCTCTGCCACTTACTGTCACCTTTGCCATTTAATTTTTCTGACTTCCAGCGAGGAAGAACTAGATGATTTTTGAGGTTTCTTCCAAATCTAAATCTCATGATTGAATGATACCATCAATTCTCCACATTCCTGTATTTAAAATTATCTTTAACTCTCCCTTGGACTGTTTCAATATCTTTCCAACTTGCCTCTGTGCTTTCAATTTTTGAAAGCACTTTATCTGTAAAAATAAGTTTCCTGATGTACAATTCTGATCACATCCCTCTTTGCTAAGCAACCATCAGTTCAGTGGCTCTCTATTGTGTATGGATTAAGGTCAGAACTCTTCATCCTATCATTTAAAGTCCCATGCAGTTGAAACCCAAACTACTTTTCTTCCTTTATCATATATTGTCATTCAGTCATTCAGTCATGCCTGACTCTTTCTGACCCTGTGGACCACAGCACGCCAATACTGTCAATGGGGTTTTCTTGGCAAAAATAATGGAGCGGTTCACCATTTCCTTTTCCAGTGGACTAAGGCAAACAGAACTTAAGTGATCTGCCCAAGATCACCCAGCTAGTAAGAGTCTAAATTTGAACTCAGGTCTTGCTAACTCCAGGCCCAGTGCTGTATCCACTGAGGCATCTAGCTTCCTCTTTGTCACATATTAGACCTCCCAAATTGTGACTTATCGTTCCTCAAACTTTTCTTATTTATCCTTTCTTCTGAATCTTTGTATAGTCCCTCATATAAGAAATATCCTCAGAGCAGCTAGGTGGCGCAGTGTATAAAGCACCGGCCCTGGATTCAGGAGGATCTGAGCTCAAATCCAGCCTCAGACACTTGACACTTACTAGCTATGTGACCATGGGCGAGTCACTTAACCCTCATTGCCCCACCAAAAAAATTTTTTTAAAAAAAGAAATATCCAGGGGCAGCTAGATGGCGCAGTGGATAGAGCACCGGCCCTGGAGTCAGGAATACCTGAGTTCAAATCCGGCCTCAGACACTTAACTAGCTGTGTGACCCTGGGCAAGTCACTTAACCCCAATTGCCTCACTAAAAAAAAAAAAAAAAGAAAAAAGAAAGAAATATCCTCTCTGTCCATTGAAGTTCTTTACATCCTTCAAGGATTGGCTCAAATACCTCCTTTAGAAAGCTTTCCCCAAATCTCCAGGTGGTTATATTCTTTCACTGCTCTTATTGCTCCTAGTATAGAATTTGTACCTCTCCTATGCCTTTGCTACTTTTGAATGTATGTACATCATCTCTATGTCATTTGTAAATTCCTTGAGGATAGAGACTTGATACACCTTTGTATCTGCAATATAAAACCTCATATGTGGGAAGATGCTTAATTAGTGTTTGCTAAATTTGATCATTTTTTCATACTTGTCATGGAAACAAATGGCAAGTGATGAAACAAAGCTAATAACTGAAATAAAATCTAACTTTAACATTACCTCTATTTAACCATTATCCTGAGCACAACCAGCCTTTCTGTGCATTGTCAAAAAGTTCATACGGGGCGGGAGGTGGAGGAACCAAAAGAATTTTTGCATTCAACCGCATCCAAATTCAATTCAGCAAGCACTGACTATGTACAAGTTACCATGCTAAACAATTCAGATCCAAAGGAAATAAAAATTAAAAATATTCCCTGGCCTCAAGGTGCTTATAGTCTACTGGAAAATGCATTTTTAAGCCCTTCTTTGTATATTCTATAAGATTGTTGTGCCAAAGAGTTACTATTAACAGCATGGTGTATCTATTCCTGCTTGTAAAATTAGAATTAATATTTACCTATGTGTCTTGATGTTAACAGAGTCCTTCCTTAGGAGAGAGGAATACTGTCTAAATATTGTCCAGTGTGGGAAGAAGATTATAATAGGACTCGGGCTGTATCAGATGCCTTCAAGGAGCATCGCATGCCTCTTGAAATTAAAAAAAAAAAGTCCTCTTTCTCAATCACATCAAGATCCTGACAAATGTGCTCTTTATCCTGACACCAGATTCAATATTTATTAAACTCTACTTCAGTAAGAACATAATGAAAAAGGAGGTTTTCCAGTCAGCAGAACCTGTAATCTAACAAATGTAGATCTCAGTGTTCAAAAGAGAAATTTCAAATTTCCTCTCAGAATTGGTCTGTTTCATATCTTGCATTTCATTTTTTCCATCCCAGTTTCCTTTATCTCCTATCCCCGAAGGTCCCATTTTAGGACTGTCACAGAAATGACAATGAGGCACAGCCACACGGCTACCAATTGTAGGCCTCACAAACAAATTGCTTTTCACTTACTACTATATTATGAATGGGACAGACAACTTGCAATCAAGTTTGCTTTAATTATTGATAGTTAAATCAGTAGGTGAAGAGTAGATACTTGGAAATGAGTAGGGTGAAGAGAGGGGAAGAGACTCCCTTCTCTAGATCTGTCCCCCACACAGCTAACAAAATAATTTTCTTAAAGCACAAGACAGATCATGACATATCCCTGCTCAAGAATCTTCAATGACTCCCTATTGCTTCTAGTATAAAATATAACTTCCTGAGCATGGCATTTAAAGAATTTGACAATCTGGTTCTAGGATACCTTTCCAGGATCATTGAACTCTGTGCTCCAACCAAATTGGCCTTCTTGTTGTTCTCCAAACTTGGCACTACATCTCCTGTTTCCTTGCCTTTGCTGAAGTGAACCTGGATTATGCTCTTTTCCTTACCTCTATTAAAATCCTTGTCTTAAAGGTTGAGTTTCTTATGCCAATATTTATTTTAAAAAAATAAAGACTGTCCTGGTCTCATTATTTGCTAGTATCCCTTTTCATAGTGTGTGTGTATATCTATATCTATATCTATATCTATATCTATATCTATATCTATATCTATATCTATATCTATATCTATATCTATATCTATATCTATATCTATATCTATATCTATATCTATATATATAGATATAGTTACCACTCAAGTAGAATGTAAGCTTTTGGCTTGCATTTTTATCTGCAGCTCTTAGCATAGACTATCACAATCCATGGATCAAATATATAAGCAATCCAAGTCTAAGGGTCAAAGCAAAAATCTGTGAGATACCAAATTCAGAAGACCTGTCTGAGCCCAGGATTAATGGTTCCAAAGCTGATGTAAGGGTGGAATGGTAAGGATACACACAGAGCAAGGTCAGGAAAACAAGATAGTGGGATGAGTGTTGTGCTATGCTTTTGCATGTTGGAATCTCTTTTCCTTTGCCCCTATCTCTGTCTGTGCCACACTTTCTGATATCTTACTTTTTTACCATTAGAGTATAAGCTCCTCCAGGGTAATCATCTAACAAAGAACGTTTCATGTCTGAAATGCTTAAGAAATGTTTAATTGAATGGAATTTTACTGCTGACTAGTATGTACTAGTACATACTACCTCCACTGCCTTGCAGCTATACCCATATATGGGAAAGGCTTCAGGAGTTAACCCCGAGGAAAAATCAGGAGCCGGAGTCCCTTAGGCAGTTGGATGTTGGACATCCCATCCCTCTGGCAACTCCTGGGTGGCAGTGATGCCAAACAGTATTAGCTCTGCCTCTCCTTTGGATCCACCAATGTCGCGGAGAGGGAAAACCTGCTGCATGGACAACAGCTTGTTTTCCAATTGATCTGCCCAGGCCAGCCCCCTGGAGAAGACACTCCAGCTACTCCTCATGGAGTAGGTACAACACAGGATGCGGCAGTTACCGGTTATAAGTCACTCAGGAGCTGCGGCTCCCGTATCGGACTGCACAGCCACACTGTGGCCTGTGGCTCTTCAAGGTGCTGATCCATGGTCTTCTGTGACTGATGGAGGTCTACAGTATGTACTAGTTGTCTTGATGTCCCTCTTGATTGGATATGTCTTTGTACCAGACTCTATGGCTACATGTTTTATGTATCAGAATGTTTACCTATGAAATATTCATCCGATTGTTGTTAGCTTCAGGTGAGGGAATGAGAATTGGCTTTGGAGACAAAAGGTATAGATTTGAATCCCAACCCTGACATTTATTGGTTTTGAGAACTTGGAGAAGTTATTTCTTTACCATAAGCCTCAACTTCATCACGTATAAATAAAGAGGTTGAACTAAATCATTTCTATGGTTCTATCCACCTTAAGTCTGAATCAGACCACCAGAATCACTTGAAAATGAACCTGAGGGACAGCTAGGTGGCACAATGAATAAAACATGGGCCCTGAATTCAGTAGTACCTGAGTTCAAATCCGGCCTCAGACACTTGACACATACTAGCTGTGTGACCCTAGACAAGTCACTTAACCCCTCATTTCATTGCCAAAAAAAAAAAAAAGAAGAAGAAGAAGAAGAAGAAGAAAAGAAAATTACCCTGAGGCTTCAATTTCTCAGAATTTCTGTGCATGGGTAATGCTCATGCAGAGGAAAAAAAATGTTATACAATTAAGTGTGGCATGAGATAGATTGAGATAAGGGCAAGGGAAAAGAGATTGCAACATGTTGAAGCATAACACTCATCCCACCATCTCGTTTTCCTGACCTTGCTCTGTGTAGATCCTTCCTATCCTACCCAAATACCAATGGTGTAACCATCAATCCTGGGCTTAGACTAGTTCTCTAAATTTGGTTATCTCACAGATTTTTACTTTGACTGAATATGACCACTAATGCATTTGATTTCTGGATTATGGCAGTGGTCTTAGACTGTACTGGTATAATACAGTAAGGCACTAAATTTGAAGTCTTTAGTGCTTAGTTCCAGTCTAGTTCAGAGTGTGACCTCAGTGAAGTCACTTTAACTTTCTGAGCTTCAGTCTCCTTACTAGTGGTGTCTAGGTGGCACAGTGGCTAAAGCCCTGGGCTTGCAGTCAGCAAGACCCAGGTTCAAATCTAGCCTCAGATACTTACTACCTGTGTGTCCCCTATTTGCCTTGGTTTCCTCATCTGTAAAGTGGGAATCATATTACCTCCCAGAATTATCATGAGGATCAAATGAGAAAACATTTTTAAAGCATTTGGCACCATGCTTGGCAGATAGAAAGCACTTAGTGAATGTTTGTTTCCTAACCATCTCTTCCTCCCTTTTGAGGTCCTTGTAAGGTAAATATTTTGTAAATCCTCGGGGTCTGAATAAATGAGAATGAAAGTCCTTGTTATCATTATCCTCATGACTAAAAAA
This sequence comes from Dromiciops gliroides, assembly GCF_019393635.1. Classification (NCBI taxonomy): domain Eukaryota; kingdom Metazoa; phylum Chordata; class Mammalia; order Microbiotheria; family Microbiotheriidae; genus Dromiciops; species Dromiciops gliroides. The sequence goes on along the minus strand of NC_057862.1, from coordinate 240,057,230 downwards.
GTTCTGTTTTGGGGGCTCATAAGCGCCACATACTAGAAACTATATTTGTGCAAGGAGAATTATTTCTTCTCCTAAGCTATCACATAGAGAATCAATATCTTGATGACAAAAGACTAACCCTCAAAAAGAAGAAAATATGTTAAATGGTACAAACTTAGAGAGGATTAAGCCTTATGGACACCAGTCTTAATCATCTCTGTAAATCAAAGTAGAAAAATGTTGTCTGGGTTAGCTGTCTGTTAAAGGCATAATTAGGAATTTCAAATTGGTGGTTGTTCTTCAGTTGTTTCATTTGTGTCTGACTCTTTGTCACCCCATTTGGGATTTCATTGGCAAAGATACTGGAGTGGTTTGCCATTTCTTTCTCTAGCTCATTTTACAAATGAGGAAACTTGAGTCAAATGGGGTTAAGTGACTTAACCAGGGTCACACACATAGGCTGAATTTAAACTCAGGTCTTCCTGACTCCCAGTCAGGTGCTCTATCCACTGTACCACCCAGCTGCCCCCAAAATAAGATGTGCTATTTGTTTTCCTTGTTTTCTAAAGTGAACAAAGCTCTATATTTGGTCTCTGATTTGCTTTTTTCCCTAACCCTTGTTGTTGTTGCTGATGTTCAGTTGTGTCTGACTCTTCATGACCTTATATTGGGGTTTTCTTGGCAGATACTAGAGTAGTTTGCCATTTCCTTTGCCATGTCATTTTGCAGATGAGAAACTGAGGCAAACAGGGTTAAGTGACTTGCCCAGGGTCACACAGCTGTTAGGTGTGTGAGGCTACATTTGAGCTCATGAAAATTGTCTTCCTGATTCCAAGTCCAGTACTCTATCTACTGAGCCACAAGAAATGCTTATTGAATTGAATTTTTAAAACTATGTTCAATGTTTTATTAACCTTAAGAGGAGGAGATATATAAATGATAATTGCAAACGACTATTACTATTCCTGGTACATTTCATTGCAAATTTGACAAGCATACACATCTGATTACATAAAAATCCATCACGGACTGTATAAATTTAGGAGGAAACTTCTTAGTCTTCTGGGAACTAGTGTATGTGTGTGGGCCCATTTGTAGAAAAATGCTTATTTGCAAAGAGGCATAGTCAAATTCTCCTCCCCTTCCACACTACTTACTGCTCAGTAAATGAAAAATAATCTACAAACACAAAATACCAAACATTGTTACAAGTTTGGAAACTTCCATAACATAGAAGAGAAAGGACAACTGAAACGTTTCCCATCAGGGGACTATAATGGTAATGAAATGTATGTTTAAAATAAAAGAGACATCACCGAAAAAATAAACATGAGCTTGGACAGATTTTGGGAAATAATGGAAGATAGAAGGGCCTGTCTTACTATTGTGCATGGAGTCAGATATTTCTGAATAACTGAACAACAGAAAATTGGAAGAAAGGTATGTTTTCCATATCTTAGATAGAAAGAAAGTAGATTTTGATGTGAGTTAGCAATGAGTGACTCTTTTGGTACTTATTTCCCACAAATCCTTGAATATCCAATTTGAGCTACCATGTAGTTTATGAACAACTCCATTCTATCATATTCAGTAGCAAGCACTTGGCAAAAGGAGTGGTGGTATAGTTGTTGGTTGTTGTTTCGGTTGTTTCCATCTTTGTGACCACATCTGAGCTTTTCTTGGCAAGATATTGGAGTGGCTTGCCAATTCTTCCTCCAGCTAATTTTCCAGATGAGGAAACTGAGGCAAACAGGGTTAAGTGACTTGCCCAGGGTCACACAGCTAGTATGTATCTGAGACTAGATTTGAACTCAGGAAGATGAGTCTTCTTGACTCCAGGCCCAGTGCTCTATCCACTTCACCACCTCGCTGCCCCAGTGGTAAAGTATCTGTGTATTGATGGACCGATATAGATATAGATAACTTTATATATTTTGACAATTAAGACTATACAGAGGAGAATTCTAGAATGTTCAAGCTGAAACTAACCTTAGAGGTAATCTAGTTGAATTCTAAGACAGCTATATGGTGTATAGAGCTCTGGGCCTAGAGTTAGGAAGATTCATCTTCCTGAGTTCAAATCCGACCTCAGACACTTCCTATCTGTGTGACCCTGGGCAAGTCACTTAACCCTGTTTGCCTCAGTTTTCTCATCTGTAAAACGAGCTGGAGAAGGAAATGGCAAAACACTTCAGTATCTCTGCCAAGAAAAACCCGAAATGAGGCAACAAAGAAACCTCGACTGGAAAAAAAAAAAGACACCTGAACAAAGTTGAATTCTCTCTCTTTTTTTATTCCTTTAAATTACTGTACAGATGAGGGAACTGAATCCCAGAGAGATGAAGCAAGCTAATAGAGTAGACTGGAAAGATCTCTGGCTTTTGAGTCAGATCTCAAATCCTGATTCCACACCATCTACTTGTGTGACCTCAAGCAAGTCACTTTACTTTTCCGGGCCTCATTTCCTTATCTATAAAATGGTGGTCCTGACTTCCTTTTTCCTCCATCTTGGAGCCTGGGAAGCCTCCTGGGAACAGGACTTCTAGAATAGCAAAATATCTGGAAGACTGTGATCCAAGGCCATTTTTGCTGGCTACAAGGGAGGCCTGCGAAACCAGAGGGAACATCCAGCTTTTCAGAAAAATGAAAGAATCTATACTCAGGATAAAACTGAATTCTATTTGGGCAAGAGATATGTTTATGTATACAAGGTAAAAAATAACACAGTGACTCCTCATGGGAAACACAAGAGAACAAGAGTGATCTGGGGGAAAGTTACTCGGGCTCATGGTAATAGTGGACTGGTTCAGGCCAAGTTCAGAAGCAATCTTCCTGCCAAGACCATTGGACATAGGATCCCTCAAGGAAATGGAATATGAAAATGGATTGAATAAAATTACACAGTTTTTGCAAACAACAACAACAAAAAAAATGATTGTCCTGAACTAGGTAATGTCCAAAGCCCGTTCTCCCTCTAAATCTATGATTCCATTACATAGCTTGCCCAAGGGTGCTTTAGCTAGTTAATGGCAGGCATGAAGCCATAACTCATTTCTCCTTCCTCCTGGCTCATTGCCTTTGCTACTATTCCATTCTGTCTTCTCAGTTTAGTAAGAGAGTGAACAATAGAGCTCTCTACCCAGAGAGTGCAATTTCCTTTCAAGGATCTCTTATTTTCATGTTTAATGAAATGTTTTAAAAATTAGTCACTAATGTATGCATATAAGTAAATACCAACATTAGACATGCAAACACACAAACCAGGTTCACAAACCGTTGCCTACAATCTCAGTCCTACAGAAACATTAATTAAAGTGTGCTATAAATATGACATTGCTTGGCTGTGGGGAGATTTGGGAAAATTATAAGCCTGTAGACATAGTATTGAACAGACTGTCAGGTTTGGAAAGCATTGTGGGAGTGTTTCTTTCTCTCATGCACTGTCTCATTCTCTCTGCCTCCCTCTCTGTATGTCTTCTGTGAGACAGATAATTACTGTGCATTGGAATAACCAAGACCTTACTCCAGCACTGGGAAGGCTAGAGCAGAGTTTGAATAGAGGTGAGTTTACGTCTCCCTAAAGGAATAGCAACAGATTTGTCATCATTGTTTAGTCGTTTTTCAGTTGGTTGAGGGTCTTTGTGACCCCATTTGGAGTTTTTTTGGGCAAAGACAGTAGAGTAGTTTTCCATTACCTTTTGCAGCTCATTTTATAGATGAGGGAAATGGGGTGAAGTGACTTGCCTAATGCCACACAGCTGGTAAGTGTCTGAGGCCAGATTTGAAAGGAGGAAGATGAGTTTCCTGATTCTAGGCCCAGTACAATATGCACCACACCACCTAGCTACCCTTAGCAACAAATAAAGAGGGTTTTAACAGAGAAAAATCTTCATGAATACCATGGGTATTTAGGGTTTTTTTTTTCCTGAACTCAGATTTTGGTAGTAAAATTTACCTCTCATCTCTGTTGAAAAATAAAATATCACAATGAATGCTAAGACTTGAGCCAAGCTCTGTGCTTATTTCAGATGAATGGTTTATTTATGATCTATGCTTATCTTAGAAAAAACTTGTCTAATTTTTAACTTTTCCTTTGGATGGATATTTCGACATCTCACTAAACACATCACTGAAGATGAACAACTGGGCTAAAAGCTTAGGTCAAGATAGTGCTTACAAGATGTATGCTTACAAAAATGTCAAGATGTTGAAACTGAGGGCTCTTGATCAGAGCAAGCAGCTACATATCTGATCCAGTAATGCCTCAGACTGATGATCAGTACGGTATAAGCTGAAAGTCAATTAAGTTGATCAACAAGTATTTATTTGTGCTAACTATCCTCTATGCCTGGGATATTTTCCTTCCTCACCTCCGACTCCACCTGGCCTCCTTCTCTTGTTCGTTATTGTTAAGTTGTGTCTAACTCTTCATGAGCCCATGGACTTGAGTTAGGATGAATCACAAGATGTTTTTCCTATGAGAAGCAAAACCAAAGATGACCAGAAAATAGGACAGACATATCAAGGAATCAAGGGACTATTAAAGTTTAGACTGACCAACTAGATATCAGGACAGACATACTTAAGAAGTAAGGGGAGGGGCAGCTAGGTGGCACAGTGGATAAAGCACTGACCCTGGATTCAGGAGTTCCTGAGTTCAAATCCGGCCTCAGACACTTGACACTTACTAGCTGTGTGACCTTGGGCAAATCACTTAAGCCCCATTGCCATGCCCCACCCCCCCAAAAAAAAAGAAGTAAGGGGAGATAACATTCTATAGCAGGAAAGTCAATTAGGGGTGGCTGCTCCCTGACTGGATACAGAGATAGGAGACAGAGATAAACCCAAAGTTCAGGATCATCATTTTTTTAAAAATCCCCCTCAACTCTCAGGAATAAAGGATCCAGGCTTTCCCCACCCCACCCCAAAAAGGAGCTTTCCATTTTCATGTGGACACCCCTTCTATCCTCTATAAAATCTTTTGCCTTCCTTCCGTTCTGGGAGGAGAATGTTTCTAAGCCCTTTTCTCCGGAAGTGAAGTCTTTGACTTCTCATTCTGTCACTTTCTCTAGTGCCAAATAAAAGACCAATTTAATTCTAATTGGACTGTGTGAGAGAGTGTAATTCTTTTTTTTTTTTTTTTGGTGAGGCAATTGGGATTAAGTGACTTGCCCAGGGTCACACAGCTAGTAAGTGTCAAGTGTCTGAGGTCGGATTTGAACTCAGGTACTCCTGAATCCAAGGCCGGTGCTCTATCCACTGTGCCACCTAGCTGCCCCAAGAATGTAATTCTTTATTGAGGAATACCTAAGACCTCCACTTCCCACCCCCCCACTACCCCCTGCCCCCCGCCACTTGTCCATGTGGTTTTCTTGGCAGAGATACTGGAGTGGTTTGCCATTTCCTTCTCCAGCATGCCTGCATTTTACAAATGGGGAACTGAAGCAATAGGGGTTAAGTGACTGACTGGTCCAGAATCACACAGCTAGTAAGTGCCTGAGGTCAGATTTTAACCCAGATCTTCCTGACTCCTGTGCTCTATCCTCTGTACCACCAACCTGCCCTGGCTTCCTTCCAGTCCCACCTAAAATCCTCCCTTCTACAAGAAGCTTGTCCTGACCCCACTTAATGCCAGGGCTTTCCCTCCACTGACAATCTCCAATGAATCTTCTATATAACTTGATTTTACATCATTGTTTCCAGGCTGTCTCTCCCTTTAGACTGTGGGCTCCTTGAGAGCAGGTATTGGGTTAGGGGCTTGGGTTTTGGGGGGTTTTGCCTTTAAAAAATCTGCAACACTTAACATAGTGCCTGTTACATAGTAGGTGCTTAATAAATGTAGTGCTTAATGATTTATTGACCATCTTGTAAAAGAATCGTTGAATGTGTTCTACCTGGCCCTAGAGGATGGGATTAAGAATAATGGAGAGTTAGATTTTAGCTCAATTTAGGGAAACAATAGGATCATCGATCAAGAATCAGAAGGGAACTAAGGATTTATCCAGTCCAATGTCCTCATTTTATAGATTAGAAACTGAGTCCCAGAGAAGTGACTTGCCCTGGGTCACACAAGGATTAAGTAATAGATCTGGGATTCAAATTGAGGTATTCAGACTTCCAATTCAACTTTATTTCTATAGTCTTATGCTGCTGCTATAATATTTCCTTACAATTAGAGTTGTTACAAAGGGAAATGGACTATCTCCGGAGATAGTAAATGAGAAGGCCTTCAAGAGGAGGCTGGAGACAGCTAGGTGGCATAGTGGATAAAGCACCAGCCCTGGATTCTGGAGGATCTGAGTTCAAATCTGGCCTCAGACACTTGACACTAGCTGTGTGACCCTGGGAAAGTCACTTAATCCTCATTGCACTGCAAAAAAAAAAGGAGGCTAAATAACCATTTATCAGTCAATGAATATTTTAAGTGCTTGCTATTAATAATAATAATAATAATAATAATAACTAGTAATTATATAACCCTTTAAGATTTGCAAAGCTCCTTACAAATATTATCTCATTTGATCCTCACAACAATCCTAGGAGTTAGGTGCTACTATTATTCCCATTTTACAGATGAGAATACTGAGGCAAACAAAAGCTAAGTGACTTGAAGAAGGAAATATAGCTAGTAAGTGTCTGAGGACAAACTGGAATTCAGATTTTCATGATTCCAGGCCCAGTGCTCTATGCATGGTACCTTCTAAAGATGGTGGATGAAATCAATAGTCCCCTTCCCAGCTCACTAGTTCAGTAGAATTTATATTAGCTGGCAGCTCAGAAACTATAAATCTCTCCTCAAAGCTCATGATCCCTGTCTGTACTCTAGAAGCAAGACTTCTCCCCCTGCACTAGACTCCATTTGTCTTGTAATGATTCTGTGGCCTCAAGGCCACACTGATCATATTTGCTGTATGTCCCCATGTGGCCCAAGTCACTGGCTGCTTTCAATCCTAGCCACTCCAGTCTCTCTCTCTCTCTTTCTCTCTCTCTCTCTCTCTCTCTCTCTCTCTCTTTTTCAGTGAGGCAATTGGGGTTAAGTGACTTGCCCAGGGTCACACAGCTAGTAAGTGTTAAGTGTCTGAGGCCGGATTTGAACTCAGGTCCTCCTGACTCTAGGGCCAGTGCTCTATCCACTGTGCCACCTAGCTGCCCCACTCCAGTCTCTTTAATGTAAGTTTGGCATAGCAAGGACAGTGGGAAGAAGATGCCAAAATGGGCTCCCTTGGAAGGTGGTAGGTTTTTCCCACTTGGGGGGTTCTCAAAGAAAGGTGGACAACCATTTGTCAGGCGTGTTATAAAGGGTATGCTTTTCAAGTACACCTTGGTCTAGATTCCTGGTGAGGTCCTTGCTAACTCTCAAATTGTGTGATTCTGTGAGGAAACCAGGCAACAAACACATACACATCATCTCCACATTTCCTACTGTGTGACTTCCTACCTCAAGGTTGGGCTTCCTGCTGTCCTCTCCCTGTGCTAGAGAGAATCAGGCAGGCTCATTTCTGGTACTCTAGCTCACTGTGTAATTAGTCCAGCAATTTAATCCTGTTCCATCTATCTATATATATAGAAAACTTCCTTAACCCCAGGATTTCCACAGAGATAAAAAGGTATTGCAGAATCACTAGCTAGATATGCATATGTCACATGTGTAGTTATAATTCTAAGTCAAACTCCATTGCAACAGGAGTAGCCTTTTAACAAATCCATTATTTAAAGTCCTTTCCTGGGGGCAGCTAGGTGGCGCAGTGGATAAAGCACCGGCCCTGGAATCAGGAGTACCTGAGTTCAAATCCAGCCTCAGACACTTAACACTTACTAGCTGTGTGACCCTGGGCAAGTCACTTAACCCCAATTGCCTCACTAAAAAATAAAAAAATAAAGTCCTTTCCTGCAGTTTTTGCCAATTCCAATTGTTTGCTGGATAAAGATGTTCTGCTTTCACTACAGTCATTGGCACCTACTATGAATAATCTGATTTCACTCTATAATGAATGTGGTAAGTGGTCTATCTGTCTATAACATGTTGTTTGTGGGCCAAAGTAGTATGGCCCCTTTAAAAATTCAAGTTGTTGGCTCAGTCCTTCACCTAGGAGCTAATGAGGCAGTAAAAGCACTGTGGTCCTCCAACACTTCAGAAGTGTAGCTCAAAAGCTTAAATTCATTTTATTCCATAAGGAGAACAAAAAAGGTATTTTGCTGCAGAGGATACGGAAGAATTCCTTCTGTCAGCTCTAGAAGGTTTTTTGTTTTTTTTCTCCATAGAAGAATTTGCTTCAGGCTATTGGCAAAGGAGAAAACTGACAATTCTGACAAGAAAGAAGCCCATCAACTATGCCCACTGAGTTCACTCTTCAAATTCATTTGATACTTTATAGTTCTTAGTAGCATACCCTCACAGAAATGTTTTCCTAGTATTTAATAATTAGGACTTTACTTAAAAGCAGCCATAAGGTTGAGTGAGAGATGAAATAAATCTATCATGTTTAAGTAAGAAGAGAATACAGTTTTATTTTGAGTTTTTGTTTAGCATTTTAAAAATTTTTATTTAAATTTTTTTTCCAATTACATGTAAAGATATGTTTTGAGTTCCAAATTTTTCTCCCATGCTCTCTTCCCTCCCCCTTTTTTGTTTTGTTGGTGTTGTTTTGTCTCAAAGGTTTTTCTTTAAATTTTTGAATAAAGGCTTTTTTTTAATTAATAAAAGGTGTTATTTTTAATCTATTTAGAGATCACAATCTTGAGGGTCCTTAGAGATCATCGATTCTGCACTCCTCATTTTAAAGATAGGAAACTGAGGCCTGGAGAGGTTCAACAACTCCAGTATTCAACAAGTATTTACAAAATGCCTACTGAGCCAGACACTGTACTAAGAATTGGGGATACAAAAAGAAAAACAAAGCAGCCTCTGTGCTCTGGGAGTTTATGTCCATTGAGGGGAAATAGCATGTATACAGATAAGTCAATACAAGGTTCCCCTAGTTCAAATTAGATGCAAATTAATGGGGGGATGAGAAAGGGTGAGAGGTTTAGCAACTGGAGCAAATAGGATAAGCTTCCTGTAAGAAGTTACATTTGAACTGAGGTTTAAAGAAACCATGGATTCTGTGAGGCAGAAGGAAAGTGTACAAAGATATAGAGAAAGGAAATATGTGTCACCATGTAGGAAAGTGACAATGAAGCAAGTGTGGCTGAAATACAGAGTGACTGAATGAAGAATAAAGTGTAATAATCCAGGAAAAGTAAACTAAAGCCAAACAGCAAAGCTCTTTAAAAGAAAGGGGTGGGAAGGACTAGCCAAAGAGAATAAAAAGTAATGGAACACCATAACCAAGTGTTTGATAAACTTGAAAATTTTAAATTACTTTGGAAAGAACATTCTAGGGGATAAGAACATCCGAGAAAATTGTAACTCAATCTGGTGGAAATTAGTTTTGGACAAACATCTATCACAATAAATTCAAAATGGATTCATGAACTGAATATTAAAGTTCATGACATTAAAAAAATTAGAATTGAAGTAGATTATACATGTTTCACAGAAGGGGAAGGAGATGGAATCTTAACCAAATGAGGGACATTGAAGCAATTACAAAATATAAGATAGATCGTTTTGATCTCCAGAAATTTAAACGTTTCTCTAAAAGCAAAATCAATAAATCTAGGATAAGAAGGAAGGTAGTCAAATGGGGGAAAAAAATCTTTGTAGGTATACACACACACACACACATACATAAGACCAAAAGCCATTGCCCAATAGATAAATGGTCAAAGGATAAGAACAGTGCTCCAAAGAATTGAAAACTATTGACAGTCACATGACAGAATGCTCTAAATCACTACTAATAAGAGAAATGAAAATCAAAACAACCCTGAGGTTTTACCTCACACCCAGAAAATTGGCAAAAATGACAATGTCAATGTCAAAGATGTCACAGGAAAATAGATACTCTAGTACATTTTTGGTAGAGCTATGAATTAAACTATTTTGGAAAAACAATTTGGAATTAAGCAAATAAAATGACTAAAATGTATATACCCTTTTGCCCAGAAATTCCAATACTAGGCATACACTCTAAGAGGTTATTGATAAGAAGAAAGACATCCCTCCATCTACACCAGAATATTTATAGGAAAACTTTTTAGTGGTGGCAAAGAATGAAAAACAAAGTACATTTCCATTAATTGGAGAATGGCTAAACAAGTGTAATACATACTTGTACTGGAATATTACCTTGCTGTAAGAAATGCTAAGTATGATGAATTCAGCTAAGAATGGAAAGACACAAACTGATTCAGAGTCAATTAAGTAGAGTCAAGGAAACAGTCTACACAATAACTACAACAATAGAAATGGAAAGAATAGCCACAAAATAATCAAATGAATGTTGCAAAATCCCAAAGCACAAGCATGGCCCCAAAGAACAGACATAAAAAGACACCTCTCTGCCTTTTTTTGCAGAGGATGAAACTTTACCTATTTCTCAATGTATAAATATGTTCTGATGACTTTTTTCTTTTTGGTTTTCATTTTCTTTTTTTAATTCCTTTTTAGATGAGATGGTTCTCTGGGAGAAAATGGGGGAAAGGCTATAGCAGAAAACTTAGGTGATATGAAAACAAAAGACATAAATAGAATTTTATTTTTAAAAAACCTAGCAGAGGGGCAGGTAGGTGGAGCAGTGGATAGAGCACTGACCCTGGATTCAGGAGTACCTGAGTTCAAATCCGGCCTCAGACACTTGACACTTTACTAGCTGTGTGACCCTGGGCAAGTCACTTAACCCCCATTGCCCCACAAAAAATACAACAAAAAAAATTTTAAACCTAGCATAGTTTATATTTTATCCTAGAGGAAAGAAGTAATCAATAGAGCTTCTTGAGCTGAGAAATGATGTGCTCAGATTTCTGCTTTAGGACATTGTCAGTATCTGTCTTGTTTTTGTTTTTGTTTTTGCAGGGCAATGAGGGTTAAGTGACTTGCCCAGGGTCACACAGCTAGTAAGTGTTAAGTGTCTGAGGCTGGATTTGAACTCAGGTACTCCTGAATCCAGGGCCGGTGCTTTATCCACTACTCCACCTAGCTGCCCCCCAGTATCTGTCAAAGGTAGAAATTGAACTACTTTGGTAGCTCTATAGAAGATGGATTGGAAAAGAGAGAGATAAGAGATAAGGACACCAATTAGTAGGCTATTTCAATAATCCAGGTGATAGATAGTAAGAGCCCAAATTAGGGTGATGACACTGTGAATAGAGAGAAGGGCATAGATGAATATAAATGACATTATAAAGGTAGACAGAACAAGAGATTCATTAGATATGAAGGGTGTGATCAGTTAGACATCATCTCCCCGAAAGAAATAGGGGAACCTTTAGGAAGAAGAAAGGGGGTTTTGGGGGGAGGGACAGAAATAATGAATTCTATTTTGGACACATTAAATTTAAGATTTCTGTGGTACATACAGCTGGAGAGAGCCAAAAGACATCTGTTTGTATGGGAATGGAGTTCAGGGGAGAAACTGGGCTGGCAATATGAATCTTAGAGTTCTCTGCATAGAGGTACTAGTCAAACCCATGGGAACTGATGAGATCATCCAGTTAGGGAGTGAAGTGAAAGAAACAGGATAGGACAAGAGGGTTAGAATACACCTATGCAAATAGGATATGGATGGTCATTCAGGAAAGGAAATTGACTTACCCAAGGAGGAGTTACAGGGGTCCAATTTTGAATTTCTGAATAATTAAGATTATCCAAAAAAAAAAAAAGATGAAATGGTTTTGCCTCCTGAATTTCCCTATCACTGAAAGTATTCCAACAGTGACTATTTCTTGGGAATGTTATAGGATCAGTTTCATCCTTCCACCAAGGGATTAGACTAATTGATGGAAAGCTAGGTGGCTCAGTGCATAGAACACCGGGTCTGGAGTCCTTCAAATGTGGCCTCAGATATTTAATAGCTCTGTGACCCTGGACAGGTCACTTAACCTCTATTTGCCTAGTTTCCTCAACTGTAAAACGGGGACAATAATAGTACCTACCTCCCATGATTGTTGTGAAGATCAAACTCATTAGGTAACAAAAGTAAAGCACTCCACTGCCTGGGAAGCATGGTATAAATGTTAGCTCTTATTAGCTATTATCATTTGAATTCTTTCAGCTATTGGTTGTTTTTTTTTCCCCAAATTCCAGGGAAGGAGTAATTAAATGAAAGAACTAGATCTTTTTGGAATACTTCTTTCTCCTTCCAAAGAGACTCACACTGGGTCAAGAGATATCACTGAAATTTTACAAGTATACTAGAATTTCACACATCTTGCATTTTGATATTAAGATCCATGGTTTGGTAAAAGTTTTCACAAATTTCTGACTGTAATCAACCTACAACATGTTAAGTGAGGCAGGAAATGGACATCCTTCCAAAAGGACTCTGTTGCCATTTTTTGTACCAGACTTGTGATTGGCACAGTGGAAAGATCATTGCATTTGGAATCTAAGCCTGAGTTTGATCCTTTGCCCAACTTTTCACTAACTTTGTGAACTTAGGCAAGTCACAACTTCTCTGAGGCTCAATTTCTTTCTTTCTTTCTTTCTTTCTTTCTTTCTTTCTTTCTTTCTTTCTTTCTTTCTTTCTTTCTTTCTTTCTTTCTTTCTTCCTTTCTTTCTTTCTTCCTTCCTTCCTTCCTTCCTTCCTTCCTTCCTTCCTTCCTTCCTTCCTTCCTTCCTTCCTTCCTTCCTTCTTTCTTTCTTTCTTTCTTTCTTTCTTTCTTTCTTTCTTTCTTGGAGGTGGAAAAATCAAGTTCAGTTTCTCCCTTTCTTTCTTTCTTTTTAGCAATGAGGGTTAAGTGACTTGCCCAAGGTCACACAGCTAGTAAGTGTCACATGTCTGAGGACACATTTGAACTTAGGATCTCCTGAATCCAGGGCTGGTACTTTATCCACTGAGACACCTAGCTGCCCATTCTCCCTTTGACAACTACTATCTATGTGACCTTGGGTAGGTCACTTAACTTCTCAGTGCTCCAGGTAGCTTTTGTAAATTGCTGAGCAGGTGCCTATCTACATTGGCAGGGTCAATTTCCACATCTGAATTCCTCTGCACTGAAAGAAATCACAATGTAGATAGGCACCTGCTCAGCAATTTACAAAAGCTACCTGGAGCACTGAGAAGTTAAGTGACCTACCCAAGGTCACATAGATAGTAGTTGTCAAAGGGAGAAACTGAACTTGATTTTTCCACCTCCAAGGTTGGTTCTCTTTCCACTTTAGCCAGGATAACAGAACCTTTATTTATAAATTTGTTAATAATTCTTCCTGGCTAAGGGCATTAGACTCTCAGTGAAGCTTTTTGCCTTAGCATTTCTATTTTCACTTTTGTTGTTTGTTGTTTGTTGTTGTTGTTTCTTCTTTCTTTTTGCTCTGATTCTTCTCTCATGACATGACTAACATGATTATAATATATAAGCTATATTAGATTACTTTCTGGCTTTGGGAGGGGACAGGGGAGGAAGGAAGGGAGAAAAATTTGGAACTCAAAATCTTACAAAAATAAATGTAGAATACTATCTTTACATGTAATTAGAAAAAATAATATAAAAATTAATATATAATGCATAATATAAATATAATAAAAATCAAATAAATATAAAATAAACTATAAACAATTTTTTAAATTTTTAATTAAAATAAGATATCCCCCTAACTCACTGATGGGTTTGAGACCTATCAGTTACCCTCAACCTGGTTTAGCCCATCTGCTGAGATGCTTTTACTGGAGTATGATTGCTATGTATGCTACAGTTTCTTAAAGCCACAGGTGAGAGTTGGATGAATCAGGTGGATACTAAAGGTAGATGAGCAGCCCTGAATAGGGCTCAGCAACCCTCACACCAGCAGTGCTAGTCCTCCCTGGACACCCTATATACTCCATGCCTCTCAGGTAGACAGGGAAGAACCAAAGCAGAGCAGAGCCCTGGTTCATTAATGTCATTTGAATGTACCCCAATTCTGGCTCCTCAGCTCAGTAAGTCTGTATCCTTATCACATGATTAGCAGATCAGCACCTGTATAAGCACCAGATGGAGAGGAGGTCCTTTCCATTATATATCATCATATCTTTCTGGAAACAGGCTCTTCTCCATGGAGGATTGCACCAGCAATCTCCACCCACTTCCACTTCTTTGTCACAAGGTTGGGGTGGCAGAGAGGGAAATATTCAGAAATAAATATGAAACAAAGCATCGCTATAACAATTTTTTAAAATCCTAAGACTTTTCTCCCACCCCCAAAACTAAGTACCAATTGTACATCTTGTTTTATTTTCTCCCTAGTAGTAAAGAGCTCCAAGACACTTGTGGAGCAAGTTAAGAACTTGGTCCAATATTTCCTATTTGCCCCATAGATAACTTGTTTGTACATGGTAGTTTGCATGTTATCTGCCCCGTTAGATTGTAAGTTCCTTGAGAACAAGGATTTTCTTTTGCCTTTCTTTGCATCAACAGCACAGTGCCCAACATGGAAGAAATGCTTAATAAATTCTTATTGACTGACCAACAATTTAGATACCTCACTCTTATGAGGAGATTTTGCAGTTAGGTTCACCTGAAAGTGTCACCTGAGGCAGCTTCCCCTCAGGGAAATATGACAAAAATGGAGAGCCTTTGATCTCCAAGACCTTTGTCTTGACACCTGTAAAATTAGAGAGAATGTCACCACCATATTGACCTAATAATAAGTTGATTCTCAATCATCTATCCATTTTGGGGAAACAGATTGATAAACCTGGAACAGACATCAATCCTTTAATTTTACAAACTAAGAAACCAAAAGCTAGGAACACAAAGTGGCTTTCCTGAACTGAAACTTCTTCTAACTGCAAATTCATTGTTCTTTCTACTATATCCTACCAGTGAACAAACACCATAGATTTTTTTTGTTATCTTTACTCCTGACAAAGCACAGATTTCTTCTACTGAAGCATACAGTATGAGTGAACCAGAAAGTCACCTAATTCAAAGAGGCATAACTCTAGATGGTTGCATTAGGAAATTGAATCATTCCTTCCCTTCCCTTCCCTTCCCTTCCCTTCCCTCCATCCTTTAAATGACTGTAAGATACTTTCAGGTAAGTTATCATCTGTTTTGAGTCAAATGGATGCATTAAACAAAGTTATGCGCTTTCTTCAATAATTAAACAAAGCAACCAAGTTTTAGAGACTCTATGCAATTTTTATGATTTATTGAAAAACTTGTTCCCATAGTTGGCCCTGCAGCTTTGCCTTGCTAATTAATACCTGATTTGCTTGAAGAAAAAGAAAGGAAAATAAGTTAAAATAAAGTCTTTAAGTTGTAGACAACACAATGGCTTTCTCATTAGCAAGCAAATCATTAAAAAACAGTTAGCACCTGGGGCAGCCAAGAGTCCTGCTTAACTCTGCTTTTGCAAATCAAAGGACAGGTAGGCGGCAAAATGGATTGGAGTTGCCAGGCCTGGAGTCAGAAAGACCTGAGTTCAAATCCAGCCCCAGACACTTACTAGACTTATGACTAGCTGTGCAAGACACTTAATCCTATTTGCCTCAGTTTCTTCATCTGTAAAATGAGCTGAAGAAGGAAATGGCAAACTACTCCAGTATCTCTGCCAAGAAAACCCAAATGAGGTCATGAGAGTAGGCTGTGACTGAACAAAAACCAAAAAATTCTGCCAATCAAACAGATTGCATCATCCCAAGGATAAAGGATACTGAGACCATGAGGATAAGAACCAGTTATCAAAGTCTAATATTGTTTTAACTTCACCTCCACAGAGCTCCACCCTGTTCTTCCCTTTCCCAGTGATACTGGCATTGACATTAGAACTAGAAATTTTTCCCTTTGACAGAGTCCTCCCTCAGAGTGCTAATTTGTCCCCAAATCTAAAATAATTGGCAATCCAAAGGAAAAAAAAAAGGTTAATTCCATCTCTAATCCTCTAATCTCTTCTCCTCTTATCCACCATGAGTCTTCCTCCTTTGTGAGACATAAATTGATGGATTGGAGAAGGGGAACTTCCCAGATTTGTTACTTAGAGGATTTTTCTTTTATGCCCAGAGTTTAAATGCAGATCCACTTGGAGCTTCTCTCAGAAGTGACTTGTATTTGAATAAAGAGAGAGCAGAAATTATGTGGAGTAGAAGTCCAGGGTTTTCAAATGACTCTTCAGTTGATTAACAGCCCACTCAATTTTTTTTTTACTTTGCTGTTAATTGAGTTTATAGTCTTATCTTTATTGGCTGGTGCTACTATTTTTGTTATTAATTATGCTGATATAAATTTATAATGGTAGCAATTTCCTTGGGGAATTTTTTGCATTGTGCATTAAAAATAGAAGTAATAAATATTTAAACTTCCTTATTATTTTATTGAAATTTCTGAAGGTTTTTCCTCCCTCTATAGATTTGAAAGGTTGTGTGATGGTTTGGGAGTAAGGCATTTAATTGCATTAACTTTTGCTTGCTAAAATTTTATCTTTATTATCTTTATGTCAGTGCTTTACATAATCTCCATCATTTATTTAACCCATGTGGCTTAGTATTTAAACATAAAACATACTCACTGATAACTTGTGACCTATTTCAGTAATTAAAATTATGCCTTTCAAACAGCAGTGCCTCCTAGATAGAGTCTGGAAGCCCAGAGTGAAAAATCCTAGTACAGGGTTCAGCACCCAGTGAAAATTGTCTTGTTCTGTAACCTCAAACAAACTTCTTAAAGTCTAAGTGGTTAAAGTTTTCCCCCTGGAAAGATGAAAAACACAAGGAATGCTTAAAGAAGCCTTTGCAATCCCTTTCCCTCTCTCAAGGAATATTACTGTACATTTCCTCCCAGATAGATGTCTTGTTCTTGCATTTCTTGGTTCAGCCAAATCTTGTTTTGTGCTTCCTTGTTCATCCTATTGTTACTTGCTTTTGGAAAAATATATGAAGACAGGTAAAGACAGGCTGCTAGGTGGTACCATAGTGGATAGAATGACAAGTCTAGAGTCAGAGAGACTCATCTTCCTAAGTTCAAATCCAGCCTCAGACACTTACGAGCTGTGTGACTAGCAAGTCACTTAATCCTCTTTGCCTCAGTTTCCTCATCTGCCAAACGAGCTGGAGAAGTAAATGGCAAGCCATTCCAGTACCGCTGCCAAGAAAACCACAAATGGGAGGCAGCTAGGTGGCGCAGTGGATAAAGCACTGGCCCTGGATTCAGGAGGACCTAAGTTCAAATCCAACCTCAGACACTTGACACTAGCTGTGTGACCCTGGGCAAATCACTTAACCCTCATTGCCCTGCCCCCAAAAAAGGAGAGGAAAAAGAAAACCCCTGTAAGGATTGGAATAACACCACCTGCTGGAGACTTACTGTAGAAAAGCTCCGCCATGAGGTGAAGGTCTTTGAGGGCAAGACCATGCATCTTTTCTTTGGCGTCAGGAAGTGATGTTTGCTTGTGGGAGGAAGAAGGAGGAGCCTGGTGCTCTGACTTGGGCGCTCTTTCCTGTGGACTCTGGCGGAGAGCAGAGCTAGAAATGCGCTCCCCCTTTAATAGATAGATGAATGTAGGCCTTTCTCTCTCTCTTTACCAAATTCTTATTCTCTTAATAAATGCTTAAAGTCTAACTCTTGCTAAAGCTTATAATTTATTGGTGACCACTCATTAGATATTTTAGACAGAATAGCTAGAATTTTAACCTTAACACCCCAAATGGGGCCACAAAGAGTCGGATGTGACTGAAGCCACCAAGCAACAAAATGAAGTGAAGATATGGTGAAACAAAGCAGCCCCCGCCCCAGGTTCCTCAAGCTGATTGTCTTGACTTAATCGCTTATCTTCCTGCTTTTACAACCCTAGGCATGAAAGCAAGAGGAGGTTAGGTATGAAGGGAATTTCTTCTGCAAAGGCTGTACCCCTAAGATGCATAGCCTGGCCCTTCCCTTTCCTCTCCTGGCAGTGTCCCAACCGTATGGTGTCCATAGCTATCAGAGCATATATAGCACATGCTCTGAGATGATATAATCCATCCCAACCTAAACTCTAGTAGCATTAGTTCCCCAGAATAAGGCTATTTAGATCCCTTCATGTCTCCAGCGATAACCTGGAAGTATCTTTTCTATTGCTATGTGGTTCACAAGTCCTCACACGTGTGGCTCCTGCCATGATTATAGTTATCATTTTTGTTGTTATTCAGTCATGTTTGACTCTTCGTGACCCTATTTGGGGTTTTCTTGGCAAAGATACTGGAGTGGTTTGCTGTTTCTTTCTCCAGCTCATTTTAAAGATGAGGAAACTGAGGAAAACAGTTAAGTGACTTGCCCAGAGTCACACAGTGTCTGAGGTCAAAATCGAACTCGGGAAGATAAGTCTTCTGACTCCAGGCCCAGCACTTAGTACACTGTGCTACCTACCTGCCCTTTAAAGATATTTAGCTTCAGGTAAAAAAAAAATTATTTTCCTTGTCACCAACTTAACTGCCAGCTGGTAATCCATGTCCCAGCATCTGTCCATGATTACTCTTTATAGTTAGTCTTTAGTCTTATAATTCCAGAAGACAAATCACAAGATTATATATATAGAGCTAGGAAGGACCTCAGAAGCCATCTTGTTGAACCCCTCATTTCTCATATAAAGAAACTGAGGCTCAGTCATTCAGTTAATCAGAAAAGCCCGGGGAAGTGAAATGACTTATCTAATGTCACGTGTGTGGTAGTCACCTTGAACTGAGTCCCCCATCTCTATCAACACTTTAATTTAAAATCTATTAATAAACCAGCCTCTGTGCAAGGTATTTTGGAGGATTTAGTGATTAAAGGCACATAGTTCCTGACTTCAAAGAGTTTTTAATAGGTAAAGGGAGATAAAATATAAGCACAAATAATTAAAATACAAAGTGCCTTCCCTCTTTGATTATTTCCAATTTATCCTGTATAGCTTGTTTGTACTTGATAGTTTGTGTGTTGTCACTTCCATTAAATTGTGAGCTCCTCAAGGGTGTGGACTATTCTTCACCATTTTTTTTGTATCTCCAGTGTTTAACAGAGTGCCTAGCACATAGTAGGTACTTTTAAAAAGGTTTATTGATATAAACTGACTGGTACAGTGGAAAGATCATTGCATTTGGAATCTAAGCCTGAGTTTGATCCTTTGCCCAACTTTTCACTAACTTTGTGAACTTAGGCAAGTCACAACTTCTCTGGGGCTCAATTTCTTTCTTTTTCTTTCTTTCTTTCTTTCTTTCTTTCTTTCTTTCTTTCTTTCTTTCTTTCTTTCTTTCTTTCTTTCTTTCTTTCTTCCTTCCTTCCTTCCTTCCTTCCTTCCTTCCTTCCTTCCTTCCTTCCTTCCTTCCTTCCTTCCTTCCTTCCTTCCTTCCTTTCTTTCTTTCTTTCTTTCTTTCTTTCTTTCTTTCTTTCTTTCTTTCTTTCTTTCTTTCTTTCTTTCTTTCTTTCTTTCTTTCTTTTTAGCAATGAGGGTTAAGTGACTTGCCCAAGGTCACACAGCTAGTAAGTGTCACATGTCTGAGGACACATTTGAACTTAGGATCTCCTGAATCCAGGGCTGGTACTTTATCCACTGAGACACCTAGCTGCCCATTCTCAATTTCTTCATCTATAAAACTAGAGGTCTGGATTGAATAATCTCTCTTCCTGTTTTATGACTCCGATCATGATTTATGATCCTGAGTATATAAAAAGGGTATAAACCAAAGTGCTACAGGAACAGAGCTGTGCTGGAATCAGCTTTGGGGCTGCAGATGTAAGAATGTGATGGAGAAAACATTAACCAATGCAAATTGAATTTAAAAGTCTGTTCTGCTTGCATCGTTCACCCCCTGAGAGCCAGATATTAAATAATGACCAGACCACCAACAGTGGCAGAATTTAAAGAAAAGAAAGAAATTGACAAATGCTACAAATCAGGGATTGATTTATTGTTTGGTTAATTGTCCAGACTTAAAGTAATGGAGAAAATGTTAATAATGCAAATTTAACTGTGTCTTGCCTACATTTTTCCCCCCAGAGATCCTGTTGTTAAAATATTTACCAGCATACCACTGTCTAGGAATTCAGAGAAAGAAAAATCACTTAAGCTGGGTGATTGAATGGGAAGAGTCAGAAAAGGCTTCATGGGGAAGGTGGCATTAAACTCTGCCTTGAAGGATGAATAGAATTTTATTAATCAGAGGCAAGAAAGGAGGATATTTTAGACATAGGTGCAGGAACAGACATGGAAGCCATGTCCATGGCTTTCCCATAGTCCAACTTGACTGAAACATAGGGTATATAAAGAAGAGGGGCAGCTAGGTGGCGCAGTGGATAGAGCACCGGCCCTGGAGTCAGGAGTACCTGAGTTCAAATACGGCCTCAGACACTTAACACTTACTAGCTGTGTGACCCTGGGCAAGTCACTTAACACCAATTGCCTCATTAAAAAATAAAATTTAAAAAAAAGAAGAGTAATATGAAATAATGCTGCAAAGGCAGACTGAAGCAGAGAATTAATAAATGTTTACTGACTGACTGAATGAATGAATTAATGAATGAATGAATGAATTAATGTTGCATAGTCTTTTAAAAGTCAGTCTTAAGGAGTTTATTCGGTTGTCTATGCGAAGTATTGGTGGAGGGCAGCTATGTGACGGAGTGGATAAAGCACTGGCCCTGGATTCAGGAGGACCTGAGTTTAAATCCAACCTCAGACACTTGACATTTGCTAACTGTGTGACCCTAGGCAAGTCATTGCCCCAAAGAGGGAGAGGGAGAGAAAGAGAGAGAGAGAGAGAGAGAGAGAGAGAGAGAGAGAGAGAGAGAGAGAGAGAGAGAGAGAGAGAGAGAAAGTATTGGTGGTATAGTGAATGAGTGATTCAAATCCCAGTTCTGATTTTCACTAGTTTTGTCACCTGGGGCACTTAATATCTCTGAGCTTCAGTTTCTGCAGTCTGTCAAATAATGGAGTTAGAACTAAATGATTTTTTTCTGAGGTTTCTTCTAGCTCTGCCAAAGAGCAGTACTTACCTGATTGCCATCGATCCAATTGTGTGAATTATTGAGAGTTTCTGAGCAGTTGAATGATGTGATGGAACTATGGCCTACAAAGAATTATCTGGTCTTGGTGTATAGATTGGACAGATTCAAGTTAGGGAGACTGATTGGGAGGCTAAGAAAACAGTCTAGGTGGGGTTTAAAGAGCCTACCTTAGGGTGAGGAGAGTTGGTAAGGAATGGAGATGATGAAAATAAAACTGATAAGATTTTATAGCTGTTTAGATGTCCTTGGAGACAGAGGAATCAGAGATGCTCCGGAGGATCTGAGCTTAAATGATTTGGGAAATGATATCCCCATTAATAGGAAGGGACACACTAGAAGAAAGAACAGATTTGGGAGGGAGGGATTGGGTCAAGATACAGTAAGTATAGGGCAGCTAGGTGGTGCAGTGGATAGAGCACTGGCCCTGGAGTCAGGAGTACCTGAGTTCAAATCCGGCCTCAGACACTTGACACTTACTAGCTGTGTGACCCTGGGCAAGTCACTTAACCCCAACTGCCTCAAAAAAAAATAAAAGATACAGTAAGTATGGAGCAGCCTGATCTTTTTTTCTCCTTTATGATCCTAGAGGACATTGCCTCATAAGACAGTCTCATCATTTTTTCATAATAGTGTGATTTGTTTCTTCTCCTCCCCCATTCTCTGTTCGATGAGTCTTCTGTGAGGAATTTTTCCCAGGACCTTATCTCTGACCCACTGCTTTTCTTAGGTGACTTTGATTTTTACAGAATAGCTTATCTATATTCAGTTATAATTCAATTCCTCCAACTCTCCCAACCCAAACTTTGGGAGAAGTTTTTCGCTTGATTGATTTTTTTGTTTTTTAAGGGGTGGGGTTTTTTTTGTCTAGATGTGATATTGCCAAGCTTCTTTAATGTGAAAAGTATAGTCTCTGACTTAATACTTAATAGGGGTAATGGTCTATTTTTTGAGATTTTTTAGAATTTTATAAAACTGACACCTTTCTTCCTTGCAAGAAGCCATTTGAAGGATGATTGAGCTCAATTTCCAAAAGCCCTTGGAGTAATGAAATAAAAAAGGTGTGTTTTGTTGGCAATAGAAGCTGGTGCTATAGTGGATAGAGTGCTGGGCTTGAAGTCAGAAAGTCCTGAGTTCAAATATAACCTCAGACAATTACTAGCTATGTGACCCTGGACAAGTAACTAAACTTCTGTTTGCCTCATTTCTATCAGCTCTAAAATGGGATAATAATAATAACACTTTGTTATGAGGATCAAATGAAGTAATATTTGTGAAAGTGTTCAGCACAGTGCCTGGCACAAAATAGGTACTCTGTAAATACCTATTTCTTCCCCCTTCCCTAATGTAAAGTCCTAAACCAATGATTCTTTATGTCATGTAAGTTATGTAGGGTTCTCAGCATCTAGGCCAATGGAGTACTTAGTTAGATTTGGAGAATCTCGTCACCACCTTAAATACAGGGTGATTAATTTTCCAACTCTCTAAGACCATTTTCTGAGTTATACAGGGGTGACAAAAACACAGAATTTGAGAGTTGGAAAAGACCTCAGTAGCCCTGCCAACTCCACACTCAGAGGAATCCCCAGTATAACACAAGTGGTTGTCCAAGATAGGAAGCCTAAAACCTCTCAAGGCAGCCCACTCCCCTTTGGGAGAACTCCAAGAGCTCCAAGGAAATATCTCCCAACATCAGGCCAAAGTTAACCTCTTTGCCACTTCTGCCTGTTGGGTCCTGAGGCCCAGGAGAAGAAAAACCTAATCCCTCCTCTACTTGACAGTCCTTCAGATATTTAAAGATAGATGTCATGTCCTGGTTTAGTTTTCTCTTCTCCAGGATAAACATACCCAGTTCTTTCGACCAGTCCTCATAGGACAGGGACTTCACCATCTTAGTTGCCTTCCTTTTAGCTCATTCTAGATGATCAACATCATTCTTAAACTGAACACAGTACTCCCAGGTGAGATCTGACAAGGGGAGAGTATAGTAGGACTATCACTACCCTGTTCCTGGAAACTGTGTGATCTACATTGATGGAGAGGGTCCCCATTCTGATTTAATTACAGTCCAATCCAGTCTAACTAACCAAGTATTTATTAAGTACCTACTGTATACACAAGTCATTAGGGATACAAGAACTATATAAATATACATATGTACATACATGTGTATATACACATATCTAAACATATCCCGATATATGCACATGTATGTATGTACATATATATGTGTGTGTGTGTGTGTGTATCTATTTCTGCCTGTTCTAATTTCCCTTAAGAGAAGGATTGGTGGTCATTTTGTTTTTGTGTCCATATGGACTTGCACATATTATAGGTGCTTAATAAATACTTGCTTGGGTTGGATTGGATTATGACATATAGAATGAGATAGAGATAGGTAGATACACACATATGTGTGTAACTCTGTGTCTCTGTCTCTCTCTGTCTCTGTCTCTCTGTCTCTGTCTCTCTCTGTCTCTTTGTCTCTCTCTGTCCCTCTGTCTCTCTCTCTCTCCCCCACCTCTTTCTCTTTGTATATCTAGCTCATTAGCTATAACAAGTTAGGAATTCTTAGAGTCAGAAGTAAGGAGGCTCTCCTTTCCAGATATGGGAGACAGCCTTACAATTGCCCAGAGGTAAGAGATAGAATTCCAAGTTTGAGGAAAAGTTCATAGGTCAATTTGACTGGAAAATAGGGTATGGGGAGGGTGTGTGATATTCAACAAGCTTAGAGGGATAGGCTGATGCTAATTTGAGGAAGACTTTAAATATTTATTTCATCCTAAGAAACAGGAAGCCATTTCTGTGTGTAAAAGAATTTCTGTATGTAAAAAATCAAGAATTATTTAGATTTTGAGCTCCTCAATTAATAAATATTGATTGATTAACTGATTGATGCTTTCTCAAATCTAACACACTACTTCTTCATTAGAGTCTTTGTTAATGACCCTCTTAAAAAAAACAGTTTTAAGTCATCTGTGCTCCAGTCATTAAAAATTATAAGGCCATAAATATCTCACAGGAATAAATGGGATTGTGGGAATCCAGCACACTCTATTCCCCACTTGCACCAAGAAGAGGAAATCTCTAAAATGGAAGTTTCTAACATCAAAGGTTGATGAAATGTGAATCATCTTTCTTTTAAATTAGTCACTTTGAAGATTTAACAACTCGAGGGAGTAAGTCTACCACAAAGAAACTTCCTAATATATAGTTTAATTGTGCTCATTTTAATTTTGCACCTGATTATTAATTATAAATGCATTTTCAATGATTGATACATTTCTTTTTTTTTTTTTTTTTAGTGAGGCAATTGGGGTTAATTGACTTGCCCAGGGTCACACAGCTAGTAAGTGTTAAGTGTCTGAGGTCGGATTTGAACTCAGGTACTCCTGACTCCAGGGCCGGTGCTCTATCCTCTGCGCCACCTAGCCGCCCCCGATTGATATATTTCTATCAGGAATTATGTCAAGAGTAATAATAGCATTCCATACCATATGACTGAGCAGGATTTGCTGAAAAGGAGTTACGCAGTGGTAGAAGTTGTAGGGAAATATAAAGGAAATGGTCACAAGGGGGAAAAAAGTGTTAAATTCTGAAATACATCTAAATGTAATTTCCTGGGGTATGGCATTTGCTTTTATTGAAAAGATACTTAACAGAGGGCGGCTAGGTGGAGCAATGGATAAAGCACTGGCCCTGGATTGAGAAGGACCTGAGTTCAAATCCATCCTCTGACACTTGACCCATACAAGCAAAGAATCTCATGTTTGAGGTTTTCTGATGTGGAGACCAATTTTTAATTGGGGAGTGCTAGATAAGCGGCTCGCCGCAATATTGGGACAAGGAAAGAGACCGGCAGCCTCCCTCAAAACAGAACAAGAGTTATTTTAACAAGAACAAACTTAAAAAAAAAAAAAACAAACAGGATCAGTAGGATCAAGGGAAAGGAAATAAAATGGGGAAAGGTAAATTATAATACCTAAAAAAATACCACTGCCCAGGAATCAGCTGAAAATATGCAGCAGAACACCTGTCACTTTCCAGCTTCCACCTAGAATGCCCAATTCTCCTCCCCCAAACCTAGAAACACCCCACACAGCCCCAGCCAATGGGATGGCTGCTCTGACAGTCACATGACTGCCCTCACTAGGCTTCTAATCATTATAATTTTGCCAGGCCCATGTAGGCGTCGGCGAGTGGTGACGACATGAGGTGCCAGAGCCCTGGCAACAGCTACAACCAGTGGGTGGAGCACCGTGCAGTTTGCGGAGCCCCAGGCCAGTGCATGCAGAGGCATAAAAACCTCAAATAACAATTAATTCTTTACACAGAGACTATAGCAGCTACCTCTGAATTTGGAATTGCAAAGAGGCCCTTTTTTTTTCAGGTTTGAAGTAACTAATGGGTGTGAAATCTCTTTTATTGGCACAGGTTAGGAGAAAGGCCGTGAACTTTAGTCCTGGAGAATCCAGCTCATCCATTTTTGTTAGACATTCACCTAGGAGCTAGCTTGTACAACATAGATATTATGCAAGCAATCTGAGACTTCATTCCTGGAAGTTTTTGACTTTTTATTTGAACGTCTCCTTGCAGCTTAATTGATAATATAATGTGAGAAAAAAATAGAAAAGTATGGCTTGAGATATAATGGGGTACATTCTTTAGAATTAATGTTCATTATATATAATATGGTAGTTCATACTGGATCTCTTTTGCACACAATTCCATGTAATTTCATCATTTTCAATTTATTCTGAAGAACTTTTAAGTCCTTGAATGAATGGATGGATGGATGAATGAAAAAACATTTATTAGTAACTTTCTCTGAGCCAAGCATTGTGCTAAGCACAGAGGATGCAACTACAGTACCTATTTTCAAAGAGCTCACATTCCAAGTGGGAGAGACGATGCTTATGAAAGAGTTCGGCTGAGGGCAGATGGAGGTGGGGGGGTACAAGTGGAGGACCAGGTGGCAAGGTCCAGGATCCTTAAGGGTACATTAACTAGTCAGATCATAATGTCTAGTACTCTGGAGAGCATATCAACAGTATAGATAATTAAGTTTAGATTTTAGGATAAAGAGGTAGGGCAGATGTAAGGCCTCCTTTTCACCAGAAGTCTTCCTGTTAATGATTCCTAGTTCATTCAAGTAGTGTGAACAGCCATGCTGCTCTTTTTTGCCTAACACCAACATGGGGTCTGCCCCAAGTTGGAGCAGGGACAAGGGAAAGGCAGAGGGAAAGGTGGTTCTTCCCACCCAGAATCTCCAGATAGGACATTATTCTCTCTCCTATTGGTTTCTGGTTTGGGGTTTTTGTTTTTTTGTTTTTTGTTTCTTTTGGTGAGGCAATTGGGGTTAAGTGACTTGCCCAAGGTCACACAGCTAGTAAGTGTCAAGTGCCTGAGGTCAGATTTGAACTCAGGTCCTCCTGGCTGCCCCTACCCCTTCCTATTGGTTTCTGATAGGTAGGATTCCCTCCTCCCTTCTTGATTAAGATTGGACATGAAGGCTCAGTGCATTGATTGTACTTCAGTTTAATGAGCAACTACGCTTTCTCTTTGTGGGCTTTTAAGCATTTACTGAACTCTCCAGGAAATAGTCCTTCTTTCCACCTTCATAATCCCTTCTATCTAGTAACACTTTAATGTAAGTTCCTTGTCCCATAACAAATAGAAATCTGTAAGATCTTGGAGTGATGAGGAGGAGGCAGTGAGAACATAATTCCCTATTTTAGAGAAAAACTGAGACTGGCCACAACAGGGGTAAGAACATTGCTATCTGAAGCCCTGTCAGAGCTTGCTTTATTTTGAATTTTGTTCTTCAGTGTTTGGTCGGGCCAAATCAGTGACTGACTATATGCCAGAGGATATATTTGCCAATTTGGAAAAATTCCTGAAGTCTAACCCAGGAGTGGGAACTCAACAACTAAGCATATGGAGACAACCTGAGACTGTGAAGGCCCTGTTTACTCCTGGGAGAGATTGATGGCCACAATTCATACTTAGTTGGAACACTGAATTGATGCCAAGTTAAGTAGGGACCTCAATAATAAGCAGTATCAAATGTTTTTCACTCTTGATTTCCCTTCTTCATGTATTGTGAATCTTGTTACCTTGTTTATGATTTTTAGAGATTTTTTTTCTAGTAAGTTCAATGTTTCTGAAAATGAATAGCTAGAATAAAAAATGGCAGTCAGGTGGGAAATTACCCACAAAACTGTGCTAATCCTATGGCCATTGGAGATTAGATCTCAAGTTAGCACCTGTAATCATGTCATTATATCCAATATGCTGCTAAATATTGAAGGTATTTGGATTCAAAAGACTAAAATGTTGTTAAAAAAACATTTTTAACAATGAACAGAAAGTTAGTATATGAATAAATACAGTGTCTTCTGCAGAGCAATAAAGCCATTACCAAACTAGAAATGCCTATTAGCAGCCAAGCAAATTTCTCAGGTCATTAAAAAAAAACCCAAAACACCCATAGCTGGTATTCAAGTCTTTCCTTAATCTGTCTAATTCATCCATAGTTCTTACTACTCCCTAGTATGGCCCCTCTAGTGCAGTCAGAACTGTCTCCTTCATGCCCTCCATGTATGAGTCATGGTAAGACACATAACCCAAATAAAACAATTTAGAATCAAATAAATTCAAATTTATTCAAAGAGGATACTAAAGGAAAGTTCCCCCACAGACACATGTGTCTTCCTGATCCCCATTCCCACCCTCCCTTCCAAAATAGATGGCAGACTTTTTATCCATTAAAGTAAGCAGGTTGGTTTGTTTCTTTCTTTTAAATTTGGAATCTCCCTATAACAGTATTTTTAGTCATTATATAACATTATCATCATCATCATAAAATATTATTAGATATAATTATTAGTGATAGTAATAACTAATACTTAAGGTTTGCAAATTTGTTTTGCAAATTTGTCTACACAATTTGTTTTACAAATACTATCTCATTTTAACCTCATGACAAACCTGGGAGGTCAGTGATATTATTATCCCCATTTTACAAATAGGGAAACAGAGGCAAACCGAGGTTAAATGACTTGCCCAGGATCACCCACACAGCTAGTGCCTGAGGTCATATTGGAACTCTGGTCTTCCTGACTATAGGTCTGGCACACAATCCACTGCACCACCTAGTGGTTGTAGAAGAAAAAAAGGGAGACAATAATAAGTTTGCAGGGGGAAGACAATATCGTTCTCTCTGCTTAGTACTGCAAAACAGATTGGTTCGAGATAAATAAAAAGGCTTACTCAGTCTATACTGATGTATAGGCTAGCTCTAAAATGGAATCACTTACATCAAGAGAGTGAAAATAGAGGGCCCCACTATCATTACCTCCATACTAATCCTTGTGCTTTCAAGCACAATAAAATATGAGCTGAAGAAGCAAGGGAAAAAAATAGCTTCTTGGTTTTAGGAGTGAAAGCCAAATAGAAGCAAATGAAACTACCCAGGTATACAGAGAAACAGTTATTTAGGGCATGAGTTTTCCCAGGAGCTCTGGCTCGGAAGAGATTCTTTAATTCTTCTGAACCAGTCAATTGTTCTCTAGCCTCTAATGCGTGTTCTCAACCTGGGGACCATGGACCCCCAGTAGGTCTTTTGGATATATTTCACAGGGTTGATGAATTTCTTTTTAACATTATGATAACTGTATTTTACTATAATTGGTTTCCCTTATAATCCTATGTATTTTATTTTTTATGCATTTAAAAAATATTATTCCAGACTTCTAAAGGGGTCCATGACCAAAAAAAGGGTTAAGAATCTTTGCTCTAATTTAATGTGATTGTACATATATAACCTATATCAGATTGCTTTCTGTCTTGGGAAGGGGGGAGGGAAGAGAGGGAGGGAGAAAAATTTGGAACTAAAAATCTTATGAAAACAAATGTTGAAAACTATATATGTAACTGGAAAATAATAGAATACTTTTATGATAAAACATTTTTAAAAGAATCTTTGCTCTAAACAGTTAGCATATGGTTCAGTCAACAGGAAGATTTTTGGCTTAGTATTACTTATGCTACACTGTCTTAGATTAAAACAGAGCCACTTTGGGGGTAAAAGTGTCCTGGGAGCAATATAGGACTTTTCATCCTCTGATCTGGTTCATTGGCTCAATTTCTGTTTTCATTCAGTGGAATCTGCATCCCATAACACCACCCCTGAGCATAGGAGATCACTTACATTTCCATACATATAACAATTAGAAAACAATTAGAAACACAACTGATTCTTCAAAGAACATTTTCCACTCCTGTGTCTCCATCATTATGTGTTCAGGAATAAAAGTGTCACTGAAACATAGCATAAAACATTTACTGGGGGGCAGCGAGGTGGTGCAGTAGATAAAGCACCAGCCCCAGATTCAGGAGGACCTGAGTTCAAATCCAATCTCAGACACTTGACACTAGCTGCGTGACCATGGGCAAGTCACTTAACCCTCATTGCTCCACCTCCCCTCCCCCCCCCAAAAAAAATACTGGCCAGAGGGATTTACTAGAAGAGGGAAAGTGGGATATTGTTATGACTGTCTTAAGCTTCTGGTATATCTGGGTCTAAAAATTACAACCTTGCCTCTTGTAATGAATTGTTGTTATTCAGTCTATTCACTCATGTTCAACTCTTTATGACCCCACTTGGGGTTTTCTTGGCAAAAATATTGGAGTGGTTTCCATTTTCTTCTCTGGCTCATTTTAGAGATGAGGAAACTGAGGCAAGCAGGGTTAAGTGATTTGCCAAGAGTCGCACAGCAAGTAGGTGCCTGAAGCCAGACTTGAACCTAGGAAGATGAATTTTCCTGACATCAGGTCTAGCACTTTATTTATGATGCCACCTAGCTGCCCTCATAAGGAATTCTGAAACAAGATTATCTCAGTTCTGTCTGATTTTAGGTTAAGGTGGGAAGATTTTGGAATAGACAGTTTATAACTTAACATTATACAATGGGCATAATAACCAGGTCCACGGATAAATAGGTAGGAGGCTTTCCTATTCCAAGGAAAGAAACAAAGCAATAGGGCAATAGAGACAGGAGCTGGGATGATCCTGCCACTGTCTCCACAGAGCAGCCATCTCTATTTGTTCAGCTATTCCCCAGCTGCTGCTTCCCCTTGGCATACTGTTCAGCACTCAAGCCTGGGCTTACTAACATTTCCCTTTACATGATGGTTTGCTGATTCATCAGCAAGAGTCCTTTCTTCTGGATCAGAGTGAGGTCATAGGTCAATCAAATTTAGAGTCCCCTGGGGATCCACCTCAAACAGTGAGTTCCGCTGCTTAAAATTTAGACAAGGAGCAATTATATTTAGAGTTACCATCAGTACCAACAAGTTTAGAGTTGTAACCCAATTCATGAGAATCATTAAAAATATCCATCTTTTGTGCCCATTTCAGCTCACATAAAGTCGGTCTAAAAGCTCCCAAGATCTTTTTTCACTCGTCTTCCAACATTCCTTCCACAGTTGTTTTCCATATAACATGCCACTTCTTCATAACACATTCCAAAATATAAACATTAGCAGTGGTTCCAGTTAACAGCCACAAAAAGGAAGTGTGACATTTTACAGAAGATGAATACAGAAGAAATGATAGGGGCTCGTTGAGGACAATAATAGCCCCTATTAGAACTAGTCAAAGTGGATGACTGTTTCTGAAGACATGTGGGATGGATAATGTCAACCTCTAGAGGGTCAAGATAGTTGGGAGCATCAAATGAAATGTGTCAGCAAATTTCCAGGATCTTCTTCAGGGCTTGAGGTAGAAATTTTAGATGCTAGGAATGCAAATCTATCACACAACATTAATGTCTTACAGCTATTGAAACCTTATCATTGCAGAAGTAAAGCTGTTACAGGATCTGAATTAAATTAACTTCTAATTAACTAGTGAGCATGTTCTCATTTCATGGGGGGAAAAAGGAATGGGATGAATATCCATACCTAATACACAAAGTTATAAAATCCATGAAGCCTTTATAATATACTATGTTAATCTGAAACTTTAAAATCCATAACTAAGTTTCTCATTATCATAGTGTGGTTTTCTCCTTTTTTCTCTCAAAGAAAGGCTTTCACAAATATTTCTAAAGACAATGTCTGATAAGGTATTTCTGGCATACTCAAGGGCTTTTTACTGTCTACTAAATTAACTCTTAGTTCATTGGGTACAATTTAAATATTCATATTGTAGACATAAGGACTGGACCTGTGATTTTATTGGTGTAAGGAATCTTGGAGTAGAAACTTCTTTACCACTACAGATCAGCATCTTCTCTGTAATTTATAATCTTAGAGCAGGAGTTTTTACCTTTTTTTTCTTTTTGGTAATATAGACAGACCCCTTTGACAATGTGGTGCAGCCTTGGACCCCTTCACAGAATAATAATGTTTTTAAATTCATAAAATGAAATAACATAGGATTACAAAGGAAACCAATTGTACAATTATCAAAATATTTTAAAAAAACAAATTTATAGATCCCAGTTTAAGAAGCCCTCTGCTAGAGTTGTCTAGAACACTGAGAGGTTAAGTAACTTGTTCAGGGTCTCACAGCTAGTGTCAGAAGTAGGACTTGAACCTCCCAGGTCTTCTTGGCCCCAAAGCTAGATCTTTCCCCACTATACCATGCTGCCTCTACATATACATTTCACATCATAATAGTAAAAAAAATTGTCAAAGTCATATATGCAGTTCTATTTTATTCTTACAGTTATATATTTTAAATAAACATACAAATTTTCAGACATAAAAGCATAACTTAGTCACATTAGGAAAACTTAAGCTCAGAGATTAATGTAAATTGTTGTTCAATACATTACCCTAAATAAGTAATAAAAATGTCACTCAAATTCTGGGGAAACACCATTAAGAAATAAGCTCACATCCATTATGTAGGAGATAATTTCTGCCCCTGTGATCGTCAATAATATCAGAAAAAAAGTATGTATGAGACTGGGTACAAATATTTAGCTTTATTGAATTTTCCTAGTAAATCCAGAGAATCTTTACTCAATTTTTCTTTCCTTTTTCCATTACAGTTTGCAAATAAAATTTGCTATCATGTTTAATTTGTTGTCTAGTCAGGAATATAATCTGTTTATTTTCAAAAGCAATAAATCTTGGAAACAAGGGAGAAAGACTTTTTCCAATACTATTCACTTCCAAAGAAAAAACTGATGGAGTCTGAATGCATATTGAAGCATACCTTTTTGCTTTCTTTATTTTTCTTGAATTTTTTATCTGTTTTCTTTTGCAAACATGGCTAAAATGGAAATGGTTTGCATGACTTCATGTGTATAACCTATATAAAATTTCTTACCTACTCAAGGGGGGGGGAAGGGAAGGAAAGAGAGAATTTGGAATTCAAATTTTTTAATGTTAAAATACATTTTAGGGGGCAGGTAGGTGGCACAATGGATAGAGCACTGGCCTTGGATTTAGGAGGACCTGAGTTCAAATCCAGCCTCAGACACTTGACACTTACTAGCTGTGTGACCCTGGGCAAGTCACTTAACCCCAATTGCCTCACCAAAAAAAAAAAAAAAAAACCAAATATAAAAAAAATACAATTTACGTGTAATTGAGAAAAGTAAAATAAAAATTTTGAAAGTTTTCCCTGTCCACATGACATTGTTATCTCCTCTCATTATTTCCCTAGCATAATTGGAATGAAGAGAGTAGAATAAATTACCAAACAATTTTGAAAATTTAAAGCTTCTTACAAAAAATTCTCTTTTCTCTGTTTCATGGCTGAGGAGCTACTATAGGAGAAACAGAAGACATCTTTTTTCTTGTGGCTGATCCAACAAAGAGGAAAAAATTCTGGGGGTAGCTAGCTGGTGCAGTGGATAAAGCACTGGCTCTGGATTCAGGAGGACCTGAGTTCAAGTCTGGCCTCAGATACTTGACACTTACTAATTGTGTGACCCTGGGCAAGTCACTTAACCCTCATTGCCCCAGAAAAAAAAATTCTGCACAGATAAATAAATGAAGTATCAAAACCCTTTTGTCAGCATTCCATATTTAAACAACAGATAACAAACCAGGAGATTCCAACATCAAATCTGGAACTGTTTCCCATTCTTACAACCACCTCCCTTTTTAGGAGGAAGGGAAGCTGTTGGGGGCCAATTAAAGAGAACTCCTTTTTCATATTTTTTCTTCGTTTTCCTTTAATTTCCTCTGGAGGTTAGGGAAAAAGGCATGTGTGCAATTTGGGGGAGCAGTCAATTTCTCCTTACATCTTTTGGTTTTGATCTTTAGTTTTTATAGTTTTTCTTTCTCTTAAGTGCACTTACAAATCTTGGGAGAATAATCATCCAAAGACTGGAGTTCCCCTAAGGGAAGCTGGAACTCACCAAAACAGACCTGCCTCAGCACAACATATTGGGGAAAACAAAATCGCTTCTTTAAAGCTTCTGCTGTCTTTCCAAGGTCATAGCCACATTAGTGGTCACAGAAAAGCTTCTGCCAAAGTAGAAGTCCAAATTATAACAGATGACTTTAAAAGAAAATCCAGAAATATACAAGGAAAGGAGGGAATAGATAATCTCACTGAGACCTGTAAAGGTTTTCCACACCTTAAAGAGTAAGACAGTCTTTGGGATAGAAAATACATATAATTCAGACTAAAATTAGTATAACAGTTTTATTTCATCAGAGGTCATCAAATAGATTCTCTCTTCAAGGGTCATACTTCAAAAATCTTGCTCTCTCAGAACAAAACAAAACAGGACTCGAAGTCAGCTGGACTCAAAACAGAATCAAAAAAATTCCACCCAGTGGGAAACAACTGACTCAACCAGATTTGGAGTACTAGAAATAAAGGTTCTTTACTTACCTGAAGAAAATAAACACAAATGAAAGAAGTTCAGAACTTGAAAAGGTATGGAATTCGTGGATAGCAATCTCTTCCAGCCTTCTAAGTAACTTTTTTTTTTCACTATTTTGATTTTATTTGGTATTTAAATTTTAAATGACACAATAAAAGTGTATACTGGAAATAAATACTATAAAATGAAATGGGAATTAAAAATTTATCCAGATATTTTAAAATCGATACATGCAAACAAATCATATCTTCCCATGTTCTATTCTCCCTACCCTCATCCCAACACATTTTCTTTTGTAGCACCGAACTTTTAAAAAAGTTTTCAGTCATCATGAATACCTGAAGTCTTCTTAAAAAAAGTTTTCAGTTCCAAATTCTTTCCCTCTACTCCCTGCCCCACTCCAGCCATTGAGAAGCCAACAAAGACAAAACCTATTACAAATATGTAAAAAAAAAAATCCACATTAACCATGCTCAAAAAGAAAAGTCAAGAAAAAAGAGAAAAGACATGCTTCAGTCTACAAAATATACTCTGAGTCTATCAGCTCTCTATCTGGAGGGTAATCTGTTTCATTATAAATCCTTTCAAATTGTAGTGGGTCATCATGTTAATTAGTGTTACTAAATCTTTCAAAATTGACTATCTTTACAATGTTGCTCTTACTGTGTAGATTATTCTCTTGGTTCTTCTCCCTTCACTTTGTGTCAACTCATATAGGTCTTCCCAGGTTTTTCTGAAACCATTCCCTTCATCATTTCTTACAGCACAAAGTAATCTATCACATTAATATGCCTAACTCGTGTAGCCATTTCCCAATAGGTGGGCATCTCCTTGCCTTCCAATTCTTTGCCATCTCAAAAAGAGCTGCTATAAATATTTTTGTATATTTAGGTCCATTTCCTCTTTCTTTCATCTCTTTTAGGTTTAGACTTACTGTGTCATTTCTGGATCATTTTATGTAATCAGAATTATCCATTCTATCTCCTGTAAATCATTCCCTGTATTGTTTCATCATGAAATCTTCCCTTATCCATAAATCTAACAGGTAACTTTTTCCTTGCTCCATTCATTTGCTTATGTTATCTTGGTTTATGGTATAAGATGTTTGTCTATACCTACTTTCAGACAAGCTGCTTTTTAGTTTTCTCAACATTTTTTGGTCAAATAGTGAGTTCTTACCCCAACAGCTGACATCTTTCCATTCATTAAATACTGTTATTTGTGTTTGCTTCTGTTTATTGTGTACCTAGTTTTGTTCCATTGATCTACCTCTCTGTTTCTTACCTACTAACAAATGATTTTTATTTCAGCTTTGTGTATAGTATAGAGTGTAGTATAGTTTGAGACCCGGTACTAACAGACTCCCTTCTTTCCCATTTATTTTTCATTTGTTCACTTAATATTCTTGACCTTTTATTCCTCCAGATGAACTTTGTTATTACTTTTTCTTGCTTTGACCCTGTACTCATTTAAAGTGACTGCCTCACCATAGCCTGGGTGGTCCTTCCAAACCTGAAAAGAGGGTGGATAGTCTTCTATAAAGGAGCTATAGTCTAGTTCTCTAAAGGTTGCAAAACCACTTCAGTTGGTTCACTCCTATGGTACACTAACATTCTGACACAAATCTAGTACATGTGCAGAAAATAAAGAATGAATCAGTCCCCAGTGGCTACAGGTACATATCTCAAAATAAAAATAGATAAATAGAATGTTAGAGGCAAAAGAGACCTGAGAGCTCATCTAACCCAATCCCCTTACTTTATAGATAAGAAATGTAAGGACTAATGAGCAAAATTGGCTTGACCAAGGTCATATAACTAATTAAAGGGAAAACTGTGACTTAAATTTGGATCTCCTAGCTTCCAGTCCTATGCTTCTTTTACTAGCTACTAGTCTAGTTTGTTTAGAAAATAGTGTGAGGGGCAGCTAGGTGGTGCAGTGGATAAAGCATTGGCCCTGGATTCAGGAGGACCTGAATTCAAAGCCAGCCTCAGACACTTAATACTTACTACCTGTGTGACCCCGGGCAAGTCACTTAGCCCCCATTGCCTTTCAAACAAAAATAGTGTGAAGGGGCAGCTAGATGGTGCAGTGGGTAAAGCACTGGCCCTGGATTCAGGAGTACCTGAGTTCAAATCTGGCCTCAGACCCTTGACACTTACTAGCTGTGTGACCCTGGGCAAGTCACTTAACCCCCATTGCCTGCAAAAAAAAAATATCAGATTCCTTGCTGTCTTGGGAAGGGGGAGGGAAGAGAAGGAGGGAGAAAAATTTGGAGCTAGAAATCTCATAAAAACAAATGTTAAAACTATCTCTACATATAACTAGCAAATAATAAAATACTTTTATGATAAAAAAGAAAAGTGTGAGAAGGAAAATGGTATGGAAAAACAGTTCTGAAAAGGTAGGATCATAGATTTAGAGCTAGATGGTACCTTAAAGGGTCTTTTTACCTAACTCTCAAATGAAAAATGAATAATCTGAGATTCAGATAAATTCAATGATTTGCACAATGTCACAGAGCTAAATAAATTAAAAAAGCTGGGCTTTGAACTCAAGTCTTCTCTCTGGGTCCAGATTGAGTGGTCTTTCCACTATAATATACTACCAAACTGCAAACAATATGCCTACCTGAGGATTTGAATTTTATCTTATAAGTAATGGGGAGATAGGACAGATTTTTTTAGTAGAGTAATGATGATGAGGTTAGCTCTATACATTAAGATTATCTTGTCAGCTATGTGGAAGACAGATTGGAGAGGGAAGAAATTGAAGGCCTTCCATAGGATGCTATAAAATAGCCCAGTTAAGATATAATAAAGGACTGAATTAGGGTGGGCACAGTGTGAATGAAAAGAAGAGTATGTATGTGAGAGATATTATGTACGTGAAATTGACACTGAAATGGCACCTGATTGCATGTATAGAAGAGTCAAATATGTCTTAGGTTTTAAGCATAAGTAACTAGAAGGATGTTTGTGTTAACAGAAATAGATAAGGAAGTTGAGAGATGGGGCAAATTTCAAATAAAAATGATAAATTTTTATTTTGAGGAATCGAGATAACATTTAGAATAGGCAGAAAAGATGTTCATCAGGCAATTGGAAAAAGCAGGACTAAAACTCAGGGGAGGAATCAGGATTGGATATATAGATGTGAAAAACATTCTCATGAAAGGATAATTTAAGTCACTGGAGTAAATGAGAAAGCTAAGGGAGGGAATATAACAAGAGAAAAAAAAGGAGTCTGATTAAAATTTTATGGGCCACCCATATTTTAGGGAATGAAAAGAAGAAAAATAATCAGTAAAGGAGACTCAGAAGGGATAAATAGATAGAAGAAAAGAAAGAAGCCAAGATAAAGGGGCATAAATGCAGAAAATTAAAGGATAATGAATCCTGAGGAAAAGCCATTGAATTTGGTCATTAAGAGATCAATAAAGATCTTGGAGAGAACAGTTTCAGGAGTGATGGGGACAGAAGCCAGATTTCATGGGGTTGAGAAGTGGGAAAAAAAGGCAGCAAGTGCAAATTACACTTTATAAAAATTTTAATTGTGATTAAGAATAAAGATATAAGACTATAACTTGACAAAGCAGCGTGGTCAAGGGAAGGGATTTTTGTTTGTTTATTTGGTGAGACTTAAGGATATCTGTAGGCAAACGGGAAGGAAGCAACTGAGAGGGAGAGAATGAAAAAGAGAAACAGTGAAAAGGAATGATCAATGGAGTAAGTTCTGGGAGGAAGTAGAGGAGATGGGATCAAGAAAATGATTGGAGCATTTAGTTAGCCTTTCCAAGGAGGAAAAGATTAGAAGTTTGGGAAAATTATTTTGATTTATGGGAGCAAGTAGCTGAGGAAATTAACAATGGGTGGTTTGAGCTTTCTAACCTAGTCTTCACCAACAATGACTGTCAGTCTCTACCCCTACCTTAGTGCCCTCTGGGTAACTCTTCAGGTTTTGATTTGCCTGGAAAACTTTTCCCAGGTTGTGAAGAGGCACAACAAGAATGAAAAAGAAAAGGTTCTGATCCGTAATAATCAAACAGGAATGATGGGGTGGGGAGGAAGGTTCTGATCAAAGGATCCAACAACTCTGTTAGAGTCAGCATTCACACATTCCTGAAGATGGCAGACACTTTTCCTCTAGGCTAGGAACCTGTAGAGGGTGATGACATCAGTTTCCTGATTACAGGCTTCCATATGGAGCAAACACACAACACAATGGCTAGACTTTGTGATTCACTTCATGGAAGTTGTTGATGAGGCCGTCGGTGAGATGAAGCCAAGGGAATACTAGTAAGTTCATAACAACCAACTCTCCAAGGAGGATGACATTTTTTTTAATGTAATCAACATTTTTATTTATAGTTTTGAGTTCCAATTTTTATCCCTCCTTCCCTCCCTCCCCTTCCACCTCCCTGAGGTGGCAATCAGAGATGCATTATACAAGTATGATTATTCAAAGTATTAATGTATTTGTACAAAAAAACTTTTGTACAAAAAAACTTGACTAAAAAAATGAAAAAAAGTGAAAATAGGCATGCTTTAGTCTGTTCCATCAATATCAGTTCTTTTTTTCTTTTTTTTTTTTAATATAGTTCTTTCTTTGGAGGTGCATAGTATGTTTCATCAATAGACCTTTGGAATTGTCTCGGATCATTGTATTGTTGAGAAGAGGATTGACATATTTTAAAGCTTAATCTGCATAATTAATATCTTCTCCATCACTTTTTTAAGTCTAGACAATCACCAGGCAATAACTTGAGCCCTAATTTGTAGCATTTGTCCATTTCTGAAGTGTAAGGTCTCATGCTGAAAATTTAACCATCTGCTCTCCCAAGCTAACTCCAAGACAACCCTGAGTGAGTTGTGTCCAACTATCTGAAGGGCCACAAGGAAGAGGCTCTGGGAACTAGAGGGCAGAACCAGGAGGAATTTACCTTCATCTACACAGGTGTACTAGGTGCTTAATAAATGCTGGTTGACTGACTGACTGACTAAAATGTGATAAGACAGGCCCCAACTGTACAAGAGTCCTCAAAGTGGCTGTTGCCTGAAAGAGACAGGTTCTTGCTACATCCTTCCCCCTCTTTCCCTTTAGCTCAGGGAAAGGAAAGCTCTATTTAGAGGTGCCTGCCATGACTTTTTCAAATGGTACCCCCACTAAAACCTTTTCCTGCCTTCTTAGGGGCTGTGTAAAAACAAACAAAAAAACCCAATGGATTGTTTCTATCTTAATAAGGAAAGTACACATTTAGTAAAAGGTCAAATTGGGACTTTGAGGGGAAAAAATTTTAGAACAGGTAACTTGTCATTACCCATTGCTGTTCCCCTGAGCATCTAAGGTCCCTGCCTTCAGACTTTATGACCATCCAAGGGGTTTTTTCCATGGAACCTTCCACTCTCACTGCCTCCAGATACAGAGGCATGTCCTGTCTCTGGTTGCACTAATGCCCACTTTAATGAAAGGTCCCCTTTTTTCCATTTCCCTCAGGCTTCTGGATAATCTCCCATATAGTGCTGGGGTAGAAGAAATCATTTACTATAATTTTTCATTTGATTTCCTGATCATTATCAAATTAGGTAGAAAATTCAGGGTTTTCCAGGAATAGGAAAGAGGAAGCTAGGAGGTTTCCCTTAGTAGGGAAACTCTTTTTCCTCTTCTGAATTGCATACTATGGGACCTTACCATCCCATAAGATGTTATATCCTCCAGATGCATGGACATTTCCATTTTACTTTTTAGTGTACCCTAATCACCCCCTGGGTCTTGTCATCTGTGCTGCTATCATGCTCTTAAAACCTTCAGGAAAGGAGCAGCTAGGTGGTGCAGTGGATAGAGCACCAGCCCTAGAGTCAGGAGGGACCTGAGTTCAAATCCGACTCAGACATTTGACACTTACTAGCTGTGTGACCTTAGGCAAGTCACTTAACCCCAACTGCCTCACCCAAAAAAAAAAACCAAAAACCACCCTTCGGGAAAGGGTATTTTCCTCCCTCTCTCAGCCCTGGCACCTATGAAGGCTTCTTAAACTCTAAAGTACTAAAATCATGTGTTCCTTTAGGTGAACCATTTCTGGGATTTCAAAGTTCTGGCTGACTCTTCTATTTTGTTTTTCTTTTTCTGAGCAGAGAACAGTAATCTGAGATAGATCTTGATCTTTATAGGCAATTTCATGAGTTCTGAGGGTCAGGAAC
Organism: Dromiciops gliroides; assembly: GCF_019393635.1. Lineage (NCBI taxonomy): Eukaryota > Metazoa > Chordata > Mammalia > Microbiotheria > Microbiotheriidae > Dromiciops > Dromiciops gliroides. Next base: position 240,017,158 of record NC_057862.1, on the reverse strand, counting down.
TCCTGGATCCCTCAGTCAGTGCTGGGTGCACTGTCTACAACACTTCTTGTAGGAGTAGGATGACCATCACATCAAGGATGAACCCAAACCATGCCCTGTTTACAAGAAAATGATAACTTTGAGGGAATTGTTCTGACTATGCAGAGGGAGGTGAAAGTTAAATGTCAGACCCACAAAATGTTACATATTTGAGTGTTTAAGTTTTAAGTTTGCTCCTAAGGGAGCAAAATAGGAATTATGGGGTACTGTTTCGTGTTTTAAGTATTTTTCTTTCATTTTTAATAATAAACATTTTTATTTGTAGTTTGGGGTTCCAGTTTTTATCCTTCTTTCCCTCCCTCCCCTCAACCCTCCCTGAAGCAGCAAACAATGAGATAGGGGTTATACATGTATGATTATAGAAAACATTACCATATTTGTCATTTTATACAAGAAAACTTGATTAAAAGAAAAAATGAAAGAAAGTGAAAAATAGCATGCTTCAGTCTGTTACATCAGTATCAGTTCTTCCTTTGGAGCTGGATAGGATGTTTCATCAAGAGTCCTTTGGGATTGTCTTGGATCATTGTCTTGTTGAGAATAGTTAAGTCATTCACAGTTCTTCATCAAACGATATTGCTCTCTGTGCACAATGTTCTCTTGGTTCTGCTCACTTCACTATATTTCAGTTCATACATGTTTTTCAGGCCTTTCAGTTAAGCATTTTTCAATGTGAACTCATGAGTCTTGTTTTAAGCATTTCTTTTGCAATAGAAGAAATATGTAGCTGTCCTGTATCTTATCTACTTTTACTTTATCTTTCCAACCTCTTTGGGGGGAAACTTAAAATATGAAGCAAAGCTAAGTTTGAATTATTTTTCCTAAAGCTCCAAGGTGGGGATGTAAATTGTCAGAGGTAATAGGACATAATCTAGCTGCTCTATTTAGAGGCCAGGATTCCCCAGGAGTAAACTAGAGGAGAGCACAGCTTACTGAGCCTATAGGTGGTTGCTGGTATATGGGTTTGCAGTTTCTGTCAAAGACTACTAAGAAACTGTTTCCCACCCACCCTCCAACTCTCCTGAGAGTGAATTAATATGTCAACACACACACACAGCAAATCCTTCTTGTTCTTTCTCATTTACCCCAAGGTTTCAGCTGTCGTTTAGAGAAGTTATATTGTGGGGAAAACCTGCCTCAATAAAAATCTTCCTTGGCAAAGCCACCAACTTGATTCAGACATGCCTCATCTCTTCCTTGAACTATTTTAACAGCCTCCTAATTGGTCTCCCTGCCTCCAGGTTTCTCCAATCTATTCTCTAACCAACTGCTGAAATAATCTTCCTAAGGTATGGCTCTGACAATGTCACTCCCCTCCTTAATAACATTTACTGGCTCCCTGGAACCTTTAGTACAAAACATATACTCTTTAGTATTTCAGTTCCTTCACATCAATACACACTTAGGACTTCCATATCTTTCCCAGTCCCCTTTCAAATGAACTCTTCCCATTGGAGCACCAGACAGGATGTTCCCTTTCTCCCTCTTCTTCCCAGCTTGGACTTCAGCTGCCCACTGCCATTTGGGTTACTGAGCAGGAGGACTGCCCACCAGTGAAGAGAGGGACTTTTCTTTTCTCCCCTCCCAGGCTTCCAAGAACCCATCTGCGTACCAGAAAACCTGGCAGAATAAAATCCATGGTGTGCCATTCTCTTCAACCTTCTTGCCAATGACCCCTTCTTGTAAAATGAAACGACACCTTCCTGATAGGACGTCAATTCCCTCCTCATCTCCACCTCTATAAGAAGAAACCTAAGATTCTCATTTCCTTGGGACCCTTATACCCACCCCCCCATCCCTTCCCAGTGGCAACTGATGGAGCACCTCAAGAGGCCCTGCTTTGCAAGTCAATTTAGCCGCTCACAACTATCATAATCCTTCTGGTGAGATGAAAGACTTATTACCTGCCTTGACATTATATCCTATTGGACCTTGCCATCTCATCTGTTGCTATACCCTCCAAATCCATGGACTTTTCCATTTCATTTGTCAGTGTACCTAAAGACCCCTGGGTCTTGTCATCCTTGCTGCCATCCCACTCGTAGGACCTCCAGGCCTTTCCATTCATATCTATAGCTAAACTCATTTATGTGTATGTTCTCCCCCCATCAGAGCATGATTTCCTGAAGAATAGGAGCTGTCTCACTTTTTTTGGTTGTGTCCTTAGCACTTGGCAATGATAGGGCATGTGATTTATTTGGTTTAGGGCAGTTGCCTAGTTGAATAAACTGACACTACCAATGTAGGTCAACACAATTATAGTCTTAGATTATAAGACTTAAGAGCAAGTTTCTTGACATAGAGACCATAGACGAAAGTTGCCTAGAGCCTTGAGAAGTTAAATGACTTGCCCAGGGTAATACAGCCTATCCCATCAGTCAGCACTTGAAGCTAGGTCTTCCTGTTTTGTAGCCTACACTGTATTCCTGGGGTTTGGCACATGTTGTTGTCTTTTTTCAATCATTGTCTAACTCCTCATGACCTCATTTGGGTTTGTGGGTTTTTTTGGCAGAGATACTGGAGTGGTTTGCCATTTCCTTCTCCAGCTCATTTGACATATGAGGAAACTGAGGCAGAGTTAAATGCCTTGGGTAACACAGCTACTAAGTATCTGAGGCCAAATTTGAACTCCAGAAGATGAGTCTTCCTGACTCCAGGACAGGCATTCTATCCACTGTACCAATAATAGAATAAATAAAGAGCTTGCTCTTTCAATCTTTGATTCATTCACAAACTAACCCTTCCAGCACTATTGAACTACTAGCCAGTTTATTTGAACCACTTTTCTTTATCCATGCCTGGTTGTCCCCTTTGCCTGAGAATTGACTACCTTCTTTGTTCTGGAGTTGCCACAGGGCATAGGACTTGTTCTTTGGACTTGCTGAGTCACCTGACCTCCCCGATTCACTTTCCTCATCTGTAACATGATGATAGTGCCTAGAATAAGAAAACTAAAAAATGATTGAGAGAAGAAGGAACTTCAGAAGGAAATATAGAATAATAAACATTTTAAAAAATTCTTTTGAGAAGAGGTCTATAGGCTTCACCAGATTGCAAAAGGGTTCCATGATGGTTAAGACCCCTGCTCTGAATTTGAGCATCTCCTGAAGTTCAGTGGTCTGGGAACAAACTCCAATTGACCTAGTTGACTCCAAGATCCAGAATCCTTAAAATCTTACTTAGTCCAGAAGCCTTCCTACTTCCTTGAGCTGGTCTCCCGGGCCTGAGGATTCTTCATCCCCAAGTTGCCTTTCAGTTACAAATAACTAGAAGGGGTGAAAGGATAAACAAAGGGGCAGAAAAGGGGCACTATTGTGAAGAGTTTCCTTTTAATTTTATTCATCTAGTTTACATTGTGAGGGGGTTGAAGTTCAATTAACATTTGTATATTGTATATTTCTTCTGACCTTATCTCAGTTAAAGAACAGGGAAAAAAAAAACTATTGATGGGGGGGAGTAAATTGTATTACCATAAGTGAAGGACAGAGGAATAACTAAATTGCCTAGGAATCTGTTCATTCTCCCAGCTTCCTAATCCTCACACATTTCTCTACAGATTCACAGTTGTTGGCCTGAAAGTTCTCCCTGGAGAACTTGGTTTTTTCTCAATAAAGTATTGGCTTGGCTTTCATATGCAAATCGGGTGTAAGTGGTTGAAAGGAACTTGTAAACATTACTAGAGCTCTCACTGGAAAACTATTGTAACTCTTCTAGACCTTGACTTAAAGGAAAAATAAAATGCTGAGATCTGAGAAGAGAGAAAGAGGAAGATATCCTAATTCTGGTGCCTCGTTGAGAAAACAGTCAATGGCATCTAATAGCCAATAATTGGGTTTGAGGTATTTTTTAAAACATTACCATTAATAAATTCAGTCATTCAATAAAACCCTAGTGGCATCTTCCAATGCAGAAGACACTATCTAAAAGAATGGGGGAGGGGAGGTGTGAGGAAAATCACTCCTCAATAATTTTCTAGAACTCAGGCGGTGGTGATATCAAAGGCTCTTTAATTGTCATTTTCTTGAGAATGGGCCACCCCATGTGTAGCTGGTGAATGACCAAAACTGGAGCTCCCAGGCCTGTTTTATCCCTAGTCCCTAATGCGAATGGACCCTCTCCTTTTTCATCATTGGTCCAATTAACTCAAGGTTCACAATCTACATGCAAAACCTAGCTAATCGGAAGGCAGTATTTCTTAGTCAATGGGGGAGGTGATACAGGGACAATTCTTCAATTCTCCTTATATGGACACAGCTCAGGAGCAGACCTAATTGAGACCTAGCCCAGGGTTGCCCGAACCACGTTTGGGGGGGGCGGGGCAGGGAGGAGAAGGACCTTTATCCTCAAACAGGTCTGGAGGAGTGTAATTTGAATGGTGACTATTATATTCTTATTGAGACAAGATCAATCTCCATTTCCTCACCGGAAGGAAGGAGGAAAGAGACATAGATGAATAAGGTGGGGGTCCTTCTCTTGGATCTTACACTCTAGAAGAGGAAATAAAGTAAAATAAATACAACACGAATAACTGTGGCCAGCAGTGTGCCCTAGAGATTGTGGGGGATATTTTAAACAGAAACTTCTATTCTAGTATGTTAAACGAGATGACTTCTGGAGGTACCACTTAATGCTGAGAGTCTATAACAGTAAGTCACATCCAAATGCCAAAGAATTATAGAGAAGGGAGATCTCACTCCTGACTGGAGCAATCAGAAAAGTCATGGTCCTCTTCTAGAAAGGACAAACAAAAACAGCCCAATTTTAAAAGGTGGAGGATTAATTAATATCCTTTTGCTTCTTTCAAAATGTTTCCCACTTTTGAAATTGTGAACTTTAAAATATCAACAAGTGAATATTTCCAGTTTAGAAATATATGTACAAATATAATAAACATGCATATATTTATATATACATACTATATTGATACAAAATTATTGCATAAATTATGTCATTATATTATATTATAAATTGTTCCATAAATTATAATTGTTCCATAAATTATAATCTACCATATGTCATATGTAATTATAATATTAACACTATAAATTATAGTTAATATAATCATTCTGTTAATAAATCAATCCATTATAATATAAAATTATTTTATTATACAATGAATAATGTGTACAATATAAGATATATTCAACCATATCATATGATCTAGATATTTTAATATGATTCATATAATAATTATATATTATATAAGTAATATACATGTATATTTCAAATATACTATAGTGGTTCTAAAATATTTCTTCTATTCTGTATCTCCTTTTGAAGGTCCTTCTGCTCTCAATTATTTTCTAATGACTTCTCAAACTCTTTTTTTCTTTTCTTCCCCACCTTCTTTATTTTTTGTTTTTTAGTATCACTATCAATAAGCAGATAGGTGGCCTAGTGGGCCTGCCCTCAAAAAGACTTGATTTCAAAACCAGCCTCAGATACTTACTTGTTGTGTGTGCCTGAAAAAGTCGATTAGCCTCTCTCTGCTTCAGTTTTCTCCTTTGTAAAATGAAAACAATAATAGTACCTACCTCCCAGAATGGTTGTGAGGATAAAATGAGATATAAAGTGCTTTGCAAACTTTAAAGTGTTATATAAATGCTAGCTATTATTAATAACACTATACCCCAGTCCTACTCAACTCTCTCCCTTCCCACAAGGAAGTTATGCCCTCAATAAGCATAACTATGCAAAATATATCCAAGAATTGACACTGTCTTAAAAATGTATATCTCATTCCTCAGCTATATTCTATCCCTTCACTATCAATAAGTGGTGTTATGGGCCTGGAGTATCTCAGAAGTTTTCTATGGGAACTCTGGGAACCTTCTTGAGAAGCTAAACCAAAGTACAGACACACCTAAAGAGATAAGCAACACCTATTTGGGACTGAGTCAACCTCCAGGACTACCATCTTTTATTCCAATCTCCCCCACCCCTTGAGAGATAAGCCCATTAGGCATGACAGTGCCAGGGGGACAGAGATAGCTCTAGAGATCAGAGCTGCTTCTTGCCCAACTTCCCCCAGCCACCACCCCAGTTGAGGATGTCCTACCCTCGGGTGATCATCCCCAATAAGGAATTTTCCACAGTCAGATTGATCACCCTATCAGTTCCCTCCACCATCTCTCCTTTATAAAAGTTTTCCTTTCTCCTGCTCAAGGAGATAGGTATCTCATAGAACCACCTCTCTGGAAGCTATCTCCCCTTGAGAAAAAGTATAAGGATTTCTCTCTTGGTTTCCTTTCTCTAGCACCTAAATAAAATTATTTTATTTTAATTGTATTTGTGTGCAAGAAGGTATAAGATTTTTTTTTTGCGTGTGGGCAATGGGGTTAAGTGACTTGCCCAGGGTCACACAGCTAGTAAGTGTGAAATGTCTGAGGCCGTATTTGAACTCAAGTACTCCTGAATCCAGGGCCGGTTCTTTATCCACTGCACCACCTAGCTGCCCTGAAGGTATAATTCTTTAAAGAGGAATCCCTAAGGACCCCAACCCTACCACCAATTTCCCCTGTAACACTGAGAAGCATGATTAATCATCATCATTCTGGAGTCATCATTGGTCATTGCACTGATAATCAATCTTAAGTCTTTCAAAGTTGTTTTTCTTTACATATTGTAGTCATAAAAATTGTTCTTCTGGTTGTCCTCACATCACTCTGAAGGAGTTCATACAAGTATTCCTAGGTTTCTCCAAATTTGTCCCCTTTTACTATTTCTTAAGGTATATGGCAAATTGTGCTGCTTTACTTTTTTTTTTAAATATGTTAGTTCTTTCCCTCTTTGGATTATAATTCCATTAGCACAATTGCTGATTCCAGGGATATAGATACTCGAATAACTTAGGGTATAATTCCAAATTGTTTTTCCAAAATGGTTGGACCAATTCATAGCTGAACCAACTTAATGTGTTCTTTTAACAGTCATGATTTTTCTTTTGTCTCATCTTTGCCATTTATTGGGTGTGAGTTGAAACCTCAGAGTTGCCTAAATTTACATTGAGAACATGTTCCCATTTGGTTGTTGATGGCTTGTATTTCTTCCTTTGAGAAGAGACTTTTTATATATTTTTACCATTTTCCTATTGAGTAGTGGCTCTTGTTCTCATATATTTGTAACAATTACCTATTTTTCTAGGATATCAGACTTTTAATCAGAGAAATTTGCTGCAAAAGATGTTTTTCCAGTTAACTGTTCCTTCTGATTCTGATTTGGATTTTATTTGTAGAAAACCTTTTCAGTTTGATGTAACCAGATTTGTCCATTTTATCTCCAGTCAGCTTCTCTATCCTTTATTTAGTCAAGTATTCTTCCATGCTAGTGTTTCCTCACCCCTTAAAAAAATTACCTTATATGTAGAAATTTTTACATAGTGATATGTAAATTAATTTGAGGGCAGAGAGGTGTATTATTTTGACTTTGTATCCCCAGACCTAGCACAATGCCTGACACTAATTGGCAATTGATCAATGGCTGTTAATTGACTGATTGATTACTTTGATTGAACCAAGAAACCTTCCTGCCTCAGTTACACCTAATGGGCTACTGTTGCTTCTATGTTTCTACCTGCATCAGTATTTCCTCCAGGTGGCACCACACAGGAATTCCCTCCCCCGCCCTCCCCTCAGGCTGTCCTCCTTACTGACAACCTGACACTTCAGGGAATTTCAATCTGAAGTTCTTTGTCATAAAGAAAAATCATCTCTCAAGGAGGCCTTATTGTTTCTACTTCTATGTTAATTTATTTTTGCAGTAGAAAGAGAGAAGGAAAAATTAATGCCAGTTTCCATTTTTGGAGCAGGGGAAAAGACTTACTGTGCAAGAGCTTTTCACAGTTCTTGAAAGTGACTTGGTTTTTTGTTTTGTTTTGTTTTTTGTTTTGAGGTTAAAACTTGGTAGCCAGGGGAAAAAAAAAACAACACAAGAAAACACACAAGAGCACACACATCCCGGCCATAGGAATCTTGGAACAGTGGAAAGAACACTGGATTTGGAGTCAAAGGTCCTGAATTCAAATTCAGTCTCTTTCAATTGATGCTTGTGTCACCTTAGGCAAAATTACTTCACCTCTCTGGCTCTGGGCCTCTAGGGTCATTATTTATCAATGAGTAGATGGGATTAGATGACTTCCTCTGCCCTTTCCCCATTTGGAACTCTGATCCTAATAAGTGAAAGTAGGATCAAAATGAAAAATTGACTATAATGTTTCTATTTCTGTTAATGCTCATGGATTTTAAAGGAGCATTTCTATCTTTTTTTTTAACCTTAAGAAAAAAAAAAAAGGAAAAGTCAGAACACAATATTGACAAGAGTAAAACAATTTAAGTATCCAAAAATAACAACTGGTTCTCAAGTTCCTAAAACTTGTTACCTGCCTCCTAGAATGGGGGAAATGTTAGGGGACTGAATCAGAACTTTAAGTTATTTTCATAATTTTTAACCATTTTTTTTTTCTTTCCACTTGTCAGAAAGCATGATATCTCAATCTGACATACTGAAGGAGTTAGAGGCATAGGATTTCAGTTGCTGTCTAGGCTCTAAGAGAGCATGTATTCTAACACACTCAAGTTCTAATTGAGGAAATGGAGGGGGGGGGGGAAGTGACTTGTTTGAGGTTACTATGAGAGTTACTGATAGAGCTAAGATTGGAACCAAAGTCTCCTAACTGCCCCTTATTGCCATAGCAGTCTTTGAATATTGTAATAAATATATTCTGGGTTTTTTCTGCTAGTATTTTCTCATATTCAGAATTTTATAATAGTTTTGTTTTTAAAATAGTTTTAGTTTATCTTGTTAAATATTTCCTTATTACATGTAAAAACAGTTAACATTCCTTTTTTTAAAAAAATGTGAGTTCAAATTCTCCCCCTTCCCCACACCCACCCCAATGCCTCCTTGAGAGGGTAAGTGATTTTCTATCAATTATATATGTATGTGTGTGTGTATATATATATAATATATAATATTTATATATATTATATATAAGCAGAGAGAGTCCATGCACAACATATTTCCATATTGCCCATGTTGCAAAAGAAAAACACCCATGATGAAAACTGCTATTCAGAGAGAGAGAATTGTTGAACTCTGGATACAGATTGAAGCACATTTTTTAAAAGTTTTCTTTTGCAACATGGGATATATAGATAGATAGATATAATTATATATAGATATAATTGATATAAAATCGCTTTGGGGTGGTCTGAATACCTGAGAAAAGGGATTGGGCCTTGAGGATTTCTTCTTCTTTCAGTTCTATTTAACAAGGATGGAGTCCTTGACCCAGGAACTCAAGCCGACGGAGAACTTGAAGCCTAGGATCCAGGGCTAGCAGATGCTGTGTCAATCCAGCAGGGAAGCCCTGAGTGCTGGGGGTCCTAGAATTCCAGTGCAGAGGCACTTCAGACTCAGATTTGATGGGGCTAATATTACACACTTCAACAGAAATCCCCTTTAAAATATGTCCAAAAAGGACTTGAAGATGTCTACTGATGGGGAATTTACACCATACAGAGGCAGCCCATTCCTCTGACTCATACAAGTCTTTCCTTATGGAGAGCCAAACTCTATCACTCTGTAGTTCTGCCCACTGGTGCCAAACAGAAGAAATATAAACCTTCCCCTCAGGACAAAACAAAAATGCAGATTGGAGTAGTGTTTAAACAAACAAAGCTTATATCTTCTTGTAATTTTTTTGTTTTAACCCTAATCAGTTGCTCACTATCAATAAATTACAGTAGTTATATCAGACTGTGGGAATGTGTCTGTTTCTTGAAATTCAAGGCCAGAGAAGCAAAATTAAGTGTCAGGACTCATGTTTCTCCTTCCTCCAAGTTCGGTGCCATTTCTATTAAACCAATTTGCCTTTGTGGGCATAAAGCTATACCAGTTCCTCTCAACCAGGAGGAAATGGAGAAAGCAATTAAAGAGCACAAAATCAAATATATCCTGAGGTTTACAAACAAATAGAGTTTTCTAAATCTAATCTTAGCTCAGCTAGGTGGCACAGTGCGAAATGGGAAGTGCGGCCCTAGAGTCAGGAAGACCTGGGTTCAAATTTGGCCTCAGATACTATCTGTGTGACCTGTGTGAGAAAAATAATTATTAATAATGAATTTCTAGGAGAAACCCAGACCTGCTTAGTGTTAGCTGCTCTCTCCCCCTCACCAGAAACCACGCTGGGATGAGCCTTCAGTTTAACAAAAGGAATGCAGATTGATTCTTCTGATTAGATAGAGGAAGAAGCACACCCAGGAGGGTTGGAATTTGATCTTTAGACCACCCCCAAGTCATGTCAATCAATGGAGCTGAAAGATGCTAAACAATTAGCTTAGATCCTTGTGTGGTGACCTGTCTCTACCAAAAAGAGGATAAAATCCCTAGGCACACCAGGGTTTGCTCTCTTGTCTTGCGGCTCTCTTCTTTCCAAGGACTCTTTTACTCTCCATACTGGGTATGTAATTGTTTAGGCCTGTAAGGTCTGGGACCAATGGGGAAGTCAGGGAGACATCGGTCAATACTTTATTAATATGTTATATAATTAATAATAATGCTTACTCAGGGCAGCTAGGTGCTGCAGTAGATAAAGCACCGGCCCTGGATTCAGGAGGACCTGAGTTCAATCCGACCTTAGGCACTTGACACTTACTAGCTGTGTGACCCTGGGCAAGTCACTTAACCCCACATTTCCCCACCAAAAACAAAATAATAATAATAATTAGTAATAATAATAATAATAAATGCTTACTGCCCAAAACTGGTGCAATAGCTATTAATTTATAAGTAGCAATATTTTAGAAAACGCAGCCTAGTCCCCCAGTAATTTAGTTAACACACTGGGCAAGTCACTTAACCCCATTTGCCTCCAGTTTCTCATCTGTCAGAGGAGTTGAAAAGGAAATGGCAAACCACTCCAGTATCTATGCCAAGAAAACCCCAAATGGGGTCATCAAGATTCTTACAGGACTGAAACACTGAACAAAGGGAAATCTACCTTTAATTTGGGTCAGGAAGCTAAATGATTTAGGGAATGCTAAAAGGAAATTTAGGATATAGGAAGGAGAATAACAAAACTACCATTGCCCAGATAATGTTAGTAATTGGTATTTGTGCCCCTTCCGCTTCACCAAGTGTGCTCAGCAGGTGACACCCTACTTAAAAAGAAAGAAAGGAAAGGAAGGGGAGTGGAGCATCAACTTTTGTCTCAGGTGCAAGTTGTTTCTTCCCTGAAGCAAAGAATCTTTACATTGGCCACAAAGCTAGTGAGAGTCTGAAGCAAAGATTTGAACTCGGGTCTTCCTGACTCTAGGCCCACCACTCTAGCTGCCCCCAATCAATAGGTTAATACTAGCTAGTATTATTGATGTTGTCATAGTTACAATTCTACAACTGTCATTAATAAAATTAAATCTATTCCTTGAAAAAATCCATCCACAGGATTTGACTTAATAATGTAACTGCAGGAAACTATAAGCCTAGAATTTGACCCTGTAGGCTATTTAAAAAAGAAACATTTTCGGGGCAGCTAGGTGGGCACAGTGGATAGAGCACCGGCCTGGATTCAGGAGGACCTGAGTTCAATCTGTACTCAGACACTTAACACTTACTAGCTGTGTGACCCTGGGCAAGTCACAACCCCAAATTGCCTCAACAAAAACAAAAACAAAACAATTTTCATTTTTGTTTGTTTGTTTGAAATAGAATGCTTTTTTATGTATAATCACCAGGATAGAATGCCAGAACTAGAGTCAGGAAGACTCATCTTCCTGAGTTTAATTCTGGCCTCAGACACTTACTAGCTGTGTGACCCTGGTCGAGTCAGTTTCCTTATTTGTAAAATGAGCTGGAGCAGGAAATGACAAACTACTTTAGTCTCTTGGCCAAGAAACCCCGCCTTCCCCAAGTTGTACAGGACTGAAAATGACTGAACAAAATTTGTAGTTTATTGGAACAGCTTGACAATAAGTTCTTTCTAGGTATGAGTTTGAGTTTTGGGGGAGCAAGAAAGTGATCGCTAAGGGAACTTCAAGCTCTAAATATCATATGATTCTATCAGTCTAGTTACAATCTCTGCTAAATTGGAATCATAATGAATATACCTTTACTTGGAGGCAATCAGCTTTTGGAAAGCACATTCTGTTTCCAGACTCTTACTTACATGATCGTGGAATCATTTAAGGCCCTTATTGAAGGCTAGGGAAGTTGAAATGAAAGGCTTTTAAACCAGTACATCTCAAATGTAGTCCAAGCACTCCCCTAGACCCCTCTCAGGGGATCACTGAGGTCAAAATTATTTTCATAAGAATACTAATGTGTTATTTGCCTGTTAAAATGTCCCTCCCTTCAGCTACATATGAGTGGTCAGATTTTTAAAATATACTTCAACCAAAACAACCATATCACATCAGATTGAACATAGAAGCAGATTTGAGAATCCAGCTACCTTCTATTAAGCCAGATTTTTAAAGGATTTGCAAAAATATGTGAAACAATGCCACCCTTCTCAATAATTTCTTTTGTCTTGGAAAAAATGTAGTTAATTTTCACAGAAATATGTTATTTATGTCAATATGTAATGAGTTTATTTTAAACAAAAAAAAATAAAGATTTTTTAAAATGCATCAGTTTTTATTTCTAATACAGTAAATATCAATAGCTCAAGCTCATATAAGCAAAAGCTCTTTGGGGTTCTCGATAATTTTTAAGAGCATAAAGGGGTCCTGAGACCAAAAGTTTGAGAACTGCTACTTTAAACCAAAATGTGTAATTACTTAAATCAAGTCTGTCTTTAACTTTCAAGGAGCACAGAGCTTAAAGCTTTCATAAAAGAGGAAGCAACAAGCCTGAAAATAAGCTCCTATCTCTGTTGACAGTTGTCAAGATCAAATTGGGCTGATAAAGCCCTAGGATTCATCTTGGTTTACAAGGCAATTTAGACAGCTAAGGACTTTACATTTGCTGCTGGAAGGTTGTTATATATAAAATTTACAAGGATGTAATGAAACTCTGTTATCTATAGGTTTAATAGGAGGTAGACTTACAGTCGGAATGAGAGGTGAGAGAAAGTTGTTGGGCAATTTAGACAGCTTAGGAGCCTAAGTCTCTAAATGGGTTGTAGGCCTGATAACCACTTTGCTGATTAGAAAAAAATGTGTTTAGGTAAACAGGACTCCTATATAATAATAAGCAGGACGGGGAGAGTGAAATAGAGGTACAGTCAGCTGGAATTTCTGAGAAGCTGAAATGGGTTGCTCATCCTCTCCTCCTTCACCCAAATACACACATTCTCCCCCATCTTGGCTTGTGTGAAGTCCATCATTGATCTGGACCTTGTTTTCACTGTCCTCATCTCTAAAATGCGGTCCCCAAAGAGGCCTAACCTGTCAAGTTTACATATCAGTATTGGTCAAAATCGGAATTTTAATTGAGAGGGACTGAGGCCAGCATATTCCCTCTTGCAGTCATCTTGGCAACCTGTTAATTTTCCATCAGCCTATGATGATTTCATCTTTTATCTTAGACTAGCAGCTTGATCCAGAATTCCCCCATGTACCACTGTGTCGACAACCTATTAACTTCCACTGGGATGGTGACAGTCCTGACTGAGATAGCTCAGCTGGGACAGGTGGAAATTGATGACATGACTGCCAACTTTGAGAGTGAACCAGCAGAGCAGTGCCAAGAATAACCTTCCCTGTCCTCTTTCAGAGACATTGTAAAGGGGCAGATATGTTTAAATTACCATTTCTTCCTTTACTCTCTGTGTTTTGATCCTGGATTTGTGTTCCTTTGCTCTGAAGCCAGAAGATTCTTTTTTTGTTTGGTTGGCTTTTTGTTTTGTTTTGGTTTTTGTTTGTTTTTACAGGGCAATGGGGGTTAAGTGACTTGCCCAGGGTCACACAGCTAGTAAGTGTCAAGTGTCTGAGGCCAGATTTGAACTCAGGTACTCCTGAATCCAGGGCCAGTGCTTTACCCACTGCGCCACCTAGCCACCACCCAGAAGATTCTTAAATATGTTTGGATTTGAGTTCTACAGTATTGTGTGAACTTGGACATATTTCTTTTTTTTCCTTTTGCAAGGCAATGAGGGCTAAGTGACTTGCCTAGGTCATATAGCTAGTAAGTGTCAAGTGTCTGAGGCTGGATTTGAACTCAGGTCCTCCTGACTCCAGGGCCTGTGCTCTATCCACTGCACCACCTAACTGCCCCCTGGACATATTTCTTAATGGGGAAGAGTGGAATTTTGGAGGGAACCATCAAATCACTTCGAGGAGTCTTGGGGATTTAAAAAGAAAAATCTTCCCTTCAAAAATAAGTAAGCCAACCACATGAGGCCTGAAGCCTCTCCATGCTCTTTGTAATCCAACTATTACAATAATTTCAGTTTAATAAGACCACTTGAGTTCAATGTGCTTTTTCTCTTTGGACTGAATTAAAATGTTCTCAGTACAGTTTGGAGAGAGACAGAGAAAGGAAGGAAGGGAAAGACAGACAGACAGATAGAGACAGGGACAGAAGACCCTAGGAAGAAAAGCAAAGCAGGAGAAATGTGTTTCAAAGGAGCCTTTAGACTTAGTTTTTAATTTGTAATATGGGAATAATAGCCCTTATACTAGTGGTTCTTGAGAATCAAATGAGACAGTTTTTGTTATTTACTTTATTTTCATGATATTGATATGTAATTTGCAAAAAAAAGACCCTTACTTTCTTGAATGTGACTCCAAATAGACAAAAATTAGGGATTCTATTTCTAGACCTCTAAGAGCAGCTTGGTGGTGCACTGGATAGAGAACCCTGCCTGCAGTCAGGAAGACTCATCTTAACTTAACTCTGTCACAACTCTGTTTGCCTCAGTTCCCTCATCTACAAAATGAGCAGGAAAAGAAAATGGCAAACCACTCCAGTATCTTTGCCAAGGATACCGCAAATGGGGTCACAAAGATTCATACACAAATGAAAAATGACTGAACAAGACTTCAATACTGAGGTTTGTTCCCACTCAGTTAGATGTTTATTAATTATGTTAAATTCAAGGCCCTGTGCTAGGCATTGAGGATACTAAGGCAAAAATAAAATAAAACAGTCCCTCTGCCTCTTGAATGTTTCCCTTCACAGGATCTTGGACTTAGAATTGAAGCTCTTTTGATGACAAACTCTTTTGATGAGCATTTAGTGAGGGCTTTCAATGGGCCAAGAGAATAATACAAAGAGAATACAAATAATATCGAGAATACAAAGGAGAAAATGACAACACCTCAATGAACCATCTTCCCCTTCCAGTGTGACAGAGAACAGCCCATGCATGCCTCCTTCTCTTGTACATCTGCTGTTCATGTCAATCAATCAATCACTATTTCTTTAGCACTTCCTATGTTCTAAGTAGGCACTATGCTAAGTACCGGGGATACAAAGAAAGGTAAAAGACAGTCTCTGCTCTCAAAAAGCTCACAGTATAAAGAGTCATGTACAATCAATTAATAAACATTTATTAAGTGCCTCCTTTCTGCCAGGGCAGCTAGTGACAGTAGATAGAGTGTCAGGCCTGGAGTCAGAAAGACCTGAGTTCAAATCCAGCCTCAGAAACTTATCAGCTGAATTCTCATTTTCTTTGGTGTTTATTTTCAGAATTTTAAAAAGTAATTAAAAAACCCCCAAATGTTAGCTCTCACTCTTAGCTAGTATCACCCCCAAATTAGATAAGCATGCCATTTATGCTTTTATTTAAGTCAGTGATAAAAATGTTAAACAGTACAGGCAAAGGGTAGATCCCTGAGGCATTCCATTGCAGAGTTCCTTCTGAGTTTAAATAAATCCATTAATTACTTCTCTTTGAGTCTAGCCACCCAACCATTTCTTTCTCTAACTCTCTGTGCTCAGAAGCTTGGGTTCCACTGTTGGCCCTCTCTGCTGACATACTCCTCTTGGGTGAGCACTTCGATTAGTTTTTCTCCAGAAGAGAAGATGTTCACTAATCATTTCTTTCATTATCTCTTCTTGAATTTCCTTCTGAAAAAGGGAAAGGGAAGAGTCAATGGTAATGTTGACTTACCCCAGTGCATTTGGGCACATTTGGTGCAGGACACTCATACCTATGCTAGAGGTGGTCCTGTTTACCTTCACCTGTCAGTCATTCGATCAATAAGTATTCATTTAGTGCTTATTATGTGCCATTAGTACTGGGGATACAATGAAAGGCAAGAGAAAGGAGCTCACAGTTTAATGGTCGAGACAACATGAAAATAACTACGTACAAACAAGATACATACAAGATAAATTGGAAATAATCAACAGAGGGAAGGCACTAGCATTAAGGGGATTGGGAAAGACTTCTTATAGAAGCTAGGAGAGAGAAATGAGGAGGAAGAGAGTTCTAGGCATGAGGGATAGCCAGGGAACACATGGAAGAAGGAAGTATTCTTTTACTACACACATTCACAGCCTAGCAGAAACATCACTTTTTGGGGGGGGGGGAGGGGCAATGAGGGTTAAGTGACTTGCCCAGGGTCACATAGCTAGTATGTGTCAATTGTCTGAGGCTAGATTTGAATTCCGGTCCTCCTGAGTCCAGGGCTGGTGCTTGATCCACTGTGCCACCTAGCTGCCCCCAGAAACATCACTCTTAAATTGTCCGACATTAACACAGCTTCAAATGATTTGAATTATACATAAACAAGCAGTTGACTCTAATTCCCATATTGGTTAATCATGTCACACTGAAGGCTTTAGGGAACTGGATCCAGTGTGATGTTGTAGAAAAATTGTCCCCCTTTTACAGATGATGGTACTGAGACTGGGAATGGTTAAGTGACCTGCCTATTTTGATACAGCTAGCATGATAGAGTTGAGTGATACATCTCAAGTCAGAGGACTTGGTTTTAGATCCTGCTTTCATAATTTCCTGACTGTGTGACCTTGGGCAATTCTCTTGACCAACTTGGGTTTCTTCATCTCCAAAGTGATAGATTGTACTAAACAACATCCAAGGCTTCTTCAAAGTCTAATTATATGATCCTGTGACCCTCAATGCCCAGGAGTTGAATGAATAACATCCGAAAGGTACTTCTTGAAGAAGGGGAGATAATAGGACAGGGAAAGTGGAGGGTGAGAAATAGAAACAGAGATAAAAAATGTAGAGTAAAAGAATGAAGACAAGGTTGAACATAGCAGATCCAATGTGTAACTGTTCATCCTTCATTCTCAAAGAGGATCAGTGACTTGCATGTGAAGTGGACATAAGTAAGGCGGAGTTGCTCAAAGCCACACTCTCTCTTCCAGAGTCATCCAATGCCAATGGCAAGAGAAAAGTTAAGATGAGTGGTGATGGCCCAGGATGCAGTGGATGACCTTGGCATCACCAAGTCTGACCAAGTTTTAAGCTAGATCCCATGTATAAGAATGGGGAAGAGAGTGAACTAGAAGAGTCGAAAAAAGGGAAAAGACAAAAAAGAAGAAAGAAAATATCTATGACTTTTTCAGCATCAGAGCAGGGGCTATGCCACAAACTAGAATAAGTTTAAAAAGGATTCCTAGAGTGGGAGAAACTAGCTGAGTACAAGTGAAGTTGGTGAGGAAGATGTTTATCAACTCAGTGCTATTTTGACTAACAGGTAAAACGATCTACCTGGCAAGGACCTTATTTTCCAGTGGTGGAGGTAGTGTGAACCAGCCAGAAGAATTTTACCCAAGACTCGGGACTGAGTAAAGAAAGCTTATGAAGTAAAGGCAAAGCTGTAACTCGGAATATTTTCATTTCTAGTTGACTAGGAGCTGGGGGAAAGGCAGGCCCTGAGAGATGGGGATCCACAAAGGACCTTGCATGTGTGTTATGAGGAAGGAGGAGAGACCTGGGGGTAGGTGCACCATACAAAAGGGGCAAATAGCAGAGGTCTCCTCCTAAAGGAAGTACACATTCCTTCTAGCCCAGGAGAATGCTGATCCCCTAGGGCGGTGATTCTCAAACTTGTTTTGGGATACTTTTACACTTTTAAGGTCTCTATACTCTTCACTTTCTTTCCTGAGTGTTTTCCAAGGCTTTGGCTGTCTAACTCTTCCTAAGAATAATCATTACCACCTCCTCATTTGAATATTCCTTATCCAAAGTACTCCAATGAAAAATACATCAGCTTCCAATTTCTCTCCTATCCTCAGGCACTGAAAAATAAACACGCAGCTCTAATATCAGTTTTCCAAGAGAGAGAGGTATAGCAAACAAAGAGGGCTTGAAGTAGCAAATAAAAGAAGAAAAATTCACAAATTTTCAAGCAAACTAACCTAGGTCTTTTGTGTCATTTATAAAATGAATACTGCTGAGGTCTTCTTGTTGGTCAATCATTTCAGTCATATCCTACTCTTTGTGACTCTCATTTGGGATTTTCTTGCCTAAGATACTAGAGCAGCTTGTCTTTTCTTTCTCCAACTCATTTTACAGATGAGGAAACTGAGGTAAACAGGGTTAAGTGATTTGCTGAGGGTCACAGAGTTAGTAAGTGTCTGAGGTCAGATTTGAACTCAGGAAGATTCATCTTCCTGTCCAAGCCTGGTGCTCTATCCACTGTGCTACCTAGCTGCCCCTAGAGGTCTATCTTAGCTCCCCACCTATTCCCTCATTAAGATGCTTCCTCGGGGCGGCTAGGTGGCGCAGTGGATTAATCACCGACCCTGGATTCAGGAGTACCTGAGTTCAAATCCGGCCTCAGACACTTGACACTTACTAGCTGTGTGACCCTGGGCAAGTCACTTAACCCCCATTGCCCCGCAAAAAAAAAAAAAAAGATGCTTCCTCCACACCCCATTCTTGGTTGACCACTTCTTTCTATCATCAATCAGTCTCAATCTTCTCTAGGTTAAATGCTAGTTTGGGGTCCAATTAGATTTGCATTTATTTTAAATGATTCAGCAGATCCGTCTTAAAAGCATACATCATTATTTTTGAGAAATCAGGACCATATCTTTTTCTGCCATAGAAAAGGGGAAAATGTCTCATGTAGTAGAGCAAAATATGCTTAATTAGAAACTGACTCTCATTAGAGGCTTTAAAAGGAAAATTTCAATTTGCACCTAACTTAGCAGATTCTCTCATAAGTTAATTAGAAGCAACTATTGCAGTTAATGAAACCTTCATGGGAGAATTAAAATGCTTGCAGCTGCCATGCATATATAAAAAGGGTGAAAGGTTTAATAGTAGGTTATTTCCAAAACTCCATGTACTATGTAGTGTCTAGACAGGAAGAAACCAAAGATGGATAATATTTGCAAAGGACATGCTAAGGAGCAGGACCAAAGGTAGGCAAAGTAGGCAGCTTCCTAGGACATGCCACTCTTTGGGAGAGGTGCAAAAAGGGACCCTATTCTCTGTTTTTGGCCATTATTGATCTTTTTAAAATATTGTTTTATTTTCCCCCATTTACATGTAAAAACAATTATTAAATTTGAGTCCCAAATTCTATCCCTCCTTCCTCTCCCTCTTCCCTGAAATGGCAAGCAATCTGATATAGGTTATTCATTTGAACTAATGTAAAATATTTCCATATTAGTCATTGTGTAGAAGAAAACTTGAACCAAAAAGAGGTGGAAAATAGTATGCTTCAGTCTGTATTCAGACAACATCAGTTCTTTCTCTGGAGGCGGCTAACATTTTTTTCATCATGAGTCTTTTGGGAATATCTTGGATCATTGTATTGCTGAGAATAACTAAGCCATTCACAGTTCTTCATCATACAATATTGCTGTTACTTTGTATAATATTCTTTTGCTTCTGCTCACTTCACTTTGTATCATCAGTTCATGTAAGTCTTTCCAAGTTTCTCTGAAATCAATCTGTTTGTTATTTCTTATAGAATGATAATATTCCATTACACTCAAATACTACAACTTGTTCAGCTATTCCCCAGTTGACGGGCATCCCCTCAATTTCCAATTCTTAGTCACCATGAAAAGAGCTGCTATAAATATTTTAGTACAAATAGATTCTTTTGCCTTTTTAAAAAAATCTCTTTGGGATCCTATTCTTTTGAAAATTTCTAATTTTTATACCTTTTATTTTGGTATTATAATAACTTCTGAATATCTCTCACCCAGTAAGCCATCTCTTATAACAAAGATTTTAAAAGGTGAAGTGGGTGGGGGGAATCAGTTCAGCAAAACCAACCAATACATCAACCATGTCTCATAGTATATGCAATATTCCACACTGATATTCCCCTGCCCCTGTAATGAAGATACATTTTTCACTTTTCCTCAGGGACCAAACATGGTTATTATAGTTACATGGTGTTCAGTTTTACTATTCTTCCTGTTTAAACTGTTGTAGTTATGTGTATTATTACTTCAGCTCACTTCACCCTGCATCAATTCATATGTCTTCTCATATTTCTCTGAATTTCTTCAGATTCTTCCTTTCTTACAGTATAGCAATATTCTCCTATATTTATCTACCACAATTTATGTAACCATTCTACAGACCACAGGTACTCACTTTGTTTCTAGCTGCATGCTTCCACAAATAATGCTGGTATGGATATTTTGGTATACATGGCATCTTTCTGTCTTTGATGTCCTTGGGGTATACTTATCAGTGGGATCTATGAATAAAGGGGATGCTTTTATCTATTAATTTGATGAATTACGTCACATATGAAGGCTCAAAGTCTCCAGTGGTACAAAGGGTTATGATACCATTTAAGAGTTTTGAAATTTTTTAGAAATAACGAGTGATACCATAGGCAAATTGGAAGAGGAAGAAATACTTTACCTGTCAGATCTATGGAGTTGGGAAGGATTTGTGACCAAATATGAGATAGAGAATATTATGAAATACAAAATGGATCATTTAATTACATTAAATTAAAAAGATTTTGCACAAACAAAACCAATGCAACAAAGATTAGAAGGAAAGTGGTAAACTGGAAAACAATTTTACAGCCAGTGTTTCTTATAAAGGCCTCATTTCCCAAACATATAGGGAACTGACTCAAATTTATAAGAATACAAGTCATTCTTCAATTGAGAAATGGTCAAAGGATATAAATAGGGAGTTTTCAGATGAAAAATTAAAGCTATCTATAGTCATATTAAAAAATATTCTCAAGTACTGTTGATTAGAGAAATGAAAATGAAAATTACTCTGAGTTACTACCTCACACCTATCAGATTGGTCAATATGACAAAAAAAAAGAAAATGAGAAATGTTGGAGAAGATGTGGAAAAATTGGAACACTAATGCATTATTGGTGGAGTTGTGAACTGATCCAACCATTCTGGAGAACAATTTAGAACTATGCCTAAAGGGCTATGAAACTCTGAATACCCTTTGACCCAGAAATGCCACTACTATGTTTATATCCCAAAGGGATCATAAAAAAGGGGAAGAGACCCACATGAACAAAAATATTTATAACTGTTCTCTATGCAGTGAGAAAGAATTAGAAATTGAGGGGATGCCCATCAATTGGGGAATGGCTGAACAAGTTGTGGCATATAATGTAATGGAATACTATTGTGCTGTAAGAAATAATGAGCAGGCAGATTTCAGAAAAACCTGGAAAGATTTACATGAATTGATGCTTAGTGAAGTGAGCAGAACCAAGAGAACTTTGTACATAGTAACAGCAACATTGTGTGATCAACTGTGATAGACTTAGTTCTTCTCAGAAATTCAGTGATCCAAGACAATTCCAAAAGACTTATGATGGAAAATGCTCTCCACATCCATACAAAGAACTATATAGTCTGAATGGAGATCAAAACATACTATTTTCCAAATCCAGCCTCAGACACTTGACACTTGCTAGCTGTTTGACCTTGGGAAAGTCACTTAACCCTCATTGCCCTGCCAAAAAAAAAAAGAAAAAAAGATTTAAAAAAGAAACATACTATTTTCAGTTTTTGTTGTTTTGTTTTGTTTCTTCTGTCTTGTGGTTTTTCTCTTTTGCTGTGAGTCTTCTCTCACAACATGACCAATGTGGAAATATGTTCCACATGATTGCAATGTATAACCTATATCAGATTGATTATTGTCTTGGGGATGGGAGAGGGAAGAGAGGGAGGAAGAAAAATTTGGAACTCAAACTCTTACAAAAATTAATGTTTACAACTATCTCTACATGTAATTGGAAAAAATGCTATTTTAAAAAGAGTTTTGAAATTCATCATTAAAATTAGAAATATTTTTTGTTTCTTAGAGGCATGGGAACAATGTATGGATCAAATTAGGAGCAGCAATGATATAAACATTTAGGCTCAGCAAATTTAACAATAAACCCTAAAAGAAGGATTTTTGGTGAGCAAAATACTATTATTAATCATTTGGGTATTCAAAAGAATATATGCATTTAAAGCACCACAGAATGCCTTATTATATCTCAGTATGCGTGTTATATCTCAATATATTGATCTCTATACCTTGAAAAGAATATTTCTTTTATTCATTAATAGGTATAGTTATTTGAAATGATGGCTCTGGACATGAAAGGCCTTATTTCCTGGCTATAGAAATGAATGGAATAAACCAGAACTTAGAAACCAACATTTCCCCTCTTAAGGTTATGAATTCTGATTTTGGCAGAAAATGTAATGATCTGTAATAAATTCAGTAACCTTCATCTCCAGAGGAATATCTATCAAAATATTGCCAGTATTTTTTATAATATTACCTACCGTGAATTTTATTTGAAGACATTGTTGTCATTCCTTTCCAGTCAGTCTTCCTCCTCCTCCAACATTAATATTCAGCAAGAACCCACTGGGTGCTTAGCCAAGTGGGTCAGCTCTTTTCCTAGGCTGCTTTCTCCCTCCCCCCACCCCAGTCTCTTCTTCCGTACACTCCCTTCACTGCATTTTGGCCATCTATTATTGAAGAGCTTCCATCACCTTCTCTCCCCATGTGTCCTTCAGGCCCTTGTGTACTGCAGTGCAGAGACAGGTGCAGAAGCCAGCGGGAGGTCACAGCTGCTGATCTCAGGTCTGTCATGTCTTGTTTCTTTTTATGGGTGCCGACTATAGCAAACAGAGGGGACATTTGGCACCAGAGCTTAAGAAGACCAGCAGACATTATCATGGATCATTTTTTTTTCTTCACTGTTATTCAGGAAGTAGAAGGTTAAACTCTCCATTTTTAAAGACCTATGGGGTTTTATTCAATGAATGCACTAATTACCTATGTTTTTGACCTTTTCACCCAATCAACACATGCTCATTCTTCCTTATGGCTTTTGCATTCTTTCTTCTCCTCCTTAAAAAAAAATTTCATCTAGTAAAAGAATAAATGTGTTTTGGGACCAGCTTGGGGCTAGGGGATGGGGAAGGAAGGGGGCGGGGTAGAAGGAAAGGAAAACCTCCTGTTTAATTCAACCAAATTTTGACAAGACACAGTATGGTCGGTAATTTGCATGGAATGCCCTTTCTGAAAGAATACTGCGCATCTGAGGATTCTGAAAAGAAGGAAAGGATATCCTCCCTGGGATTCACAGACACATCTTCCTTTGTAAACACAGTTTTTATATGCTGTGTGTGGTTCCATTACCAATTTCCCTTGTGCTTTTTCAGGACTTCAGATCAACTCTTTTGTGAACATTTATAATTCACATTCTTCTGGGGCTACTCTTGGCTTAGCTCCTACACTCTCCTTCTCCACTCCCTCAGCCCCAACCCTACTCGGATAGGCCAGGATTGCCAGCTTTCAAGTGGATAATTTAGTACTTGCAGTGTCTGACCCTAGTAGAAAAGGTCATGCGCATACCCCAGGTGTAAAATAGTTATTCATCTTACCAGGTAAGACACTAGACAATATACCAAACATCTGTAAAACATACTTTTTATTTTTTTTTGAGGGGCAATGAGGGTTAAGTGACTTGCCCAAGGTCACACAGCTGGTAAGTGTCAAGTATCTGAAGTCAGATTTGAACTCAGGTCCTCCTGAATCCACTGCACTACTTAGCTACCCCTGTAAAACATATTTTTGGAGTTAATCATGAATCTTGGGATTTGGAGAAGGAAGGGACCTTAATGATCATCTGGACCCCCCCACACACACACACATTTTACAAATGGAGACCTAGAGATGAGTTGCCCCCAGGTTGGCACTATATAAGATCCAGAATTGAAACTTGCATCTTCAGAATGTGAAGCAGTGAAGTGGATAAAGTTCTTCACTTGGATTCGAAAAGACCTGATCTGGAATTCTGCCTCACACTAGGCAAATCCCTTAATCTATCTCTACCTTAATTTCCTCATCTGTAAATTGGGGATTATAATAATAGCACCAACCTCTCTCTATTGTAAGATATTTATAAAGTGCATTGAAAACCTCAAAGTTTTATATAATAAATTTATATAAATTATATATAAATAATAAATTTATATGTAAATATATAAATTATATCATCATTATCATTATTATTATGAAACTTGGAGATATAATGTCCTAACTATAAAACCTTTATTGCACCTAAGTCTTTTTCTCTTTTTTTAAAGGCTATTTTTAAATAAAAAGTATTTTATTATTTTCTAGTTACATATGAGGAGTTTTCAATATTTGTTTTCATAGGACTTTTAGTTCCAGTTTTTTCTCCCATCCTCTCTTCCCTCCTACTCCCCAAGATGGAAAGCAGTCTGATATAGGTTATATATGTACAATCACATTAAACATATTTCTGCATTAGTCATAATGTGAAAGAAGAATCAAAGCACAAGGGAAAAACCTCAAAAAAGAAGGGAAAAAAAGCCCAAAAGTAGAAATAGTATGGTTCAATCTGCATTCATAATCCACAGTTATTTTTTCTGGATGTTGAGAACACTCTGTCTTGGATCATTGCACAGCTGAGAAGAGCCAAGTCTATCACAGTCGTTCATCACACAATGTTGCTGTTACTGTGTACAGTGTTCTCCTGGTTCTGCTCCTCTCAGTCAGCATCAGTTCATGTAAGCCCTTCCAGGTTTCTCTGAATTCCTACTGCTCATTGTTTCTTACAGCAGGATAGTATTCCATTACATTCATATACCACAACTTGTTTAGCCATTTCCCTATTGATGGGCATTCCCTCGTTTTCCAATTCTTTGCCACCACAAAGAGAGTTGCTATCAATATTTTTGTACATGTGGGTCCTTTTCCCTCTTCTATAATCTCTTTGGGATACTTACCTAGCAGTGGTACCACTGGGTCAAAGGGTATGAACAGTCCCATAGCCCTATGGTCATAGTTACAAATTGCTCTCCAGAATGCACCTGTCTTTTTCAATTAAAAAGTCTTCCTCCCATGACTCATCCTGCTGCACTAATCACCCTGCATCTCCAAAGGTTATGTCAGATGAGCCAAATTCTAGCAAATCTTATCCACATGGAAAAACTTTAAGGATAGATCTATCCTTAGACTATTTCTGTCCTTGGGGGTATAGCCTTGCTAAGTGTGAACAGCTTCATCTGATGAGATTGCCCACTAAATGATGAATGTTTAATTTGCAACAACTCCTCTGTCTCTTAAGGTGTACGTGAATTTACTGCAACATGGGTTGCAGTCTAATGGTGAAGGGTGAACTGATGAACAAATAGATATTCTGAAATACAAAGTAAACAAAACACCTTCACAAGAATTTTATAATTTGATGTTTCTTTGGCAAAACATTGTAACATCTCACTATAGGCATTTTCAAGACCTCTACAATAAGATTTCTGGGGAATTAAATAAGAATAAAGCAAAGATTTCCTCTTATAAATCAGAAGCATGAACTGGTGATGAATACGATGGCTAATTTATCTGCTGAGCATATTTTTTGTTATGAGGGTGGAGGAAAGGGACAGCTTGAGCTAAATGAACCCCAAGAAAGACATTCTCTCCTTATTGGGGGGGGGCAAGGAGTGGGGGAGGAGTCAGATCAAGACTGTTGCTTATTATAATTCTGTCAGTGATCTGAGATAGGCCACCTGGGAGAAAGTGGGGAGAGCTAGGAATGCAAGCGATAATAGGTGGCTTGTTGGTCAACTCCTAGAGTTCAGGTATACTCATATATAGAATTTGAGTGAAAACTTGTATAGATTGGGAAGCTTTACACTGTCCAGTTAACTTCTGGCTAGTTTTCTGTAGCTAAGCAAGTCACTTAGCTCCTTGGTGTGTTTCTCAGTTTCATTATTGGCAAAACTGCTGGTCCTGAACATACTTGTAGGAAAGGTACCTTATAAACCTTCATACCCTATAGAAATGTGAACTATTATTAATCTATTGTAAAAAAGGTATTATATTAATATAGGAAAACTGTGTCCGGTACATTGGACAAATAATCCTTTTCACCTCTCAAAGCCCATGTTTCCTTGACTATAAATGAAGACAATGATGCTTGCCCTACCTTCCTCACAAGGTTATTATGAGGCATTTTATAAACACTAAACTCATATAAATGTGGGTTGTTATTGTCACTAAATATTACTATTGTGCAGCTGATACTGGTCAGGCAAAAAAGCCAAAGAAAGAATACAGGGTAAATCCCTGGATTTACCTATGTGGTCTTTCTTTCTTTAGCCAATGCCTTATTTAAGCAACTGATCACCTCCTCCACTCATTGTGTGAAGTGTGCCCAATGCATGACTTTCTGTAACTAAAAGGGAGGGTAGGTGATGTATCAAATCTATTATTATTACTTATTGAATACTGAACTTGCAAGTGCATACCCCACCTCCTATTTTGATAGACTGCTTTCTTAAGTAGAAGAAGAAACCTTTGTATTAAGTGTGTCTTATTGTAATCCTTCTTGCTTGCATGTTGAATTAATAGTTTCCTTTGTAACATAATCACTTGTGGCCTCCAAAGTTGGCATGCTGAAGGTTGGCCAGGTTTTCTTTTGTTTTTTTATTTTCCCTTCTTAGAACTTTTCAAAAGTCCTGCCCCATACTAAGGTAATAGTAGCTTCTCTCAAAACTATTCTCAGGATAATTATTAGTAGTCAATCTAACAAAAAGGTAGTAGATTGATAGTAGGTACCTAGGTACAATATATTAGGTACCTAGTTGTTAGTTTGGGTACTACCTACACCCAACTACCAATCTGGCCAAACTTCCCAACCTCAGATGACCTACAGCCCCCAACGTTGCTCATCATCCTTGAGATATTTGCAAAAAAATAATTCATTCTAAGCCTTATGCCCTTCCCCACTCCCACCAAATAAATAAGCACCTACATTCAAGGTTAACCAAGCATCCTGATCATATGACTTGCCCCAAAGACCAATCATATGTGCAGAAAAAAACCATCCATGTGCTACATACACACATGACCTGACCAGTTACTATTATTAATTCAAGAATTGGATATTCAGTTCAAGCATATTTGAATTTAAATATCTGAAGAGAAAAAGGCAGAGATAAAGGATGTCAGAAGTAGAATTTCCTCTCTGAATAAGGAAGTTTGATCCAACCTCAAATTATATGGCTACTGAAGACTTGTCCTACAGCTCTTACTATTGTGTTTGCATTAGAATGGAGAAGTGTGGTAGAACAAAACTTCTTAAATTGTGGGTCTAGACCCCCTACTGGGTAGTGTAACTGAATGTGGTGGTTGGGAATAATTTGGCTGTATGTTTGGTTTGTTTACCTATTCTATAAACTATACTATATATAGCATAAAACTACATGCCCCAGGTTGCATAAACATTTCTTGGGTGAAAAGGAGTCACAAGTGGAAAAAGTTTAAGAAACCCTGTGGTAGAGGACCTCTGTAGATGCTCTGTAGTTCTGAAGGAGTTTGCTCTTTATCTGCAAATACCAAAAAATATCTGGAAAGCATCCTCACTTTTCATCCAAGATTTGGCCAACTGTAATTCAGATTCTTCACTAAACTGCACTGAAATATATATTGAAAGTATTTTAGGTTTTGATTCTACCTTTTGGTGGAATGAAGATAATTTTTTTTTACCACGTAACTATTCATTTAGAGAGTATTTGGTGCTAAATGTTGGGAAATAGATGGGAAAGCCTGATCATATTTCCAGCCCTTGAAATTAGCCCCGCAAACCAAGGACTATAAGGCCTAGAAAGAGTCAAGTCTGGCTATGCCCTGACCTGAAGTCCCAAATTACTATAATTGATTAAGAATTTTGCTTTTCAGTGATTAAAAAAGCTATTGAATCTTAAGTTCCTTAAGGCATGGCTTATATAAGTTTCCATCTTTCTATTCCCACAGTATCTGGCACCCAGAAGGCATTCAACTGATGTTTGCTAACTAGGAACTTTGTCCTACAACAACATACCTAATAAGCATCCTGTCTAAAGTACTATGTATAAATAAATAATCCTTTTAGAATGCTTGTTAACTGTTACTTGTAATGATGGCTTGAGCATTTTACACATAATATCTCATCTCATCCTCAAAAAAATCCGGTGAAGGAAAGGGCAAGTATTTTGTGTTTTTTGTTTTTTTGGTGAGGCAATTGGGGATAAATGATTTGCCCAGGGTCACACAGCTAGTAAGTGTCAAGTGTCTGAGGCCAGATTTGAACTCAGGTCCTCCTGAATCCAGGGCCAGTGCTCTATCCATTGTACCACCTAGCTGCCCCTGAGAGGGCAAGTATTATTATCCCCATTATACAGATCAAAAAATTAAGACTAAGTGACTTGCCCCAAATCAGACATTTAGTAAGTGGTAGAACCAGGATTAAAACCTAGGTGTGTTTTTTAAAATACATATTTTGGAGCTTTTTATGATTCAATTAATCATTTAATAAGTGGCTTTTTGTATAAGGCATGGTTCTAGGTGCTGGGAATACAAAAACTATAAATGAATCATTTCCTGCCTTCAAAATTCTTAGATTCTTCTGGTTCACAAAGGGTTTGATGCTCATTACCTCATTTTTCCCTTTTCATTATACAGTACCACCTCTGAAAGAAAACAAGGTCGATAGAGATCTGCAAGGGAACTTTAGTTAAGGATGAGAGAGCAGAGGAGGAGAACAGATTTACAATCTCCTGAAAAGGGGTGATGCACCTGAGGCATACTAAAGTATTTGTTCTTCAGTTGTCTCTGACTCTTTGTGATCCCATTTGGAGTTTGCTTAGGAAAGATACTGGAATGGTTTGCCATTTCCTTCTCCAGCTCATTTTACATATTAGGAAACTGAGACAAACAGGGTTAAGTGACTTGCCCAAGGTCACACAACTAGTAAGTGTCCAAGGTGGTGTTTGAATTCAGGAAAATTAGTTTTCCTGACTTCAGGGCCAGCACCCTATCCACTGCACCACCTAGCTGCCCTAGCACACCAAAGTAGGCTCATTCATAATTATATCACAAAAGGGACAACCCTCTGAGATAGATAGATGATAGACAGATAGATAGACAGATAGATAGATAGATAGATGATAGATAGATGATGGATAGGTGATAGAGAGATAGATGATAGAGATACAGATACATATACAGATAGAGAGATATATAGAAAGATTTGTATGTGTATATCACATATCCAAACACAAATTAAAGGGAAATAGTAAGACACGGTCTATTTCAAATCTTCAAAGGTGTTTAATAATATCTATTACACAGTTGTGTGATTTTTGTCACAAAATCTAAGACTTTTATATTCTTTTAATAATTTACACTGAGAACCAATGTCAACACTGAATACTAATAGGATTTTGTATGAGGGAATTTCATAGTAAGATTGTTAATCTTTAATGCACTCACATCAAAAGGTGATAATCCTGTCCCTGAAGGTACAGGAGAACTTCTTTAAAACATAAAGGAGAAAAATATGCTTTTTGCTATCAACTATGATGGTGGTGGTTGTTATTTCTGTAACTGCTATTACTTATTTTTTCTAATGCAGAGTCATCTAGTATACACGAGAGTAATTTGTCAAATGGCGATAATGCCTGTCTCATCTAGTTTAGAGGATTGTTGTGATGCTCAAATAAGATAAATATGATAGTGTTTTGAAAAGCAGTTAGATTCTACACAAATTCAGTGATTGTGGTATTTTTCTTGATGATTTTACTCCATTTTGCTGTAGCTTAGTCATTCAGTCATGTCTGATTCTTTGTGACTGTGGACCCATGTGTCTTATGAAGTTTTCTTGGTAGATACTGGAGTGGTCTGCCATTTCCTTTTCCAATGGATTAAAGCCAACAGAGGTTATATGACTTGCCCTGGGTCACACAACTAGTAAGTGTCTGAGGCTGGATTTGAACTCAGGTCTTCCTGACTCCAGGACTGGTATTCTATCCACCGAACTACTTAGCTGTCTCCACTTTACTTTGCTCATCTATAAAAGTGAGATGATTGAATTAGATGATTCTTATGGTGTTTCCACGGATGGAGCCCAGGACTCTGAGTCAGGCAGACCTAGGTTGAAATCCTGTCTCAGATGTTAACTAGCTGTGTATGACCCTGTAAACATTGGTTAACCTCTCTCTATTTCAATTTCCTCCTCAGTAGAATGGGAATTATAACAGCACCTACATCACAAGTGATGATCAGATGAGTTAACATGTAAAATGCTTTGCAAACCTTAAAGACTGGGGAATGCAGAAGCCATCCTAAGAACCAATTGTTAAATTTTTGGTGTGAACATTGACACCTTGGAAATCAGCAAACACTAGAAATTAGAACTTGATTTATTGTTTTGGTGATTGTCTAGATTTAAGAAAGTGATGGAGAAGGGGGCAGTTAGGTGGCGCAGTGGATAAAGCACCGGCCCTGGATTCAGGAGGACCTGAGTTCAAATCCAGTCTCAGACACTTGACACTTACTAGCTGTGTGACCCTGGGCAAGTCGCTTAACCCCCATTGCCCTTTGGGGGGGGGGGGAAAGAAAGTGTTGGGGAAAATGATGATAACAGATTCAATTTTAAAACATACCATTTATAGTTTTTTTTTTCCTGAGAGCATATTTGTAAACATTTACCAGCATACTCCTTCCTTTATTTAAAGAGGAAAGGGGGTGGGGGGTAGAATAAGCATTTATATAGTTATTATGTACAAGGTACTGTGCTGAGTTCTTTACAATATTATCTCATTCTATCTTTACAACAATCTTGTGATGTAGATGCTATTATCCCCAGGAAATTGAGGCAAACAGTAACTTGCCCAGGGTCTTTGAACTCAGATCTTCCTGACTCCAGGCCCAGACTCTATTCACTCCCCTAGCTAGCTACAAAAGCATGTTAATTTTTCTTAACTATTATTATGTCTAACTCTAACATTATATGGATCCTTTGCTCCTAGGGAAGATCATTCCAAGGGCCTCTCCCATTCTCTCTCTGGAACCCTCACACTTATAGAGTGAGCTGTACCCGAGCCCCTCAGTCCTGGAAGAGTTACAAACCACCCACCTCACTCTTTAACCTTACCTGGAAACTTCTCCAACAAGACTTCCTTTAGCATCTCTGACAGTTACTTCTCTCCTCTCTCCTCAAGTAGCCTCTTCCCCTTGGTCTCACCTCATTGAAGTCAGGGAACCAAAAAGTGAGAGCAGGGCAGGAAAGCCACATTTTCCCCCTCTGACTGGTAGGATCCAGTGAATTCTGACCTGGGAGTAGAGAAGGGATGGGAAGGTGGTAATAATATAGCTCAGTGTGTGAAACACTCACCCTTAGAGTCATGCTGGCCTACAACACAGCAGAATCAGTTTAAAATGTAACTGAGGAAAATCTGACAAAATAAAAACACAATAAAACATAAATTACATTACATTTTTTTTGTGGGGCAATGGGGATTAAGTGACTTGCCCAGGGTCACACAGCTAGTAAGTGTCAAGTGTCTGAGGTCGGATTTGAACTCAGGTCCTCATGAATCCAGGGCTAGTACTTTATCCACTGCACCACCTAACTGCCCCAATTACATTACATTTTAAAGCTGTCAAGATGCAACCTTATGTATGGATGTTGTTTATTGCTTTTCACTTGTGTATGACTCATCATGACCCCACTTTGGGGTTTTCTTGGCAAAAAATACTTAGATCGCTTTGCCATTTCCTTCTGCTCATTTTACAGATGAGGAAACTGAAGCAAACAGGGTGAAGTGACTTGCTCAGGGTCACACAGCTAGGAAGTTTCTGAGGCCGGATTTGAACTCAGGAAGATGAGTCTTTCTGACTCCAGCCACTGAACTCTATCCACTGCACCACCTAGCTGCCCTATTTATGGATGAATGGCCCCCTTTTTCTTTCTGAGTTCGATGCCAGGGATGTAGTAGTCACTGATTTTGAGACAGTTACCCCTTCCCATTTCTTAGCTATGTGACCCTGGGAAAGTTACTTAACCTTCCTGTATCTCAATTTCCTTTTTAGTAGAATGGGAATGATAACACCACCTACACCACAAGGTTGTTATGATGATCAAATAGCTGTCTAGCATCACCTCATGTACGAACAAGAGTGGCATACAAATAGAGACACACAAAATAGACATTCAGGTAGTCAGAACTTCCTAGAGACTCTCTGCTTTGCCACAGGAGGGCTTTTATTTTATTATTATTATTATTATTTTTTTTTTTTAGTGAGGCAATTGGGGTTAAGTGACTTGCCCAGGGTCACACAGCTGGTAAGTGTTAAGTGTCTGAGGCCAGATTTGAACTCAGACTGACTCCAGGGCTGGTGCTCTATCTACTGCGCCACCTAGCTGCCCCACACAGGAGGGCTTTTAAAAAAACTCTCTTTCCCTCTTATCACCTCACTAAGCTCTACAACATGAGGGTCAGTTTCCCCAAAACCTAGGTTAGCTCTGCTTTTCTTTGCCATCCTTAGAGGCAATGAGGCTGATGTCCTCATTATAGCTATTGACACCAGCTGCTTGCCTTCCAGACCCACGGATCAATTGCATTGCCTTTCAGATGGCAATAATGTTCTCATTGGCTCAAACTCTTTCTCTTGTATACTCTGAGTAATGCTGTACTAAATGGAACAGAGGAAACTATTCCTTTCCCCCACACCGTCAGGCCTTCCCTGGTAGGCTGCTTTTACTACTAAATAAAAGTTCCAGATCTGCATCCCCCAGGGCTCAACTCACTGGCTCTAAGCCTTTTCAGGCTCTGGTTTGCTTCATTGCTGCCAAACCCCTACAGGGAAAGGCAGCTGGTCTTTCCCTGCTTCTGGCTCTCAATTGCTCAGTCACTTCCTATTGAGGCAAATAGACAGTGGGATTCTACTCTAATGCAATTTATAAGCTGGGAAGCACATTTCCTAGGACTCATCCAAAAATGGTAGTTCACTCCAAGTTTTCAATAAATCTATCTGAAATTTTTGCCATATGTTTGTCAGTCCCGTAAACTTAAAATGCAATAGATAGAAATTTGTTTTGGATACACACACAGGTAGAAAGTATTTGGTACTAAGATTTGTTCTCTGTAGTCATAATAAAACTGTCAACTAGACGAGACATGGTCCTGTTGTAGAAATCGTAACAGTCTTTTTTTTTTCCTAAGAAATCATTTCTTTGGAAAGACTATAATTGGATCCCTTTAAAATTTAGCTCAAATTACCTTCCTGACACAAGGGAGAAAGGCCAGAGTTAAATCTCATAGAAATTTTGGCCTGAGAGATTAGAAGTAAAGGCAGAAATGGAATTTCTCCACTGTAATCAGGGCACACACTTACCACCAGAGTGGGTTGTTATGCACAGTCCTTTCCAGGGAAGAAAGAGATCAGAATCTGAAAATGTTAAAAAAAAAAAGTGTTATTTGAAATAACAATCAGACCTGTGTTTTTTCCCTTCCCTTTTAAACAGTGAAATCTTTTTTTTTTTTACTTTTCCTCCCTTTTTTTTCAATCTTAACAGTGAAATCTTATGTGAGAAATTTTTGTTGTGTTTTGTTTAAATGTTCCACGTACCAACTGGAAAGCAGAGTTCCTACCAAATATTTAGCAAGTAGTAAAAACATTGAATAAATCATGAAACCAGTGGGTGAACAAAATAATAGCAGTCCTGGAGAGAACTGTAATTGAGTCTTGGGGAAAAAAAAAATTCTCCTCTTTCCTTTTTTTTTCAGGAAAATGTCCCACTTTAGGTAAGGTGTTTGTTACCTTTAAAATAACAGGAACTGCGGTTTATTAGAATGTTAATGAAATCAGCTGTGACATTTTGCTGTCACTTAATGGCTTTGGTTTAGCAAGGCCAACCCTATCACACAGAAAAGGTTGATTATTTTCTCCTAGGCTCAGTGCCTGCAATTCTTATAACTGCCACCAGATGACTGGAAAGAACTCTTGAATAAAAGATAGCAGAAACCTCTGATTAATTATTTCAGGGTAGACCTTGTGGGAAAGAAATAAAATGAATAATTCTTTAAGCTGAAAGACCCTGGCTAGGAACTATAAGAAGTAACCAGAGTACTCTGATGCTGAATCACTATGATTTTTTGGGGGGGAGGGGGGAACAAGGGCTTTTGATGCTAAACAAAGGTGAAGCCTTAAAACTAAAAGACTTGGAAAAATACAGGTTCAATGTAAATTGAAGAAGAATCTGTTGGACTCAAGGGAAAGTGAGAGTTATATTAAGCAATGATCCTTAATGGTTAAAGGATAGTGAGGGAGGCACCTAATTGAACCTCACTGTTTTTGCATTTTAAAAATCTTGGGGTAATTTGCCATTTTAAAAGACAGATTGGTACTACTGGTTAATGTTTTTCATTAGCTTATAAGTGGTAGGAAAAATAGCTAAAACATTGCCGTACCTTTGAGGAATGTATAAATCAATGGGGGAGATAAAACACATACATAAATAAATTACAATATTGTACTCTACATAGTTGTAGGACTGTTATAAATTAAATGCTATTAGTTGTGCAGAGGAAGACCATAATCAAAGCACTGCCACTGACTTGTTATAACAGGCTGATTGAAAGGAGAGGGAGGGAAACGCGGCTGGAGAATAGGACAAGTGGAACATTCAGTCCCAAGGAACAGTTCATAACTGGGATTCTCAGTTCATAAAAGGGCTTTGGGAAAGCAGAAAGGGTATAGCCTAAAAGTGTCAAAATGAGGAATTCACAGACTATATCAAGGGGAATCCAGCCATACAAGCATGAGAGAGCACAGTGGATAGGAAACGGGAATTCATGAAACTTGCAAGTATTAGGACAGATCTTTGCATGCTCATAGGCCCCACAGTCCATTGGATTTTCAGGCCAGTGACGCCTACACAGAGTAATTTGTTCATGGCTTTCATTTGGTATCGATAACAGATAGAAACATATCCTAATTAGGGGCAGGCAAAGTGTACTTATCTCTTGATAAAGAGACAAAAATATGCTCTGTGAAGACTGTCCATGAGGTGAAAATCCATATAAAGGGGAAGGTGGGGAGGAGAAGCTCAGAGGACACAGAAACCATGGGTGGGAGACATGGTGGCCCATTTCTCCAGGGCCATTACAACTGCTGAAGATGGGGAGGGGGACAGTGGTCCACAAAAAGGGGTACCAGGGAGGTAGAATTCTAGAGATGATGGTGACAGAGGCCTGTGGAGGATCCTAAACTGTGAGGATAGTTGTAGCTGCTAGTAGGGTGGAAAGATTATAGCAGGCAATGAAAATGAATGCCTCCCCTTCCCATGCGCTTTCTATCCATAATGGCAAAAGTCCATATGACAAAAATAACATAAATTACTATTATCTTTTTTTAATTTAATTTTTAATTTATGGAATAAAGTATTTCTGTAACATAGCATAATAAAAAAGATGATTGTACATAAAACTGCAAATCTACTATGTACAACTTGCTATTCCTTTCAAATATACAACAAAATTATCATGTAAATTTCTTTTTTTTCTTCCCTTCCCCTCCCTGCCCTAGAGATGGCTATCATTACACCTAAATAGGCATATGTATGTAAAATTATTTTATATATACTTCCATTTATTAGTTCTTTCTCTAGATGCAACTAGTATTTTTCTTTGTACATCCTTTATAGTTAATTTGGGAATTTATCATAGACAAAATAACTTATTCACCAAAGTCATTCTTAAAACAATATTGCTATCACCGTATACAATGTTCTCTTGGTTTTGCTCATTTCACTCTTCATTATTTCCTGCAAGCCTTTCCATGTTTTTCTAAAATCATTTAGCTCATCATTTCTTATAGCATAGTAGCATTCCATCATAATCATATACTACAACTTGTTCAGTCACTCCCTCATTATCTTTTTTTTCTGGGGCAATGAGGGTTAAGTGATTTTCCCAGGGTCACACAGCTAGTAAATGTTAAGTGTCTGAGGTCAGATTTGAACTCAGGTCCTCCTGAATCCAGGGCCAGTGCTTTATCCACTGCACCACCTAGCTGCCCCCCAATTATCTTTTAAAACAAAATTCTATAAAGCAAATGTCCATGCAGGGAGGGATGAATATACCTATGAGGTATATTCATTTGAGCATTGTTGTACCTATAAGGTATATTCATTGGTTATTGGAGCACCAACCTTGTATACTTAAGCCTTAAACGTATGAGGTACACTAGGATTGAGACCAAAACTGGTTCAGATTTGGGAAATAAAAATGAAAAACTGAAATATTTTTTATTTTTCTCCCAAAGAAGCATGCCAATTCTTTTCTGATTTAGAAACCATAATTAATCTTTAATATCTGGTGTTGGGAACATGGAGCAAAGCTTGCTTCCATCCGCAGTGATGCCTTACCCATTCTATGAAACAGAAGCGTGAATTTGTTATATTCTTGGAGTCTAACAGGAACAAACTTCTTGAACAAACTTAATCATGTAAGGTTTCTAGGCCACACATGTTGAAAGACAGGAAACCAAGAGCCAAAAACTGTCTCTTAGTAGCTAGTCCTACCCACTGGGGCCAAGCAGAACAAGTCTCAGCTTTATCCAACATGACGGCCTGCTAAATACTTGATGATAATTCTCATGATCTCCCCAAATCTCCTTTCTTTTCTGCTTCCCACTTCCTTCAGGTGGTCCTTCTGCTATTCTATTTTCTCTCTTCTGTAGGACCAACTAAATGCATTATTACAGAGGTGGTTGGATCAGGACATGGTGCAACAGAATGATTAGTTCCTTCCTTTTGGCCATTGTGACTCTTGTTGATTGTTGTTGTTCTTGTTGTTCTTGTTTGTCCTTTGTTCTTGGAGGACCATGACATCAGGGTGATGTCATGACTTGCAATGAATTGGATTTAAGTGAGGGACAACTGGAGATGACCCCAGATGTTTGAGGCAATTGGGGTTAAGTGACTTCCCCAGGGTCCCAAAGCTAGTAAGTGTCTGAGGTGAGATTTGAATTCAGGTCCTTCCAACCTCAGGACCAGCACTCTATTCACTGCACCACCTAGCTGCCCTTATTGTGACTCTGTTAATGCAGATAAATGTTATGGTAGATTCTTTTGGCTGATGGGACACACTGTTAACTCATACTGAGCCTGTAACCAACTAAACTCCCTACATATTTTCACCAACCACTCCCTCTCCCTCACCTGAAACTTGTACCATTGATTTTTTGAGCCAAGGGCACTTAAGACTGATGCTTAGGAAATACCATCTTATTGCTAATAGTTAATAATAATAGAATTCCTGTAGTGCCATAAGATTGGTAAACACTATCTCACTTTATCCTCAAAACAAACTTGCACTGTTATTATCCCCATTTTATAGATGAGATTGAGTGTTTTGCCCAGTCACGCAGCTAATAAGTTTCTGAGGCCAGATTTGATTTCAGGTCTTCCTGATTCCAGCTTTCTTTTTAATGTGTCACCCAGCTACCTAAGAGAGGAAGAGAAAGAGATAATGAAGAACCTGTGATCTCTCATGGTATCCCCACACTATGAAGAGATCTAGGTGAAAACCCTTAGTGGAGGATTTAGAGGAACAGTAGACAAGAATTGAACAGAATCAGAAGATTTAGATGGGTTGTCATCCACAGCATTGGAATGATCCAACCAAGTACCACAATATCTTGACAATTTCATCTGACATTTTTCAGGACCCTGGGGTATAGTTTGTTCTGACCTGGTGTCTTGAACCATGGAAAGCAGCTTGTTACTTTGCTTACCATTTCTTGTTTTTTTTGTTTTTGTTTTTGTTTTGTTTTTTGTTTTTTTTTTGGCGGGGCAATGGGGGTTAAGTGACTTGCCCAGGGTCACACAGCTAGTAAGTGTCAAGTGTCTGAGGCTGGATTTGAACTCAGGTACTCCTGAATCCAGGGCTGGTGCTTTATCCACTGCGCCACCTAGCCGCCCCCTGCTTACCATTTCTTGATACATCTTCGGTTTTAACACCTTGTTAAATATTTGTATTTTATCCTCTCTATTTTGAAGATGTAAATATGGAACTATGTCCTTGGGGAGGTTGAACACTTTCAATCCATTATCACTGATTAATGTATAAGATGAAAGAGCAGTCACCATGGAAAGGAGTAGTATCCCAGAGGGGAGGAGACAGGCAGTAAAATTTCATTTTGAAAGAGAGGGATGGGACACATCCCAGATCAGTCCCTAGACAGAGTGAGTCCAAGTTGATAGCATTAAATTGGGAGCTTCTAAGTGCCATCACGAAGATAACAGGGACCTAAAATGATAATTTTGGAAAGCACCTCATAAATCCTGGTACTGTGGGGCTTGGATATTTTTTTTGTCTTCATAGAGGGTCATGATTCTTGAAGCTATTTCCTCTCTCTGTTGACTATCTCTCAGATCTGTGTTTGTCTGGGATTTGTCTTTGCTTTCCCTTGTATGCAATGTCTCAGACTGGTTAAGTAACTCCCCTTCAAATCTACATGACTGATGAAGAAGAGGAAGAGAGGGGAATTCCATCTTCCCCCCAATGCAATGGTCTCTTCACAAGCAGTACCTGGATTTCAATTTTTCTGATTTTCTAAATGCCAAAATTCCTCCAACATTTAGCTATTTAAAGTCCCCAGGGACAGGCTAATTTGTTTGCTCAGTCAATTATTATTCCCTTCTTGACTTAGTCAGATGAGTATTCACACTTCATAAAGGGATCACAGGGTATATATATTATACCTTGTTAACACATTAAAACATCATTATGTGTAACTTCAACTGTGCTGGAATGTGTATGGGGGGGCAG
The DNA here is from genome assembly GCF_019393635.1 of Dromiciops gliroides. Taxonomy (NCBI): domain Eukaryota; kingdom Metazoa; phylum Chordata; class Mammalia; order Microbiotheria; family Microbiotheriidae; genus Dromiciops; species Dromiciops gliroides. The sequence continues at coordinate 239,978,107 of NC_057862.1, read as the reverse complement.
TGAATCACATCCTCATTCCCTTAAAATAAAATCTAAAATGTTCATTTCACAGGCTTAAATCCTTTTAGAAACTGTGACAAGTAAAACTAAATGTGTGGTCCCCTTATTCCTGTCCCCAGTGTAGGGAAAACTAGCTAGGGTTTACTTATAAATTAGAAGTGTTAGCACCAGTTTTGGGCATTAAGCATTTATTAGTGAAAAAAGAGAACACCCTTCAAGCTGATTGGTCAGTGTTGCCCAAATCCATTGGTTCACTGGACTTCAGGGTGGTCTCCTTGTTAAACTCAAAGTCCTCAGCTTCTGAGAACAATACCTCTCTGAGGGCTGGCCAGGTGTGGTTTCAATTTAATCAACTTTAAGTGGGTTAAATGCCAAGTCAATCACTCCCAGTCAGTCTCACTTAATGCAATCAATCTAAATCAATCTCCTCTAGTTGGGACCTTTGGGAGTTGACAAAAGCCCATTATTTCTTACAAAACCAAATTTTAGTTTGTCTTTCATTTTATACAGTGGTTAAGTGACTTGCACAGAGTCACATAGCTAGTCAAGGATTTACTGGGCACTTATAAGATATTCAGACTCCTTGTCCAGTTCTCAATCTATTACACCATGACTGGCAAAAAGGAAGGTGGCCCAAAGGGGGGCACTTAACCAAAGACAAACAGCACACTTCACAATTTTTCTAGGTCTGGCAGTGATGACCAGAAGTTATCATATGATGCTGATATGAGAATGTTTTGCCTCCCCTAGAGCACCTGCCTTTATTTCCACTAGAATGTGTCCTAAGGCTGGTTATTGAATAATCTTTGGTAGCAGGAGAAGGGTAGCAAGCAGGAAGAATGTGCCCTACATCATTCATGGATCCAAATGCAGCCCGGTGTACTTCAATAAACCGTACATTCTTATTATGTATGAAGCATTGAACTAGGTTGGAGAAGATTCAAAGATAGATGATAGGATGGATAGAAAGATAAATTAATAAACTGATAGCATTAATTGTATTATCCCTGACCTGAAGGAGTTAATGATATAGTAAAAGAAAATAATATATGCATAAATATCTATAGAACAAGATAGGTGGCACAGTAGATAGAGCACTGGGTTTAGAGTCTCAAGAAACTTGAGTTATAATTCTGCCTCAGACACTTCCTAGCTGTGTGACCCTGACCCTGAGCAAGTCACTTAACCCAAGTCAGCTCTATTTTCCTCATCTGTCAGATGGGAATTTTAATAACAACACCTACCTTACAGGGCTATCCTTAGGACCAAATAAGATATATTCAAAGCATTTTGCAAACCTTAAATGTCTCTATAAATGCTATCTATCATTAACAACATGATAGAAGTGCAGAAGAATGGGGCAAACCAAGAGATGTATATGTTCTATGGGAGGAGAGATTATTACTGATTAGAGGGAACGGGGGAGGCTTCATGAAGGAGATGACATTTGATCTGACCTTTAATTGATTTATTGGAATTTCTGCAAGTGGAAACTGGGTACAAGAAGTTTTCTGGTTATATGGAACAGCATTAACAAAAGCCCAGAGGCAGGGTGAATGTGGTGAACAGTGAATAGTCTACCTTAGATGGAGAATGGTACATGAAGGGGGAATAATGTGAGCTAAGAATGGGAAGGCAGGGTGGTGAGATTGTGAAGGGCCCTGAGTGCCAAAGACTGAACTTTATTTAATAGGCAACAGGAAGCTATTGTAGCCTTTTTGAGGAGACAAGCAACTTGACAAAATCTATATGTACAAGGAAGACAAATCTAGAAGCTGTGTGAAAAATGAATGGGTTATAGGGAAAAGTGTAGCTATAAAGAGGCTTTTGCATTTGTCTATTAAGAGTCTTGGGGGGGGGCAGCTAGGTGGCACAGTAGATAGAGTACCAGCCCTGGAGTCAGGAGTATCTGAGTTCAAATCCAGCCTCAGACACTTGACAATTACTAGCTGTGTGACCCTGGGCAAGTCACTTAACCCCCATTGCCCCGCAAAAAAGGGGAGGGGCTAATCAGTTCTTTTTTTGTTGTTTTTGTTTTTGTTTTTTTAGTGAGGCAATTGGGGTTAAGTTACTTGCCCAGGGTCACACAGCTAGTAAGTGTTAAGTGTCTGAGGCCAGATTTGAACTCAGATACTCCTGAATTCAGGGTCGGTGCTCTATCTACTGCACCACCTAGCTGCCCCTAGTCAGTTCTTAAGTCAACCAAAGTAGTACATTTTCAGGGACCAAAATAAAAAAAAAGAAGAAGAAGAAGATAAATCTGAGACAGTCCTGGGCTTCAAAATGCAGGGGTGGTCATGGCTAAGAACTCTTCATTCAGACAACCTAAGACCTCAACCTTGATTTCTAGGTGAGTGCCAGAGACATTCCCTGAAGGGCTAGATTTTTTCCAAGGCCCTTTCATGTTTATGTTTTCCATTCCCAATTCCCATCTGAATTTACACACACCAAGTGCTTCACTCAAATTTTCAGACAGGTCAAGTGTTCCACTTCATATCTGAAAGGCCCATGTACAAATATTTCCTGTTTTCCACTCTCTCAACCCATTTTATTTTACATGTCCTATACCAGGCATCCATGTGGTTGTCAGACTGAAAAATGCCAGTGTTTTGGGAGGTTTACAAACACTTTACTGTGTTTCTGTATCAGGCTTGTTTAATGCAAAGGTAATTTATATTTCATATTTATGAACTGGGAGGGGTTTAAGATGCATGCTGGTGAGCAAACATCTAATTTCGGTCTGTATGGGGCCTACTTTAAACTTAATATTGCACGCCTGTCGGAATAAATTCCAAACTCTCTCAATCAAAGCAATGTATTGGACCTACAGCCTCCCTAAATAGATGAGGCTATGATGACCTTGCTCCTTGGTTTAAACTAAATACGTGCACAGATTTTTCCAAGATGACACTTTAAAAGTTTAGTTGTTTATACTTTATTCTTTTTCTGACAAAGACCACATGGCTGACCTGGGTGGGGGTGAGTGGGTCTTATTTTAAGACTGATAATAGGATTGTTGGGAGAGGGGAGAGGCAGCCTGGTGAAGTGGATAGAGAGCTGGCCTGATATCAGGAAAGTCCACTGACACTAGCTGTGTGACCCTGCATAAACCTCTCAATGCCTCAGGCAACTCTCCAAGGTCCTGAAATTGCTCAACCATCAATGAACTCTGTTGGTAGAGGGGGTTCTCTCCTCAGAAAGTCCTTTGACCAATGAAATCTTAGGTTGATATCCAAAAGGGAGGTGGAGAGAAATGTTAGAAATATGCAGCCTCTGCCTTTCCTCTCCCTGTTTTAATTTCATCAATCAGTCTATAGATATTCTGAGGCAGTTTGCCCTCAATGCTCTGCTAGGCCTAGGGCTGAATCAAAGCAACAAACCTCTCCAAGTCTCTGTTAGTCCTGTAGACTGCATTGCTTAACCAGTGACTATCATCAGAAGAGTTTATGATCAGCTCTACCATAGGTACCTGCCTTGACAAAGTATCATCATGCATAAAACTACCCTGTCACTCAAAGAAATTGAACCATTAGTGCATAGGGTTTGGGGGGATACTCTATTCTGTGCTGTAACAATTTATTACAAAGATGGCAATGCATTACCATTTGAATTCTATTCCAGAAGACCTTGTATCTTTGTTTATGACTGGGAAGCATTTCAATGCTCAGCAAACTGATTTTGAACTGATGTTGAATGTGAACAATGAAATATGCATTGGGGACCATTGACTTGGCTGTGTGGAATGAATGAATAAGGCATACAGAACTGCAAATAAAGCTTTTGAGTGGGATTATATTTTGTGTGACGGACAATTGACATGACTTTACTACCACAGTGCCACAATAGTCAGCATAGTATAGTAGAAAGAGAGGTGGATGGGGGAACAGAGGGCCTAACTTCAGATCGTACCTTTGCCATTTAATAACTCTATGATCTTGGACAAATCATCTAAAAATCTTTGGCCCTCAGTTTCCTTAACTGCAAAATGAAGGAATTAGGCTAGATAGCCCTTAACATCCCTCCTTTCTCTATCACCTCTTTCCTCTTTTTTTTCTTCCATGTTGTTGTTGAGTCATTTCAGTCATATCTGAATCTTTATGAGCCCATTTGTGGGTTATTGTTGGGTTTGGGGGGCAAAGATACTGGAGAGATTTGCCATTTCCTGCCCCAGCTCATTTTACAGATGAGGAAACTGAGGCAAACAGGGTTGAGTGACTTGCCCAGGGCCACACAGCTAGCACATTTCTGTGGGCAGATTTGAACTCAGGGACTCCTGACTCTAAGGTTGGTGCTCTATACACTGTGTCACCCAACTGCCCAATGACTTCTCCATGACTTCTATTTGCCTTACAGTACCAAGAAGTCATAAAATCATAAAAGTCTTATAAAATAAAAAAGACTTAGAAAGTCATAAAAACTTATCAGGACCTTAGGCATCTTCTAAGCACAATGTACCTCCAGCAACAAGTGGAAGAAAAGCATAATGTAATTTGCAGCTGCATTTGCAGCTTTAGGTGGGGGGGGGGTGAATATAACTTAAAATTTTAATTAATTCAGGCTTGTATTCTTCACAGGGCTACTGTAAGGATAAATGCTGCCTTAGCAGTTCATGTTTATAAGGTCTGAGTTCCTTGGAGAGAAAGCTGTTTACAAATGTGAAATTATTCTGATTAATCTCTATTGCGTTCCTGGACAATGCAAAGAGTTAAATGATGCATGAAATCAACTGTCACACTGCGTTAGATGATGCAGTGTAACATACCCAAAGGCATCCTGTGAATTATTTAATTTAATGGGTTGTTGGCTTGACTTGGTTCAGCCCCAGTTACTTTTGGTGAAGGTACTAGGGTGGAGAGTATAGCCCTGGAGCTTCCGCTTGGCTGAGTTAGCAGCAGCCCGACAGACAATGCTGAGTGTTGGAAGAGCTGTGTCTCCTTGAGAACAACTTGAACTAAGCTCCTACGTGCTCCATATGGCACATACACACTATAGGAGCTTTGTGCATAATTTTGAAAGTTTCACAGGAAAAAAAAAGTTAGCAACATTTTGCTATCCAAGTGGGAAGTTTGCCCTCATTTAAATCTGATAGTTTCTCTTTCCATCCCACATACATGTAACAAGAATGCTTGAACATTATAAAAGAGGAAGATTAAAATTCATGGAGCTGTAACAATTCACCCCAATTCACATGTTCATTCTGCAAAAGCCAGGGTTTCTGGGAAGTCCCCTTAATTTTCATTTATAATCAGGAAATTTCAGAACTGGTACAGGCCCCAGAGAGTATTTATTCCATTGGAACTCGAACTTTTGACTATCTTCTCCCTCCCTCTTTCCCTTCCTTCCTTCCTTCCTTCCTTCCTTCCTTCCTTCCTTCCTTCCTTCCTTCCTTCCTTCCTTCCTTCCTTCCTTCCTTCCTTCCTTCCTCCCTCCCTCCCTTCTTTCCTTCTCTTCTCTTGTCTTCTTTTCCCTTCCCTTCCCTTCCCTTCCCTTCCCTTCCCTTCCCTTCCCTTCCCTTCCCTTCCCTTCCCTTCCCTTCCCTTCCCTTCCCTTCCCTTCCCTTCCCTTCCCTTCCCTTCCCTTCCCTTCCCTTCCCTTCCCTTCCCTTCCCTTCCCTTCCCTTCCCTTCCCTTCCCTTCCCTTCCCTTCCCTTCCCTTCCCTTCCCTTCCCTTCCCTTCCCTTCCCTTCCCTTCACCCCCCTCTCTCTCTGAGACTCATGGGATCTGACCTTTGACCTTTTTCGTTTCTGACTTGGTCTGCTTTGCCACTACTTAAATAACCTTGTGTTCCCCCACATACAGTGTTTCTCCATACTGATGTGAAACTTAGTGATCTTACCCAATCAGCTTATTCCACCTTAGCACAGAAATTTTGAGCGCAAGTGACCCACTGATCTCAGCCTTCCTGGCAATAGGGATTTCAAGGGTTCACCACCATGACTTATTCAATCTTTTAAAAAATTTTACTATGAAGATCTCTTTTTAACAACAGAAATTTGGTGAACTCCTTCCTTATAATAATTGTATAATAGTATTCATTAAAAATATAAGATGACAAAAAGCAGATATGAATTTAGAAATGTTTTAAATTAATTCTTATTTGTTTATCTATCTATCTATCTATCTATCTATCTATCTATCTATCTATCTATTTATTTTGTGGGACAACGAGGGTTAAGTGACTTGCCCAGGGTCACACCGCTAGCAAGTGTCAAGTGTTTGAGGCCAGATTTGAACTCAAGTCCTCCTGAATCCAGGGTCAGTGCTTTATCCACTGTGTCACATAGCTGCCCTGTGAATTTGTATTTTATTAATCAGAATGTGATCTATATCAATTTAAAGTGATGAATAACATGTAAGAAATTATTAATCTATAGAAGATTATAGGTATTTGTTTATAATATAGAATCAGGCTACATATTTTATTGGAGTTAAATCAAAACAATTAAAATGACACAGCTCTGTATTACATATTGATTTGGGCAGTCCTTTTGCAATCATTCAGGGGCCCCCAGGGTCTGCTGAATGGGAAACAGTGATTTAATAGAATCCCTTCATTTCACAGATGAAAAGGAGGAGCATAGAAGTTTAAAGTGACTTCCCTGATGCGGCATGTGTAATTAGTGACAAAGTTACATACAACACCAATGCTTCAGAACCATTAGAAGGATTTTGTGCATTTAGAGCAAAGAGCTAGATAGAATGATGCAGACAAAGACATCAGTATGAGTCTCCTAATGAAGAGACCATTGTGAGGGTCAAGTAGAAGGACAGAATAAGGTAGGAACTCGGGGCAGCTCAGTGGCGCAGTGGATAGAGCACTGGCCCTGGAGTCAGGAGGACCTGAGTTCAAATCTGGCCTCAGACACTTAACACTTACTAGCTGTGTGACCCTGGGCAAGTCACTTAACCCCAATTGCCTCACTAAAGAAAAAAAAATAAGGTAGGACCTCACTTTAATCTGCCATCTGATGACTTTAGGGAGTTTTATTTGTTTTTAACATTTTTATTGCTAATGAAGATGAAATAAAGGAGATTATTATACTATTTTGCTCAATAATATGGCACCAAAGCTTATAAATTAGATGAAAGAGATAAATGCTTACAAAAATATAAAATGCCCAGGATAAGAAAACAAGAAATACATAATTTAAATAAGAAAATTCCTGAAAAATCTATTGGAAAAGGCATAATTAAGAAGAGGGGCAGCTAGGTGGATAAAGCACCAGCCCTGGATTCAGGAGGACCTGAGTTCAAATCCAGACTCAGACACTTGACACTTATTAGCTGTGTGACCCTGGGCAAGTCACTTAACCCTCATTGCCCCACAAAAACAAAAAGAAGAGGAAGAAGGAGGAGGAGGAGGAAAAGAAAAAGAAGGAAGAAGGAAAAGAAGCAGCAGCAGCAGAAGAAGTCCATCCAAGGACCAGATAGTTTTACAATGAATTCTAACAAACATTCAAAGAACACAAGTCCAATATTACATAAACCATTTGCAGTAATGAGAAATAATAAGAAAGGAATGGGTCCAACCAAATTTCTTTGATTTCCCACCAGTTGCACTGCTTTTGAATTTTGAGGAATTCTTCATCATGGCTTCCTTCCCCAGCAAACTTATTATTAGGAAGTCTCATCATGTTGCAAGAATATGATATGAATAAGGATATGAATACCATATGATATGATATGAATACCTTATGATACCATATGGATATGATATGAATGAATAAGGATCTGAATAACATATGGCATTAGTACCTTCTGCCCCTGCTATTGGACCCTTTGACTGGAAGGGCCATGGGCTCCAAAGCTCTCTGTTTAAATAGGAGACTCAGAACAGACTCTCTCTATTTCCCACTAGCTGTACAGTTTGGGGACTTCTTTGGAACTCTCCATTATGCCCTAGAATCACTTATCCCTTTTCCCTCCCCCTCCCCCTTTTCAGCTTCCTTTTGTGTATTCTCTTCCCCTGTTAGATTGTAGGCTCCTGGAAGGCAAGGACTACCTTCGTTTTTATCTTTATTTGTGTCCTCAGTGCTTAGCACAGTGCCTGGAACATGGTAGATGCTTAATAAATATTTGCTAACTGACAAATAATATTTTTATACCTAAATCAGGGAGAGAAAAAACAAAGAAAAAACTATAGACAATATCCCATATGAATAGGGATACAAAAATATTAAATAAAATAGCAAAGAGGCTACAACCACATATAAAAAAGATCATAAAACATGAAGATGAATTTTTACTAGGAAGGCATAACCTGTTCACTATTCAGAAAACCATCATTATGATAGGTTTTTAAATTTTAAATTTTTTTTATTTTTTGGTGAGGCAATTGGGGTTAAGTGACTTGCCCAGGGTCACACAGCTAGTAAGTGTTAAGTGTCTGAGGCCAGATTTGAACTCAGGTCCTCCTGAATCCAGGGCCGGTGCTCTATCCACTGCACCACCTAGCTGCCCCTATGATGGGTTTTTAAAAATAATAACAGTAAAAATCTCATGATTATATCAATAGATGCACCCTGAAAAAGTTTTTGACAAATATGCTACCCATTTCTATTTTTTCAAGTATAGAAATTAATGGTTAATATGGTAAATAATGTGGTAAATAGTACTTATCTAAAACTAAGGATCAACATTATATATAATGGAAAAATGCTAGAAGCCTTTACAGTAAGATCAAGGGTAAAGTAAGAATGTGTTTTATCACCACCACCATTTTATATGTTTTATCACCACTATTATTTTATATTTATAGAAATTTTAGACAAGTAAAAAATTAGTGAATAATCAATCATACACAAAAAGGAAAAACTTTCACTTTTGGCTATGATTTGATGATATATTTAAAGAACCCTAAAAAGCAATAACTTCAACAAGGTAGCAAAATATAAAATAAGCTTACATAAATCATCAACTTTTCTATATGCTACCACTAAAACTCTGTAGGAGAAAGAACCACAGAATGTATAAAAATTTTGAAAATCTACCTACCAAGATACATGAGAACTATATGTAACATTCAAATACATAAGTGTAAAAACCATTCTAAAATTAATAATCATATCCAGCAAAATAACACAACATGGTATCCCAAAAGTCTTTGTGCAATTTTAAGCTTAAATACCTTGAATATCTTAAAATTAGACTAAGATTTTTGAGACATCCTATATAAGCAAATTTAAACATATGCAAAATAATTTATGTGCAGATGTGAAGAGGGAGTAAATTCTAGGTATCTTTGCAAAGAAGGGTAATGGAATGGTATGCATGGAAAACCTCAAGCAGATTAGATGTACCAGAACACAAAGTGCTTTAAGGATAATAAAGGTCAGTAAGCCAGGAAAGTAAACTGAAGTCAGATTATGAAGGGCTATAGAAGCCAACCAGAAGAGGAGAGCTATTGATGAAATAATGGATAGATGAAGCACAGGAAACAAAAAGGATAGTTTTGACAAAAGTTAAACAGTAAGAATGAGAAGGGAAATAGTTAACTGTTGGGGGATTTCTCTGATAATGCTTGGATAGCTAATATATATAGGAAATGGATATGACTGAATATTGTATGCACAATAGCCATTCCGAAATAGATAAATGATCAAATGATATGAACAGAGAGCTCCCAACAAATGCTATCAAAACCATATGAAAAAATGCCCTAAATAATTAATCATAAAAGAAATTCAAAATAAAACAACTTTATGATTCAACCTTTCACCCAACAGATTGGTAAAGATGACAAAAAATGGAAAAAGATAATTTTGGGAGGGGGCTACAGGAGGACACTAACTCAACTGCAACATTGATGAAACTATCAATTGCTCCAAACATCCTAGAAAACAATTTGAAACAAAGTCAAAGTGTAAATTGCATATCCTTGAACTTAGAGATACCACTACTAGACATAATTCTCAACAAGATCAAAGATAGAGGGAAAGACTCATATTTATAAAAATATGTACAGCAGCATTTCTTTAATTCAGCAAAGACTTGGAAAATAAAAGGGTGCTCATCAGTTGAGTAATGTCTAGACAAATTATGGTATGTGAATATAGTGAAATATTATGCTTTTTTTTTAATGAAAGGTCAGGAGCAGCTAGGTGGCACAGTGGATAAAACACTGGCCCTGGGTTCAGGAGAACCCGAGTTCAAATCCAGCCTCAGACACTTGACACTTACTAGCTGTGTGACCCTGGGCAAGTCACTTAGCCCTCACTGCCCCACCAAAAAAAAATGAAGGGGTAAGAAAAGAGGGTCATTGAAGCATTAACAAACATAGAAGAGAACAGAATGACATTCAGAAGTAGACGTAGACAATGAGGACAGCTTTAAAATGAACATGTTGAATTTTTATTTGCATTAAGAAACTATAAGCTATTAGTAATGTAGATTCATGGTTTCATATATAATCCTTTTTTCTGTTCTTTGCATATGGAAATGTTCGTATTAATTGTTGTCAGGTACATAATAACAAAAATAGAAAAAAAAATTTTACATGCACAGAACAAATATGCAGAAGGGGTCACAACATTTTCATTTTTCAGTTGTGTCTAACTCTTTGTGACGGGTTTGCCATTTCCTTCTCTAGCTCACTTTTACAGTTGAGGAAACTGAGGCAAACAGGGCTAAGTGCCTTGCTCACAGTCACACAGAGATTTAAGTGTCTGAGTCCTGATTTGAACTCAAGTTTTCTTGACTCCAGGCCTGACACTCTATTCATCGTACCAACTAGCTGTATACCTCTTAGAAATAAGTAAATTGTAACAGAAGTTACGATTTATTAATAATTAAATTGACAATAAACAAATTTTAAAATTTTTATTATTTGTATTTACATAACTTTTGTTCTAGAGATTATTACTACTCCCTCTCCTATCCAGCAATCCATCCCTTGTAACAAATTGATTTGGGTTGTATATAACATATACAGATATTTCCACATGGCTCAGCATTGAAGCACATCAGAGATGACAGTTCTCTAGATACTTCCAGCCATATGGTGACCCAATGATTAATGTATTTGGCTTTTTGGGTACAATATAGCAAACCCTGAGTGGTTCTTTGGATCTCTCCCCAGTCTCCCTCTGTAATGATGAGGTTAGATTATCATCTTCCCAAGAAATTAAGGGGATCAGAAAAGGCTTCTTGAAGAAAGTGGTGCTTGATCTTTAGTTCAGCAAAATTGCATCATATCATCTGCAAAGAGCGATGGTTTTGTTTCCTCCTTGCCTATTCTAGTTCCTTTAATTCCCTTTTCTTCTCTGATTGCTAAAGCTAACATTTCTAGGACAATATTAAATAATAGGGGTGATAATGGACATCCCTGTTTCACCCCTGATCTTATTGGGAAGGCCTTTAACTTATCTCCATTACATATAATGCTTGCTGATGGTTTTAGATAAATACTGCTTATTATTTTAAGGAAAGCTCCACCTATTCCTAAGCTCTCTAGTGTTTTTATTAGGAATGGGTGCTGTATTTTGTCAAAAGCTTTCTCTGCATCTATTGAGATAATCATATGATTCTGGTTAGTTTTCTTATTGATGTGCTTGATTATGTTGATAGTTTTCCTAAAGTTGAACCAGCCCTGCATTCCTGGAATAAATCCCACCTGGTCATAGTGCATTATCCTGGTGATCACTTGCTATAATCTCCTTGCTAATATCTTGTTTAAGATTTTAGCATCAATATTCATTAGGGAAATTGGTCTATATTTTCTATCTCTGTTTTTGCTCTGCCTGGTTTTGGTATCACCACCATATTTGTGTCATAAAACAAATTGGGTAGTACTCCTTCTTCACCTATTTTTCCAAATAATTTGTATAATATTGGAATTAATTGTTCTTTAAATGTTTGGTAGAATTTACGTGTAAACCCATCTGGCCCTGGGGATTTTTTCTTAGGGAGTTCATTAATGGCTTGTTCAATTTCTTTTTCTAATGTGGGCTTATTTAAGGATTTTATTTCCTCATCAGTTAACCTGGGAAGTTTGTAGTTTTGTAAATATTTATCCATTTCATTTAGATTGTCAAATTTATTGGCATACAGTTGGGCAAAATAGTTCCTAATTATTGCTTTAATTTCCACTTCATTGGTGGTAAAATCACCCCTTTCATTTTTGATACTGGTATTTTTGTTTTTTTCTTTCTTTTTCTTTTTGTTTGTTTTTATTTTTGGACCGGGCAATGAGGGTTAAGTGACTTGCCCAGGGTCACACAGCTAGTGTCAAATGTCTGAGATAAGATTTGAACTCAGGTCCTCCTGAATCCAGGGCTGATGTTTTATCCACTGCACCACCTAGCTGCCCTTCTTTCTTTTTTTAAAATCAAATTAACCAGTGGTTTATCTATTTTATTGATTTTTTCGTAAAACCAGCTCTTGGTTTTATTGATTAATTCTATAGTTTTCTTGCTTTCAATTTTATTAACTTCTCCTTTAATTTTCAGGATTTCTAATTTAGTATTTAATTGGGGATTTCTAATTTGTTCATTTCCTAGCTTTTTAAGTTGCATGCCCAATTCATTGATCTTCTTTCTCTTTTTTATTCATGTAAGCAGTTAGAGCTATAAAATTTCCCCTAATCACTGCTTTGGCTGCATCCCATAGATTTTGACATGTTGTCTCATTATTGTCATTCTCTTAGATAAAGTTGTTGATTGTTTCTATGATTTGTTCTTTGACCCACTCATTCTTTAGAATGAAATACTTTAGTTTCCAATTGATTTTCAGTCTACCTTTCCATGGCTCTTTATTACATGTAATTTTTATTGCATCATGATCTGAGAAGGATGCATTTACTATCTCTGCCTTTCTACATTTAACTATGATGTTTTTTGCCCTAATACATGGTCAATTTTTGAAAATGTGCCATGTAGCGGCAGCTAGGTGGCACAGTGGATAGAACACTGGCCCTGGATTCAGGAGGACCTGAGTTCAAATCCGACCTCAGACACTTGACACTTACTAGCTGTGTGACCCTGGGCAAGTCACTTAACCCCAATTGCCTCACCCAAAAAAAAAAAAAAAGGAAAGAAAAAAAAATGTACCATGTACTGCTGAGAAAAAGGTATATTCCTTTCTATCCCCATTCAATTTTCTCCAGACATCTATCATGTCTAACTTTTCTAGTATTCTATTCACCTTTTTCACTTCTTTCTTATTTATTTTGTGACTAGATTTATCTAATTCTGAGGAGGGAAGATTCAGATCCCCCACTAGTATAGTATTACTATCTATTTCCTCTTGTAACTCATTTAACCTATCCTCTAAGAATTTGGATGCTATACCACTTGGCACATACATGTTTAATATTATTACTTCATTAACTATAGTACCTTTTAGCAACATGTAGTTTCCTTCCTTATCTCTTTTAATTAGATCTATTTTTGCCTTTGCTTTGTCTGAGATAAGGATTGCTACCCCTGCTTTTAAAGTTTAAAACTTTAACTTATTTTGCTTTCTTTGCCTGAGCCAACCAGAGACCCAGAACTGTGTATTGCAGGCTAAACCATGGAAAACACAGTGGCCAGAGGATTGCTCCCTAAATCAGGTGCCACTAACCGGAGTCTCTAAGCTGGAGTAGGGCCTCCTGGGGAGAAGGGGGAGAGATACTGAGATGGAGGACAGATACTCACTTAATCCAAGCAGGAAATGGGCTTAACTAAGCTGACCCCCCTACCACTGCAGCAAGAGCAAGAAGCATAGAGAGAGTCTGGAAGAAGGGCAAAGTGGAGCCCTTAACTGAGGAAAGACCAAGTCATTTGATGTGCCTCCTTCCTACACAGTAGCCACATATCAATATTAGGCCTATATCAGAAAGAGACCAAAGGAGGGGGGAAATGACACATGTACAAAAATTATTTATAACAACTCTTTTTTTGTGTGTGCAAAGCACTGGAAAATAGGACGGTACCTATTAGTTGGGGAATAGCTGAACAAACTATGGTATATGAACAATGGAAAGCTATTGTTCTGCAATAAATGACAAAAGGGATGGATTCAGGGAAACCTTGGAAGATTTATATGAACTAATGCAAAGTGAATTGAGCAGAACCAGGAAAAACAATTTATACTATAACAACATTAAAAGTCAAGCAATATTGAAAGTCCTAAGAACTCTATTTTGCATGGTTTTAAATGTATAATTGATATCATATAGCTTGCCTTCTCATTGGGAGAGAGGGAGAACATTGATACTCAAAAAACATTTTTTAAATGTTCAAAATAAATAATAAATTTAAAAATCTTAATATTTCTGATCAATGTAGTAACCAAGCAAAATTCCAGAAAAGAGATTTATAAAACATGTTAGCCAGCTCCTGATAGGTAATATAATTCAAGATAAAGAACAAAACATACATTTTTGGACATGGTCCATGTAGGAATTTGTTTTGCTTGACTATGAACATTGGTTATGGTGGTTTTGTTTTTCTTTTTCAAGTGAGGGGGAAGTAGGAGGGAGAGGAAATAAATGCTTATTAATTTAAAAAAATTAAAGTGAATGGGAAGCAAAATGAAGCAGGAATAACTATGGCAATTCTGGATCTTCAGAGGCTGGGAAAGTTGCCCCTGCCTATCTCATGCTCTGGATCCCAAGCATTCTCACCTCAGTGAGGAGAGAGAGCTGCTGAACACACAGTAAGAAGCCATCTGTCTACAACTCTGGGGTTGCGTTGACTATATCATCATTCTTTTAATTGTGGTTAATGTGTCCTTAAAGTATGGTAACCTCAATGCACCAATGATGCTAATGGATTAACATGTTTGTTTTCTTTTTGGAGAAAATACTTTCATTGGGGGGGGGCAGGGCAATGAGGTTAAGTGATTTGCCCAGGGTCACATAGCTAATAAGTGTCAAGGCCTGATTTGAACTCAGGTCCTCCTGAATCCAGGGCCGGTGCTCTATCCACTGCGCCACCTAGCTGCCCCAATACATGCATTTAAAGAGGTACTTTCTCACCACTCTTCCAGGATAGCCTTATTACTTCCTTTCCAGTTCTAGAACCATGAATCATAATTAAATTCACTCTTCCATTGGATAGGTTGTCTCAATTTACTCTCCCATAGCCCCATACACTGTTTCTGTCACTTACTAGACCAAAGGGCCCTTTCCTGGCTACTACCTCACTCTGTTTATGTTCCCCATATGAATTGAAGCTCTTTGAGGACAGGAACTGTCTTTGCTTTTGTATTTGTACCCCCAATGTTAGAGCAGCTAGGTGGTGAAGTGAGTGGAGCGCTGGACCTGGAGCCAGGAATCCTCACCTTCTTGAGTTCAAATCTAGACTCACTTTGTTAGCCGTATGACCCTGAGCGAGTCACTTAACCTTCTGTGCCTCAGTTTCCTCTTCTGTAAAATGAGCAAGAGAAGGAAACGGCAAACCACTCCAGTATCTTTGCCATTGTTGTATAACTGGCACAGATATACCAGGGCCAAATCAGATTCTTGTAGTTCAGTTAAGGCCTGATTATCTCTGGAAAACCAATCCCCTGAAGTGTTTGCATGTATCTGACTTTGCACTATTCAAAGTTATTGTGTAAAATATGGTAATTAGCTCTGTCCCAGTGGATACTAGTTGTATGACCCTAAGTAAGTCACTTTACAGTTAGCCTTAGTTTCCTCATCTGTAAAATGAGCTCGAAGAAAATGCCAAACCACTCCAAGTGTCTTTGCCAAGAAGACCCCAAAAGGGGTCTGAAGTGACTTAAAAACAATAACAAAATTACAAACAACATAAGTCAAGAATGGATAGCTTCAAACCACTAAATGAAATGAAAATTATGCTGCACAAGATGTGTGTTGGGTTTGGTTGAAAAGCCCATCATGCCCTGTAGGGATTTTTTTTCTCCCCTGTAGGGATTTGTATAAAAAATAAGGATTAGAATAGCTCCTCCCTCCCAGGGTTGTTGTGAGGATAAAATGAGAGAATATTTGTTGAGCACTTTTTGAAACTGAAAACACAGCCTTACAAAATCTGAAGCTATAATAAAAACTGCAGTCATCAAAACTATTTGGTACTGGCTAAGAAATAAAGTGGTAGAACAATGGAATGTTAGATACAGGAGACACGGTAGTAAAAGACTATAGTAATCTACTGTTTGATAAACCCAAAGACTCCAGCTTCTGGGATAGGAATTAAGTATTTGACAAAAACTGCTGGGAAAACTGGAAGATAGTATGGCAGAAACTAGGCATAGACCAACATCTCACACCATATACCAAAAAAAGGTCAAAATTGGTACATAATTTAGACATAAAGGGTAATACCATAGGTAAATTAGGAGAGAAAGGAATAGTTTACCTCTCAGATCTATGGAGAGCAGAGCAATTTATGACCAAACAAGAGATAGAGAATATTATGAAATGCAAAACGGATGATTTTGATTACATTAAATTTAAAACGTTTTGTACAAATATAAGCAATTCAGCCAAAATTAGAAGGGAAGCAGAAAGCTGAAAAACAAATTTTATAGGCAATGTTTCTGATAAAAGACCTCATTTCTAAAACATATAAAGAATTAAATCAAATTTATAAGAATGCAAATCATTCCCCAATTGAGAAATGGTCAAACAATATGAACAGGCAATTTTCAGATGAAAAAAATCAAAGCTATCTAATGCCATATGAAAAAAGGCTCTAAATCACTATTGATTAGAGAAATGCAAATTAAAACAACTCTTAGATACCACTTTATACCCATCAGATTGGCCAATATGACAAAAAATGAAAATAACAAATGTTGGAGATGCTGTGAAAAAATTGAAACACTAATGCATTGTTGGTGGAGTTGTGAACTTATCCAAACCATTCTGGAGAGCAGTTTGGAACTATGCCAAAAGGTCTATGGGACTATGCATACCCTTTGACCCAGTAATGCTTCTACTAGGTCTGTATCACAAAGAAATCATAGAAAAGGGAAAAGGACCCAGATGTACAAAAATATTTATAGCAGCTCTCTTTGTGATGGGAAAGAATTGGAAATCATGGGAATGGCCATCAATTGGGAAAAGACTGAACAAGTTGTGGTATATGAAAGTAATGGAATTCTACTGTGTTGTAAGAAATGATGAGGAGGGAAAAACCTGGAAAGACTTAAGTGGACTAATGCTGAGTGAAGTGAGCAGAATCAAAACATTGTAAACAGTAACAGCAGCATTGTTTGATGATCAGCTATGATAGACTTGGCTCTTCTCAGCAGTGCAATGATCCAAGACAGTTCCAAAGAACTCATGATGGAAAATGTTCTCCACATCCAGAAAAAAGAACTGTGGATTTGAAATGCAGATTGAACCATACTGTTTCTACTTTTTGGTTGTTGTTTTTTCTTTCCTTTGTTGAGGTTTTCCCTTGCATTCTGATTCTTCTTTCACAACATGACTAATGCAAATATATGTTTAATGTGATTTTACATATATAACCTCTATCAGATTGCTTTCTGTCTTGGAGAGGTGGGAGGAAAGGGAGGGAGGGAGAAGAAATTGGAACTAAAAATCTTATGAAAACAAATGTCGACTGGGTCTGAAGTCAGGAGAATTTGAGTACAAATCCAGCCTCAAACATTTACTAGCTTTATGACACTGGGTATGTAACTTAACTTGTCTGCCTCAGTTTACTCAACTGTAAAATGGAGATAATAGTACACACTTCACAGGGTTGCAGTGAGGATCAAATGAGAGCATAATTGTAGAGTTCTTAGTACAGTCCCTGGCATATAGTAGGTGCTCATTAATGTTCTTCCCTTTCAATACTCTATTTTATAGTCAGTGTTTTGGAGTACTGTCAATTTTTGTAAAACAAAATGGAACAGGATCTTAAAAAGACCAAAAGAATCCTGCCCTGTGTCAGAAAGTTGGGAGGTAGAAGAATTTGTTCCAAAGGAGAAAGGGGGGAAGGGGTTATTGTACAACTCCTGGAGCTAAGAAAGAGATGTGAAGCTCTTTCTATAGAGGGATGAACTTTGTCCTATGAGAAAGCACCTTAATTTTCTCTAAAGAATGTAAGGGGATAGAGCACCGGCCCTGGAGTCAGGAGTACCTGAGTTCAAATCCGGCCTCAGACACTTAACACTTACTAGCTGTGTGACCCTGGGCAAGTCACTTAACCCCAATTGCCTCACTAAAAAAAAAAAAAAGAATGTAAGGGTGGAGGGTGGCATCAATCATTCACACCTACTCACTTTAAGTATCTATCTTAATAAGGTGAGAATACTTCTACTGAATCAAGAGATCAGTGAAAAGAATAAGTGCTAACAACCTAATTAATCAAGTTGGGAAGGTGTTGAAAACTTCAAACCAAGGGGTGAACTAAAATGATGCTACACCAAAAGTGCATTGAGTTTGGTTAAAGTCATGCCCTGCATGTATCTTGATAGAATAGGAGGCCAGGTCAGATTCCAGCCTTCTGATAGAATTTTATAGATATAGATATAGATATAAATGATACAGATATGGATATAGATAGATACAGATACAAATATACATGTAGATATACATCTAGATAGAAATATAAAGATAGATAGACAGATAGACAGGTACAAAGTAGGATTTCATGGCCTAAAATTTTACTGAGGAAGTCAATAAGCTTCTGAATAAATGAGAAGTTCTCAAGAATTAAAAATTCAAATATTAATAAATATTATTAAATAGAAATAACACTGATTAGTAGGATAAGGTTAAATTGTCTAAAAATGTCAGTGTTAAAATTTTTAATTAAAAAAATTAAAATAAAAAGAACAAAAAAAATTTTTTTTAATTAAAAGATCAGTGTTAATGCTCTGGGAACCTATTGGGCAATTTAAATTTCAGAGATAGGTAAAGAAGATATAAAGAGGGGCAGGCAATGCACGATGAATGCAAAAATAAGGTATGATCCTCTCTGGGCCTTAAAGTCAACATGAGTTCAAGTAAATAGTGAATTGGTAGCACTGAAAGCATCATTGCCCTTGCTCTTGTTTTAGATACATTGGGGTTTGAGGAAAGGCATACAGCTTGGGCTAGATGTGGGGATGATGGAGAAAAGATGGAACTTCTTGATTTTTCTTCCATTTTCTCTGCTAAAGAGAAGGATCTGGGGACTAGCAGAGATTGGGAGAAAAAAAATTGCTAATAGGGAGTTGAAACCCAAGATAAGGAAGGACATAATGATAGCACCTACCTGTCCCAGATAACTTTAAATTAAGCAATCTCAAAAAGACTGAACAGGCAGCGGAAATGACTGAGCTACTTTTGAGCGACATTTGAAAGATAATGGAGAATAGGAAAGCTGTCATGGGACTGAAGTAGGGAAATCGTCCCAGTTTTGTTTGGGTTTGGGTTTTTTTGGTTTTTTGTTTTTGTTTTTTCGTTGTTGTTCTTGTTGTTTTTAATGGAAAGGAGAGGATTTAGCAAACTACGTACATCAGTGAACTCAACAGATTCCTGACGAGGGTCTAGGATACATTTTTAAGGGATTGTTTGTGAATACCTAGAACAGGACACAGTGAGAAATAGGTTAGGTCGTACTAACCTCATTTCCTTTTTCGCGCCAGGGTTAGTATAAAGATTGGTAAATCAAGGGAACGCTGTAATTGATTTACCTTTTAGCAAAGTATTTTTAAAAGTCTCTCAAAATGCCCCTGTGGATAAGGCTGTGGGCTAAAGGATAGGAGAGCACCCGAGGACCCAGGGCGGAGGGATGAGGAAGAGGCCCGTTCCGCGTCGGGATCGCCAGCATCCAGGCTCGCCTAGGTCTTGGAAAAGGGGGTAGGCCTGGTAGAAATGAATTGTTGTCTACACCTCTCGGAAAGTACTTGACCCTTGACCCACCCTTAAGGCCGCCAATGGTTGTCAAGACAACACAGCAGGAAGCTTAACTCCCGGCTGAGGGTGGGGCTCCTGCTAGGACTATATGTAGGGAGCCTTGGAGGCCTTCAGAGCTGTAGCAACTCAAGCGGGGGTGACTGACGCTTCCTTAATTGTGGTAGGAGCCCGGCCGCATCCCCGTGCATCCCCGTGCATCCCCGTGCATCCCCGTGCATCCCCGTGCATCCCCGTGCATCCCCGTGCATCCCCGTGCATCCCCGTGCATCCCCGTGCATCCCCGTGCATCCCCGTGCATCCCCGTGCATCCCCGTGCATCCCCGTGCATCCCCGTGCATCCCCGTGCATCCCCGTGCATCCCCGTGCATCGTGCATCTCCCGGTGGGGAGATCAGGGGCCAGGCTATACGATTTGACAGTCCACGCGGCCGCACAGCTTAGGACACCATGGCGACCCCGGAAAACGACGGCCAGACTGTGTCGGAATATGTTGTTCGAGTCCCCAACAACAGCCGCAAGAGATACAGTATCATGGCTTTCAATGCAGCTGACAAAGTGGACTTCTCCACCTGGCATCGGGCCAAGATGGAACGAGATCTGAGCAACAAGAAGCTCTATCAGCAAGAAGAGATGCCAGAATATGGGGCCGGCAGCGAGTTCAAGCGCAAGCTCCGGGATGACGCCAAGAGGAAGAAGTATGGCAGGGTAACCAAGGCCTTCAAGCCTGAGGACCAGCCCTGGCTACTCAAAGTCAATGGCAAGACAGGCAAAAGGTTCAAGGGAATGAAGAAGGGCGGTGTGACAGAAAACGCCTCCTACTACATCTTCACCCAGTGCCCTGATGGGACCTTGGAAGCCTTCCCTGTGGAAAACTGGTACAACTTCACTCCTCTGGCCCGGTACCAGACACTCACTGCCGAGGAGGCTGAGCAAGAGTGGGAGAGGAGGAACAAAATCTTGAACCACTTCAGTATCATGCAGCAGCGGAGGCTGAAGGGCCAGGACCCGGAGGAGGAGGAGGAGGGTGAGGATGACCGGAAAAAGAAGAGCCGAAATGGTCTCCGGATTCACGATCTAGAGGATAACCTGAACATGAGCTCTGATGACAGCGACGACAGTGGGGAGGAGGGGGAGAAGGCCCCCAAGGCCAAGAAGGAGGCGGCACCATCTAGGAGGGACAAAAAGAAGGGCTCCGGTGTGACCTTAGAAGACAGTGATGATGGGGACTTTGAGAGCCAGGAGGTGGACTACATGTCAGATAGCTCCAGCAGCTCCCTGGACGAGGTTGTAGGAAAAGCCAAGGTGGTCCAGCCAGAGGAAGATGGGCCTAAAAGCTTCGATGAAGAAAGTGAAAGCAGTGAAGAGAGTGAGGAGGAAAAACCACCAGAGGAGGAAGAGAAGAAGGCACCTACCCCACAGGAGAAGAAAAGAACTAAAGGAGACAGCAGTGAGGAGTCAGAGACCTCTGAGGAAAGTGACTTTGAGAACCAGCAATCAGCCATCTTCGTGAAAAAGAAGACAACCCCCAAGAGGGAATGGAAGACCTCAGGCAGCAGCTCCAGGGGAGACAGGAAGCCAGATCCACCCAGTGTGGACAGTGGCCCCACATCCTCCACGCCTTGGGCAGCTGCCAACAAGCTAGGGAAGCAGAAAAGGGGACCCAGTGATATGCCTGCTACTAATCACCTGGGGTTAGATGCTGGACCCCAGAGAATCTTGGGGAAATCCACCCCCCAGCCTCAGTCCATGCCCAGCAGTGGAAAAGTACAGCTGACAGAGGACACAGTGAGATACTACCTGAAGCGAAAGCCCATGACCACCAGAGACCTTCTGAAGAAGTTCCAGAAGACAGGGCTGAGCAGTGGCCAGATAATCAATATGCTAGTCCAGATTTTGAAGCGCCTCAACCCCCAGCGCAATATGATCAATGGCAAGATGTGCTTCTTCCTTGTGTGAGGCCAAGCCCCAGCGTTTGCCACGGGCTTGGACTGCACCCAGGAGACCCCTAGACTCAGCCCACAACCCCTCGGGATAAAAGCTACTTGGACTTTTTCCACAACAACAACAACAACAACAAAGATAAGTACAGTTATAGAGATTCAGAACTGGTTAAAGGACTATACCCAGTGAGTTAGCAGTTAAGTGGCACAGTAGATAGAGCACTGAGCTTGAAGTCAGGAAGACTCATTTAAATGAGTTCAAATCTGGCCCCAGACACTGACTAGCTGTGTGACCCTGGGCAAGTCACTCAACCCAGTTTGCCTCATTTTACTCCTCTGTAAAATGAGCTGGAGATGGAAATGGCAAATCACTCCAGTATCTTTGCCAAAATGGGGTCACAGAGAGTTAGACATGACTGAACAACAAAACCTGATGGGTCTTCACTAGTAGCTCAGCGTCAAATTAGAGGGATGTCTCTTCTGAAATTGTTCCATTTTCTTTCCTTTTTTTTCCTCGTATGAAAGGATAGAAAGGATGCTTATTAAATCTTGACATTATATAAAGCTGCAAAGGGTCACATACATTGTATGACAAAATTTGAATTCAAAATAAAAAACCTTAGTTGGATGAACCATTGCATTTCTTGTTTGTATGCATGACTTTGCTACTGTTTTCCCCAGCTTTAGATTGTGAGCTCAATGAGAGCAAGACTGTTTTGTTTGTTTTTCCTTCCTTTGTAACCTCAGCACTTAGAATACCTGGTATATAGGAAGCACTTAGTTGCTTTTTGGGGGGTGAGGCAATTGGGGTTAAGTGACTTGCCCAGGGCCACACAGCTAGTAAGTGTTGTGTCTGAGGCCAGATTTGAACTCAGGTTCTCCTGACTCCAGGGACGGTGCTCTATCCACTTCGCCACCTGCTGCCCCAACCTAGTTGCTTAAAAAAAACCCAAACAAACAAAAAAAAAACCCTTTTTATTAGAATAAATATTTTCATTTAAAGTTTTTAGTTCCATATTGTATCCCTCCTCCCCTCCCTCCCCCTCCCCCTCCCCCTCCCCCTCCCCGAGCTGGTAAGCAATCAGATATAAGTTAGACGTGCAATTATCTAAAACATTACCATATTATTCATTTTGTATAAGAAGACTCAAATAAAAGGGGATAAAAGGAAAGTGAAAACTAGCATGCTTTAGTCTGTTCAATCAATTTCAGTTCTTTCTTTGGAGGTGGGAATAGTATGCTTCATTAGTGCTTTGGGATTGTCTTGGATCGTTGTATTGCTGAGAATAGTTAAATCATTCACAGTTCTTCATCAAACAATATGTCTGTTGGGGGCAGCTAGGTGGTGAAGTGGATAAAGCACAGGTCCTGGATTCAGGAGGACCTGAGTTCAAATCCAACCTCAGATACTTGACACTTACTAGCTATGTGACCCTAGGCAAATCATTTAACCCTCATTACCCTGCAAAAAAAACCCAATATTGTTGTCACTGTGTCTCCTGGTTCTGCTCACTTCACTTTATATCAGTTCATATAAGTATTTCCAGGCCTGTCTGTAATCATCCTACTTGTCATTTCATATAACACAATAATATTCCATTACAATTATATACCACAGGGGGCAGCTAGGTGGTGTAGTGGATAAAGCACTGGCCCTGGATTCAGGAGGACCTGAGTTCAAATCCAGCCTCAGACACTTGATACTTACTAGCTGTGTGACCCTGGGCAAGTCACTTAGCCCTCATTGCCCCCCACACAAAACAAACAAACAAACAAACACAAAACAAAACAATTATATACTGCAGCTTGTTTATCCATTCCCTAATTGATGGGCATTCCTTTGATTTCCAATTCTTAGCCACCACAAAAAGAACTGCTTTAAATATGTTTGTACAAATAAGTTTTTTTCTCTTTTGGGGTGGGGGGATGTCTTTGGGATATAAACTTAGCAGTGGTGATGCTTTTTGACTGAACAGTAGCAAGGGAAAATGAATGTGGAACAGTAAAAGAGAGTGGGAATATCCAATCTGATTCCAAGGTTTGAGAAATTGTGCACTACCCAAAAGATGCACACATTCCATTGCAAAGTTGTTATGTTTATTTAAAGAATAAAATGTAAATTTTTTTCTCTCAGTTATTTCTTTTTTCTCATATAAAATATTTATTGTGCTGATGTCTGGAATACAGGAACTTGAAAAAAAATGACACCTCAACTCCAATGCCAGAGTGAGATAAGTCCTCCCTTAGGGCCAAACAGGAAGGGTTCCCCAAAGGGCACTGCTATATTTTGCTTCCATGCCCTGCCCCTCTCCACTTCCAGTCTCCACTGGCAGAAGCTTGAGGAACCAAGGCCCTTACCAGCTGCCGCCAAATGTCTGAGGGAAGGAGGGATGTCTGAGCGACCTGTCTCAGACCCAGGGATTTAGGGGCATTGGATTGTGGCCTACTGGATCTCAATTCACTTTAGGGCTGAATGTCCAAGTCAGGAACACAAAGAACTTAAGGGGGATTCTGGAGGTTGGCTTGGAGTAGAGTTAAAAAACAGCCGCATTATCCGACATCTCCCTCCATCGCCCACTTCTTGGATGGCCTTTCTCCCACTTGGCGCAGGTTGCAAGTCACACCGTTTGGCCTTGGCTTTGCCCATGGGCTTGGACTCCGGTTTATCTTTCTCTCGGTCGTCCACCAAGTGCTCGCCTTCAGTCTGGGCCCGCACGGAAGTCTGTTTCATCGCCAGCTCTTGGTAACCCGAGACACACCCAGACTATCAGCATGAGCTCGGGGGTCTTGGGCAGCCAGCTTTCCTATGAGATTAGCGCGCCTAAGGGCTCTGGGGCTGTTTCCAGCCTGAGCAATCAGTCCTTCCTTCTTCAGAGTCCCATCGGCGCAGGGGAAGGGCAGCGGAGGGTCGTCAAGCAAGTGGGCCTGGCGTTTTTTCTGCCAGCACCGAGAAGGATAGGAATACCACTGCCCCGGCTCCAAGCCCGGACCTCCGTGCTGCTTTTCCATCCAAATGTAACTGTTGCCTTGGGCCACTCCAGTCTGAGGGTCCAGATAGGGCAGGCGCTCGCGGCGCTGGGCAAAGAGATGGGCATTGTGATTGTGACATTGATTGTGACATTCCTCGACGGCTTTTTTGTAGGTCTGTTCGCTAAGGGATGCCGTCTTAAGCTACTTCTAAGCGCTTAGTTATTTCTTTCAAGTTGTTAGGACATGAATACTTAAGTTTTTGCTAGGTAGCTCAATGTATAGAGCATTGGGCCTGGAGTCAAGAAAACCTGAATTCAGTTCTGACCTCAGACACTTACTAGCTGTGTAACCCTAAACAAGTCACTTAAACGTGTCTGCCTCCATTTCCTCATCTGTGAAATGAGCTGGAGAAGGAAATGGCAAACCACTCCAGTATCTTTGCCAAGAAAATTCTAAATGGGGTCATGAAGAGTTGGACAGGACTGAAAACAACTAAACAACAACTTAATAAACTAAACTATTATGCATTTATTTTGGCTTAAAAATGCTGTGAAAAAAAAATTCTGACCTAAGGGAACATTGTCCCAGTTCGTGGATCACCCCCTCTTCTCCTCCCCCCACCCCTGTCTCTGTCTCTCATTCTCTCTGTCTCTCTTCCTCCCTCCCTCCTCTTGTAAAATGTTATTAATTAAAATCATCACCATAAGATCCTTTCACACTTGGAATTAGCTCATGGAATCCATCCATAGACAAGGATGAAACCCTGACCATCAAGAAAAAGGTCTAGCTACTCATTGGTGTCCTCCTTGGACTACTCCTTGAACACAATTAATATACAGGCATGCATCACAACGAAGTTATGATTGATCACAGTTCTATTAAATCAAATTAAAAAGTAGAAACAGATTGAAGAAATAGTGAGAAAATTATGTAAAGGTACTTGGTAGAGGCAGACACTTGGGAGTGATAGTAGAATGTGAAGGGAGCAAGGAGTCAATTTTTTTTTTTTTTTTGCAGATTTTCATAGTTCTTAAAAGAATAATTACAATCAGCAGCCTTGTGTGAATTCTAGTGTCATAAAATAGAAGCCTGGTCACAAAAACCAGTCTGCCATGCTTGGTCTGTAGTCCTAAAACTCATACCACAAAGCACCCTCTCAACTCCATTGCCTCTTTCTTGCTCCTGCTTTGTCACAAAGATTCAAACATTTCCACCACATTGTGAAGTCCCACCTTTCTCAGAATCTACAATGGCCTCAGTTGCTCCTGAGATTGGAGAAAGATGCTTTCTGTCCAGAACTGCAATTCCCAGACTCCCCAGTTAATCTCTGGACACCTGAAGAGGGATGTTTCCTTCAAAGTCCCCTTATTTCTCTATGTCTCTGAAACACTCAGGTTAGAAAAGGATTCGATTTGGGGGTGTTTTGTTTGTTGTTTTTCCAGCTCCCAGAAGGCAGACCTAGGAACAATAGGTAGACATTTTAGAAAGGTAGATTTAGACTCATTGCCAGGTGGGGGGAAAAACACACCACAAAATAAACAAAACAAAAG
Source organism: Dromiciops gliroides (assembly GCF_019393635.1). Classification (NCBI taxonomy): domain Eukaryota; kingdom Metazoa; phylum Chordata; class Mammalia; order Microbiotheria; family Microbiotheriidae; genus Dromiciops; species Dromiciops gliroides. The sequence continues at coordinate 239,951,850 of NC_057862.1, read as the reverse complement.
AACTTCCTAAGAATTCGAGCAATTCAAAAATAGAGACTGCCTTGGGAGATTACTGATTCCATGCCACTAGAATTCCATACTACTAGAATTAGCAAACAGTTGTTGCTAATGTAGGAAAGTCTTCTTCTTCTTATTGTTTTTTTGGGGGTTAAGTGACTTGCCCAGGGTCACACAGCTAGTAAGTGTTAAGTGTCTGAGGTCAGATTTGAACTCAGGTCCTCCTGACTCCAGGGCCAGTGCTCTATCCACTGTGACACCTAGCTGCCCCTAATGTAGGAAATTCTTAATGTTTAAAGGATACATGACTACTGAAGCTCCTTACAACTCTCCCATTCCATTTTCTGCCACTTTTTAAGGCAGAATCCTGTGATACAGTCTTAAATTTATTTTCTCTGTTTCCTTCCTTTCACTTTCTCTTAGCCTTGTTCTTCAGCCCCCACGTGGGAGCATCTGACAGATACAACACCTAAGTAGCTAGATGGCGTAGTTGGACCTAAAGTCAGGAAAATCTAAGTTCATATACTCACTGTCAGTGTGACTCTGGGCAAGTCACTTAACTGCTATCAACCTCAGTTTCCTCTTCAGTAAAATTGTAATAATAATAGCATTTTTTGCTTATTGTGAGGATATTTGTAATGTACTTTTCAAACCTTAAAGTGCTATAGAAATGCTATTATTATTCTTACTATTATTATTATATAATAGTTTCTCAGTAATCAAGGACCAACTGACACCACTTCTATATTTATACTGAATGCCTGAGGCTTGCTTCCTGCCCTACTGCCAAGAATCTTGGGGAAGCAAATTGTAGAAGCCACCTCATCTCCATGATAAATGTCACACCCCCCCCTTTAACATCTCATAACTTTCACAAAGGGATGGCTGCCGGATTATGTTTTCCAGATATTAATATTTATTTTTTAAATTTTTCTTGTAGAGTCAACAGATGACTCCACATTCCCTTGGATCCTTGTGCTCACTCCAAGTCTGACTAAAATCAGAATGAGATCAAATAAACATGTACTTTATTAAATCTCATTTTCTTGCTTTTCAAACACCTTGGGGAAGCTAAATAATTTTTTTCAATCAAAGGCTATCCCAGAGCAGACCAAATGTTTAAATGATGAAAAATACTTTTTCCTAGGCTATGCAGTACTTAAAAAGACAGAATCCCCACCTTAGTATCATAGTTATACATGGGGTAGTGGAAAAAGAACTACTCCAATATCAGTCACAGAATTTCTATTTAACCTATCATGGTGGAAGAAAGAGAGGGAGAAGGAGCTTAGGAAAAGTACATCTATCCTTATAGCTATCTAATGAAGTAATCAGATTCTTTTGTACTGGGCACTGTGATAAAATAATGGGATTTGGCAGATGCCCAGGGGTCTCACCTGATTGATTTAGTATTGTTTGAATTGGGTGAGAATGAGAAACTGACTAAGTACCTACTTAAGGGTGATTGTATGGAGACCACATCTGGCTGGCCCTGAGTGAGGTTGTTCTCAGAGGTGGTGTACTACTGATATCAGCAAGAGACCACTCTCAACCAATCAGCTTGAAGGACCTCCCCTTTGGGGGCGGGAGAGAGGAACTAGGAAGTGGACTCTCAGGGAAGCAGCCTTTTTTTCCCCGTGAGGAATAGGCTTGTGGCAGGGGAGGGAGAACAGGGTCCCCCTTGTCGTTTGGGACATCGGCTTGGTGGCAGAATTTCACGTGGGCTGCTAGGAAAGGAAAGGTTTCTGTTTCTCTGGCTATACCGAATAGATCCAAGCTTTAATAAATCTTTAAAAGCCTAAACTCTTGCTGAATTTATCCATGATTTTAGCCAGCTCCCCCCCAAGATTGGGGGAAGAGGGGCAGATTAGAACCCACATTTAGAATTTTAAACAACACAGCAGCCTGATCCAAGTAGGGCCTCTTAAACTTGCTGGGGCTTTTAGTGGGCTTTACTTCAGATGGGACCTCTCTGTGGTTCTAAACCATTTTCCTTTGAGACCTTTGGAAAATAGCTGCATTTATGGGGGTGGGATAGGGGTCAAATCACTTGCCCCTTGATGGAGGAGACACTTCAGTGATTATCTAGCTGCTTCAGACAAGAAGTAAAATGGAAAAATCTATGATGGCTCAATGAATTTATATGTCAAGGCAAAGCCAAACCAATGGGCATCAACTGCAAAAAGACTGAGTCAATGTGAATGAACAGAGAAATGATGTGTAGATGGGTTTTTTAATTGACGGCTTCTATTTTTACATCACAGTCATTTTCAGAGTTTCCCCCTCCATGACACACACCACACCACCACCCGCCCACTCATCTCCTCCCCCACCATACACACACACACAGTGAGCCTTTCCTTACAAAAAATGATTTTAAAAAACCAACAGACACAATAGCCGTCTGACAGTCTATGCAACTCTTCTGGGAAAGAAGTAGAATTTCTTAATGGTTTCGGCAGGGTCAAGACTGGATTTAAGTATCATTACATATTAGTGGTTTTATTTTTCTTATGGTCATTGTGCATACTTTTCTCACAATTTTACTTACTTCAATGCATATTAGCTCTAATAAGTCTTCTGATGTTTCTCAATAGAGCATCGAAGCTGGAATCAGGGAAAACTGAGGTCAAACCTGGCCTTAGGTAGTTCCTAGCTGGGCAAGTCACTTAACCTTTTCTCTTCCTCATTTTTCTCATTGGTAAAATTGTAATAATAATAATAATAATAATAATAATAATAATAATAATTTCTACTTCCTAGAGTTATTGTGAGAATAAAATGAGATAATATTTTTAAAGAGTTTAGCACATGCCCAGCAAATAGTATGCACTCTATAAATGTTGAAGGCAGCTAGGTGGTTTAGTGGATAGAGTGCTGGAGTCAGGAAGAGCTGAGTTCAAGTCTGGCCTCAGATACTTACTAGCTGTGTGACTCTGGGAAAGTCACTTAACCTCTGTTTGCCTTAATCCAGTGGAGAAGGAAATGGCAAACCATTCCAGTATCTTTGCCAAGAAAACTCCATGGGAAATTTGGTCCATGGGATCACTCAAGAGTAAGACACGACTGAATGACTGGACAGCAATAACAATGTTAGCTATTGGTAATTCTTCTTCTTCCTCCTCCTTCTTCTTTTTTTCCTTCTTCCTCTTCCTCTTCCTTCATTACTTCTACCACCACCACCCCAACACTACTCCTCCTTCTACTACTAATTTTTCCATTGCAGTAGATTGTTTAGTTTTATTTTGGACCTGTGATTTCACTGATGTAGAAGACTCTTGGCGAGGAAATACCTTCTACCAGTGCAGAGACTGGCAACTGTTCTGAAATTTATACTCTAAGAGATTTGCCTGAGACACTGAGGAATAAAGTGCCTTGTCCAAGGTCATATAATCAGTATGTGTCAGAGGTGTGGCTTGATCCCAGATCTTTTTGAGTCCAAAATCAATTCTGTTCTTGCCTTGGTGGGTTGTGAATGTGGGAAAATACCAAGTGATGCACTAATTGACTAATAGTCTCAACTCTACAAATTAAATAAGGAGGCCTCACCTACTAGTACTTGATAAAAGGGACCCTGAAATTTTTCCTGAAGGACATTTTCCTGCTGAACTATCACAACCAAAAAAAAAGTTAACAAAGTCTTGGGGCATCTCTAAGAAAAACAGTTGAATCATGTGACCAGCAATATGGCAGGGTAGGTTCCCCCCCCCCCCTCCCCGCTTTTCCACAACCCTCAGGTACTCAAAAACCTCAGAAAAAGTAATTATGTGTTAGATACAGAGTAGCTGAAGTAAAATCAGCAACATAAGTAGATACATGTCAGTTGTAATGAATGCAAACCATTCCACAGGTCTATGGCTTGGGGTCCATCTATGAAGACCCTTCCCAATTCCTACCACAGCAATGACTCAACCTGAACCATGTCACAGATCTCAAGAATTTCCAGAAGAACTGAAATAATTGAAGGGATGGTGTTAGTGGTTGGAATTGCTATTACTTAGGTTCTGGAAAGGTAAAGAAGCATCTTATTTAGAGCCTAAGATTTTAGTTCAGAATTTATTGCCACAGTTCCCCCCAAAGCAGGATAAATGGAATCCATGGTGGACTTTGATCATATATTTTTTTGGTGAGGCAATTGGGGTTAAGTGACTTGCCCAGTAAGTGTTAAGTGTCTGAGGCTGGATTTGAACTCAAGTTCTCCTGACTTCAGGGCCAGTGCTCTATCCACTGCACCAACTAGCTGCCCGACCTTGATAATTTTTAAACTTCATTTAAAAATTTTAATTTAAAAAGCACCCAGGACTTAAAGAGAAAATGATATCTAAACTTATTCCTGAATTGGATATCCTTTTTCAAACTACCTTGTACATTGATGTCTGTTTGAAAATAAGGACAAAAGGGAAAGTAAGGTTTTTCACTGAATTTTAAACTACTAATGAATTACAACAAAACTCACTTAAAGTGTTAAGTAAAGAATATATAGCCATTGTTTGGGAGAACAAAACCACAATTACAATGTTTCATGGGGTCTAATTAACTATAATTGAATGTCTCCAGTTCTTTATTGTTACTTGTGGTCATTTTCATCTCGATTGTCACCAAAAAGAAAGAAAGGAAGAAAGAAAGAGAAAAGAAAAGGAAAAGGAAAAAAAATCACTAAGAAAATGGTAAAATAAAAACAAGCTAGGAAAAACTGAATATTTTGTCTGTCTCTAAGTAGGCATCTGTATTTTAAATGATGATTTTATTCGAAAGCTTGGCACATATTCTATTTAGCAATCCATTTTCCCTAAGCTTATTTTAAAAAGAAAAGTTGAAAGTTATAAAAAAAGTAAGATGAGCAGATTTGTCAACCAAATCACACATGGGGGGAGGGGTGGTAGTGTTAGAGCAGGTCTCTTTTGAAACCTGAATGAATGATATTTAGGTAGATTCATAACTCATCCCCATCTGATGAGAAATTTGAGCTACTTAGTAAAGACTGGAACACAACCAGGAAGGGCTACCAGAATAATATATGACATCTGAAGATTGGTTGAAGGAAATAGGGATAATTAGCCTAAAAAAGAGAAAACTTTGGAGGGAAGTGATAGCTGTATTCATATATTGGAATAGCCTGTCATTAATATTCTAAGTACAAATACAAAAAAAGAAAGTCTCAGTCCACAAGGAACTTCAATGGGGAAAGACAAAACACAAAAAACTGAAAGGTGGGAGGGAGGAGGAGGAGGAGAAGGTATGAAACAGGGAGAATGTGAAGAGGTGAGTTAGAGAAGTCCCAAAGTTGTGAAGCCAGGTGAGAAATAAAATGCCTCAACTGAGTTCTCTCCGTAAGGAAGGTGTATAGATCTTGTAGCTAGGTGGTGCAGTGGATAGAGAGTTCCAGGCCTGGAGTCAAGAAGACCTGAGTTGAAGCCTGGCCTCAGATACTTACTAGCAGTATGACCCTGGCCCAGTCATTTAACCATATTTGCCTCAGTTTCTTCATCTGTAAAATGAGCTGGAAAAGGAAATGGCAAACCACTCCAGTGTCTTTGCTGTTAAGGGCTAAAATTCTAGCTAGTCTGTCTAAAATATCTAATGAGTGGTCGCCAATAAATTATAAGCTTTAGCAAGAGTTAAGCTTTTAAGCATGTATTAAGGAGAATAAGAATTTGGTAAAGAGAGAGAGAAAGGCCTACATTCATCTATCTATTAAAGGGAGAGCACATTTCAAGCTCCGCTCTCCACCAGATTCCAAAGGAAAGAGAGAGAGACAGAGCGCCCAGCTCCCCCTTCCTCCTCCCACCAGCAAACATCACTTCCTGAAGCCAAAGAAAAGGCGCATGGTCTTGCCCTCAAAGACCTTCCTTTCATGGCATAACTTTTCTACAGTAAGTCTCCAGCAGGTGGCGTCATTCCAATCATTACATTTCCAAGAAGACCTCACATGGAGTCACAAAGAGTTGGATACAACTAAATAACAACAGATCATGCCCTACTCCTCATTTTCCCCTACCAATTAGAGAGGCAGAGGTCAGTGATAAGGGCAGGGATTCATTCTGCTTGGTCCCTGGAACACAACTAGGAGCAATGGGTGAAAGTTGTAGAAAGAGGCAGATTTAAAGTTCTATATAAGGAAAAACTTCCTAACAATTAGAGCTATACAAAAGCATACTAGATTTCTACCTCACTGGAAGCCTTTAAGAAAAAGTAGGATGGGGCAGCTAGGTGGTGCAGTGGATAAAGCACCAGCCCTGGATTCAGGAGGACCTAAGTTCAAGTCTGACCTCAGACACTTGACGCTTACTAGCTGTGTAACTCTGGGCAAGTCACTGAAAGAAAGGAAGGAAGGAAAAGAAAAAGTGGGATGATAATTTCTTAAATATTGTAGAAGAAACTTTTATTCATATATGGGTTAGATTAAATGCTATCTGAGGTCACTTAAAATCTGAGATTTTGTGATTTTCTAAAAAGTCAGGGAACTGATTTTATTTCATCTGTATCCCTCAGTGATACAGACCACAGCCTTTAATGCCTCAATGGTAGCTTTATGAATTGCAATAATTCCCCAGAATTCATCACATGGTAGTTACCCCTCTGGTAAGGAGATGAAATGTAAAGGGTTTAGAAAATATTTTTAAGTGATAACTCTACATTGCTGCATTGTCTAGTTGGGATATGTTATGGGGGAAATGGTGGGGATGTTGGGGTTCTTAGGAATTCCTCTTTAAGGAATTATACCCTCTCATACGCAAAATCAAATTAGAATAAAATAATCTTTTATTTAGGCACTAGTGAAAGAAACCAATACTTTTATTTAAAAAAATAAATAAAATAACAAACTAAAAAAAAAAAAGAAAACCAAGAAAGAAATCCTTGGGCTTCTCATGGGGAGAAGGCATGGCACAGAGTTTTGGTTCTCTGAGATACCTATCTCCTTGAGCTAGAGAAAGGAAAATACTTTTATAGAGGACCAATGGTGGAGGGACCAATGGGGTGATCATCTGACTGTGGAAAGTTCCCTTATTGGGGGTGATCACCCAAGGGTGGGACATTCCCCCACTGGTGGTGGGCAAGGAAAAGTTAGGCAACAGGTGGTTCTGATTTCTTGAGCTATCTCCGCCCCCTGGCACCACCATGCCTAATGGGCTTATTTCCCTGAGGGGTGGGAAAGACTGGAATGAAGGGTAGAAGTCCTGGAGTTAATTCAGTCCAGGATCTCTCAGATGTCACTTATCTCAGGTGAGTCTGTCTTTGGTTTAGCTTCTCAAGGAGAAGGTTCCCTGATTTCCCCCAGAAAACTCCTGAGGTGGGGGGGGGGGAGCAGTTAGGAGACGCAGTGGATAAAGCACTGGCCCTGGATTCAGGAAGACCTGAGTTCAAATCCGGCTTCAGACACTTGACACTTCCTGGCTGTGTGACCCTGGGCAAGTCACTTAACCCCCATTGTCCCTCAAAAACCAAAAAACCAAAAACAAAACCAGAAAACTCCTGAGGTACCCCAGGCCCATAACAGGATATATCTAGCCTTTAAGAGCAAGAGCAAGGATAGGAACGAGGGGGTGGAGGGAAGGGGAAACAAGCCTTTATTAAGTGCCTACCATGTGTCAAGCACTGTGCTAAATGCTTTATAGCTATTATTTCATTTCATCCTTACAATAACCTTGGGAGATAGATGCTATAATGATCTCCATTTTATAATGGAGGAAACATGATCTCTTAAAAACTATTGGCAGAGGGGGCAGCTAGGTACCACACTGAATAAAGCACTGGCCCTGGATTCAGGAGGACCTGAGTTCAAATCCAGCCTCAGACACTCAATACTTACTAGCTGTGTGAGCCTGGACAAGTCACTTAACCCTCATTGTCTCACCAAAAAACAAAAACAAAACAAACAAACAAACAAAAACTATTGACAGAATTTAGTAGGGGGATTTTTACTTTCCATGTTCCTAAGGGGGCTACAGACAGAAATTGGATGGGAGTTGCATTGGGATCTCCAGGCCCCGAACTAAAGTAAAGTGTAAAGCAAAGCAAAGCAAAGCAAAGCAAAATAAAGTAAAGCAAAGTAAAGAAAGTAAAAGTAAAGCTACTCTAAGTCAAATCCTGACAAGATTGTAGAGCTGAGCCTCAGAAGATGACACTGGTGCTGAAGACTAGGAGGCGTCTGTTCCTGGCTAGGTCCGGGCCTGGGCTGAGCTCCTCTCTCAGCCAGATTAGCAGGTGATCTCAATTGCCGTTTTTGGCTGGAAAATAGTCTCACTCTGTTCTTATGTGAGTTAGGCTGCTCTGGTTTTTTGTTTTTGTTTTTGTTTTTTTATTTTTTGTTTTTTAAATTTTTTTTTAGTGAGGCAATTGGGGTTAAGTGACTTGCCCAGGGTCACACAGCTAGTAAGTGTTAAGTGTCTGAGGCCGGATTTGAACTCAGCTACTCCTGATTCCAGGGCTGGTGCTCTATCCACTGCGCCACCTAGCTGCCTCTGTTTTTGTTTTTATTGGCATTATTTGGGAGTGAATGAACAGGTTTATCGGCACTTACTTATGGGAGTCACAGCCTCTCCTACACTGAAACTTACCACCAACTCTACAAGTGCTTCTTCAGGTCTACCAGTCCTTACCATGTGCAGTGTACTTACTAGTGCCCATTATCATACCACAGTACCCACCCTGAATTCCTAAGTGTCACCATCTGACTGGACTTTAGGACAAGAAAAACACTTTTTTGATTACATTTCCCACATTTTAGATTCTCAGGATTACTTGATTTTGTCATTTATTGTATCCTGACTTCACTTCGTTGTGACCTTTATTAAATTCAAAATGACATCAAGAATTCCCAGAGACCTGGGAGAGCTATTTGCCACTCCAGCGATTTTCTTTATTTCATGGAAGTTGTTCATTCTACTCCAACTAACTCCTTCCTCTGGAAAATCGTATTTGTCTCTGCTTTAACATATCCAGAAAATCTTTTTTTCCCTACTGTAGTTGGGTTGCCACTACTAACAAAAGGGTAAGTCTAGCCAACATACCATTTTCCCCCAATCAAGGCTTTATGTAGGAACTAAAATACTAACCATCCTGTATTTGACTAACTTGGTCACAACAATATGATGATAATAATAATAACAGCTCACCTATGGCACTTACTCTGTGCTAAGTCCTTTACAATTACTTTCTTTTTTTTAAATTACTTTTTTTTTGGTGGGACAATGAGGGTTAAGTGACTTGCCCAGGGTCACACAGCTACCATTACTTTCTCATTTCATCCTCACAACAACACTGGGGAGGCAGGTGCTATTATTACCCCTTTTTTACAGATGAAGAAACTAGAGGAAAAAAGAGATCAGGTAACTTGCCCAGGGTCAGATAGCTAGTAAATGTCTGAGGCTATATTTGGGTTTTATTTGGGTTTGGTTTTTTTTTGAGGCAATTAGGGTTAAGTGACTTGCCTAGGTTCACACAGCTAGTAAGTGTCTGAAGTCAGATTTGAATTCAGTTCCTCCTGACTCCAAAACTGGTGCTCTATCCACTGCACCACCTAGCTGCCCCCCATGAGGTTGTATTTGAACTCTGGTCTTCCTGACTGCATACCTGGCTATGCCATCTAGCTCTAATATACATGTGTATGTGTATGTGTATGTGTATGCGTATGTATATGTATGTGTGTATAGTATGCTACATATGTTTAATTATTGTTGACACTTGTGAAGCAATATATTGACATCATTTCATTTGAGCCTTACAACAATCATTGTAAGGTAGATATTAAGGGCACTGTTATCCATACTTTATACTCAAATGAACTGGTGACCTCACTGATTATTTGGATGTTTCCTGTAAAGATGCAAAAATCCCAATCCATCCCCACCTCCCTAAACTGTCCATGATCTCCCATGTTTTCCCTAGAATGTTCACCCAACATGCAGAAATCCTTCTATACTTTCTCCTGACATTACAAAGATGTTGGTGGAACACTTGGATCATCCTTCAACTTTGCCACATGACCAGGCCACCAACTTTTTCTATTCTACATTCTCTTGACACCATTTACTCCTGTTCTTCAAAATTCCTCATTTATTATGTATTGCAATCTTCCAGTTTCTCACACCTCCCATTACCCTCTATATTTTCAATTCTTTGGATGACAATATATTTACTCTTTGCCTTGTATTCATAGAGTACCACAAGGAAAATCTTGGTATTAAAAAGATGGGCCTTTGTTTCTGGGAGAAATTAAGGGCCTTTAAAGGAACTTTGCAATTTCCTAAAAGGAAATTTAGCCTGTATGCCTTGTTCTGCTTAATTATAGACCTAAGCTTAGGGGCAGCTATGTGGCATAGTAGATAGAGCACTGACCCTGAAGTTGGGAGAACCTGAGTTTAAATCTCACCTCAGATATTTACTAGCTGTGTGACCCTGGGCAAGTCACTGAATCCCAATTGTCATAAAGTATCAGGGGCCATCTCCAGTAGTCCTGGTAGTATATCTTGCCACTTTACCCAGATGGCTCTTGAGGAAAGGGTGAGGTTGGCGAATTTGTACAGCCCTCCCTCACAAATCCAATTCACTACAAGTCATGGCATCTCCGATGTCATAGTTCTCTTTGGGAATGAAGAACCAATAACAACAGACCTAATTTATCTATCTGTGCTGATTGATACACACACACATGCATACACATTCTTATATATGTATATATACACATCCATATACTATATATATACATTGTTATTGTTGTTGTTCAGTCATTCAACCATGTCTGACTCTTCATAACCTGATTTGGTGTTTGTCTTCTTGGCAAAGATCCTGAAGTGGTTTGCCACTTCCTTTTCTCTTGGATTAAAGCAAACAGAGGTTAAGTGACTTAGCTAAAGTCACACAGCTAGTGAGTGTCTGGGGCCAGATTTAAACTCAGATCTTCCTGACTCCAGGCCCAGCATTCTATATCCAATAAGCCACCTAGCTGCTTCCATATAGATACATATATACATAATTGTATGCAACTGGATAGTCTATGGAAATTATGTCTATGTATATATAATCTACAATCCTCATTCTTAACTCTAGATCCAACTCATTATCTGTATCTGTCCCATATATAGACATATACATGTATATAAATATATATATATGATGCATATGTACATGCAGAATAGGTGTTTGGATATATACAGGGTGTTTGTGCACATGTGTGTATATTGTATATGTGTATATGAACATATATTTTATACACACATAATTTTATGCAACTGGATAGACAGCCTATAGAAATTACATGTATGTATACACAACTTGCTTTCCTCTTCATATTTCATTCTTTTTGGGGGGAGGGGGAAAAGATAATGAGAGTTAAATGACTTGCCCAGAGTCACACAGCTAGTAAATGTCAAGTATCTGAGGCCAGATTTAAACACAGGTCCTCTTGAATCCAGGGCCGGTGCTTTATCCACTGCATCATCTAGCTGCCCCCTTAGTCCTAAGTTCTTAAAAAGGCCAGGGTATCCCACTGCATCCAGAGCCATCTCCAGTCCTGACCTATTTCTTGCCACAAGACTTCAATGACTCTGGAGGAGAGAATATGGTTGTTGACTAGGGCCCTGCCTCATTTAAATCCAATTCACTTGAAAGTCAAGACGTTACCTCCTGATGTCATTGGCCCTCTTCAAGAAAAAAGGACAAACAACAAGAAGTATATATGTACATACAAATAAATACAAGTATATATGTACATGTAAATAAATATACAAGTATATATGTACATGAAAGTAAATATATGTATGTACATGTATATGTGTGCACATACTTGGTGATCTGGTGACACCAGCCTCCTTGCTGTTCCTCTCATAAGATACTCCATCTTACTTCCTACTCCATGCATTTTTTTTCTGGTTGTCCCCTGGAATTCCATGCCTGGAATTCTCTACCTTCTTATAGCAATCCCTGGCCTCATGGACTTCCTTCAAATCTAAGGTAAAATCTCCCCTTCTGTAAGAAGCATTTCTGGATCTTCCTTGATGCTCTGAGATTATCTTAAATTTATCCTGTGTATATTTTGTTGGGACATTATTGTTTTCATATTGCCTCCCCATTAAGCTACAAGGTCTTGAGAGTAGAGACAATTTTTGCTTGGTTGGGATTTTTTTGGGGGGTGGTTGTTTTTGGTTTTTGCCTTCCTTTGTGCCCCCAACACTTAGCATAGTGCCTGGCACATAGAAGATACTTAATAAGTGTTTCTTGGCTGACTTATAGAAGTGGGTTCATCCCCATGAGGCAGCCCTGATGTCAGGCAGTAGGGTCAGTGAGAAGTACTTAGGAAAGCATGACAAGGCTTGGAGAAGCCAATCAGAGAAGCTGCTTAAAGAAAAGGAGGCCCAGAAATGCCTGGTGCTAAGAAAATGAGTATCTGATAGGAGCTCAATACAGCTGAGCCAACTAGAGACAGGAAGATTCTGACATTGATATGGATAACTGGTCTAATGAGCAATCCTTGATGCAGAAAGCTGATGGCGCAATCCTATGCTCTGTGAAGAGCTAGGTGCCTTATTCCTAAATGGCTTCTATAGTGTGAGAGAGCAGAAACCTCTTAGAGGCCTGCCCTTCCTTAACTGCCCTCTATAACCAACAAGGAGTAAACCCTTCAAAATCTATAGAGAGCCAACATAAATATAAGGATTAAAAGGAACTGCTTTTCACTCAGTATTATATTACCTCAGGGACTAGTCAAGGAGCAGACCTGGGAAATTCTGCAGACCTAGGCTTAAGACTGCTATTAGTTAAAAGAGCTTAATACTGTTTCAGTAGCAGAGAAACCACTTAATCTAGCAGAACAGGAATCTTAAGACAAAAGTAGATGATATGTGGTGCCTACAGGCCCTAAAGAGGCCATATATATCCAAGCCTGAAACCCAAAGTCATGAGTAAGCTGATTAGCATTTCCCTCCTCATGTACCTCACTACTAGGTTTCTGTATAGCTTGGATTTTTTCTTTCTTTCTTTCTTTTTTTTTTTGAGTCATTTGGGGTTAAGTGATTTGTCCAGGGTCACACAGCTATTAAGTGTCAATTGTCTGAGGCCGGATTTGAACTCAGGTCCTCCTGAATCCAGGGCCAGTGCTTTATCCACTGCGCCACCTAGCTGCCCCGGCTTGGGTTTATTTAAAGTGCATAATCATTTTAACAAATCTGTCCCATTTGTCTGTTTCCCTCTGACCTCCCTTCTGTTCACTTTAGTGCATTAAAAACAAATGATTCGGGGGGGGGGGCAGCTAGGTGGCTCAGTGGATAAAGCACCAGCCCTGGATTCAGGAGGACCTGAATTCAAATCCTGCCTCAGACACTTGACATTTACTAGCTGTGCGACCCTGGGCAAGTCACTTAACCCTCATTGCTCCGCCCCTCCCCCCAAAATGATTCCTACATAATTTACATATAAGAACATTAAGTAAGCATGAAATAGTTTACCTCTGAGATCTATGGATAAGAGAAGAATTTAGGACCAACCAAGATATAGAGAGCATTACAAAATGTAAAACAGATTATTTTGATTAGATAAAATTAAAAATTTTTGTGCAAACAAAACCAATGCAACCAAAATTAGAAGGAAGGCAGAAAACTGGGGAGTGGAGGGATTTGCAACAAGTATCTCTGATAAAGGACTCTTTTTTCAAATGTATAGATAACTGAGTCAAATGTATAAGAATACGTGTCATTCCCCAATTGATAAATGGTCAAAAGGATATATGAACAGTTTTCAGACAAAGAAATCAAAACTATCTATAGTCATATAAAAAAAGATTCTCCAAATAGCTTTTGATTAGAGAAATGCAAATCAAAACAACTCTGAGGTACCATCTCACAGCTATTAGACTGGAAAATATGACAGAAAAGGAAAATGATAAATGTTGGAGAAGATGTGGGGAAGTTGTGAATTGATCTGTCCATTCTGGAAAACAATTAGAACTATGCCCAAAGGGCTACAAAACTTTGCATACCTTTTGATCTAGCAATACCATTGCTAGGTCTGTATCCCAGAGAGATTTTTAAAAGAGGGGAAAAAACTTGTTTGTACAAAAATATTTATAGCAGCATGCCCATAAATTAGGGAATGGCTGAACAAGCTGTGAGACATGATTGTAATGAAATATTTTTGTGCTATAAGAAATGATGGAGCAGAATGATTTTAGAAAAACCTAAAAAGACTTACATGAACTGATGCAAAGTAAAATGAATAGAACCAGGAGAACATTGTACACACTAACAACAATATTTTATGATGAATAATTGTGAATGACTTAGCTATTCTCAGCAATACAATCTAAAGTAAAATCCAAGACAATTCCAAAGAACTCATGATGAAACAAGCTATCTACCTCCAGAGAAAGAACTGATATTGTCTGACTACAGGCTGAAACATTATTTTCACTTTCTTTCTTTTCTTCTTTCTTTTGTTTCTTTCCTTCCTTCTTTCCTTCCTTCCTCTCTTTCAAGTCTTCTTATACAAAATGACTATATGGAAGTGTTTTACATGAATGTACATGTATAACCTATATCAGATTGCTTGCTGTCTCAGAGGAGGGAGGAGAGGAAGAGAGGGAGGAATAGAATTTGGAACTCAAAACTTTAAGTTAAAAAAACTCAAATATTTCCTTAACATTTATCATTCTTTTCACTTTTTGCAGCAATATCACTACACACTTCTCTCCTCCCAATCTCATCTCCTCTTTCACAGAAAAAAATAAAGCCCTCCCTTATAACAGTCAAGCAAAGTAAATCCATACATTGGCTATGTCCAAAAAAAAGTCTCCTTATGCACTTCTAGTCTTTTATATCTCTGAAAGGTGATAGGAATCATGCTTAATCATTGATCTTCTGGAATAGTGGTTAATCATTGCTTTGGTCAGAGTTCACAAGTCTTTTTTTTTTTTTTTTTTTTGGTGAGGCAATTGGGGTTAAGTGACTTGCCCAGGAGCACACAGCCAGTAAGTGTTAAGTGTCTGAGGCTGGATTTGAACTCAGATCCTCCTGAATCTAGGGCCAGTACTCTATCTACTGCACCACCTAGCTGCCCCTCACAAGTCTTTTAAAGTTGCTTTTCCTTACAAAGGTGTAGTAATTATATAAATTGTTTTCCTAGTCCTGCTTATTTCATTCTAGATTCATTCAAACAAGTTTTTCCAGTGTGAGAAAATAATGGAATTTGGCAGATACTCAAAGGCCCACCTGGAGATTAATCTAAACTGATTGAATTAAGTGAGAGTGACTGACTTTGTTGATTAGTCTACTTCAAGTTTATTAGATTGTAACCACACCTGGCTAGCCCTTAAGAAGGTATTGCTTTCAAAAGCTAAGGACTTTGAACTCAATATGAGACCACCTTCAAGTCCAGTGAACAAATGGATTTGGACGATGCTAACCAATCAACTTGAAGCAGTATGTAAGGACCGCCTCTGCTCCAGACCTATAAAAAGCTTCCACACTCAGTTTGAGGGGCAGTTCGTGGTTGAAGCAGGCTCATGGTTGAAGCAGGCTCATGGAGGAAGACTTGAGGAAGAACCAGACCAGGCTGGAACTCTAGGCTAGATAGGCCTTTTCTTAACTTTTCGAACTCCATGTGTTTTCCTTTTTACTAATACCTAGTATGTTTTAATAAATGCTTAATGCCCAAAGACTGGTGCTAAAGCATCTAATTTAAGGTGACCACACATTTAGATTTTAAACATCACACCAGGTTTCTCTGAATCCATTCCTCTCACCACATCTTATAGTGCAAAAACATTCCATTGCATTTATGTACCATAATTATTCAGTTATTCCCCAATTGAGGGACACTCCCTTAGTTTCCACTTCTTTGCTTCAGAAAGCACATCTTTTTTTTTTTTATGTACTTTTCCTGAGAATACTTTAGCTATTGATATTCACACTTGGCATCAGCCCATGCAGCATTGATTTCTGTATTTATACATTTGGCTACAAGAAACCGAGATATGGCAGTACCCATAGGGTACTCATATTGAGGAGAGCCTGAAACTCAGGCAATCCCTGCTTCAAACAGGAATTCTCTTTTGTGTTTCCTACTTGAACAAGAGCCAGTTCTAGAATGTGGGAAACTGAGGGCCTACAACTGGAATTAAGTGAACCATATTAAGGAGCCATTCAAATGGATTAACCTGACTTGAAGTAGGGAATAGATTTCAGAGAAAAGAACAGATCCTGACATTCAGCTTCCAGATTCTCAATAAGAAAGTGATTATATTCTTGGGTCTCAAAATAGCCACACTCTTAAATGTCTTCACATTGTTCCAGAAAACCGTCCCAAGAAGGCAGACACTCATACCTTAGACAGCAATCACTTTGGCAATCAATTTAGAACAGCAGCACCTTTTATTTTTAAGAACCCAAAGAGAAAGAGGCTCTGAACTTACAGAAGAACATATGGGGCCAAACCAAGTTCAGTGGAGCCTGCACATTTTGGATTAAGAAATATGATTGTCATTTTCCCATTCTGATTTCTATCTCCTGGGCTGATGATATATGTCCAAGGAGTCATTGTCTACTCGCTCACAGACACCAAAACAGAAGGAGTCTCACTAATGAAATGCAGAAGCTGACGTGACAGTCATTAGCAGACAGAAATAGGCAACTGATTGCAAAGTCAAGATGAAATGTTTCAGTGGAAAGGACCTTCATGCCTGAGGCACACACTGCCTTTCTCTGTTAAGTTGCTGCAGGAGAACTTTTCTATCATCTCGATATGATTTTGCTTGCGTTTTCATCTTTTGCAGGAGAGACCTTGGGAGGGTAAGCCAATTAATTCATTTAATGATCCATCTAAGCAAATAAGAAAAATGCCATCCATTATTTATTTCTTGTCAGGAGTGTAAAACCATCCTCTGTAAGCAGAGAGGGACAGACTTGATATAGGATAAAAAAATATAAACAACAAATGACGTGTTCATTTGAACTTGTGAATATTACCTTTTCCTAACTCCCTCTTGCATTTTCTCCAAAATCAAAACCCGCTAGATGCTCCCCCCACCTTGATTCCCTCTTTTTAAAAATTTTTTGGGGGCAATGAGAGTTAAGTGACTTGCCCAGGGTCACACAGCTAGTAAGTGTCAAGTGTCTGAGGCCAGATTTGAACTCAGGTCCTTCTGAATCCAGGGTTGGTGCTTTACCCACTGCACCACCTAGCTGCCCCACTGATTACCTCTTCTACTGTACCTTTGGCAGTTTATTTCATCACTGGGCCTCAGTGTCTTCATTTATAAAACAAGAGGTAGGGCTTAGATGACTTCTAATCCCCCTTCTAGCTCTGAGATTCTGTGCTTTAAAGAAAGACTCATATTATTCAGAGCTTGAAAGGCTCTTAGGGATATTCTAGTTCATTATTCTTATTTTACATCATAAGATGAGAAGAATGTGAAGACAAATGACCTGCCCATGGTCACACAGCTAATAAGTGTCAGAGGCAAGACTCAAACCCAGGTTTTTCTGGTTTGAAGCCCAGCACTCTGTCTACTGTATTGCCTCTTAAATAGGCAGCTACCAGAGTGTAGTTCAAGTATTATTATCCAAAGGCCCTTTGAAGGTCCTCTCAATATAGAAATCTAAGGTTTATTTCCTCTCACCCAAATGTCTCCTAGGGAACATTTATATCTGACTTATTTCTAGCTTTCCTTTAGGGACATTCAATTTCTCCTGTAAACATCAAGTTAACAACAAAGCAAGGCCCATAAAATAAGTGTATTGTAAGAAAAAAAATTTAAAGGACTTATAGCTGAGCACATAGACATTTAAAAACACAGACAGAATACCTTTCCCTTCAGGAAGGCCTTAACTAACTCAGGTACCTATACAATGATTTGGACTCCACGAGGCACCCAGGGTGATTGAGAATTAACAAATGCACCTTTTGGGGGAGGCTGGCATTTCCTCTGGATCTATAGATTCACTCCAGAGAGAGAGGAAATACCTCCCTGAGTTTGTACCTCCATAAAGGGAAAGGACCCAGAACTCTTGCGAGTCGTTTCCCCGGCTTCATGACTCACACTGTCCTAGCAAAGAGCAAGATCTGGCTTTGTTCCTCCGTGCTGTGGATTTATGTCTCCCTCAACTTCAGTTTTAAGGTCTCTCTTTTATCTTCTCCCTCTCCTTCAGTTGTTTATAATTTAACACAAATGCTGTTGACATTCATGAACATGGAGAGAAAACACAGGATAAAAACTTGGAATAAATATATCCATAAATAGGAAGAATATTTATAGAATCACAAGGTAACAGAATGTAAGGTTGGAAGGGGTCTGAGTGATCATCCAGTACAACCCTCTCATTTTATAGATGAGGAAACTGAAGCCCACAGAGTCACGTGGAGAAGTAGGGAAGTTTCAAAGTCAGACCTATTTTTTAAAGTTTATTGACTTTTATTTTTTTTTTTTGGTGAGGCAATTGGGGTTAAGTGACTTGCCCAGGGTCACACAGCTAGTAAGTGTCAAGTGTCTGAGGCCGGATTTGAACTCAGGTCCTCCTGAATCCAGGGCTAGTGCTCTATCCACTGTGCCACCTAGCTGCCCCTATTTTTTTTTTAATAATAAACATTTTTATTTAAAGTTTTTGGGGGACAGTGAGATGGCTCAGTGGATAGAGCACCAGCCCTGGATTCAGGAGGATCTGAGTTCAAATCCGGCCTCAGACACTTGACACTTACTAGCTGTATGACCCTGGGCAAGTCACTTAACCCTTATTGTCCAGCCCCCCCCCCGAAAAAAGTTTTGAGTTCCAAATTCTCTCTCTCCTTCCCTCCCTCCTATCCTCCCTCTGTGAGGTTATACATGTGTAATTATGTAAAACATTATAAGGTCTCCTTTTATTTTGGGGAAGGTAATTTCCTCTCCTTCCCCTTTGGTGTTCTATTACTCCATTGCCTCTGCCTCTCAGTCTACAGGGTCTCTCTCCACTTCCCTGCATTTGCCCCCCTTTCTCATCTAGCTCTACCTATCCTTACTCTAAATCCCCTCCTCCACTTCCTTACCATCTCCTTTTCCATGCCCCTCCTTCCCCTGCCTGTCTCTCACTCCCATGAAGGGTAGAATGCTTCTACTTGGCCACATACTACCACCACCACTGCCACCACCACTGCTACTCCCTCTGTCATTATTGCTCATCTGCTTCCCCTTGAAGCAGCTAGATGTCACAGTAGAAAGGTCTGAGTTCAAATCCAGTCCCAGATACTTCCTCACTGTGTGACCCTAGGCAAGTCACTTACCCTGCCTTCCTCAGTTTCTTCATCTGTAAAATGCAGATAACAACAGATTGTTTGGTGGATCAAATGAGGACAGCATTTGTAAAGCAGCCCAATGTCTGGCACGTAGCAAGTGCTTAATCAATTCTTACTCCCTGTACCTTCTTTGCAAAAGCATCACAGTGTTTACAACAAAGTAGCCATAACCCATGGGACTGTGTGGTAGCCCAAGCATTCCCAAATCTTTTTTATTTTATGCAGACTCATGATCTCTCCCACCTAGCATGCTGCCCAAAGGTAGCTCTGATGACCTGAAGATGTCCCATCTCAACCAAAGTTATCACTCCCAGCTGACTCAGAACTACCCAATTCCACTCACCTTTCCCTCACCTCAGGGTACAGGTGGTGTGCTCTCCACATGGTCAGCCTTTGTTTCCATATTTCTAATGCTGCAAAATAATTCCATTTGTCTTTCCAACTCCTGTCATCACCCCATTCAACTAGAGCCAGATCATACTAATTACCCTGAAACTCAAAGGCCTCAAAAACACTAGAGATATCAAAGGGAGAGGGGCAAAGCTTATGATGCCTGTCAGGAACCTGCAGAGGCTCATGGCCCTCATACACATTTTATGAATGGACAAGTTGAACCTTGGTATAAATGACTTGTTCATTATTTTTTTTGGGGGGGGGGCAGGGCAATGGGGGTTAAGTGACTTGCCCAGGGTCACACAGCTGGTAAGTGTCAAGTGTCTGAGGCTGGATTTGAACTTGGGTCCTCCTGAATCCAGGCCTGGTGTTTTATCCACTGTGCCACCTAGCTGCCCCCATGACTTGTTCATAAACACATAGCTAGTCATTATTAGAACCATGCCTCAATTCCAGTGCTTCTTCTACTATACCACACAGTCTCTTGAGCTGTGTTTCACATTTAACCTTGAATATTAATATACCCCATGACCTCTTGTTTCTCTTTTAAAAACATATCACCAACATGGGCACACAATGTTTTCCAAGTGAGAAGTTTCTGTGGGTGTAACATTCTCTTGTTGGTGGAGGAGGGTCACCAGGCCAGTAAAGCCTCAGAAAAAGGTTCCCAAGACTCTTTACGTACTGGAGGTCTGTATCTGTCTGATCAGTATCAGCTAAAGTATCGCGACCACCAATAAGAGGTTTTTCTGTACCTCTTAATGCATAAATGCCAGATAAGAGCCACTTGCTTATTGATCTGTATGGAAAATTTTAGGCCTCAAAGATGCTCCCAAGGGCTTAAAGCTTTCTTTATTAAAGAAATGGAAATGATTCTGCTCCTATTTAGGAACAGGAGTTGGCACAGAAATAAGATGGAATTCATTGGCTCATCAACTGTTAGAAACAATTTTGTCCAACATGGATGGTCAATTTACTAGAGCAAAATGAAACCCAAAGAGAAGTGATTTGTGCAAAGATCCCAGCTAATTAGAAAAGCTAAGGCAATAAAAACATCTACTATACCTACTTCTCCTGATGGAACAAAGATGAATTAGGACAAAATGAAATCAGCCACGTGGCCCCAGGGCAAGGGGTGATTTTTTTTTTTTTGCAAAGGTGTCAACCATACTGATCAGATAAGGCCTATGAATACTGATAATCCATTCATTCAGAAAATGGGAAAATGTCACTTTTCTTTGAAAAGGGAAGAAAATTAGATGCTAGAAACTATGTCCTGATAAGCTCAATGTTAATCTCCATAAAAATTCTGAAATGGATTATTAAATAGGTTTTTTATAAGCATAAGAGCCATGTCTAAGCACATTTTTAAAAATAAGCTTGTAGATGTTGTAGATCAGCCTTGTAAATAAATAAAACACCACTATACTTTCTCACTTGATCTCACTCATCAGGTCCCATGGGCTCCATGATCGTCTTTATGCTGATGAGGCCCGCATCTTTTTATCCAGCCCAACTCTCTTTCCTCAGTTCCTGTCCTAAATCACCAACTGCCTTTTGGACATTTTTAAACTGGATGTCCCATTGGCATCTCAAGATCAACGCTTTCAAAACAAAACTCATATATTTATCCCCACACCTCCCCCTTTTCTGGACTTCCTTATTACTATTAAGGTTTTAACCATCTTTCTAGTCATTTTAGTCCTTATAATCAGTACCATTCTTAACTCCTCTCTCTGGGCAGCTAAGTGATGCAGTGGATAGAGCACTGGCCTAGGAGTGAGGAGGATCTGAGTTCAAATCCAGAGTCAGAGACTTACTTAGCTGTGTGACACTAGGCAAGTTACTTAACCTAGATTGCCTTAGATAGAGAAAGAGAGAGAGATAAAACATTAATTCCTCTCTCTTACCTCATATCCAATCAGTTGCCACACCTTATAATTTCTTTTTTTTTAAAATAATTTCTTTTTATATGACATATATCACATCTCCCCTTCTCTCCATTTGTACAGAAACCACACTAGTTTGGGCCTTCATCACTTCTTACCCAGACTATTGATAATAGCTTTTTGGGGGGCAGGGCAATGAGGGTTAAGTGATTTGCCCAGGGTCACACAACTAGTAAGTGTCAAGTGTCTGAGGCTGGATTTGAATTCAGGTCCTCCTGAATCTAGGGCCGTTGCTTTATCCACTGTGCCACCTAGCTGCCCCGATAATAGCTTTTTAATTGGACTCCCTAACTCTGGTCTCTCTTCATTCCATTCCATCCTCCACAGAAATGACAAGTTGATTTTACTCTGTAAACTTCCATGGATCCCTATTATCTATGAGCAAAAAGAACCCCTTCTGTCATTTAAAGCTCTTTACAACCTGAGCCCTTTCTGCCTTTTTTTTTTTTTAATGCCTTGCTCAACATATTTTCCGTGGCTCATACATAATGCTTCGCTTCCCATGTCCATGCCTTTGCCTAGAGCTGTCCTCCACTCCTCCACTCCTCCACTCCTCCACTCCTCCACTCCTCCACTCCAAGAACTTTGGGAATAGTCACGTCCCCCAAATCACTAGATCTGCTTCCAGCCTCTATCATTGAGGGGAGAAATCACTTGGAAGAAGGGACCCATCTTCCTCCTGAACCACCAAGATGTGCTGACCAACTGCCCCCAGTCAGAGAAGTACAAGAATAATGACAGTCCCAGATAATCGGTCCTGCTTCAAGCCTGGCCTTTATGATCTTCATCCAGGGAAGCAACTCCTGTGGAGAAAGGGCTGGCTGTCCCTACTAGATGCCAGCCAACTGCCACCCACGTAACCAGCAAGTCAATCTGGAAGGGAGACAGAAGGCAATGATATGCCAGGCAGGTCAAACTACTGCCACCCCCTTGACCTCCATTTCTCCTCAGGCCTTCATCCCTGGACCCTGAACGTAAGAACCTTAGGAACAGCGATGCTTCTAGCTCAGCCCTTGCAGCCATCCTCCAGGGAAACACATTGTGGAGATGCAATCTGGTAACTGCTACTGCCTGTGCTATACCCCCAGCTACTAAAGACCCAAAAAAGAAAGTTATTGACACCAAAGTCAAATGGTTCAACATCAGAAATGGATATGATTTTATCAGTAGAAATGACTATTAATAATAATAACTAGCTTTGAGGTTTCCAAAGCACTTTATATCATTTGTTCCTCACAGCCACCAAATGAGGTGTGTGCTGTAATTGCCATCCCCATTTTGTAAATGAGGAAACTGAAGCTGACAGAGGTTAAGTGTATTGCTGGTAAAAATTTGAGGCTGGATTTGAACTCAGGCCTTCCTGACTCCAAGTCCAGCTCTCTTACCCACTACACCACCTAGCTGCCTCAGAAATAACATTATTATCTGCTTTGCCTCTGCACCCTAAGGACCTTGGGACCTTGACATCCACCCTGCAGCTGAAACCTTCATCCTATAGAATATGAGCTCCTTGAGAGCAGAGACTGTCTTAACTTTTCTTTTTGCATACCCAGTGCTAGCACAGTGCTTTGCATATGGTTGCTGTTTTGTTGATTAGTCATATCCAACTCTTTGTAACCCCATTTAGGCTTTTCTTGGGAAAGATACTGAAGTGGTTTGCCATTTTCTTCTCTAGCTCATTTTGCAGATGAGGAAATTGAGGCAAACAGGGTTAAATGACTTGCCTAGGGTCAGACAGCTAGTAAGTGTTCAAGGTCTCATATATATGGATATATATGTTTAAAATGAATATTAAAATTTAATAATATTTATTAATATTTGAAGTCAGGAACTCCTGACTCCAGGGCTGGCACTCTACCCACTGTGCCACCTGGTTGCCCACTTTGCACCTAGTAAGTGGTTAATAAATTTTGTTCCATTCATTCCTGTGCAATCAGAACACCTAGATTTGAATCCCAGTAATTATGAATTTGAATCCCAGTCATTATGCCCTACTGGGCTTTTCCTAATAAGTTAACAAACAGCAACAAAAGCTACCTCTTCTTATGGATTTGCATCTCTAGTGGTTGAAGAGGGATGTCTAGTCTTAGGAAACAATGGATAAATATGAAAGAGGAACTCCTATCTCCTTAGAAAACAAATAAGAAATGCTTTTTTTTTTTCAGGGCTTATCATAGGAGCTAGATTGTTCAGCAGACTGGAAATGAGTCATGGAAACTCTCTCAGCTAAATCAGTTCTTTAAATCCTCTCCATATCAGCACAGACTAGAAGTGATTTCCATCAAGGACCAACTTAATGGCCTACGTGTTGTGCTTCTTTCCATTCCTTTAGTTGTCAATGAATTTCCATCTAGATGATTTGAGCCATAAATATAATTTATGATTCTAGTCTTCAAAATTTCACTGGACCCAAAACATGCAACATTTTGAAAATCTTTATGCTTTTTTTCCTTTTGCTAACTGACCTTAATGCCAGCAAGTGATTCATTCCCCTCCACAAACATTTATGGAATGAGGCCCAGCACTAGAAGATGTGAGGGATCCAAAGAAAAGGGAAATAGGCATTTATGTAGTGCCCACCATGTGTCAGGCACTATGCCAAGCACTTCACACAAACATGACCAGTGACCGGTGTGTATCTATTGTGACAAAAGAGGAAGATGTGTACTCTGGACTCTGACAAGTTTGGCAGTACAGTCAAAGTGGCTGCTCCCAGGAGCTGAATGACTAGGATTCGATACTTATTCAAACTCCTGAGAAAAAACAATGAATTGTCCCATCAGAACTCTCTGAGAAAGTGCAATTCCACGAAAAAGAACAACTCCTCTCTCGTCATGCCAAAGGTACTGTTTATCACCCCAGCAAAAAATCAGAACACTACATGACCTTAGGTCAGCCGCAATTTAATCTCTTGACAAGTTTTTGAGGCACACATCAGTTGTTCATTAAGGACTATAATCCAGAACTTCAAAGACAATTACTTGTTTTATAGCTTTGTTGATATGCTAAATGATACTCCCATTAATACAACAACATTTGATATTATAAAAAAACAATAGTACCGTGCTTGCTTTGGCAGCACATATACTAAAATTGGAACGATACAGAGATTAGCATGACCCCTGCACAAAGATGACACAGAAATTCATAAAGCATTACATATTAAAAAAAAATAGTGGGGCAGCTAGGTGGCGCAGTGGATAGAGCACCGGCCCTGGAGTCAGGAGTACCTGAGTTCAAATCTGACCTCAGACACTTAACACTTACTAGCTGTGTGACCCTAGGCAAGTCACTTAACCCCAATTGCCTCACTAAAAAAAAAAATAGTACCCAGAGTAAAGACAAAAATTATCCCAGATTATCCTATTTGAACCTCACAGACAATCACAGAGGTAGATGCTACTATTATCCATATTATCCCAGGAAACTGAGACAAACAGAAGTGAAGTTACTTGCCCAGGGTCTCAGGGAAGATTTGAACTTAGGTCTTCTGGATTCCAAGTGTTGTACTATCTACTTTGCCACCTAACAAGCCACTACGAACTGTTCCATTAACCCATAGATTGTCAATTTAATTCTTCTGAAATTGTAGGCATGTGGCTTCACAGTGAGACCTTCCATTTCCCCCCTTCCCCACCCAGCCAAAAAAACCAAAACAAAGCAAAACACCTAACAGCTCTGTTTTGTGCCTCTCTAGAACATATTGCAGTTATCAATGTAGCTGTCACATTCTCCAACTCAATTGCAAGCTCAATCAGATCCATACCTTATATAAACTTTGCGTCTTCCTCAGCACCATGCACAGTGATCAGTATTTAGTAGAGACAAAATAAATGTGAATTGAATTATGGTACTTTGTGATTTAAAGCCACACAGCCCAAATGGGAGGACAGTGAGGTGAAAAAGATCAGCTTTTATAGCAAGGACTACTTTGGGATAATTAAAAACACTATGCAATTTCCTAAAAGTAATTCATGCCTAGTGCCCAGGCACTTGATTGGTGACTTAATGAATGCAAACTAGTTCCCTTAGATAGGGACCTGAGGACAGGTAGCATATACAGTAGACTATGATCCACCATTACATCCCATTGAGCTAACCAGCCAGGCTATCTTGTCCTCTGTCTGCCATCACACATGGAACTCCTCATTTCCCCATTCCCCTTTCCACCTTTTGCTCTGGTCACAGTAATCAAATCAATAGTACCATTGCTCTTGAAAAGGGGATACCAATAGGCTGACCTAAACATCAATTCACCATCTCTGTGACTTCCTAGACCAAAACCCTTGTCCTTAGCTATTACTCTCCAATATTTGCTTTCATCCGTTACTAAAATATAAAATCCTTGAGGGCAAGAACTATCTCTTTGTATTTGTATCCTCGATACTCATGTATCCTCATGCCTGATAAATGTCTTCCCTTCCCTTTCCCCTTCCACTCCCTCTCCCCTTCCTTTTCTTTCCTTTCCCTTCTCTTTCCCTTTCCATACCTTCCCCCTCCCTTCTTTTCCTTTCCTTACCTTTTCCCTCTCCCTTCCCCTTCCTCTCTCTTTCCACCCTCTTTCTGCCCAGTTCCATACTAACTCACTTTTCATGTGCAGCTCCAGTCCAAGATACAGATATTGATGTAATAATGTGAGTATCTGCCTAGCCAGATGCATTTCATAAACCAGACAACAAAAAGCTTTCACCTACTTTGTTTTTACCAGTATGGAAATCTTTCTTCATGGATTTCACTGAGGAGACCTTGTAGTGTTCTTTGGGCTCAGATTTTTGTGTATGTCATCTGTGAACATGTGGAGAACCTTTTCAATAGTAGGAAATTCCTTTTCTTAAATCTTATGCAATTCAATTTAATACCTATTTATCAAATAAGTCACTTCACCTCTCTGGGTCTCAATTTCTTCATCTATAAAATAAATATAAAATATAAAATCTATAAAATAGGAGACTTAGAGACCTATCTCTATCAGCTCTAGAAACCATTGCAATATTTATAACCATATTTGCTGCTACCCTCTTCCCCTACTCCCAATCTAATTCAGCCAACTTGACTGAAACTTGACTGTTTACTTATTGAACATATTTCTGTGCTTTCTTTGCTTATTATATTCCTTTTATTTGAAATTCTCCCTTTCCATATCTCTAATCAGAACCTTAAACATCTTTCAATAGTAAGCTCAAATAACACCGTGTTTATGAAGTCTTTCTGCATCTCCCCAATTATATGTGGTCTTCCTCTGAACTCATATAGAACTTTAATTCTATCTTTTTTATGGCATGAACAATATTTGATGTTTTATTTTTATAGCATAGTTTTTAAAATGTATTTTTTTAATTTATGGAATAAATTTCCATAACATAGTATAATAAAAAGATGATTGCACATGAAACTGTAAATCTATTATATACAACTCACTCTTCCTTTTAAATATATAATAAAGTTATCATGTAAATTTCTTTTTTCCCCCTTCCCTCATCCCTAGAGGTGGCTACCATTAAATACAAATATGTATACCTATATGTGAAATTCTACACATACCTCTATTAATCAATTCTTTCTCTGCATACAGATAGCATCATCCTTCATAGGTCCTTTGTAGTTAATCTGGGTATTAATAATAGTCAAAATGAATTAATCACTCAAAGTTGCTCTTCAAACAATATTGCTGTTACTATATACCACGTTCTCTTAGTTCTGCTCCTTTCTCTCTTCATTATTTCATGAAAGTCTAACCATGATTTTCTAAGATCATCAAGCTCATCATTTCTTACAGCACAGTAGTATTCCATCACAGTCATATATCACAACTGGTCCAGTCATTATCCAATTGATGGACATCCCCATGATATACAGTTTTTTGCCACTACAAAGGGAGCTGCTACAAATACTAATGTTTTATTATAATTACAACCTCTGTTTGCCTCAGTTTGCAATATCCTTGCAAAGTAAAAATAATAGTAGTGGGGTGGAGCCAAGATGGCAGAGAAAAAGCAGTGCCTTCTCAGGAGGACTCCCCAAAATCCCTCCAAATCCCTTCAAATAATGTAATAAGACAATTCCTGGAGCAGTAGAACCCACAAAAGGATGGGTTGACATCATTTTCCAGTCAAAGACAGTTTAGAAAGTCAGCAGGAAAGATCTGTTGTACTGAGGTGAAAGTGGAGCCCAACCATGCCACACAGATCCAGCCCTGGGCAGGACAAGGCTTGGTGTTGGCTGCTGCAGCAGCTGCTTCTGGGATTCAGCCCACAGACAGTGGTTGGCCAGGGGGAGATTACAGGGGGTCTCTGCTAGTGCTGAGGTGGGACTCTGTTGTTTTGCCTGTGCTCAGATACAGGTCTTGGGTGGCAGCCCAGGTGGAGGAGGGGTTCAGGCATGCTAGAGCCTGCAGCCACAGTGTAACTGGATTTTCTTCCAGGGTTAGAGAGCAAACAGGCCTGTAGTTGCTTGCAGACCAGAGTACAGAACAGGGGAGTGGTCAATGTGCCTCTCCTTAAATCAGACCACCTGAGACCCCCCAAACCTTGGGACAGTGTGCCCTGGAAGCAGTTCCCCACATTAAGAAGAAGTTAAAAGTCAAGAAATAGGCTAGCAAAGTAAGCAAACTAAAAAAAATGCTGACCCTAGAAAGTTTCTTTGGTGACAAGGAAGATCAAAATACACCCTCAGAAGAAAATAACAAAGTCAAAGCTACTATATCCAAAGCTTCCAAGAAAAATATAAATTGGTCTCAGGCCATAGAAGTGCTCAAAAAGGACTTTGAAGATAAAGTAAGAGAGGTACAGGAAAAAATGGAAAGAGAAATGCAAGTGATGCAGGAAAGTCATAAAAAAAGTCAATAGGTTGAAAAGCCAAATGGAAAAGGAACTACAAAAGCTCTCTGAAGAAAATAATTGCTTAAAAAATAGGATTGAGTGGGGCAGCTAGGTGGTGCAGTGGATAAAGCACCAGCCCTGGATTCAGGAGTACCTGAGTTCAAATCCGGCTTTGGACACTTGACACTTACTAGCTGTGTGACCCTGAGCAAGTCACTTAACCCCCATTGCCCCACAAAAAAAAAAAAAAGGATTGAGCAAATGGAAGCTAATGGCTTTATGAAAAATCAAGACACAATAAAGAAAATCCAAATTAATGAAAAAAATAGAGGGCAATGTGAAATATTTTCTTGGAAAAACAGCTGACCTGGAATATAGATCCAGGAGAGATAATTTGAAAATTATTGGACTACCTGAAAACCATAATCAAGGAAAGAGCTTAGCCATCATCTTCCAAGATATTGCAAGAGAAAATGGCCTTGATATTCTAGAAGCAGAAGGTAAAATAGATATTGAAAGAATCCACTGATCACCTCCTGAAATAGATCCCAAAATGAAAATTCCCAGGAATATTATAACCAAATTTCTCAGCCCCCAGGTCAAGGAGAAAATATTGCAAGCAAAAAGAAAGAAACAATTCAAGTATTGTAGAGCCACAGTCAGGATAACACAAGATCTAACAGCTTCTACGTTAAAAGACTGGAGGGCTATGAATATGATATTCTGGAGGGCAAAGGAACTGAGATTACAACCAAGAATCACCTACCCAGAAAAACTGAGTATAATCTGTTGGGGGGAAACATGGAACTTCAATGAAAAAGAGGACTTTCAGGCATTCATTTGATGAAAAGACCTGAGCTGAATAGAAAATTTGACTTTCAAATCCAAGCCCTAGAGAACCATAAAAAGGTAAACAGGAAAAATAAATCATAAGGGATATTAAAAGGTTAAACTGTTTACATTCCTATATGAGAAGATGATACTTGTAACTCATAAGAACTTTCTCATTATTAGGGTAGCTGAATGGAGTTTTAGACAGAGGGCACAGGTGTGAGTTGAATATGAAGGGATGATATATTTTAAAAAATAAAATTAAGGGATTAGGGGAATGCACTAGGAGAAAGAGAAAGGAAGAGGTAGAATGGGGTAAAGTAGCTCACATAAAAGAAGCAAGAAAAAGCTTATGGAATGGAGGGGAAGATTGGGGATGTGCTGGGGAGTGAGTGAATATAACTCTCATTAGAATTGGCTTAAAGAGGGAATAACATACACAATCAATTGGATATGGTAATCTATCTTAGCCTGCAGGAATGTAGGAAGGGAAGGGGATAAGGGGCAGGGCTGAAAGAAGGGAGGGCAGATTGGGGGAAGGGGCAGTCAGAAGCAAAACACTTTTGAAGAGGGATAGGGTGAAAGAAGATAGAAAATAGAGTAAATATCAAGGGGAGGGAATAGGATGGAGGTAAATACAGTTAGCAATAGTGAAAAAACTTTGAAGCAAGTTTGTCTGATAGGCCTCAGTTCTCAAACACATAGAAAACTGAGTCAAATTTGTTAAAATGGGAGCCATTCCCCAATTGATAGTTGATCAAAAGACATGAAGTTTTCAGATTAAGTAATCAGGACCACCTATAGCTATATGAAAAAAAATGCTCTAACTCACTATTGATTGGAGGGATTTAGGTTAAAACAACTCTGGGTACTTCATATCTACTGGATTGGATAGTGGGACAGCAGAGGAAAATGATAAATGTTGTATGGGATATAGTGAAAATAATACATTAATACACATTTGGTATACTGATTCAAACATTATGTAGAGCAACTTGGAGTGTGAGAAAATAATGGGATTTGGCATATACTCAAAGACTCACTTGGAGATTAATCTAAAACTGATTGAATTAAGTGAGAGTGATTGACTGCTGATTAGCCTACTTTAAGTTAACTAGATTGTAACCACACCTGGCTAGCCCTTAAAGAGGTATTGTTCTCAGAAGCTAAAGACTTTGAACTCAACTGGAGACCACGTTCAAGTCCAGTGAACCAATGGATTTGGATGATGCTAACCAATCAACTTGAAGCAGTGTGTAAGGACTGCCTCTGCTCCAGACCTATAAAAAGCTTCCACACTCAGTTTGAGGGAGTTCATGATTGAAGCAGGCTCATGGTGGAGGACTTGAGGAAGAACCAGACCAGGCTGGAACTCTAGACAAGATAGACTTTTTCTTAACTTTCTGAATTCCACATGAATACCTGGTATGCTTTAATAAATGCTTAATGCCCAAAGACTGGTGCTAAAGCTTCTAATTTAAGGCAACCACACATTAAATTTTTTAGACATCGCACATTTAGAATTTTAAACATCACAGGAGCTATGGTTAAAGGGCTATAAAACCATGCATACTCTTCAACATAGTAATACCACTACTAGGTTGATATTGTAACAATTGGAATAACACCACCTGCTGGAGAACTACTGTAGGAAAGCTCAGCCATGAGGAGAAGATGTCTGAGGGCAAGCCATGCGGTCAGTTCCTTGGCATCAGGAAGTGACGTTTGCTTATGGGTACTGTCTATCAAAGCTACAAGCCAATCAACTTTAGGAGCCTCCCATTTCTGGGAGGAGGACACAAAGTAGGAAGCGGACTCTGGAAGAAGGGTTTTTCCTCTTTTTTGTTCCTGACCTCATCATGGCAGGTCAGTTGATGGGGTCTCTTAGAAATAGTTAGATTTTTACCTTTCTCTCTTATCCTAATGCTCTTTAATAAATACTTAAACACTTAAATACTCTTGCTAAAGCTTATAATTTATTGGCGACCACTCATTAGATATTTTAGACAGACTACCTAGAATTTTAGCCCCTTACAATATCCTAAAAGAGATTTTTTTAAAAGGTTGGATTTGAAATTGGGGAGATGCCCATCAATTTGGGAATGGCTGAACAAATTGTGGGATGATATTATGATGGAACAATATTGTGCTATAAGAAATGATGAGTAGGATGCTATCAGAAAAACCTGGAAAGATATGCACAAGCTGATGCAAAGTGAAATGTACTGTATACAAAATAACAGCAATATTGTAAGATGATCTGCTGTAAATTACTTAGTTATTTTCAGCAAAGCAATGATCCAAGACAACTCTGAAGGACTTAATGCAAAATGCAAACCATCTACAGATAAAGAACTGATAGTATCTGAATACAGTTTGAAGCATAACTTTTTTGTTAGTTCCTTTTTCTAAAGTTTTTTTGTTTGTTTTCTTTTATAACCTGACTAATGAGGAAATGTTTTCCATGACCATACATCTTATTGAATTGCTTGAATTCTTAAGTGGGGTGGGGAGAGAGGGAGGAAAAGAATGTGGAGCACAAAATTTTAAAAATCAATGTTGAGGCAGCTGGGTGGTGCCCTGGCCCTGGAATCAGGAATACCTGAGTTAAAATCTGACCTCAGACATTTAACACTTACTAGCTGTGTGACCCTGGGCAAGTCACTTAACCCCAATTGCCTCACTAAAAAAAAATCAATATTAAAATTTTTTACATATAATTTGGGAAAATAAAATTCTAAATAAGAGGAAAAATAGTGGAACCTAGTTATGAGGTGAAAATAAGATATTTTTAAAGTGCATGGCAAACTTTAAGATGATGATGATAGCTTGTATTTATAGAGTGCCTACTCTGTGGCAGGTACTGTGCTAAGCACTTTAAAAATATTCTCTCTTTTAATTGTCACAACCATCCTGGAACGTAGGTGCTATTATTATTCTTGATTGTATTGTATTGTCCTATATAACTGTACCATTGAGGAAATTAAGGAAAACCAGAGGTTCAGTGACTTGCCCAAGTCTCATAGCTATTAAATATCCTAGGTCAGATTTGAACTCAGGTCTTCTGACTCCATCTAGCTTTTTTCCATATAAATCATGATGATGATTTATTAGATTGGGCATAATCAGGCTGCAACAAGATGATGTACAAACAGTGCCATTAACAGATATTATAAATCTGGCCTCACACCCTTGACACTTACTAGCTGTGTGGCCCTGGGCAAGTCATTTAACCCTAATTTCCTCACAAAAAAACAAGATTATATTATATTAACAGATATTATTGAGATTACCTTTTACTGGGAAAGGAAGTCAGTGATGTGTATTAAGGATGCATGACTCAAGTGACTAACTAATATGCCCGAGAATATTGTTTTAAAAGTCACCAAGAAGATGATCTCTAGTATTTTAGATTAGGAGGATTTTTAGGGGAAATAAAATTTTCAGAATGTTGAAAGGTTCAAGGCAATATCTATTTGTATTTGTGGAGAGAATACACAAACCCACCAGTGAAATTCAGATTTCTTCAAAGTATCACCTCCCAAAGAATTGGAAAATAAGGGGATGCCCATCAATTGGGGAATGGATGAATAAGCTGTAGTATCTGAATGTAGTAGAATAATATTGTGTATAAGAAATGATGAACAGGCAGACTTCAGAAAAACCTAGAAAGATTTACATGACTTGATGCAAAGTGAAGTGAGCATAACCAGGAGAACATTTTACAGAGTAACAGCAATATTGTATGACAGTTAACTAACAAATGATAGATTATACAATGACTCAGCAATACAATGATCCAAGGCAATTCCAAAGGATGCATGAGGAAAAATGCCATCCACCTCTTGAGAAAAAACTGATGGAGTCTGAATGCAGATTGAAGCATACTATTTTCACTTTCTTTATTTTTTTCATATTATTTTTCTTTTCGTTTGTTTCTTCTTTTACGATATGACTAATATGGAAATATGTTTTGCATGATTGCACATATATAACCTATATCAAATTGCTTGCTTTTTTAGGGAGGAAGGGAGAAAATTTGGAACTCAAAAATGTTTAAAAATGAATATTAAAATGTGTCTTTACATGTACTTGGAAAAAAATTAAATACTATTTTTTTAAATGATCACCTCCACCCAGTAAGTACCTAACAGTTGGTTCTCTGAAGGAAAAACAACAAATGTGTTAACCACATTATTAACATTTTTTCCCATTATTTTATTAAGTCTAGACGATCAAGAAAACAACAAATCAAGCTCTAACTTGTAATGTTTGCCGGTGTCTACAGTCTAAATGCTCACACTGAAAATTTAACAATTGGCTTTTATAACCCAGTTTGCTAGATTCAGGATGCCCTACTTCCACCCTATTGTCACAATGGTATAATAAAGACAAGAGAAGAGCATCTATCTATAAAGTACTTTGAGAACTAAAACAAATATCTGTATATGGGTAAATTGTTTTTCCTGCCCTACCTACTTCATGTGGTTGTTGGACTCATACAAGTGCTTTAAAAAATTGTGGAAGTGCTGTCCAAATGTAACATATGCTATCCTTAATGGTTTAGCTCATTTAAACAAGTTTATTGGCATTTTCTTCTTACCTGGCAGAACTAGGCTTTGTCTGCTAAGCAGTTATGTTATTGCCCACTCTGAAAGTTGTCCCATATGACATCTCAGGTTGTCTGAGCCAGTGGAATAATCCTACTCTACCCACTGTGGACATTTCTGGCTCACCATGCCACTTAAGGAAACCCTTCTGTTGTTATTCAGTTATATCTGACTCTTTGTGACCCCATTTGGGGTTTTCTTGGCAAAGATACCAGAATGATTTGCCATTTCCTACTCCAGCTCATTTTACAGATGAGGAAACTGAGGCAAACAGGGTTAAGTGATTTGTTTAGGGTCATAGCTAGGAAGTGTCTGAATCTGGATTTGAATTCAGGTCTTCCTGACTCCAGGTTCTGTGCTCTATCCATTGACTAATCTAGCTGTCCCAGCTTGGGGGTTGCAATTTCCCTGATTAGCTATTTATCATTCTGAAACCTCCCCTTTTCCTCAGCCTATCACTAATTATTAGTGTAGCTTTAGGCAACTCTATTTCTCTGATCCTTAGTTTCCCCATGTACAAAATGGCAGAGTTGAACTCTGTACTTCCAACTCTGATATTCTCTCATAGTATCTGAGAACAGGATGCAGAGTCCATCCTAGTGTTTTAACACTGTTGATTAGGAGAAAGGGGGCAGGTGATAGTTCAAGGTTCCACCTCTTCCCTCTTCTGCTGCATCATCCCCAAAAAGGAGGGTTCACAGCTACCTTAGTGGACCAGATATAGACTTCATTTTTCCCAAATCAGAAACTGGCCTCTGCCAACTCAATCTTTAGTAGTTTAAGTCCAGTATGGAATTTGTGATCTAGCCAGAGGATAACATCTGGATCTTAACATTTAGTATTGTAGGGACCAATTTTTAATTGAGGAGTGTTAGCTATGTGGCTCACCACAATTTTGGGGAAAGGAAGGAGACCGACAGCCTCTCTCAAAAACAGAACAGGGTTTAATAACAAGAACAAACTTAACACAAGCAAGATCAATAGAATTAGGGGAAAGGAAATAAAATGGGGGAAGGGAAATGGTACAATCTGAATAACACCACTACCCAGGAATCAACTGAGAACACACGGCTGTGTCCTGTCACCTTCCAGCTTCAAGGTAGAATGGTGACTCTCTTCCCTTCTTCTTCCCAGCAGCCCCCAGGCTGACCACAAACAGCCCCAAGCCAATTGGCTGGCAGCCCTGACTGACAGTCACATGACTGCCCTCACTGGGCTTCCAGTCATTAAAATTTTGCCAGGCCTGTGTAGGCGTTGGCAAGTGGTCATGACATGAGGTGCCAGCACCATAGCGATGGCTACAACCAGTGGGTGGAGCACCGTGCTGTTTGCGGAGGCACTGCCCTGAGCCCCAGGCCAGTGTGTGCGCCCAGGTTTTAAAAATTCTAGCCAAAAGATGGGGTCATAAAAACCTCAAATAACAATTAATTCTTTACAGTATGATCTTGCTTCCCTCTTCCTTCTGTACAGATGTCCTCTTCATTCCAATGTGCCTCTCTCTATAATATAGACCTACCTATCATCTAATGGCTCATGCTGACCCAGTCTCTGGGGAATGTCTCCAGCTTTGAACATTGTCTCTGTTAATTGTGACTATCCTTACCACATACCTCAGCATTCAGATATCACCTTTATCTTGTTTCTCTTTGCATCCCACCCTCCTAATTCCATCTCTGTTACTTGAATATTAGTCAATAAACATGTATTAATCACCTACTGGGGGCAGCTAAGTGACACAATGGACAGAGTACTGGGTCTGGAGTCAGGAAGACTCATCTTTGTGAGTTCAACTCAAGTGTTAGACACTAGCTGGGTGACCCTGGGCAAGTCACTTCACGCTATTTCCCTCAGTTTTGTCATCTGTAAAAAGAACTGGAAAAGGAAACACTAAACCACTCCAGTGTCTTTGCCAAGAAAACACCAAATGGGATCACAAAGAGTCAGATATGACTGAAAACAACTGAAAAACAACAGTAGTGGTAGCAACAGCAGCAGCAGCAGCAGCAGTAGTAGTAGTAGTAGTAGTAGTATCTAGGAAAAGTTTGGGGCAGCTGGATA